>NW_015090776.1:2695964-3356790 GCF_001431845.1 Calidris pugnax | reverse complement strand
TTTTTTTTTTTTTTTTTTTTTTTTTTTAAATGTGGTTAACACTTTTTATTCAAGTGTGGAATCTGGTATACTTGAGAGGTTCAATTTGCAAGCAGAGATTTCTAGGCTGTTCTGCATATGTTGTTGACATCAGAAGGTGCTGAATTAACATATCCGCTGGAAGAAAGGAAAAGACTGGTTCATTTCTTGAGAGGATAGCTTTTAAAATGCAGTTAAGGTGTGCAACTGCCAGTGTTAAGGCACCTGAATAGCAGTAACACTTTGCATACTTTTAAGCTGTAAAGTAAAACTGAGTATGATTAATGAGATGGCTTTACACATAACAGCACAGCTGGGGATTATGTTATTTTATATTCATCTTCCAAACTCCCATAAAAGTTGCTTATTGCAGCATAGCACTTCTGAATAGTCACATCATGTTCAGAGCCTTAACAGCTCCCATGTTTTTACAAAAGGAAATATGCTACATAGAAACTCAGTCTTCCTCTGTGGAATTCACCCTTCAAGGAGAATGAGGAACATAAAACACTGGAAGGGTGTTTAGGGGACACTGGGGTCATTATATAAATATTGGAAGAGGTGTAAACATTTGGTTGAGCATGGGAGTACATGAACAGAATATTTGCTTAACTTCTGGGGCGCAGGTGGACTAAGGAGAGGTTAAAGGCATGACCGGAGCCAGGGGCAGCTGGTTGCTGGGCACTGGTGTTCTGAGTCTCAGCATCACAGTTTTTTACTGCACTTCATGGCGAAGGAATTCACCACAAACCCACGACTATAGTGTGAAGAAAGTGTGTAGGTACTTTTAGGGATGAAGCACATATTCTTTCAGTGTCACATCTGAGCCCCAGAGTGTCTCTGGTGCTGGTAGCAGCACCCATGGTGGGGCCCGTGCACAAGTACCAGAATAACCTCAACATCAATAGAGAGGTGGCAGAGTATTGGTAACTCTGAACAGAAAGGTTGTTGAACTTACAGCTGTTATTGCTCACTTATTAAGAGACAAAAATTTGCAACTGTCTAAATTCTGCTGAAACTCAGCTGGAAATAGAGTTGCTGCTACGTGTCCTGTGAAATCTCACTCACAAAGGAAGTTCATGTAATGGGTTGCTGGTGTGAGCTCGAAGATACCCACTGATCACACAACATAAGAGTTCTCCTTTATAATCACTACCCAAGTTAAGATTTTTTTTTTATATAACAAGTGAAGTTTCCTTGTTTAATAGTCTTTTTTTTTCAAAGATGTTATTACTTATGAACAGTTGAGTCACAACAAGAGAAATTTCTTATTGCTTAGGTTCTTTCACATTTCTTTTTTCTGTTATTAGTAAGACAGTATAAGTTTACCATTAATGAGATGTTAACACTTTATTTTCATTAATTTTAATTGTATCGATAGTGAAAAGAATTCAGTTTCATTTCTGGAGCAGCAATCATACCCATCTACAGAGCAACTTGCTCTCAGTCTGGCAGGTAACAAAAAGATATAGGGACAAATAAAATTAACAATAAAGAAATGAAAATTTTATGAAGTTCCTTTACGCAAATAAGATTTCCTGAGTTGGATTTTATCTCTTTTATTTTTACGTATTTAAATAGAATGATAATGCTAATTAAGCATACATTTCTGAAGTCTGTGTTCTTCAGTATGTGTGTTAAGAACCAAACAAGCTATTGACATGGGCTCAGATATGACTTTCCTGTAATCATTTCTAATTTGTCATGGATATGTAGAGCTTTCAGCGAACAAATAAGAGAATAAGAAACTATGTTAAATATATTTTAAAACCTCTAATTTTCTATAGAAAATTAATTTTATTCAGCTCTTTATTTGTAAGTGTATGGTATTGTATATCTGAGTACTTAAACTAAAGCTAAATACTGAAGACTACTGTTTTTTTGATATATTAACTGTAATTTATATATTAATTGATATATTAACACTGTCACTTTTGTGTTCTTCAATTTCTTAGAAGGATAGAACCTGTTAGGAGAAACTTAAATTTAATAAGAAATACTTTAGCAAGTCAGAAGTAAATGAATAATAATAGGCAATGTATTGCTTTACCTAACAAGTAAGAATAATGCAATTATACTAATCTTAGCAAAACCATCTTTCTGATAATGAATGTAAAAACATATTAACAAACTGTGTTCTATGGTTAAAAATGACTCTTCTTTATGCTTTCAAAAATATGTCAAAATAATAGTTTTCATTTCGGTTGCTCAAACCCTGACACATTGCTTTAAAGAACCATCTTTGACCATGAAAACAAGGATTTTCTTAAAGAAAATGCCCCCTTGAAATCGTTCAGCTTTGCATGTTGATGGTAGTTTGACTGTCGTCTTTGGCACCCTGTGATAAACAGATGTGCACAGTACTGGTGGGTTTCTGAATATACCGAATGTTGGTTATACCATATTGAAGAACAAGACAGGTATTGACATAAGCAATGAATAGTGTTTTCCTGTGTTCATTTTTCATTTGTCATTAACACATTAAGCCAGGAGAAAGGTGAGTCATCTTAATGGTTTCAGAGAGACTGGATTTGACTTTTGACTGACTTCAGTGTTCATAAAAGATCTGTTAAAGATGTGACTTCCACAAAAAGGCAATTTTTTTTTTTTTTTTTTTTTTTTCCTTTTTTTCTTTTTTTTATTCAAACCATCAGGGTAGGGTTTGTTAAGTCAAAATGGAACTACCTATAATAAGTTCTCTGAAGTAACGTATTAAAAAAAACCTGTATATACATAGTGATCTTGTGGAAAATTGCAAATTTAGCAACAGATGGCAGGAAATGGAATTTGCTGTCTTGTCAGGACAATAAGGCAGAAAACAGTCGGGGTAAATTTGTTACAAAGGAAAAAAAACTTGAAAAGAAAATAGAACAGATATTCAAGATCACATATATAGATTCTGTTAAGGACAATCTGGTTTTACTTGGAAAGGTCTTCCTGAGCCTGTAAAAGTAGTATGTATGTTGCAAGTATGTGCAAGTTATTTTCATGCTGAACACAACAGGTGCTGCTCATGCACTAAATTAGATTCACTGCTCAGAGCGTACACAACTCTAGCAGGAAAAGCGAAGAATCATGAATAGTGTCTGAAATGACATCTTCACAAATCACGTTATAGTGGAGCCTGAGTAGAGAAGCTGCATATTTCTACAATTGAGCTCAATCACTGTTGTATCAAAGGTTCTCCATACTTATTATACAGATGACTGGTATATTCAACATGGCTCAATGCAGACTGGAATGGTCTGAAATTCTCTCTAAAACAGAATGAGACATGGGAAACATGTGAGCCATTCTCAGTGCAAATGAATGAGGAAATGGCTGCAGGAAAAGGCAAATAAATAGAAGATGACTACCACTGAATGCACACAATACATCCTAAGTGTAGGGGCTACCCAAATGTTTGCACTTCTATATTTGGATTGTTTATTTTCTTGTTTGGTTTGCTGCTGTTGTTGCTGTTTCATTTTAATGTTGGTATTAGTAGCTTTGGGTCTCTGGCCTTGGTAGAGTATACTTTCAGGGCAGAGAGTTTTATCCATCAACCATTTCTGAGAAAGATCTCTGCTCAAGGAGAAAAAGAATTGCAGCTATGTCCAATGTCTGAACTAGATATTGGCAAAAGAAGGAAATATCATCTTTCATTCACCCCTTTCTATATGATGTGAGGACAACATGCTGTTTCCACCCTCCTCTCAAATAAGAAAGCTATTCCATAACTGCTCTGGGTCTAGAATAAGGTATTTCTCATATAAGTGATATATTTTCCTAGAAAAAACTTTATGGACCGTCGTAGTAATCAATGTCCCAGTGATATTTAGAGGAAAAACTGGTCATCAGTATGTGCAAGATGTTCGTATTTAGTACTGTGTTTATGTAACATAATGTTACTCTGTACTCTGAAGGAATCATACATATAGAAAAACAAGCAGAAATTTAGAAGTAGCCAAGAAAAAAAGTACTTTTCAACATTACAAAGATGGTAATTTTCTGCAGAAGAGTATAAGAGTTGAGAAACGATGATTTTTCTTTTTGATGCAACACTGCTAAAGCTAGGCTTCTGCAGAGGGCTTTTACTTTTTTGTTCATCTGTTCTCCACCTTGATTCCATTTTGCCCGAAGTCCAGTGACACTGTTCCTAAACTGAAGCTCCCTGACTCTAAATTGTGATTCGTGCTTTAGCAGAGGACATGGGAATTAGCTATCTGAGTCATCCTATCAGAATTCTCAGTCTTACTGCTTTCTGCCTTCTGTTCGTGTATTTGAGAACTATACTTGACTTGAGGATTACCTGAACGATAAGTACCTAACTTGGGGGTGGGAGATTATGTCTTGGCATTACATATGTTGCTTTTAAACTCATTCAAGTGGTTTTATGTTTTACATGCTTAACAGCATTAGCTAAAAATCGTAATCATTTATTCATGGTGAAAATGGTAAAAGACCAAAATATGAACTATATTAAACAGTTTAAAATTTAAGGGGCCTATAAAACAACCTCCTTGACAACCATAGTCAACATCAGTAGGAAATTTTAACTAATGTCAGTAGAAAGAATCAATCAAATTACAGATCAGTACGTACCAAAAGCAACAACCCCATTGGCAAGCAAAAAAGGCTTTCTCCCACAGCAACTCAGATGAATAACCCTTTCCTCTTCTCTCTGTTACCTTAATACCTTTTTCATATAGAAGTTGGGAAATTGTTGCAATCCTCAACCTGTAGGATATAGTAGTGCACATTAGAGATTATGCCATGGCACTTCAAGTTTTCTCAACAATCTCAGTTATCTGATCCTGGGAAATTGAATGGTCTTATAGTACCCAACAAATCCTTTATTTCTGGAGCTAAGCATATAGACGATTCATTTAAGAGTTCAAGCATCCATACCTGGACAAGTGGTCTATGCAGTAATTCAGTCTATGTGAAAAGTAAAAACTGAAATGATTTCAACAGAAAGTAAAAACAGGCAGTGGAAACTGCTAGATAATTCATCCAAGTTGTATTTGAATAAATGTTACAGCATACTACTGTTTGCAAAGACAGGTGAGATTCTTCTTAAATATTTTTGAAATTAAATAGTTGAGCTGCAGCTTCTAGTCAGCAAGTGGTTTCTCACAGGGCTACAGGTTAGTATTAAAAATATTAGGACTGTATAAGTGGCTGATCATGAATGCTTTGAAGCTAAAGATGTGCGTTTTACTGATGCCATCATTTTTTTGGAGTGTGTTCATAGTGAGGTCAATTAAATAGATTCAGATAATAGTAATGTTTGACAGAACTATATTGCAATAAGCAGCACTGATTGTAAAACTCCTGCCAGAAAGAAATCTAGCTTTCATTTGCACTCCTTGTATCACATACAGTTGGGTTTTCTTTGAATGAGTGTTTGGCTGTTAAGAGTTAACTTCAATATCAGACAAACAAGCAACATTTGAGCAGGGTCAATTTTTCTTTCACTTTCTGGGAATATCAATTGTAGTTGCAAGCAGCCTTGTGAAAAACACTGGATTATGTGTGGATTTGGGCTTCTCAGTCCGTTTACCAGCAGAGACTGATAGTATTGCAGAGGCAATGTAATTACACATCAAGGTGAGAGTGCTCGTGTTGGAGCCCTGCTTACTTTCCCAGTGACAAGCCTACTCACCTTTGCTGTCAATCAAAAGCACCACAAAATGGTAGCAGCTAGAGACAAAGAAGTCATTAATGCATTGAATGAAAGTGCAGGCTGTAAAAGATTCCACCAAAATCTCTCTGCCTCTGTAAATGCTCCTTTAATAGAAATGCTAAGTCACTTTATCCACCAAAATGCATGTAAAAGATACCGCCAAAACCCATGTAGGCAGATTGTGTATTGTATAAACAGGAGAAATAGTGGATGATATGTTTGCCTGAGGACTTTAGGGTTGGTTTTGTGGCGATGCCTTGTTATTCAGTGGTATTCACTGTGCACAGCAGGAAATCCTCTGCAGGACAGAGGGAAAACTAAAGATCCAGGCTTTTACTTTAGGTAGTGGCTCTGCAATTATCCACCTCCAGTCATCATCCCCTCACTACATCTCTAGAACCTTTGTGAGTACATCCTACATCTTATTTTTATTCCTTTGTCTGTTTTGCACTTATATTGGAAACTCTTCAAGTCAAAGACTCTTAAGGCAGATTGGCATTTTCCATATGGATGATGTCTTCAGGTTTTTTCTGTTGTTGCTTTTATTATAAATATTATAAATAGAAAATACAATTGAATTTGTAGAGTACAGAGAAGAATGGATTGAATCCTTTTTGGGACATCTTGGTGTTGTTGTTAATTGACTAACTGACTATTTTAAAACTACCACTATGAAATTATTCATGTTTCATGATCTGATTCACAATCTTAAAGTTTAACCTTCCTTTCTGAGCGAACTAGGGCAAAGATACTGAACTACAGGAGTTGTGCTATGTTGTAGGAGGTAAAAAAATGTGCTATTTACTCTGTATATAGGTTTCAGAATGAATATGTATGACATTCAAATACATCAAGCAAAAGACAGAAAATTGCTGTACATGGAATTTTATTCTGTAATAACTAAGGACAGTGTTGCAAATTTCTGCAGCCTGTGCATCAATCTCCCTTCAGGTAACACTCCAGAAATAAGCAAGCTGCTTGTATTTCAATGCAAATTTCATATCAGAAACCCCATTTAACAGAAGTACATTTTAACAGCTGGACATAAGCATATAGTGCACATGGTTTCTCTGAAGTTTTGAATTGTGACCAGCAAGTTACACTACAATCAATGATTCAGCATAGTTTTTTTTTTTTTTTTTTTTTTTTTTTTAAAGTCAATCTGGCACTGCTTCTTTTATGTGGGAAACTTATTATAGTTTATCTATCCCAAATAAAAAATTCAAATTTATCTCACTTTAGCATTCATTTCCATTAATTAGATTCATCATCATTACCCTAATGCCATCATGACCCTTGTTTCTTTGGTTCAGTTGCAGCCCCTGAGACTGGGTTCAGGAGGACTTTTTGACTTTTCCCAGGGGGGGTTTGTAGCCTCTTTTTTTTTTTCAGGTGAGAGCATCTGGCCTTTCTGGAAGGGACAGATAGATCATTCAGGGAGTGCCTAGGATATTAAGGAAGACTGTGTGTTTATATATGTATACACAAAGATATACATAAAACACACTAGAGACCTCGTTAGTGATAGAATTCCTCCAGAGTCTTTAGTATCCCACAGTGCTTGTAATTAAAGATAATGAAAATAACACTTTTAAGAATGCTAAATATGTCTTGACATGTACACTGTTGTAGGCTCTGAAACGTTATAAGTCACTTGGCAGAAGAACATATTCTTTAATGGACTTTTTAAAGTTGTTTTTTTTTTAAATCTTGTTTGCTCAAATCCACTTTTGGTTATTAATGTTAAGTTTTCAGAAATTCATTGTGAAAGATAGACTCTTTAAATTAATTCCTTCCAGTAGCAGCATGTTAGTTTCACTAAAAGTGAATTTAAAAGGGACTAAAATCTTTGTGGATTTTTAAAAACTATACTCTCTTAAATAAAAATTCCAAGTTATTAAGGAAGCTGTTCAGCATGGGGGGAGTTTCTTTCTACCCTTTAGTATTATCACATTTAAAACCCTGTAATAACGAGGAGGGGGTCAACTTAACAAAGTGAGATTTAATACCTAGGTAAATAGCATATCGGAAGTAATATGCTCTTTCTTTGCAAGAGAAGTTGTGACTTCTTCAGGGTATGATTTATAGTTGATTCCACCCCATATACACTTCTCAGGGGGAGAGAATATTCACATAGTCCCACTGCTACACTCCAGCATTGGTGATTTACTTTAACAGCTAAAATGCTGATGCAGAAAATAAACCTATGGGCAAATCAAATTGTCCCAACCTTCTTTTCTAAAGCAAATAAAATATCCATTAAAAAAGAATAATAAAAATTTGCAAAGTTCAGTTAGATATCTGTGAGGTATCCTTGAGTTTTTGACAAGGTTACAAAGTATTGTACAGGAGTTAATGAATTTCAGTGGTGGTACATACCACAATTGCATATCTTCACATGCTTCTGCCAGAAGAAATTCAGAGGGGTTACCAAGAGTTGTTAAATATCCTGGCTTCTGCTACTGATATCACAATGGCTTGTGGCTCCTGTGTTTTATTGTAACTGGAGTGAGCTAGCTATATTGATGAGTGGAAAGTATAAAGATTTCATTGATCTGCAAGGATTATTATTCTGAATTGTATATGTAGATCTTTTTTTTTTTCTCAGCTGTTTTTTTCTCCACAGTTGGTTGAATGAGAATAGTTTATATGGTAAATCAGTTCATCTTTGTATAATTGTATATATTTCAAAAGAAATTTGCATAGCTTCCTAAGGTGGGACTGTGGTTCCTCTCCCTCAGCTATCAATACTAACTTTCCCTTTTTGGAGATCAATGTGCCGAAAATTGTTGTTTTGTTGACACAATGTGAGACTTTCTATCAACTTATACATTGCATTTCAGGCTGTGGGTTTGTTAAAGGAAGACAAAAATGTCAGAAGAGATGCCATTACTTGATGTTTGCTTATAAACATTACTATGATAGTGTCTTCTCATTTATATTATACACATAATGTCTGGTCATTTATGTTAGTACTTTCCTAATTTATGCCCATTAACACAAGTGACATCTTATTACAAGAAATATACATTATTAAGTTAAATACATGCTGTTTTTAAAAACAGCATGGTACAAGTTTTTTAGATAGCCTTTAATTTTCCTTCAGAAATACGAGTGTCCTATATTTATTCAAACGTGTCACGGAAGAAAAACAAACCTCTCTTTTCCTGTAAAGTGTTTTGCGCCCACATTAAAACTTTTAGGGTTTGCTCAAAATTATAGTTATTTTAAGTTATTATAACACAAGAGGAAAAAAATCACATTGAGGTCAGAATCTTATTTTATTTTTCATACAATGATAAGTGAGGAATGAATACATAACTGAGTTTCATATTCTTTAATTAAAATCATTACTCTTTACTGGAGATTCTTGCTTTGGTGTAACACTTCTGATTCTACATAATGGTTGCTATTTATACTTGTCGTAGTTTAATCCCAGCTAGCAATTAGGACCATGCAGCCTCTTGCTCGCTACCTTCACCCCAGTAGGGTAGGGAGGAGAGGGAGAAAAGGAGTGGAAAGGAAAATAACACTTGTGGGTTGAGCTAAAGGCAGTTTAATAGAAGAGGAAAATAATAATAATACTAATAATTGTCAAAATATGCACAATAAAGTGATGCAACAGAAGTCACCTCACCACCCGATGATTGGTTGCCTTGTCTGTCCTGAGCAGAGACTGCGGATCCCTATGTCCCAGCCAACCCTCATTTTATACTAAGCGTGATGTCTATGGTATGGAATATCCCCTTGGCCAGCTTGTCCTGTCTCTGCTCCCTCTCAGCTTCTATGGGAAGCTGAAAAAGTCCTTGACTAATATAAACATTGCCTAGCAACAACTGAAAGAACTGTGTGTTATCAACACTCCTCAACATTCTTCTCATACCAAATCCAAAACATGGCAGCTACTAGAAAGAAATCTGACTCTATCTCAGCTGATATCAGGACAATGCTATAGTAGTGTTGTCTAGAGACAATCAAATTTATATACAACTAAGCAAACAGTGGGGAAAAAAAATAAGATCATTAACAAAGGAAAGGAGCAAGTTACTGGTCCATAGTCATGGCCATACAGAAAGATTGTGAGGGATCCAGGAATAGAATCCAGATTTTCTCTACCACCATAATTATAGTTGTAACTAATTTTGCAGGAACATAAATGGATTTTTTTTTTTATTTCACTTATTTCTATCTGGAGATAAAGATGCCTAAAATAGAAATAGAGATCCTGCTTCAAAACCAGTAGGAAAATAGGAAAAGATAATGATCTTGTATCAGTTTCATGGATGTAACCCTGGACTTGACTTTTCTGCTCCTGGCTGTTAATGAGGCTCTGATGCTATCTGTAGGAACAAGGTTTAATTCTAGAAAATCATATAATTGCTGATTTTTCTGGCCCTAAATGTCTTTTCATATCCAAATTTACCCCTCACTGCAATTAAAAATTGGTATGCTCATCAGCACAGGGTTGGAGGTGTTTTTGCATTGTTAGTATGGTTTAGAGTTACCCTACCCTTTCACATTATTTTTAATCATCCTTAAAAAAAGTTCAAAATCTTTCAGCTCAGAATTTTTCTGCAGTACACGAACTTGCTATTTTACTCCTGTTTTGAATAAAATACTCCAAAACATGGATGCTGCTGCTTCCTCCTATCCTAAGTACACCATTAAAACATGCAATAATTGGTATACATTTTTCAATAGCTCTTGTGATCTGCTGCATTACATATGAAGACCTTTCAGTGAAGGCTACTTTTTATATTAATTCTAGAATTTCCACTGCAAACTAGAGCTGCTGGTATATTTTGCTATTGTTGCAAATGTACTTTACAGCTACATCTTAGGCATTCTTTGAACCTGTGCATTTGGCCCCAGGATCTATATTGACAGAGGAATCCGGTTGGTTTTAGAAGCCCTTACTGGCTCACTTCCTCCTACAGATTATGTATTCAAATTAGGTTTATGTCAGCATATATACAAGCAACCTGATGAAGCCTTGTCCTCATAATTACACTACAATTTCTTCACAGTTATATGTATTTTAAGATCCAAAGACACTCCTAAATTAGCCACTTTTACACTTCCATCTTATGCTATTCAGTGGAAGATATTTTAATTTCAAAATCCCATTTCATTTTGCTCCTGTTTATAAGTTTTCCTTCCCTTCAGGACATTCACTGTTGCAACTACGTTGTGGGCAGCTGAACACAGAGACAAGAGCTTCAAGTGGCGATTGTTCAAGCTGTTTTAATGTGAACCTCTTTCAAAGCTAATAAATCTAGCTGGGAGGGAAAGGCTAGCCGTAGTGCAAGGAAACAATCAGGGCAATCCCCAATATCATTATGTAGTGGCGAGGAAGGAATTGGGAGTAGACCTGCAGGGAAGAACTTGAGGTTACTGGTGGGTGGCAAATTGGACATGAGACAGCAATGTGGACTTGCAGTGTAGAAAGCAAACTGCATCGTGGGCTGCATCAAAAGCGGCGTGGCCAGCAGGTTAAGGGGAGTGATTCTCCCCAACTGCTCCACTCTTGTGAGACCCCACCTGCAGTGCTGCATCCAACCCAGCATAAAAAGAAGAAGACCTGTTAGAGCAGGTCCAGAGGAAGGCCACAAAAATGATGAGAGAGACGGAACACCTCTTCCATGAAGAAAGGCAGAGAGTTAGTGTTCAGCCTGGAGAATAGAAGGCTCTTGGAAGACCTTATGGGGTCCTTTAAGTATAAAAAGGGGGCTTATGAGAAAGATGGAGAGAGACTTCTTAGCAAGGCCTGTAGTGACAGAACAAGGTGCAATGGTTTTAAAGTGAAAGAGGGTAGGTTTAGACTGGACATAAGGAAGAAATTTTATTTTTTTTTTAGGATGAGGGTGGTGAGAGACTGGAACAAGTTGCGTGGAGAAGCTGTGGATGCCCCATCTTTGGATATGTTCATGGTCAGGTTGGATGGGGCTTTGAGCAATCTGATCTAGTGGAAGATGTTCCTGTTCATGGCGGGGTTATTGGTCCAGATGATCTTTAAAGGTCCCTTCTAATCTAAACCTCCTAGTTCATGCAGTCCCTTTCCTGTAGTGTAGCCACCATAAAGGAGTCTCACACCAAGCTATATTTCTTTAGCTCTCCCATCCACTTCTATGCTGAAAGTAATTTTAACATATAGAAATAATACTTCCGTAAAAATTTTATAGCTAATTAATATTTTTTCTGTGTATGCTAGCGAGGGATTTTAGCAAAGACAACCCTCTAAGCAGAGACTTTTCTTTCCTTTATGTACATTTAGAAATTTATCCTATTCCTTACCTGCTTTCACCATGGGCCATATAGATCAGCTTTAAAGCATCTAGCTTGGGTGGAACTAGATGTGAAATTGTAAGATATGAACTCAGAACAGCTGCACCACTCTTTCTTATCATCTCTTTTTTAGCAGGATTTGTAGCCGCCATTGAGAGTCTCGCTGACATACCTGTAGCATGAGCCATAGTAAATTTCAGGCATGTTTATTTGAGCTCTGGTTATAGTACTGCTTTAATTTTGTGAGGCTGAATAAAACAAAAACATTAATTCTTCTAATCACTCACTGGCCTTCTGGTGACTGTACAGGACTGTCCAGTCAATAGTTTTACCCCGATTCCCAGAAGAAAAGTGTAATCACATAAAGACCATTATCAAATTTAGTAGCAATTAATGTTCTTGTTACAAATCACAGCACAACCCCAAAGTATTTTGAGTCTTATTTGCACTTCCCACAAGATCAAGAGTAGGACATTTTAGAGATGCCTGTAAGTGAATTTGGTGTTGATGTTGCTGTCTTACAGATTTATACTGGACTTAGCCTCCAAAGGAGGGAAAAACAGGTGATGGGTATTTTACTGCCTATATACTTCTTGTTAAATTGTCTTCAATTTTTTACTTAGCATCTGCCTCACTGAGTACTCATCATCTGCTACTGAGCCATCTGATGTACAACAGATGTTAAGCACTTAGTGAGGGAGAGAAGGAGGTAAAAGTGTCATATCATGATTAAATAGCTAAAGCTATTATACAGGGTGACCATACTGCTTTGTTCTTACATTTAATGTTAGAGTGTATTGAAAAAGAGTAAGCCCATATTTTGGATTATATTTGCAACTGATATTGTTCAAATAAATTATTTTTTTCTTAAAGTAAAGCGATTTCATAGTAAAAAAAAAAAATTCAAAATATTTTAAGTACAGTTAAGAATTGGAGAGCATTTCATAAAGAGGTAGTGCAGCGCAACTTCATGTAGAATTATTTCACCTACCTAAGCACTTTAAATTTATATTTTTATTAAGATAGTTCTCATCAAAAACTTGGCTGATATTAACTGATACATTGACTTCCATTGCATTATCCTATTTTTTATCATGCTTGTGTAAATGTGAAATTATGTGTCAGGCTGTCTTTACCTTGTAAGTGTTCTACCTGAAATCATGGTAACCAACTGCTTAGTGTTGCCTATGCAACATAAGGTTCACCCACAAGAGTCTTATCATCCAGCAACAGCAGCCTGATCTTCTTGTAGTACTTGAAAGTAAGAAGGTGGAGCAGGAGCTTATTAAACTGTAATTAGTTAACTCTCTTTTTCCCAGTAAATTGTAAGAATTGAGAAAATTTATGTAGTATTGTCACACACAATATATTCATAGAATCATAGAATGGTTTAGGTTGGAAAGTACCTTAAATATCATCCAGTTCCAAACCCCTGCCATGGGCAGGGACACCTCCCACTAGACCAGGTTGCTCAAAGCCCCATCCAGCCTGACCTTGAACACTCCCATGGATGGGGCCTCCACAACTTCTCGGGGCAGCCTTTTCCAGTGTCTCACCCCCCTCATAGTGAAAAATTACTTCCTGATATCTAATCTAAATTTATCCTCTTCCAGTTTGGAGCCGTTAGCCCTCATGCTATCACTACATGCCCTTGTAAAAATTCTCTCTCCAGCTTTCTTCTAGGCCCCCTTCAGATGCTGGAAGATTGCTCTTCTTCTCTAGGCTGAACACCCCCAGCTTTCAGCCTGTCCTCATAGGAGAGGTGCTCTAACCCTCTGATCATCTTCATGGCCTCATGGACTCACTCCAACACGTCCTTCTTATGTTGAGGACTCCAAAGCTGGGACATGTTCATCCACAAAAGAGATGTGATTCACATGACTAGAATCTCTTTGCAGTCAGAGGTGAGACTGAAACCTCAGAATAGTGGAGAGCCAATTGAGGGGTCTTAACTTAAGGGGAGAAGTATGTGAATTGTATGGGTTATGTGGCTCAGTGTTCTACTCTGCATAAGTCAGAGCAGAAGATTGATGGGCTGTTTCCTATAAAGACTACAGGTATTCAGCTAACAGGATATTCAATAATATTTCTGTTTTCATAGAAATTCCATCTGGGGCTTAGCACTTCTTTTGTAGCATTGTGCAATTTGTGAAAGGTTGATTTCAATGACTCGATATTAATAAACAAAAGAAGACTTAAAAAAAATTTAAAGAATTTTTTTGGAGCTCTAATCTGTTATATAATTTGATAAGAAGCATCCTATACATATCAAGTTTTTTATTTCATTAAATTAAATATTACTTTACTTCTAAGGTAAAGTGATTTCAAGTGTATGATTCAACAAAAGTAGCTTTTGATTAGAGCTTATAAAGCAATTTTGCACAATGGTGAAGGCACAGATATTTCAGGCATACCATTTTGATTTGAAGCTCACTGAAGTAAATAGGAAGACTCTTGCTGTTTTCGCTATGTTTGGAAGTCAGAAGTTCTATATCTCAATGTTTGGAAAACTAACATATCAGGTCAGTAAATAGAATTTTCCAAATCAAATAATAGTGTTTGCACTATTAAAACAATGAGAATATAAATGATTAAATAAAACTGATTAGAAGTGAAAGAACACTGGGAATGTGTACAGAACAATGTGGTTATCCTCCCCCTCTACTCTGCCCTGGGGAGGTCCCATGCTGGAGCCGGTACAGTAGAGGGCTACAAAGATGATGAGGGGACTAGAACATCTTTCTCATGAGGAAGGGCTGAGGGACTTTGGTCTTTTTAGTCTGGAGAAGAGAAGACTGAAAGGGGATCTGATCAACAGCTATAAATACTTAACAGGTGGGTGTCAGGAGGATGGGGCCAGTCTTTTTTCAGTGGTGCCCAGTGACAGGACAAGAGGTAACAGGCACAAACTTGAACATAGGAAGTTCAATCTAAACAAATTTTAGTTCAAAGTACTCCTTTGTGTGGAGCACAGCTATACCCCTTGCCTGCCTGTTCTCATTAAAGGATCTCTATTCATCCATCACAAGCACCCCAGGCTAATCTCACCACATCATTGTGATCCCAATGAAGTTATACTGTGTCCATGTCTTCTGCCTGTTTGCCGCACTATTTGCATCCATACCTAGGCACATCCCTAGTTGTACCACTTTCTGGCGGGAGTGTTTTTCCCAGACACTTTTTTCCCTAGTCCCAAACTAACATTGACCATTCTCACAGGGTTGAGATACACACAATGTTGCCTAAAATGTCACACATTATTTTCTGTTAGATCCTGTGTCTCCCCAGCTGCCTTCCATCCTCAAAGAGCATCCAGTGGCTGTAAAAGCCTAAGCCCTGCCTATCTGAGTGTAGCAGCTGTTCAGCCAGCCATCCTCCAGATGCAGGAGGCATCTGCTTCTAACCAAGCCTTTGCCCTTAACTGCAGAGTTCAGAATTTTAAATGATCTTTTATTTCTAGGAGAAAAAGTAAGCTTTCAGAGTGACATTCCAATGTGAATTTATCTAATTAAGGATGAGTGGGTTAAATAAAGTAAGTATTGCTGACACTTTATGTACTTTCACTTAATTAATTTAATTTACTTGAGTGGAAGCAATAAATTTACAAAGAGTAACAGTACTCCTTAATGACATCTTAAAAAAAAAGCAGTCAAGTAAGGCAGCTGATTTTATTTTTTAAAAAAGAATTTATGTTTGTAAACTGTTCAAAGACAGACAAATGTAAGTAGAACTTCCTGAAATCTCTCTGGTTAAAATGGAGTTTAGAAAAGTAAAAATAAGGTTAAAAGTATTAGAAGGTTATTGTTTTGAACTTTATTTGGAATGAGGAGAAAACCTCTTTCCCTCTGAAGTTCTTGGTCTCCTTGTAACTGCCAATGATCAAAAAAAATAGCTGTTTTAATAAGTTAAATTTTAAGTTATAAACTGATAACTAAACTTTAGAAAGGAAACCTACTTAATTGTGGAGCTATGTAATTTCATGAAGACTTTTAGACTGCTTCTTCTATCCCTTAATAAAAACAAAGGAGGTAGGTTCATTAAAAGTAAAAAAAAAAAAAATGTGACATGAAAGATTTTGTTTCTCATAATAATAGACACATCAGATTAGGTCATTAATGAGGAAAAAAGAAATATTTTAAAGACCATGTGGCTGGAGAAGTGAGTAACCCAAACCAAATCAACCCTTGCCAGTAAATTAATTTTGCTGGTTTATATAGGCTTGTTCCAACAATAGAAAATCCTCCTCTTCCAACAAAGCCATCTTCCTCACCAGCTCTCCCTCTTTCCATTACCTTTTTGGGCCAAGAGAATTTCTTCTCTGCTTTCCCAGTTCCCTTCTCTTCATCAGTCTGCAGTAAGGCCACAGTCTCCCTTCCTTTCTTTGCCTGGTGCACCCTGCATTCCAGATACTTGAACCATCTAACCGTGCTCAGATGCATCCACAGGAGAAGTAATCCCCTTCTTTTTCCAAAAATTCTTCTATATGAAAAAATGAATGTGCGGAACATTCTTTGACTTACTTCAATGCCAAATAATCAGCAGAATAATAAGCAGTAATACAATATATAAAACCAGCATAATCCTATCCACTACATCTAACAGGAAGAAAAGGTAAATGAAACGTAACTGGGATCAACTTCAAGCTGCAAATTATCTCTCTTACCTTATGACGTGGGTTAACCTAGCCTGGCTGCCAGATGCCCACTCATCCAGCTGCTTTCTCTTTCTCACCCTCTTCAACAGGAGGGGAGTAGGAAATAAGATTAAAAAAATTGTGGGTCAAGATAAGAACAGCTGGCCGGAAAAAGCTGTGTCTGGCATGTGACAGCTCCTGACCTCTTCTCACAGAGGTTACTTCTGTGCCCACCCCTCCGACTGTCAAAACCTTGCCAGTGACACCCAATACACCTCAATAAAGTGATATTCAAAAATTTAGTCATTAAAAGCTATCAGATAGCATGTAAAATTAGGCTCCAAAAGTTCATAGCTAGTGTGAAGTTCAAAACTAACTGTGCCTGGACTCCAAGCCAGGATAAGTGCTTAACCTCCAAGCCATACAGAAATTTCTTGTCCATACTAGCACAGAACCAAATTCAGGCTACTAATCTCTGCTGAAAAACTAATGTAGTCATATGGGTCTCTTTGACTTTGAGCTCAGGCACAGTTAGCTTTCTTCTGACTAGAATATGTCATGCAAACATATCGTTAGATGTTACAAACAAAGTTAGCACAGTTGATATTTCGTGTCAGTAAGCCAAGCAGATTTAATCTCTGTGGTTGGCACTCTGTGATAGATGGAAAATCTTTATGGTAAGTTGTCAATTGTTTATCCTTTACTGAGATGAATTCAAAAACACAGCTGTAAACTCCGAGTTCATCTAAGCAAAATGAGGTTTTTTGGAAACGTACTCCTAATATATAACAAAACTTTTCAAAAGCATGGACTTCTGTTTGCAAGTGAAGTGGAAGAGGATGTTAAGACTCATTTAAAAACCTGATCAATATCAGCTGTTGAACGCCCTTAACCTTGATACAGTAGTCATGTGGTACCAACTGGTAGTAACAGTAGAAGCAGAAAAATTGGAGATTAAAAAGCAAATGACATATTCTTGAAATCCGCCCAGATACCTGTCCAAGGTAACAAATCAAATGAGGTAACAACTTTATAAAGGCTATTGCGAAGCAAATAACATAACCCAAAGATTTGAAGGGAAGTAAAACCCCCAGACTCTCACATCTAACAGCTTTTGGAACTCAGTTCTTCAATAAGCACCAAGAGCCATAAAGAGTTAGGGAAAAGCTGTAACAAGAGACCTTTGAAATTTTAGTTTCACTCCATTGGACAAGGATCTTCTCTGTTTTGATTGCTATGAAGTACCATAGGGCTGTTAGCAGTAAGGTGATGCATAGCCTGGCTGCAAAATTCATCCCATAATGGGAAACAGGGTCATAACACACCTGCACTGCAGTTCCTGCGAGCTGCCAGGGCAAGCCCAGTAGGTACAGATTACAGTCAAAACAATCCAGAAAAATTACGCAGGAACTTCCACCTGGGAGAGCAATAACTTTAACGTTCTACTCATTTTTCGAGTCACTTATTTTTTGTGATATTGACCTTGCTTGTAGAAAGGACATTATGATTTTTAATCAGGAAATGAATAAATTTGCCAAAATATTTCTGCTTAATGCTGACTTTCAAAGAAACACAAAGGAGAATGGTGCTTAGGCATTCACATCATGGATGTTATTATATTTACTCACACTTCTAGAAAGACTAATAGACTATAGGTATATAAAAAAAGCAACCCCAAACAACCAAGATTCCCACCCCTCAACCAATAAAAGAGAAAGGAAATAAAACAATTAAGCAAAATCACCAGGGTACACAATGATGTAATTTTACTGATTTTTATTTTAATGTTTCTAAAGAATCAGCTTTCAGATGCCATAGATTCTTAGTTTTAGCATTTATTTTATAGTCAGAAAAAAAAAAAAACCCAGCAAAAATAATTCTGCAATATTCAACACTTGCGACAAATTCAGATGTAACTTAAAAAGTCAGCAGTAAATGAGGCTTTTGTATTTTCTCTTTGAAAGAATGCAGTGGGAAGCGAAGAAACCTTGCAACCATTTTAATTCATGTGGCAACAATAAATCTGACTCTGCAGCAGTCAAAATAAGTTCTTTAAACTGTGCATTGCTAGGACTAATAAGAACTGAAAAATGCAGACAAAGAAAGAAGCCAATTTTTCTCTTGACAATTTCCATGTAACTCTGTTGTTCCCGTTGTCTTTGTCCTAGTGACTGTGCCTCATCAGTCTAAACTGTTTCAGTATCTGTTTTCCCAGTGTGATGTAGGACATTAACTTTTGCTTCTGGTGAAACCAAAATGAGATGACGAGAAGAACATTAAAATTGTCTTTTAATTTCATCACCAAAGATGAAAAGTAAACACAGCATGCTCATGCGTGGCTTCCTGTAGGGACATGGTTGTGCTGGAAGTCATTTGAAGAATTACAACGGAATCAATTTTAGTGGGGTACAGGGTACTATTTGCTATTCCAGGAAAGCATTTGAGGTCATTGTCTATAAACCAAAGCAGCTCCAGTCAGTAATAAGGAAGCTTGCAAACTTACACAAAATATTCATAATGAAACAGAGTGATTGTACAGAGTCATACACACTTAGATACATACAAATCACCTCCCTGATCAAATAGTATAAGGAAAAATAATCTGGACTGCTTGGATTCCAAGATGTTAATCTGAAGACAATTACAGAAAGATGGGTCTTTGTCAGGCTTCTTTGACAGAGATGGAGAGAAAGCAAATGCATGAATCAAATGTTTCTGCTGTGTCTGTGAGTTTATAAACTTCTTTTATGATTTTGCATTATTAAAAGGCAACTTATACATGTATTTATCTGACAGAAGATGCTGTCATCTGACTTTAGTGCCTTAATCTTCTACTAAAAATAGATTTATTTTTCTCTTTCCAGTCATAAATAACAAGGTTGTATTTATTGTGTGCAGGTCCCTGTGTTAAAATAAGTTATTTTAATGTTTCAGATCTTCCAACTATTGGCTCAACCGCATCCAGTCCTTTCTCTACTGCAACGAAAATGGTCTCCTGGGAAGCTTTTCTGAAGAGACTCACACGTGCACCTGCCCTAACGACCAGGTTGCCTGCCATGGGTTCCTTCCCTGCACAGTTGGAGATGGCTCCGCATGCTTGAGCTGCGCCCCCGACAATCGCACCCGCTGCGGGAGCTGCAACGCCGGCTACATGCTAAGCCAAGGGCTTTGCAAGCCTGAAGTGGCAGAATCTACAGAGCACTACATCGGGTTCGAGACTGACCTTCAGGACCTGGAAATGAAGTATTTATTGCAGAAGACAGACCGGAGAATTGAGGTCCATGCCATTTTCATCAGCAACGACATGCGCCTCAACAGCTGGTTTGATCCTTCTTGGCGCAAACGGATGCTTCTTACTCTTAAGAGTAACAAGTACAAGTCTAGCCTAGTCCATATGATACTGGGCCTCTCTCTTCAGATTTGCCTAACGAAAAACAGCACCTTAGAGCCTGTTCTTGCTGTTTACGTCAACCCTTTTGGGGGCAGCCACTCCGAGAGCTGGTTTATGCCTGTGAATGAAAACAATTTCCCCGACTGGGAGCGGACTAAACTGGACTTACCCCTTCAGTGTTATAACTGGACGCTGACACTGGGCAACAAGTGGAAGACATTTTTTGAAACTGTGCACATCTATTTGAGGAGTCGAATAAAGTCAAACGGTCCAAATGGCAATGAGAGCATCTACTATGAGCCCCTGGAATTTATTGATCCCTCAAGAAATCTGGGCTACATGAAAATCAATAACATCCAAGTGTTTGGCTACAGCATGCACTTTGACCCTGAAGCAATTCGAGACTTGATTTTGCAGCTGGACTACCCCTATACTCAGGGATCACAGGACTCAGCACTTTTGCAGTTGTTAGAGATACGGGATCGTGTAAATAAACTCTCTCCACCTGGTCAACGTCGTCTAGACCTCTTCTCTTGCTTGCTCCGTCATAGACTCAAACTGTCTACCAGTGAAGTGGTGAGGATTCAATCTGCTTTGCAGGCCTTTAATGCCAAATTGCCAAACACAGTGGATTATGACACAACCAAATTATGTAGTTAACCCTAAATGTGAAGCACAACACAAAACCTTGAAGGAGTTTTTACAGTGCTCTTGTGGAACAGTTTATGTTTGGAAGAGTAAATTTAAATTGTCTTTTCAATATCTGTCTTATATCAGTCAATACTGTTGGATGGCAAATTACACACACGAACTTGCTGACAATGAATATATTATACCTGCAGTTTTGGTTTATGAATGAAATAAATACTGACACCAGTCTAGAAGACATTCTACTTTTTACAATAAATTTCATTTGTAATTTTATATGTTCTGTGGCAATGCTTTTGTGCTTTACATCCTCTAGAGGGAACATAGAAGGGTACCAATAAAATTTTGTAGCCGAACAATTATTAAAAAGAAATGCTGTGGGATTCTTTTTTTTTTTTTTTTTTTCACAAAAGTAGTAATGTTGATACGATTTTGTGTGTGTGTGTTTTGAACGCAGGAGCTGTAAAGAGAAGATAGTGACTCAAGATTTTAACAGAAACTGCAGAAAAGTCGAAGCCATAGCATATTTCATTCTTAGGATATGGATCTAAATGTTCATTCTGAGCTGAAGTAACAACTGTAGTGATGCTTTACTTGTTACACCCAAGACTTTCCTAAGACATACCTTTTTCAAGGTGCTTAACATGACATACAGACTCCCAGGGTAGTAATATTGAGCATTTTAGGATTGACAGGAGGTTAGTATAGTGAGATACACAGCAGCAAGAGGTTGCATTAACCCCATGGGAGACAGGTGAGAGACCGTCTTTGGAACTGATATTACTCACATTACAAAAGAAACAACCTTTTCCAGCCAAAGCACTTTTTGAAATTCTCCATAATTCTTTGCTTTGCATGTTTATAAAAAGAATTAAGCACATATATACATTTCCTCCTTCAAAATACACAAACTTAAATATTTATCCATAATTATCTGGTTTGAACTATTTACCTAAATACCATCCATGATGATTAGATTCAAATTCATTAAAATCAATAATAAATAAATAAAACAATGCAACTGTTCAGTATGTGTGGATATTATTTTCATTGGCACAGATAATATCCTCTCAGTGCAAGATTTTGCAGTTTTAAAAAATATACCCTTGGCAGCTATTAAAATCTAATTTATAAAGCTGAAAGTCCAAATAAATACGTCCTTAATGAAATTAATTAAAAGTGCATGACCATGGATCAGGATTTTGTTCTTTGGTATTTAACACATTCCTGCAGAAAAAATACATCTAAGATGGCAAAACTTGGGACTCTCAAGAAGGATTTCCTACCTGTTGCAAGAGACTAGTACAAATGGCTGGGCTGCTGGAAGTTGGTGTAAGTAAATACAGATAAAATGAAGGAAATCGAGGCAAAGTCTTTTAGTAGCACCTTGTTACATTAAGTCTGAATCTGTGTCATTGATGTAAAAGCAAACTTTTTTTTTACAATGGGAAAGAATTAGATATAAAACTACCATTCTTAGTGCAAGCACAGAAAGAATAAAAAACATTTAATTAATATGCAACTTTAATTCAACTAGATTTCAATTAATTTCAATTTTACTCATTTCAATGTAGCTACATTACAATTTAATTTTGAATTGTAGCCTAATCTGAATTTAAGGTACATTGCTCACTTTCCTAGCTAGACCACAGCAGCACAAGAAATGCAATCCTTCATAAATATATGTAAGCAAAATAAAATACAAGGCAAGAAACACTTCACAAAGCCTAATGACAAAGCAAACCTTCTTTTTCTTTGGTGATCGCAGTCTTTCCCGATTTCACCAAATACTTATTAGGATTACTATTTCTTCACTACACATTCAGATAATTCCTCAGACCTTCTGTACTAGGAAGCCCCCTAAAACTAAAATTAGCATTTTTTTCTCATAATCAACATCTAGATGAATTCCTGTTTGCTTTCTACTCACAACTTACTTTTGCTGATAAATAATTTATCTTCTGTGTGTCAAAATTTTGGCTTGCTCTTGCATTGGTAAGACCTTCTCAATTAAGATTCTTACTATTCCTGTTTTAATCTCCAAGTCTTTCCTTCGATATGTCTTTGGCAACTATAATAAATTGTAGAATTAGATAGTTTGATTTTACTGGTCGGTACCTTGTGTAGTCTATTTAAATAAACAAAAGACTATGCTGTTATAAAATGAACAAAAATTTTTAAAAATCCTCTTCTGTTCATAGCAAGTAAAACTTACAATAGAAATGTGGGGTAATGATAAATAAAGCATTTGCTTATGTTATCCCTTTGCTAGGGATAATGAAAAATATGAATACATCCTGGTAAATTATTTGAGTCTTCTTTCCCCCTTTTTCATGCTCCTTCTTAAAATAGTTCTTCAATGACTATTTTTTCTTTCTCCTTTTTGGGAGGGTTTTGTTTTGGTTTGGTTTTTTAAAATATCTTTCTCTACCAAGATGGAAAGTTCTTCGCTATGCCCAAATACATACACAATAGAAAGTACAAATAAGGAGAAGTCAAAAGAGGCTTCAGTCAGACTTCAATTTATTATTATAAGACACATTAAGTGTATTTGACTGGGCTAGTGGAAAACCCCTGTCATTACTGTACCTTTCTGCCAAATTAAAAATGGACTAGTTTTGGATTTTGGAATCTGTGGGATCCTGGAATAGTGAAGGTTTGTACTTGACCAAAGCTGGATTTCATAAAAGGGGAAAAAAAAAAAAAAGTCAATAATGAAAAAAAAATATCACAGGATTTATCTGGTTCTTGAGTTACGAACAGATGTCAACAGTATTTCTCTTTTATACTTTTCCAGTTAAAATCTTCCTACATTCTCCAAAAGAAGTTCAGGTTGCTGTATATCAGATCCTGACACTAGCTGTTTTTTGCTGTCCATTTTGCTTTGCATTCACCGGTGCTGTTTTTACCTGCAATTGTAAACCCAAAAAGAACCCCATGGAAATTATAGTAATAATAACTGTACCATGACAACCTAAAACAGAATTCAGAACAAAATTTAGTGACTATAGTTCTAATAACCAGATAGATATTAGTTACAACATAATAACCTTCCTGCTTAAGTGAAGGCCACTGTTATCTGATAGAAAACTCTTAGAGTACTATTTTCTAAGTAAATAAAATTCAGGTCATGTCTGAAGGCTGGAAGCCAAACTAATGTCTAGAAGTTCTATTGCAGGAACAAACTGTAATAAGGATGAGCTACCTTATCACTGCCTAGAAACCAGAAGTAGATTTACAGGAGTCATCCAAACCTCTGGGCGATACAATTCGGAATATAGAGGCTGATTTGAATCATATTAAAAGCATCATGAAGGTAAATAGACTTTCATTTCTCTCATTTCTTACTGAAAAGATACATTCAAGTTCTAGTGGCTGAAGATGGAGAGAGGCATAGTCGCATTTCAGAGTGTTTCTTCCTTTGCAGTTATAACAGTTATACCTGCGCAAATACTTCGGAGAAGAGCCTTTGTTTCCAAAATTAAGCATATGCTGACTGCACTTATTGTGAAAGTCAGCAGATACTTCAAGTCACTAAAGAGGCAAAAGCCAAGAGAAGTCAGTTTTTGCCCAGTTGAATAAGCAACTAGGCAGCCTGGGCAGGAGAGAGGACGGAGACACGAAGGAGGGTGCTACAATTGTCAAAAGGTCATTTGCTTGAAAATACGGTAGATATTCCAGGTACAGAGCAAAACATAGCAGAGCACCAAGGAAGAAAAGTGATCAACTCCCACATCACTACTCTTCTGACCTACTTCTAGACTTTGAGTCTGCATGACAATAGAGCTGCAACAGCAAGCAGGTACATATGATATGGAAAAGGATCAGTCCTTTAGTTCAGAAGCCAGGAACAAAGTGGAGAGAGGGAAGGAACGAGGACTTCATTTTACTAGGCTTTTAAACAGGTGGAAGAGAGTCCCTATGTCCCACTGTAGTTAAAACAGGAGACCAAGATTACTTTGGGTGTCATAGGAGTTTGGTAATAAATATTGTGGCTCCTTTTTCATGAGACTGAATGGCACGAGAGACCTTGACACCACCCCTAGTACAGTGTTATTGCTGCCACGCACAGGCTGCATGACTGACTTTAGGTCTATTCACTCAGCTTCATATTCCAAGCAAGAAATCGATTCTAGATGTAGCATCTAATGTTCTTCTGCATACAGATGCCACTCATGAAACAACCTATAACCCTGGGGCACAGTGTACATAATGTCAATTTTTCCACGTGGCAGAGGAGTGTATGGCTTTCTGAGACATTCTTGGTTCATAAATTTGGCAGAGTGGCCACATCACAGACCACACTGCTTTGGAGTGAGTGTGCATGGAGGAGCAGGATTAATAATTTCTTTCTCTCCTTGCCCAACCAACAATATTAAGGTGTGAATTATGAATAAGGAAAGAGTATTGCCTTCCAGAAATGGTGCAAGTTTTTCCTTCCCTACAGATTATATCTTGGATGGTAACGTGCATCTGAAACTCTTGTCAACTCACTCACATCTTTTATGGTACATTTTAGCCTAACATGCACATATGAAAGTGCAGCTAAGTGACAATGCTAGTAACAATAGCTGATAGAGGATTGTCTGCTCTCTGGATACAGATGCACCAGTTATTGTATGTCTGCCTATGATCTCCTTTTCAACAAATAGCAAACAGAAGAGGGCAAAACCACCTGGGAGGCAGACATGGTTTTGCTCTGAAAAAATACTCCCCTGAGAGGGTCTAATCGAGAGCATGACCACCTTTCAAACGCATTAAAAGAGCTTTCTCTTTCTAAAAAAAGGCTTTTTTTTGTGATTTCTTAGCTGACATGAAACAGGAAAGAGAAGAGGAGGACTGAAACAAAGCTAGTTTTGTGCATATCAAACTATGATTTTTCTGTGGGGAAAGAGGGAAGAACAAGGAATCTTTGAAGTCCCTCTGGGATCTCAGCACAGGTGCGTAACTCACTCTAAGAGCATTTAGATGCAATTGAGGTAAAAGTAACAGAAGAACAGAAATACAAAGATTATGTGCAATTGCTTATCGTGAATTTGATACAAGAAAATAGTTTTGAACATGGAAAATTTTGTCTTACATCTTGCATTCTCTCTCAGCGCCGAAAAAACTTTAAGCATTAAACGTGCATAAGAGAACAACAAAAGATAATTAATTAATATTACAAATGTGTAGCTCTTATGTGTCCTTTTTATTGAGCCCCACCACCTCCACTTCAGTTATTCAGTATATCAGTTATATATTGGGACATAGCTCCTTTGCCTACAAAATTAAGTTATCGTAACAGGAGAGACAATTTTTATTGTGTGAGTTAGATTTCCAAATAATTTTAAATAACTTTATGACTTGCATATAATTATAAATTTTACAAGTAAATCCTTCCTCACCACTAAACAAAAAATCCCAGCCCAAACTAATAAAGGTGTAGTTAAGACAATTTCCAGAAGGAATTACAAGTGATATGTAACATATACATCTTGCCCAATGAATAAAATTAATTCAATCAGTTCCGTTAGCAGAAGCTGAAAGCAGTTCATATTCTATTCTAACAAACCCAGCCTCCATTTAGAAGGAGATTGGCTTGCCTTTGTTTTCTTTTTCAGAGTGTTTAATCAAATTTACAAATGTTTCATTAAGTTTTATTAAATGCATTAAGCTGAAAGTAAGGAGCTGCACTTTGAACACTGGGTGAAATGGAATCTATGGAAAAAGCCTGTTATCAAGAATGATCTATTAAGGCTTTGGCTAATTTGTGGCTTGAGGGAGGGTGATTTTTTTTTTTTTTTCTGTTTATTTAAGGGAATTCTTTGACATTTTGCCAAACATTATAGAAATAAAAATAAATCATCATTTTAATTAGCTATTTTCTGCTTTCTTTTTTATTTTTTAAAAATTTCTCTGTAGCAAATGTATATTCTCCCTGTTAGCGGGCAGGGTGAACTGACTCATTTAGGCAGTACTGATGTTTTGCCAACTGAGTGATTTTACTGTAAGTCTGATGATACCTGATTTATGTTCCATGTCCAGGTCTTGGAAAGTCATCATTAAGTGTGTCTTCACTATTCTCACACAAAAAATTTCTAGTCCTCAAGCTTGGCTAGAATTAACTAGTAATATAATAAGAATACATGGGGCAATAGCCTTTCTGATGGCATGTTCCATATGAGGCTCAAACTAAAAGAAAAATATTACATTTTCCAAGCTGCCAAAGCCTTCAAAGTCTCTAGTATGTACTATCTCCTGCTTCCCTGGCAGATAAAAATCTTCTCATTGTCCTTCTTGTTCTGAGTGCAACGTAAATCTCTGGCTGAAACTCCCTGGTGTGGAAAATCAAAACCAAACCATTAAAAAAGTCCACATCCTCACATTTACAATGCAGTCTCATGTTTTTTAAGCCTGATACTGAGGTTTAAATGCCTGTTGTTTTTGTTATTTTGCTAAGTATATGTAATTTATGCTAATATATCTCTCTGATTACTCTTTGTTTTGTTTCCTTTTTTTTCACTTAGATGTTCACAACTAGTCAAAACTATTTCTATCCTTGGTTGAACTTTTGCAAAATTTTTTACATGCATAATGTTCTTGGCTCTTTGAAAAGACAGTACTGTTTTTGGTGAAGGGTAAACTCTTCATTTAACATACACAGCATTTTGGCCTTAGTTCATGTATACTTTGTGATAATTAGGACAGAACTGAAATAGAATGAATTATTATATCAATGGAGCGTCTAATCTGCACCATGCAAAACAATTATTTAATTTGTTAATGGAACTCTACCATGCTACTATTTTGAAAATAAACTGAGGGTTTGTACAAGACTACAGTGGGGCAGATATCCACTCTGCAGCCTGTGCAGAGGACTTCCCACCAGAACAGGTTTACCCTGAAGGACTGCAGCCCATGGAGAGGACCCATGCTGAAGCAGGGGAAAAGCGGGAGGAGGAAAAAGCTGCAGATGGGAACTGTTATGGCCTGACTGCAGCCTCCCATTCCTTATTTCCTCTTCACCACTCTAGTAGAGAGGAGATATGGGAGCTGGGAATGAAGAAGTGAAATTGAGCCTGGAAAGAAGGGAGAGGTGGAAGGTGTTGTTTTAATTTGTCTTTGTTTTATACCATCCAACTCTGTTTTGAATTAGTAATAAACAGTTAATTGTCCCCTAAAGAGTTTAAAATCAGGAAATAAACTATCTGACTTCAATACAGAGAACAAAGATTTGGGATTATCCATGTTTTCTAAATCAAGGTATAATTTACCAGTAGGTCACTTTGCTAGAAAACTTAATCCCAGTCATCATTCCTTTAATCTTGCTGTCAAATCACACACAGCCTACCGATTACACAGACATGGGTACTATTTACTCTAATATATTACAGTTCAGTGCGAAAGCATTTTGTGATATGAGGTCTGTGTCTGAGCAAAGTGAAGGGTGAATCACGTAAAATAACTCCATAGCCCGTTCAGAACGTCCTCACGAGACATGCTTTTCATCTTCCAGATTGATAAAAGTTCAAAGAATCTGAGAGGCAGGACGTGCCTGAGCACTTTTCATCTAGTTGAACTGTGTGGTGAAGCAGTGCATTTGTCTTGATTTTAACTATTATGAGAATGGGTAAGAAGTTATAGTTGGCAGAGCTGGAGCTTGACAAGAGCTAAATAAGAATCGGGCAGAGCCCAGTTGTCACCTCCCTGACATCAGCAGCACTGTGTTTTAATCACTTATGTGATACATACATTTGTGTATCAAGACTGTAAAGCCCATCTGTAATGCAAAATATATTTCTCCCTTGGTTTCTAGATTGTTATAAATTACAGCATCCATATGTTGAAAGGATAAACACTATAAACAGTAATGAAGACGTCTGTGGTCTTTGGGATTGTGCTTACAAAGTTTATAAACATTTCTACAGCATGACAGACTGTTTGAACACAAGTCACAGCCTTACACAGGGCACCTCCATGTAAAATTTGAGAATTACATAATTTGCAATTTACATAAGATAGAAGATATATGGTTCTGATATCTAAAATATCTGTATCTATCATAGCCTGTACCTTACACCTTACATCTCACACCTTCCACCTTCCACATTATTATTAAGATATATTTCTACAGGTAGCTGGCACTTGAGCTGAATGGAAGGTTTTAAATTAGTCCTTTTCAATCATTGTCATCCATGTCAACTTTTTCTCAGTCATTCATTCTTTGTCATTCAAAAACCTGCAGTGATCTTTATATGCAGACTATGAATACCAAGGAATGAGCCAGAGAACAGAAAGTTTCCATCGGGTTATAAATTACCCTCAGATCTGAAGGCATGTAAGAATGTATTTGGTTAACCTCTGGTGATTGTGAATGCTCTTGTGTTCAAAGCCTCCTGCGATTTGAGCAAACACACAGAGTCACTTCTTCTTTGCCACTGAAGGTTGTGAGACCTGTACACTGTGACTTTCAGACTTTCACAGGGAGTAAATTCAAATTCAAAGAAAGTGACTCTCTCTCTCTCACTTCCCTCTTCCTCTATGAATCACTAAGCACCATTTGAGCCTGCAAGTCTTGCTTGAAAGAATCTGCATTAATTACTACTCATCAGCCTTAAATATGGTGACAGCTCCTGTAAGCAGCAATGTTTATTTTCTAACCACCTTTTCAGCTCTGCCATCAAATAGAGATTTTTTTTCAAGTTCCCAAGAAAACAATCTTTCTCTGTGACCAGCTGGTGAGAACAGATCTCCTGTCCCTCCCCTTTCCAATTCTGAATTCACCATCCTTATTTCCTTGCCAATGAAATTCTATCCTTATAGATAGGGGCCAGTCCGGAATTACATACACAGTTTTAGGCTGCTCAAAGGAGAGGAGCTATACACTGCTTCTCAGCTGATATAAAACCTGTTATAAAACCTCTGCTGAAATCAAAACTTCTTCATGATACATATGACAAAAACTAAACTCAGCTAGGCCTCCCAGATCAATAGTGGGTTTGTTTTATAATTATTCGTGTTAGATATATTCAATGCTTGCTGGAACAGAAACATTTTAACTGTCTTTTTAAAATACCTGTATGCTTTAAGCGTTGCTTAATGGAAAGAGCTTGATTCTCCACTGCTTTGATCTCTTGCATTATGTTTTCCCAGGATCAATTTTCTTTCTCAGTACCCTGTCTGTCCTGCAGGTATCTCCATGCCTACAATAGAGTATCTGCCTTCTCCTATAGGCTGTCCAGGCAGCTGGAGAGGCAACATCACTGGCAATTAGGTACTTTATTTTCAGCAAATCAAAATAAGGCTTGGGTAAAAACAGATTGCTATGTATATGTCACAGTAAAACAGCATCCCCACATGGGAAACCAGTATTAACTTCATTTTAGTAGGCAAACAGGAATCAAAACAGAAGCTCAGGGGTTGGCCTCTGTTTCTACTTAACATTTGAATCAGAAGTTAGTTGTTTAATACCATCAGATTTATAACAGGTTACTAACAGCCACAGATACAGGACAGCTTATAGCACTCTACAGATCATTTGCTGCTGCTACAAAGGAAGTTTTTGAAACATCTCACTAGTTCACCTCCTACAGGGGGCAAAGTGTTCGATTTTCATGTCAGTATTAAGCCATGACTCATGTCATACATTACTGCCTAAAACCTCTGCAAGCTCTTGACAGGTACTGTGATCTAACTGTCAAAAAGTTCTTAATTTTCTGTGACTGTCTGTATAAGTCTTTTCACTTACATGATACAACATTGTTCACAAAAGGAGAGAAGCCGTGTGTAAACCATAAACTCTTGGTCAGCTCTAGAGGAGAGAATAAAGCTCCTCATCCACAGGATTTACCAGAACCTCATAAAACTTTCTGTGAGAAGCGCTGCCAAAATAGACACAACTCCATGAGGTACTTAGCTTTCAATGAAACATAATTTTCTACTGAAAACCTTTCTGACCAGCCTCCGTGAATGATAACAACTCTGACAGATCTGTTTTACGTGGGAAGATTTAAGAGAGTGTATGTGTCATATGTACATTCACCTCAGTAACTCCTTGTTCTTGTAGTAACAAGATCTTTCTTATTCTCTCACAAGGCTCTACATCGTCACCTGCAAGCAAAGCTAGGTGTCAATGCCAAATTCAAATCAATACAGAGCCGAAGGACCTGTAATGGTGCCAGAAGTAATGATTCAATTAATCTTCTGAATTAGTGTCTGCTTCATTTCCAGGAAGTCCAGAGGGATACGTAATGGACCTATTTTTGCTATTAAAATACTATGAGAAAAATGTTGCTTCTTTAATTTGGATCACAGACCTGCAGGAGGAATCAGGTAGGAGGAACACCACCATGAACCAATTTGATTCTGGGAAAAAAAACAATGAAAAGTGCTATCCCTTTTTATTCTGTTTTGCAAACAGGTAGAAAAGCAAAGAGGAATATTGTTCCTGTACTGAATTCCCACCAGGAGCACTCAAGTATCCTGCCAATTACACGTAATCAGTGGCACGGGCGACTGGTGGATTTGTGACATTGCAGGGAGACCTCTCCAACTGAGGTCCTCCTGAGGTTCTGAAATATTTGAAGTGGCCATCTAGTATCAAAATCAATTGGAGAGAGTGAATGTTGCTCAAAAACTGCTGGACATACGCAAGTCCATGGCAGTGATTGTGGGAGCCTGTTCCCCTCTCACTTCAGGGAGAACGAGCAACTTGTTCTCTCTTCTGCAAAGACAGGGCATATGTACCTGCTGTCATGCTCTCCTACTGTCTGTTTTATAATAGTCAAGGTATTATAATCTGGCTGTATATAACGGTGATGAAGCTTTCTAAAAGCATTGCTGATAATGTTATTACTTGGTAATTTCCTCCATTGTGAACATGGGAATGCAATGATTGTTTGCCTGATGCTTCATTGTGATTTTGTCAATATGGAGCTCTCACTTGCCAACAACCAAGAAAGTATCTGATTAACTCTTTTTTTTTTTTTTTTTTTCTGTACTCAAACATATTTGAGTCTCTCTGCTCTCCTGCTAGGCCAGCTAGCAGAATGGCTCCTCATCACTTCATGTATTGTTTAGCAACAAAACAGCTGTAGGAGTTCAAATAAATGGCTGAGTGTTAGAAACACTGATATGTTTTTCCAGCACAGAACCTTTTGTACCTTGTCACAGCAAAATACACATGTATGCTGCCTGTAAGCAGCATACTGAGATTTCCACGGTGTAATTTAGTTCTATTGGCTGTTGGAGCTCGGTAATTCAATACAACTCATTGTAAAGTTACCACAAAAGAGAGGCAAATGGATCTGGAAAGTAAGAACTCTGCAATTTCTTAGTGATTCATAATGAAAAGTATCCATTAACATTAGAAAAGTGTTCATTTCTTAAAACATTTAGATCTTCATTCTTTCAGGTCCTGTGTAGTTCTGGAGAAGTCACAAGGAATTTAAGTTGTACAGGCATCCCTTAGAGTTCTCTCAGCATCTCATTGCTTGGGGCCTAAAAACAGTACAAACAGTGCAAAATTATTCCCTCTCAGATACTTCAGATACCTATATTTAAAAAAAAAAAATCGGGGTGGGAAATTATTTGACATAATATGAAAAATGCATTCAGAAGGTACCAGAATCTTACCATTTTAAGCTGTAAGAATACTTACATAGACAGAATATTCTTACTTAAGAATTACTTAAAAGTAGTTTCTGTTGTAAAGCTGAAAAGATGCCGAAGTCCGGCATGCTAATGATTGACAGGGAGCTTGCAGAAAACACACTGACATCTGTTAAGCGGATTATTTCGCATAAAGCATTCCTATGGACACCAAAACCTTTATTAAGGACCAAATCAATAACAAGGTGTTCTTTCAAGACCAAATACTTCTAGCTCGCTATCACTTTTCCTACCTGACTCTCAGAGTCTCTGTCAAAAATAAGAACTGTATTTTAAGTGGTGACAAGTTTGTAGAATTGAGAGAGACTTGTAGAAATAACAGGTCATGGAAGCTGTTTTTTGGGTGGTTTTTATTTTTATTTTTTTTTAAAATATCCATGGAACTTCAGTGAATGTTTTTCTAAGGTTTTGTGCAATTACTAACAACTTCTGTTCAAGGCATTGATGTTTATGAATATTCTGTAAATTAAGTGCTCTTGCTCAGGCTCACTCTACCATGAATCTGAACAGGGTTAGGAATAGGCTCAGATATTTGTTTACTGATAAAGAAGAGTATTTAAAATTTAGAAAAAAATACTAATTACTTATGACCCAGATTGGACATTATGTGTAATTCTAAGAATGTCTTACAAGTTTTTCTTAATTATCTTAACAAAATTTGGCAAACTACATGTAGAGATAAAAATTATTTTGCGAGTGACAACATAACTACATCTAGAAAATAGTTTCCTTTTGCTAGTCCCATTAATCAGTGGGACACATTCCTAAGCCTACAAAAGATCAATAGGAAAAAATTACAATAGAAGGCAGACATCAGCTTTATTAAGTTTGTCCAAAAATACATTTAGAACTTACTGATATGTTAAACAGTCACTCAGTAACTATCCCTCTGTGTCTTTACAGGATGCAGATCTTCTGGTTTTGTCTATGCAAGTGATAGAAGTATCTAATGAATAATTCATTGAAAACCACCTGCAGCACATGGAAGACATGGAAATGAAGTCAATCGCCATCTGAAACTCATATCAGAGTTTCAGCCACAATGATGAGGGAGAAAATAATCTGTGTGTTCTTCACTCAATGACAACAGTGTGTGCAACCTAGGCTGGAATTCAGCTCAGTCCTAAAACAGCTTCACACTCAGAATTAGCATAAGGCCAGTAGCATTTCTTCACATTTATGATGTTGCAATTGATACCAGAATCTGGCCACAAGCAGTCATAGAAACCTCAGATATGATATAGCTCCACTATAACTTGCAGTCTATAAGGCGATAAATGTCTCCTCCAGAACTCGTAAACTAACTCTCACAAATAACATTATCACCATTCAATGAGAAAAGGCTAATAAATTTTAACAATCTTCAAAGCAAAAATAATGCCCTAAAAGCCAAGTGAATAAGCTGTTTCCACAGAGCTGGATGAAAATCAGGGAAACATTAAGAAGCATAAATACAGTACAGTGCAGTACTTAAAAACTTGGGTTACTTCAATCCTCCAAGAACCAATAATCTTCCAAGTTGTCTCCCCTTTCCCATCAAATCTCATCATACACATGCAAATGCCATGATAGAACAAAAATATTGATGGTTAAGTATGAAGGACACAAAATCATATTGCCAGAAAGAAAGATTTGGTGATTCAAAATGTTTAAATACGATTTAGTCATTCAGCAGCTCTAAATACACACAGTGCCTCATACTACATTAATCCAAAATCAGTGTAACACGGCCCCCCTCCTTGCCCCCCCTCACCCCTCCATGCTCCAGAACAAAATATTCTCTTGTGAGGGGTAAGGCACGAGAACACACATTAACTGTTCCGTTGAGTCTGCAGTTGCAAACAGAGATATAACTGTTCTAATGAAATACATAAGGGATAAAGAAATATTTTTGGCTCCTTGTATTTTGTCTATAAAGATTTATCTCCCTCCTTGTACATTTTTATGCATTGTACGATATCATAAAAATGACTAGCACATGCAGAATCACTGAAAATGGGGCTAGCTAGAACACTATTTAGTCCATTTTCTTACAGCAAGGCTGCACTAACTGTCCAAATGCGGTTTCTGGCAGATGGTGGTCTTCTTTGTTCTCACAGAACTTCAGTAACTGAACCTCCATAACCCTCCCACACAAATTATTGCAGCGTTTCACAATTCTTACATTAGCTAACAGAATGTGTTTTTAATATCAAATTGTAGCAAGAAAAGATTATGGTTTAAACGTATGTTTCTACTTTCTTCACAATGGACAGGAAAAGTGGATAATTTCCTTTCCCTTTGAAATTTCTTATGAAGACCATTGTTTTCTTCCCGGAGTAAATATGAAGACGAAAGTCACGGAGAATTAATGATCTCATAATCCCTCTAAGGACTTAGAAATAACCTAGGCAGCTCTCACTAAATTAATTATTGAACTTTTTCTCATTAAAAATTGTTCATATGCTTCCTAACACAAGGGAAGCTTGACATGCCTGGTGAAAAACTGTGTTTGCACTTTCAGTGTTTGATTACTAAAGAAAAGTTACATGAATATTTAAAAGGCCTCACAAAAGCCAAAACAGAGTTTATCTGCACATATAATATAGTGCTTTCTTATATCTATTGATCCCAGTGATTCCAAGGCAGTTTTCCTTACTCTGAAAGAGTGAGAAAGAGCGAGAAAGAGTGCTCTTTCTCCCCACTGCTAGGCTGTAAATGATCTGTATCTACTATAGACGCTGGAATAGGCTGCCCAGGGAGGTGGTTGAGTGATCATCCCTGAATGTGTTTAAGAGTTGTTTAGATGTGCTGTTGGGGAATATGGTGTAGGGGAGAACTTTGCAGAGTAGCATTGATGCTTGGGCTCAGTGATCCCAAGGGTCTTTTCCAACCTCAATGATTCTATGATACTAACACCCTTGCTTTCTCTCAGCCCTGTTTCCTATTTTGCTGTCCCTAGCAAAGTTTCTCTAGGAATTCTTGATGTTGCATGTGGTCAACATCAGCTGTGACACATAGAAGGGACGGGTTGGGCACAGAGTGGGAAAGGGGAGGCTAAGTCTTTTGCTCAAGCTGAGAAACAGGTGGTGTAGTGCAACTCTCTGAATTTGTAACTACTGCAAATGCTGCTGAATCCTCCAAATTATGGGCAGCATGAAAGCTCAGCTCCCACCAAAAAATAGGAATCCACTCTCAAAACTACTGTTCAGCCTCAAAAAAAGCTAAAATAGTATGGCACTGGAAATGGAACCAATACTTTCCTTAGGCACTACCATGGTGCAAGCAGTAAACTTTAATTTTTTGTCATGACTGACACTAGTACAGCCAGACCCATACTGATTGCACAGATTTGGAGAGGGAAGAAACTTTGGAGTTGCAAATTTTTGAGAGTTGATTTTACTATTAAGCAACACAAAGAACAACGTAATATAAAGTGTGTATTCTTACCAATAGGGAAGACTGAGATTTAGACTTTTTTTTTTTTTTTTTAACTAGACTAATACTATAGTATATTGGCAAGAGAAGAAGGCTTCAGCTGAAAGACTGTGATTTGGTATAAATGGCAAGCCAGTGCTTTGAAATGTTACAAAGAATGTTGATATCTGTATATTTAAAGAGCAGAAAAGTGGCTGTCCTGGTTTGAGGTAGAACAGAACCAATTTTCTTTTCAGTAATTTTACTTTTCAGTTATTTAGGGAGGACTGATATGTAGATTTAACTTATCTAACTTATTAGAGAAAAGATTAAAAATACAGATGAAGATTAAACTGAATGGAGGCTGGTAGTTTCCTTGTAGTAGCTGCAACAGACACATTTATTCAGGTTGAAGGGGCAAATTGTCTTTTAAAGAAGATGTCCATACCCCTAACATTTAAAAACTTTTATTGAGAAACAAATTACATGAAAAACAGTTTTAGTTATCCTGTATTCACCATCGTTTCGGCTACTTGGTTTACAAGTGGTGTATAACTGACAACTAATTGACAAAAGCTCATTTTGTTGTTTCAGCTTTGCAATTATTCCTCTAACACACTACAAAAGATGTCTACTAGGAAAGCAAAAAAGTCAGAAGGAGGATGAAGGATAGTCTGGGCACTCACTGCACTCTACCACCTGTACTGTAGTGTCAACCATTTGGCCAACCATTTTGTCAGAGACCTTGAGGACTACCCTGGGCTGTAAACCAACAAAGAGGGTGTCATGCCCTTTGTGGAGCAAACTGCTGTGTCACATCCTGACTAAGGTGCCATGACCTGTTCACAGCACTCCTGGTCGCAAGTGGTCCCTAGGGCCATTTAAATCTCCCATGGTTTCTTCTGGCAACACTACCCTTTGCCACATCAGCTTGGCTCGTGACAGCTGCCAGCTCCTGGCAGGGCTCTCTGCTCTTCCTTGGATTTCCCTGGCTCCAGGAACTACCCCATCTACCTCGATCTAGCACCCAGTCATGGGACTTTCTGTGTCCGCTGCTGCAAAGCTCGCCAACTGTTTGCTGGTCCTCTTCAATGAGGCAGGACTTCATTTTCTGTCTTGCTATCTATTTTAGCAAGAATATAATACTCTACTCTTTCTGCCAAAAACTGATTAAGGTTGGCCAACAGATTACAACATTTTATAGATGAGGGAAGTCATAAACACCTACATGCAAAGTGACAGTGTTGTTTCTCGGTTTCTCTCCTTGTAGTACCACTCTGCTTTTTCTCAAAATCAGGATCTTTACCAAATCCATACTGAACAAACTCTAAATCAAATTTCTTTTATGTGAAAAAATATGGAATATTTGCTTGCCTGTAGCACTGTTCAACAGTGATAACACATTACTTAACATGTACGGACAACTGCATTTTCTAACGCACTACCAGGCAAGTAATGATTTCTCACAATAAACAAAATTCAATGAAAATTTCATTGAACAGAATACATATAATCTGAGAGACTAGCACTGTATAAAGTCTCTGACTTTATTAGACTTTTTTTAAGAAAAAAGATATACAACAATCTATGATGGCTGCAATAGGAGCCATTTCCAGGTTCCATCAATAGAGAGCTCTTCTCCTTTTGGATGCTGCATATAGATAATATATAGGATGCTTTAATCACTAGTATCACCATCACTGGTTGCGATCACTTCACCCTGCTGCTAGTTATCACTCACTTTTTCTAGCAAAGAAGCACTTGGCAGGGAAATGATTTTACACACTTTTTTGACATACTTATGCTGGCAAAACCATCAAGCATGGCTCAAGCCAGAATAGCACTATAGAATATTCCTGGAGCAAAGCACAGCTGAAAATAAAACTAATAAATCTGCTTTAGATAAAATTAACAGAGAACAATAATTAAATATTTTTCAGTGTAACAGCTAAAGGAGTGATTCAGTGCTTTTATACTATTCAAGAACCTTTCAAATAGCCAATTTATTTATGGTTTAGTAAAAGCCAATGCAAGTAGCTCACTGACTTTAAAGAAAATCTTCACATGTGCTGACAGAATCTGAAATTCCCTGTGGTGGTGCAGACCCCCTGGGCCATGTTGTGATGTCAGGACCAGCCAACATTGTGTTCTTTTCTTGGTTACAAGTGCAATGAGCCAGAATGATTGGCACTTTCTTAAACTGGTTACAAGTGCAGTGAGTCGGGACAATCTGGTACTTTCTTGTCCCAGTTACAAGCACAATGAGTTGGGACAATTAGGCACTCCCTAACCATATTGGAAACTCCTGCCTGGGAACCATACCTGAGAACTCTGTGCTGCCTGGGTAATAGGCTGCTCTGGAAGGTACCAGAATTGTGGCCAAAATGGAAAAACACTGACCAAAGTCAATCACCTCATGAACCTATAAATAGCAACCCTAAGTGAGACTCGTTGAGCTCTCTGGGATTGCAGCAGGCTGTGACCCAGTATATCCCCCAAGCTGGAACACCTCTCAGGGTAGATTTGGTGAGGATTTCAAAGACCAACTGCTGACAGAAGCCGATGAAGAAGGGTTCAAAGATCATTTGCTGACAAATGCTGACAAAGAAGAATAGCGAGCAATTCACTACAATTAGATTTTTGCAACGTTTCCAAGACCACTTGGTACCAATAATTTACTGCAGTTTGCAAGGAGAGGTTATCTATATCTATGTTTCTGTGCATGTTTGTGTGTGTGCGATGTGATTTAGGAAACTTTGTTGTAAGTCTCATGTTTGTGTTTGTGTGATTTGATTTAGGAAACTCTGTTGTAAGTCTTGTGTGATCCTTGCCACTTTGAAATTTTTAACTAAGTTACTCTGTTGATTATAGCGAATTTTATTAAATTATTCTGATAATTGGCTGATAATTAAATATTTTTAAAATCGTACAAGCTAATCTTGTGATTTACTGTAATAGCATTAACAAATCTTAAATTGCTGCTACCTCATAGTTGTTTAGGATTCATAATCACTCATTTCGTAACAAATTGGTGTGATCAGCAAGATCCTAAAAATCACATTCACAACAAATATGTGGAGTCAGCAGGATCTTCAACATCTGTGATATTCCCTCACAGCCTAACCCTACGGTTCCATTCCAGTTCAGACAAAGCGCCAATTGACTTAAAAGGCAAATAAGAAATACTCTCACTTCTATGTTCAGTATAAGAAGAAGCAATATTTTACAAGATCTGTTAAAGCAGCTCCCAGTTCCTTGCGTAATATTTCTGGCAGATGCTATTTCAATGTGGTGTTTCCATTGGCACTCTAACCCTTCAGCCAGCCATGAAAAACTGAAAAATGGCTTCATGTAATTGAAGTGACAAATACAGATCTGCCGGATCAACCTTTAGCAAGAGTCAATCATCATAAATTCCTTGTTTCCTTTGTCTCCTTGTAAAATTTATGATGTAGTTTGGCTTACTTTTTAAATGAATGCTGAACACACATTGTCTGTAGAAGGATTCCACAGTTCTGTAAGTAATAACACTTTTTTTTAGATCCTGAAGATTTGTACCAGTGAGAAGGTTTGCAACTGCACAGAAGCTGGTTGGGCAGTAATTTATTACTTTATTTAGGCTCTCTATTAAATTTTCATTGTGTTTTAGTTATTTATGATTTATTCTGTGCCATCTAGAAATGTGCTACTAGAAGATGCTGCTAGACCAGAGCCATGCTGTGCGAAGCAGTGTAGAAGTTTTAAATCATCCATACCCTAAGATCCTTACACTATAAAGATAAAATAGGAATCAGGAAGGGAATACATATGAAAATAAGATAGGATTTCCCTTCTGCATTACCAGAAAAGGGAAAAAAATATCCAAACTGAACAACAACGGGAATACTCCTAGATTTCACTTCCTATCCCTCCCATAATCGTAGTCATAATCTGTCTGAATCAAATCACTTAGCCCTTTCATTCTTCAGTTCTCTATGTATGAAACAGGAATAATAGATTTTCCTCCATACCAACTGTGTATTTAATGTAGGGAGAAAGGAAGAGCTAAGGATTTTGGTCTTCTTTACTTTTTTACTTCTTTGTATGAGCCAGGATAATACAGAAATATTTTTGTTCAGAAATGGGTAAGCAGAAAAGTCATCATCTTAGTATCTGGCAAGTGTTGGTTTTGCTGATGGCTCTAAAAACATGTTAAGCTTACTTCTTCTGGGGAAAGAATATTTTAAAGGAAAGAAAGATCAGTATCTATGCAGGAGAAAATAATAGTTTTTGACAGCAGCAATAAAGCAAAGATCACACCAATGAAATACTGAAGAAGATTTACAAGTAAGAAAAAAAGACATATCAAAGAAAAAGTCACTGCAAATAAAATTTAACCAGAAACTGCAGTAATGAGAGAACATTTTCAATTATGCTTGCTCTGAAAATATATTTTGTCAGGATCTGTTCTTGAAATGAGTTGTCTGATCAAGATTAGAAATCAAAAATTTGGAGCATTATCCAAAGAAGGATAATGAAGCTTGTGAAGGGTCTAGAGCACAAGTCTTATGAGCCATGGCTGAGGGAAATGAGGTTGTTTAATCTGGAGGAAAGGAGGCTGAGGTGAGACATCACTCTCTACCACTGCCTGAGGTGGGTATTGGTCTCTTTTCCCAGGTAACAAGCAATAGGACAAGACGATATGGTCCCAGGTTGCACCAGGGAAGGTTTAGATTGGATATTTGGAAAGATTTCTTCACAGAAACTGTTATCAAGCATTGGAACAGGCTGCCCAGGCAGGTGGTTGAGTCACCATCCCTGGAGGTATTTAGAAGACTTGTGGATGTGACACTTAGGTATATGGTTTAGTGGTAGACTTGGCAGTGTTAGGTTTATGGTTGGCCTTGGTGATCTTAAAGATCTTTTCCAACCTAAATGATCCCATGATTCTGTGATTGTATGATTCTGTATGATTCTATGCTTGTAGATGATTTCCAGAACGTTGACATTTTGCTTTAGAATGCAGAGCCACATGTAAACACATCATTGCATCTTTTTGACATGCTAATCTCATAGAGACATATAAGCTACATTTATACCAAAAAAATTAAAAAATTCTAGAAAACTTTTCTGGGCATAAAAACTCAATCCTTAGTGCTGTTATACTGCTAAAACTGCTTGTTACTAGTGTGGTATGGACCTCATAGCAGTAACCCAAAGAAGTCCTGACCATTGACTGTGAGTTAGCATAGACAAAGGATCATTACTCAGTTAGGACAAATTCAACTTATTTTACAGCATAAAGTTCTATTACCAAGCATGCAAAGCCACAAAATTGTCCTGAATGCGTGCAATCTACTAGTGTAGACTATTTTTCAAATATTTTCTCATATATCCAAACAGTTCCAGATATTTTAAAAATGTATATCGTATATGAAAAAATCTGTTAAATCAATTAAGTTAATTTTGGTCTATTTCTTCCTTCATTAGAGCTCAAGCTCTAATTGAGGTTGTTTGCGACATCTTATTTGATTTGATGACGACTATCGGTATAACTTGGTTCACTGACTTATTTTCCAAAAATAAACCCTCACGTTATTCAAACATCCCATGATATAAACTCGAGAGATAAAGGTTACAACTTTAGAAACAATATCATAACCAACTTTCAGGCATCCTCTCTTGCAACTGCTACTTGGTGGTGAGTTTGTGTTTCCTTATATTTCAATTCAACCAGTGTACACAGATGAGAAACTTAGTTTACCAGCCATTTTCCAACAGATAATCATGATATTTAGTAGAAAAGATTTATTTATTTTTAACAAAGCTTGCATATATATATATGTTATTACTAGAACAAAATCCACCAATGATGTCATTTCTGTGACCTAGAATAATTTCATAAAATTGACTTGAAGAGCATATTTTCGGATGTGATATTCACAGAAGGATCCTAGGAGTTGTTTCTGTAAGACCCCTGACTAGGGTTTCTCTTTCTAACATGACAACTTCAGGCCCAACTCAGGAAGACAACCAAACTTGCCTAACTTTAAACATCACTACTAGCACCACTGGTGGAAGTGTCTGGTTTTAGGCCTTGCTAAATCAGCTATTCTGGGCAAGAGAATGGAACTGCCTATAGGTTTTAGTCATATAAGCACATAAGGGAGATACAAAACGTAGTTATGCTAACCAAATAAACTCCAAGGTGATAAATTCTATGCCAAGGGAACCATGTCATGTCAGTTCCTCAAGCTCATAAAGGAGTTGAGGAATCCTGCAGTTAACACACGTGAAAAAAAAAGAAGTAGAAAAGGGTAACGGGATATTAAACATTTGCTTCTTTGCTGGTCCTTTCTGCCCATCATCGATAAAATTCCTTTTCTCTTGAAGTGTTTGTCTCACGACCTATGCAAAAGACTACAAAAACTGGAATATCTTTGCAGATTTGATCATTTTATCCTGTCCTTTTTGCGTATACAGCAGCAGTTGAGTGCTGATAATTTTGAGGAGTGGGAGGATAGCAATATGTTGGTGTAATATAACTGAGAAAAACTGTTTACCTCATTCGCTTGTTTTAAATACAAAAGGAGGCAAAGAAAAACTGATATCTGGCACATACTGCCCCTGCCATATGTTCACTTCTCACATGAGTGTTGCTATTATCGGTGTCTTTATTCCTGCACTTGCTTTTGTGATAACAATATAGATAGAAAATGGAGGTGCCAATATTGCTGTAGCAATTTTCTCTTGCTCTTTTTACTTTATCAAGGGAAAGTGAAGTATTGGGAGCTTATGATATTTTAATTCTTCTCTGGTTCGTAAGTTTGGATTCTTTTTTTTTTTTTCTCCTTACAAATTAGAAGTTTTTACCACTATTTGAATAATTCTCTTTTTTTTCTTACCTTAGAAATAATAGTTCATAATGATAATAAATGATACTATTTTACCATGTTGTCTCCTGTGTCTAAGAAAGTTCATTATGAACTCAGCAGAGCAGCCAGTGAAGGGTATCATAAAAGCTAGGGCAAGTGTGTTTAAAAAAGTATTGTGATATTTCTTGAAAAAGTCTGTTTTTTAAAGAAAGAATGAAGCAGAAAGCACAGACCTCATAAAACCAAGAATTACGTTTTGAGTAACTTGGCACTATTTTTAAGCATATTATAGATTAAAAGCACTATATAATTCACTTGTTTTAATGGTCCGCTAATGTCTGTCACTTTTGAATGTGATGCATATTAGGACATTTGATTTTGCTGTTACATGTTTTAAATAAAAAAAAAGCAAACAGACTACATTTGAAAAAGCAAGTAGCTTACTAAATTTAGAATGGATGAGTTCCCTTCTAGGGAAATTAATTCTATGTGATGCTTATGCATAGGTGGACCAATGAACTAGGAACCTGGAAATATAAGAAATAACACAGTAAGATTACTGAGATCTGTGTCTCTCTGTGGACTGTTAATTCAAACATTAGAACACAAAGTTTCCAGCTGATTATCTCTTTAGGCTCCTTAAATGAAGCTTGATCCTTTTTACTCCCTTTTGCCTTCTGTCAGTTTCATGGGAATGTGTGGAAGAATGAAACCTACAGAAATTCCTCTACAGGGAGCCCTTCAGAACTTTTCACTATTATCGGACAGGATGATTAAATACATTTTTTCTCTTTTTTTGTGTCCTTTTATAATATTTAATAATGTACATTATGTCATAAAAATATAGTAAAGTACATTGTATTATATAGTAATATTTATTTTTTGCATGTCTGGTCTTGCGAATGTTTTTTCTTATTTAATTCAATGCAAATTAGAAATGCAAAGGATTATCCTGAACTAGAAGGTTTACAATTAATATAAACATTTAGTGGAATTCTCAGTCAGACCCTTTTTTTTTAAAATAGCTGACACGTACTGCAGATGGCATTTTACATAACAGTTTATGTGACCTTTCATTTCTCCACTGTTTCAGTAAACACACACCTAAAAGAATCTATTTTCATTTCTTGAACAGATGTTCCCTGTGTATGCGTGTGCAAAACAATTGTCCCAGTGAACTATTAGGGGTGTACACATTTTAATGGCATTCACTGACATGCAGCAAGACATACGCTAAAATATTTCTGAGCTAAATGCCATTGAGCTGCATATTGCTGTTAGTGTGCAATAACCAAAGAAAGTGTATTATAGTCATGTCATTAGGGAGAGAATTTGCGTAAGTACTTGCAAGGTCGTAAGTATTTAAAAAATATACAACAAATAACTAAGATATTCGGAAAGAGAGCAATCAGAGCAACACAGAGGAAAAGCTGGTTACATAAAATAGTGACGGCCTTTGATATCAAACCCCCTGAACATACTTTAATTAGGTGCCAAGACTAAAATTTGTAACTTGCGAAGGGTTTGTGTGTCGTGTGCTCGCAGCTGCTCGGAGGAGTGCACAGATGGACATACAGACTGTTGTCCAGCTAGGCCATGGGAATATCTGCAAATCAAGCATTTGGTTACTGTTTCCAAATATGGAACATACCAGTCAGCTTTCAAAATAAACGGGTCTTTATGGCCAGATCCCATTGCTGCTTATGAACGGGGATGAATGGAGGGCAGGCTGGGGTGCCAGCCTGTAGGTAGGGGATGGGATTCTACCCAGTGAGGAGTGTCAGGGTCGGACACAGCCCCAGGACAGGCACCCAGGGATGTGGCACGACCTCAACTTGCAGCTGGGACCTGGCTCAGCAGTGCCCATAGCCCAGCAGGGCAAGGGCAGTGGTGAGCCTGGAGAGCAGCAACATTACTGGGCACCCCAGAGAGTCTGACATGTAGTCTTGGACCCAGGGGTGGGTTTTGGGGGGCACAAGTGGGGCTGATCAGGGCTTTTAAGGCCTATTAGTGCTCACAGGCCACTGAAAATGGCCAGCAGTCTATTTCTTCCAATAATTGGAAGAAAGAGGAAAAAAAACCCTCTGAATAGGGCAGTCATCAGAACAATACATGCCTCCCTGACATGTTTGCCCTTCATTCTCAGCCTAATGTCCTTTTTCATCAAGGTCTTTGTCATTCCCAGGTGCTTACAATTTAAATCAAAATTTCAGTTCAATCCTGCTAATTGTACTACTTCTCAATAGTTTATGAAATGATCTTCCTTTTTTTCATTATAAAACTAATCAGAATACTATTTCCCTATTTGATGCTTCCCCTTGATCTACCAATAATATTGCCTACATCAATTGCTACAAGCCTTTTTATTGTCATTGTTATCTTTAAATGTTTCAACCATAGTGAAGTCCCTCGTCCTCGGGCAGGAATCATTTGTAGTGGATGCTGTGGAAATATAAAGGAGGATTTCTGGAGCTTCCTTTAAAGTTTCCTCTGTGCTGATTATTTAGACCCTTTCTCCAGTCAAAAATCATATTGCTGTTTGAAAGTGAAAGTAGTTTTGATGGCAATAATATCCCACCTGAAAAACCTTAAAAGAGATCTTTTAATAATTAGCGTCCTTACTTGAAACTGATCACACGCACAGTTTTCCTATACTCTGCTGTAACAAGCACAACTCTTAAGAACACTTCAACAGCATGACAGTTCCCTTAAGATGATAATATAACTGGAGAAAATTTACCTGGCATAGACTATAGCTTGTATGGTGTCCCTGGAAGATATTTGAAACATTTTTGTTGCTTCTTCATCTCACTGTCTCAAAATCAGGTATACAATGTTTTTTAAACAGTACTGAGTGTTAACACTAACTTACATTTGGAGATGAGTCCTACAGCTCGACATAGGGGCCACACAGTGCTCTGTGCAGCAGAGAGCTGTCCTGCAGATGTCTTGAGTGATCACTGAAAGATTCCCAGAATCACACAGAATCACAGAATGATATGGGGCTGGAAGAGACCTCTGGAGATCATCTAGTCCAACCCCCCTGCCGAGAGAGTAAGATTTGGCAAGAGAAAGCACTGTGGTAGGTACCTTTGGAATCTCACTATTTTTTACCTACTGGCACAATCCACAAAAGCTCTTGACAATTACCATGGATTAAAATAATCAGTTTTTCCTTATCAGTGCCAGATGCTGGACACCTGCTGTACTGGAATGAACTTAAAACAGCCAGTATAGTCTCCTCCTCAGCAGTTCCTATTTAAATATACACCACAAAAGATGAAGTCTAAAGTCTGCACATTTAAAATAGAATCATAGAATCATAGAATTTTCTAGGTTGGAAGGGATCTTTAAGATCATCTAGTTCAACCATCAACCTAACTCTGATAAAAAAACCCATTGCTAAACCATGTCACAAAGTGTCACGTCAACCCATTTTTTGAATACCTCCAGGGATGGTGCCTCAACCCCTTCCCTGGGCAGCCCATTCCAATGCTTAATAACCCTTTCAGTGTAAACATTTTTCCTAATATCCAATCTGAACCTCCCCTGGCACAACTTGAGGCCATTTCCTCTCGTCCTATTCCCTGTGACTTGGGAGAAGATACTGATCCCCACCTGTCTACAACCTCCTTTCAGGCAGTTGTAGAGAACAATAAGGTCTCCCCTCAGCCTCCTTTTTTTCCAGGCTGAACAACCCCAGCTCCCTCAGCCTCTCTTCATAAGACTCCAGATCCCTCACCATCTTTGCTGTCCTCTGGACCCGCTCCAGCACCTCAGTGTCTTTTTTGTGGTAAGGGGCCCCAAACTGGACATAGTAGTTAAGGTGAGGCCTCACCAGTGCCGAGTACAGGGGGACAACCACCTCCTACTCACCACTATGTTCTTGATACAGGCCAGGATGCTGTTGGCCTTCTTGGCCTCCTGGGCACACTGCTGGCTCATATTCAGCTTGCTGTCCACCAGCACCCCCAGGTCCTTTTCTGCTGGGCAGCTCCAGCCACTCTTCCCCAAGCCTGTAGCATTGCTTGGGGTGGTTGCGACCGAAATACAGGACCTGGTACGTGGCCTTATTGAACCTCTTACATACCTCTGTAAAGCCTTCCTACACTCAAGCAGATCAACACTCCCACCTTGTTTGGTGTCATCTGCAAACTTACTGAGAGTGCACTCAATGCCTTCATCCAGATCATCGATAAAGATATTAAACAAGACTGGTACCAAAACTGAGCCCGCAGGGACACCATTCACGTTCAGCACCACCATGTTTCTAGGTACTCTGCCTGTGCTTCTTAAAAAACAATGAGTGGCATGGGATATGAGGTGAAGGCAACTGGTGTGGGAAGAAGCTGGGGAGAATAGCTTTACGTGCAGTAACACTGGCTCCCTCAATCTCCCACCAGGTCTCTAATTCAGCTCTAGTCTCTTCCCCTATTCTTTGATGTGCTATGCCCAGTGCTTGATCCTCCCCACTTTTCAAAATGTTCAAAATGAATTAGATTTAATTATGGCACTGGCTACAAACTGACCAAGATCAGTTGTGGGAACAGTAAAGGGTTCAGGCCCTAAATAAGTTGAAAGCTAACAGATAGAGAAATGTCAAGGGAAAATACATGAACATGAAAATCTTTCACTATTAGTCATGCCACAGTCCACTGGAACTACTGTGCATATTGCATAGAGAGATGTAATATAGGTTGTTCTTAATTTTTTTGTTTAGCTATAATCAAGAACAACATCCTAATGACCTATGCAAACTCATCATAAAATGTAATCCCTACCCTTAAAGTGTCTGATGTAGTAGAAGTACTTCCATTGAGCTGTTTGTGAGTTATTACAGTTTTGCAGCTGAACATTTAGTATAAATGATTCTCTAACTTAATGGACAAAAGATCTCCTATTTCTCAATTGAACTCTTCATTCATTATGAATGATTTACCAGGCTCTGTTCCTGATTACCTGGAAGTCACAGCAAGCAAACTGGTGACACAGCTTCATTCTTTTGATAGAGTCCTTCAGTAATCACCTTTGCCACTAGATATTCTTTTTTCCTCCATAGATACTCCATTCTTTCATTATTTTCTGGATTAGGACCAGACGCTTTGTCAGCCAGTGTTTTCCAGGATCTCATCAATAATACTCTGAATTGGCAGAATTCTTTGATACCAAATGAGGTCTTTGATATTATTGCTCTCCTAAGAACATTGCCATACCCTTCCCTAACACTTCAACTGGCATTTTGTTAGCTTGTTGCACAATGAAGTGAAACCCCACAGATTTAAACCCATGTAGAGACATTTTAATTATCTTTCTCATTTTTTAACCTCTTGCATGAGAATTTTTTTTTGTAAGATAAATTCTTGGCACTCTATTAAATGGATAGGTCCTGAATATTGAAGGGCCAATAGAGAAGAAAAGTGTCCTTTTATAAAGCTTTCAACCACCTTTTGGAAAATGAAAATCAACAGCAGATTTTGTGAATAATGAATTATTTCTGGGAAAGGCTAAGCAGCTTATTTGTTATTCAGAATGACTGACCTTCTGCACTTATTCAAACTGAGCATGGAAAAAAAAATATAATTGGGCTTCCTAACAATGGAATTTAGCATCAATATATAGTTAGAGTCCTCATTACTTAAGCTACAGATAGAAATGACATTGTAGCACTCTATTACCATACTACCATACTGCAGAACATTTTGAAGTTTAACTGCAAAATAACAAAACGATTCAGTGTATAGAAAATCCATTAGGGCTGTACAATACTTGAATGAAGATGTGTTTACAAAGGCACTATTCACAACATGCAAATGCTTTACTTTATTCACAATTCAGGATTCAGAGTCAGTGCATTTCTGCATCGCCTCTTAGCCCCTAACCTTACAAATATCAAAAGAGATTTTCCTCTTAAGTCCTTGACTCTGCAGTCTGATTATAAATGTTCCTTCAAAGTGCACCAGTGAATTTCACTGTTTAAAAGAATATATAACTGCAGGTTTTAGCATTTAGCCTCATTCATAAAATACAGTCCTATCCCTATCTTGCAATTTAAATGCAAATAATATTTAAACAAGACTAATCTGGAGGGCTTTCGTGTATAGAGTGATATGTGGGAAGGAGCTGTTTAAGATTTACTACTATGATTTCCTTTTCACATCATTCATCTTTCTGCATGGTTCAACAATTAAAATGGTTCATGGCTGCAGGAACTTTGAGCACAAGAAGCTGATAGAATAGTATAAAATGTTAATTATAAGCTGTAAGCAGAATGAAATCATCAACGACCTGCTGATTATAAATACCCAATACACATACAGGAAAACATTATTGTGGTGCGGGTTGCTCATATTTAATGCTTTTTAGTATAAATCAGACACGGCCAGATCTGCTCATTGCTGGGGGAAATACATTTTTGCTTTCCTTTCTCAGCTTAGCACAAGGACATAGGATAACTGTCTTTCCACCCAGAGAAGATATTAAAAAGTTAATCATGAAAGTGGGATTTTTCATCCTTTCATAAAACAGAATTACAATGGATATGTCATGATCAGCCACATCTCTGAAACACACTGCATGCTTTTGTCCAGTTCAAAAGGGACTGCTGACACTTATTTTTCCATCTTCCCAGATGGATTCTTAGCTTTGCAGTATCAATTTAAATTGATGCTGACACAACCCAAAGAAGGTATTTTTTCCCTGTTGCAATGAGAATAGTAATTCTGAATTGCATTTAAAATTATTCTCTGCTTTCCTTTCCCTTGGCTGTAAACCAATTCTCATTATTTTAGAGTACACTGTGACTATGGTCTAAAAAATATCGTGAGTCACTTGGATGGTCTATGTTATCTGAACTGTAGAAGTGAACTGTAATATTATCACAGGAATTAAGAGATCTAAAAAAGTATTTTTTGTTAAAATTTAGAATTAGAATGGATTTTTTTTTTAATTAAAAAAATAGACCTTATTGTAATCACATTTATACCCGTTTTCTATAAATATAACCTCATTTGCTACAGAAATAGTTTTCTGGTGCATATTTCCATGTTCAGTTACTTAAATTGCTATTTAATCTATATAACAAGGTGGCCCTTTTATCCTCTGTCTCTCCTGGAGCCTCCACCTGCTGTTTTTTCCCTAAGGATGGCAGGGTGCAGCTCCACCAGCCTGCTCCAGGTAACCCTGCTTTAGCAGGGGAGTTGGACTACATGATGTCTAGAGGCCCCTACCATTCTGTGATTCTGTAACCCAAAAGCATAAGAAATTTGGTTTAAGTCCCTTAGCTCTGAAAACGAACAAGTAAGGAGTCTTTGACTAACTCTTTTTTTTTTTTTTTATCCTGTTTGTACAAGAGAAAAAACTTACAGATCAAAAATCTTCAGATTTTCTTTGAAACATTGTTTCTAAATATTAAAACTGTATTTTGTGAATCTTCCTCACCTTACAGGTAACTACAGGTCCATCCCACTCATACTTCTATCCATTACCTCTGGATTTAGGGAAAGTAACCTTTTGAACATTCCTTAATTTGCTGTGATGAGTTTATGGCAATAGCCATCTGCTCTGGTTTGGTGAATCAGTTACAAGAACTGCTTGAACTCACCTCATGTTTTCCCAGTGCTCTTAGGTGTTGCATTGTAAGAACACTTCTCAGAGAGATATTTCCATCTCTCCTGGTTGAAACCATCTAGTACAGAGGTTTTCCTGTGAGAAGTTATGTGTTCTCGCACTTCCAGGTTGGGATTAAGATTAAAGGAACAGGGGAGCTGCTCAGCATCAAAGTTATAGTTACCTTATCTTGCCTTTCAATAGCTATTTAAGAACCAAAGCTCCTAATCGTTTCCTAAAAATCTTTGAAAATCCATACTTAAATCAGTTCTGTAAATGGACTTCATAGTCTACGAACATTTTTCTATACCAGTGAGAAAAGACAGGAGTAGGTAATAATATTGTAAGTAGGTAATAACAGAATAAATCCGTAATCACTTCTTAATTCATTTTAAGTGGTCAAATTTACACTTTGATTAATTCTTTTTCTGTCATTCCCATATATTGTTTGCTTGATTTCATTGTGTAAAGATTACAGTTTATTTTTACATATTTATACACAAATCATATGTAAATAGAACAAGTTTTATTCTTAGTAGGAAAGAGATACCTGGCAGGTACAGTTATGTAGGAAATGGAAGTAAAGTCTAAAAGGCTTCATTTTATTTATATCTGCAAAATGTTATATGAGTTGCTTTCTGTGCCTTATTTGTCATTCTCTGGTAAACAGGCATAACTTTTAATTCCTCTATATAGCACTTTTCTATTTCTAGAAGCTAATACTGCTTATCAAGAATCTATGAGGAAAATGTCTAAGTTGCATTTCTTTTCTGTGTGGGCTTTGCATTTCTTCTGTGTCCAGAATGTTAGAGAAACTGAATGATAACTAGATCCTTGGAAAATTAAGGCAATATGTGAGTTAGACTTGGATGTGCTTATTTTAGTGAAAAAGGTGGAAAATAACCTTAATCATCTCACCCCAAAAATACAATTTCTTGGTAATTCTTGATTCTTACTAGACCAAGATTAGGATAGTAACTACCAATCAATACATCACTGGTGACAGTTTGGAGCTTTCCAGTGTGCTGTAACGATTTACAGAATAGCAAATATTAAGAGTCCAGAACTGTATTTCTAAAAAAGAAATAATATTTTATTACAAAATCTATAATGAATACAGAGAGGAATGCAATATTTTTTTTATTTTGACAAAATACATTCAACAGAAAAAACAAGCAGTGACACTAACAACTGATTCTTGTTGCATTATTCAAAATATATTTCTCTGGACAATAGCTTCTGTAGTCTGGGTTGCTGTTACTGCATGTAAATTATTTATTAATCTTTATTGAATATGAGCATTTAAGAATCTAAATCACACATGCACAATACATATGCAACAATACTCAAACGGCAGATTTATTGCCTGCATTACATAAGAGAAATGAAGTTCATGCACTGTGTGCACTGAAATTGTAACAAGCAATATTCTGCTTCAGGGCAGTCAATGTAAAGTCAGATCTCAATAGAAAGGAATTCTTGATTGTGTCAGTTCATCACCTTTAAAATATGAAATATGAAATTAGAAACCTTCCTTTTTAATGTATTTTTTTCATATTTGATTAGATTGCAAATAATTTGGGACACCCTTTACCTATAATGTTCACAGTCCAACTGATTTCAGGTGGAGTCAATAGATGCTTCTATGGAAAACATAATTCATGTAAGGTCCCTTGGCTTTGAAGGGACCTTAAAGATCACCTAGTCCAACCCCTCTGCCATGGATTGGAGTATCTTCCACTAGATCAGGTTACTCAAAGCCAAGTCCAACCTGACCTTGAACACTTCCAATATTGGGACATCCACAACTTCTCTGGAAACCTGTCCCATTGACTCACCACCCTCATAAAAAATGCCTCCTTACATCCAACCTAAATCTAACTTTTTTTGGTTTAAAATCGTTGCCCCTTGTCTGTCATTGTAGTCCCTGGTAAAAAGTCTTTGTCCATCTTTCTTAAAGGCCCCTTTATACATTAAAAGGCTGCAATAAGGTCTCCCTGGAGCCTTCTCTTCTCCAAGATAAGGAACCTCAACTGTCTCAGCCTGTCTGTATATTGAAGATCTTCTTGTCCTCTGACCATTTTTGTGACCCTCCTCTTGACCAACTGTAACAAGTCTCTGACTTCCTTTAATTAATGTTCATAATACAAGTTTTATATACAAATTTGAAGGTAGAATATATACAAATGAATTTCATAAAAGTATATTTCCTTCCATAGTTCACAGACTACCTATAAGAAAAATGGAAACTGGAAATACGCAGAAGCCTGTTAAAAAAAAAAAAAGTGTTTATCCTCACTCTAAGATGTAAAACTGTAGTAAACGGTTGATTGTTAGCTCTGAGTTCTACTGATTTGAAACTACTTTCAGAATAATATTACTCATGTAATTTTGCAGAATCAGCCACTGAAATAAATATATAATGTGGCTATCTATACAGTTACTGTTATTAGCAAACCAGTGAAAGCTGATAGACTTACTACTGGCTTCTTGTCTGAGAAATATTTTGCATTGAAAAGCTTCCAATGCAAATCACTGTAACATTTAAGGCAGTTGCCTGGCTGAGCTTTTAGCAAACTATATAAAAATCTTGATGTATTGCTAACTATATAATCAAGCAAACATTAGATGATCATTCGGGTCATGAATGAAAGCTACTCGAAAAAATTTAATGCCAAAGTTGAATTTGAAGTTGCTCTTGGGATGATTAATACCTGAAAGAATGTATGAGGCTATTCGATGTTTTAGAAGGCCCTTAAAAATAACATCAGTGTATGAAAGCTAATTAAATTTCTGTATTTCCTCCTCCTTGCCAGTTCGTCTTTCCAGTTCTAACATGATGCTTTTTCTTTGCTGAGGTCTTGAAAACATCCATTGCTGAAGAGTTTGCACTTGTCCTAAATGAGGCAGACATTTTTCTATAGGAAAGCAGCTATAAAAAGCAGGCCAGTTAATGATAACTCAAAACAGAAGGGTACAATAAAACGTTTCTGTTTTCACAACTACACTAGCCAGCTTCTCTCCTATTGCTATAAAAAAGAAAGTGTACAGGGATAGAGAGTTATCCATTTACCTTATTAAAAGAGATATGTTTTGGACAGAATTCATAATTAGAAACCCATTTGAAAAAAAATCTTGCATTCACATTATGAGAAATAATCCTCCTGGAATCTGCTAAGGCACATGGAAAATGAGGTGACTGGTGACAGCCAACATGACTTCATTAGAGGCAAATCATGCCTGACAAATTTGGTGGCCTTTTCTGATGGCGTTACAGTGTTCATGGGTAAGGGAAGAGCAACTGACAGCATCTACCTGGACTTGTGCAAAGCATTTGACACTGCACAAGTCATTCTCTCTGTATTGGAGAGACATGAATTTGATGGATGGACCACTTGGTGGATAAGGAATTGGCTGGCAGCACTCAAAGAGTTGCAGTCGATGGCTCAATGTCCCAACCAACAAGTGGTGTTCCTCAGGGGTTGGTATTGTGACCAGTTCTTAAGTGCTCAGACTTCTGATGAATTCTTAATAACCACAAAATCTCTTGGCTACTGAGTATTCTTATAAAACTTTTTGTAGGAATACAGTGAGTGTTTAACATCATTATTGGCAACATGGAAAGTGGGACTAAGTGCACCCTCAGCAAGTTTGCAGGTAACACCAAGCTATGTGGAGCAGTTGGCACACTGGAGGATGATGTCAAGAACCTACACTTTCACTTATTGTAGAAAGTCGCCAACCAAAAATGAGATAACAGACTTTTTTTTCCCAAAAAAAATATTATGTCTTCAAAGAGAAAAAGAGTTCCCTTATGGTTTATCATTAAGAACATGCCAATTGCTAAATTATTCTTATCTTAATACACTCTTTGAAATTCAGGCAGAAATAACACTCTCTTGTGGAAATGGAGGAAGCAAATCTGAAATCAAATATACCCAAGTGATTAAGTACTTTAATAGAAATAAGTTTCTGATTCCAGATGGCTACAAGCCAAATGATAACCTCAGAAAAAGTTTGGATAAATTAATTAAAATAAACATCTTTAATATCCATTGAATAGTATTCTGCTGACTTTGCTCTAGTATTCTCTTGGCAAACAACTTGAGTAATTAAGGTTATAGCCAAATATCACTTCCTCCTTTATTTGACATATCATTTTGGGCACTGCGTTTACTGGATGTTCAATATAAAGTAAAAAGGAATTACTGCAGGTTTAAGACGGGCTTAAACAGAGAGTTAGCACTATATTTAAAACCAAGAACCAACATCTTCCTGCTGCAACTGTAACAAAATCTACTACTTGCCTAAGTAAATTTGGCACCTATGTTTTGTATCATAGAGTTCTCTGTTTACTTATATTCAGGTTTCTATGCTTGTTAGCCCTGATTTAAACTCCTTCACAAATTGGGCATCAGGAAGATTTGTGCCCATTGTCTATTTGTGTCCCTAAGAGCAATGTTCAAGTCACAGTTGCTTTCACTGAAAACACAGACCACGCCAGCAAGCCGGGATTGGATATTTGAGGGACTTAGATTTTTTATGTCCACAGTGATTTAGAAATGTTTAAGGGACAAAGATAACTGCACAAGAAGATTGTATTGTTTTAGTGGAAATAGATGTGCCACTGGAATGTGGCTAACCTATAACATATGGGTTTTGTCCTCATCTCCATGTTGTCCCATGCTGGGGATTGCATTAAATGTACAGATCTTTCTTTCTAGAAAAGAAGAGAAAAAAAGGAAAAATATTGAAGGTCTCATTTCTTTTTCCTGTCTTGATGCTCTGGTAGTGCTCTCATTATTATAACCACTTGATAACTGGAGTGAAAAATGATAATTTTTATGACATAGCTTTTCTAAGAACACAGTTCTGCTGTGCAGTAATGACACAGTTAAATCAATTCACAATATAAAAAAGCTATCAGTTTTCCTCAGATATTTTAAGGTCTGCTTGGTACTTAATTACACCAGAAAGCAGATTATCAATTATATTGATTTATCTGTCAACTTGCTACAATGCCAAGATAGCCTAGAACACAGGTTGTTATCTTATCTTAAAAGTGTTATAAAATTGATGAAACACTGACAATACTGAAGTAATAAATAGTAAGGTAAATATTTCTTTCTCTCTTTACTACATAATATTAATGAGTTAATTGCCATTTTCATCTACTACTAGGAGTTGAGAAACTGGACTTTCTCAAGAGTTATCTCCAATATTGACATGTTAACTTTAATTTCAGGGTATAAAGAAGACATAAACTCCGTTTGCTATCAGTCTTATCCTGCTTGCATTACTGAAATTGACTGTGATTGGTAAATTCAGGTAAATTCTTCTCTTAGAGAAATTCCCAAATTCTCCCAGAATTATTTTTTGAGACATTAGAAAAAATTAGAAAAAAGAATTTGCAAAAGCTTTACACAATTCTGTTACTGCACTTTTACTACTATTTCAGAAAACCATAATCATGGACTCCCTTGTTGTGTCTTATCAAACACTTTTAATTTGACTAATTTTCATACTGAGATCTGGCAAGGCAATAACTGGTTGATATCTTGAATCTCAATAGACTTAGAGAAAAAAAAAATATAAAGAAGCCCAATTAAAAAAAAAAAAAAGACAGAAGAAAAACATTTGTCTTGAATATTCTCTGAGGAAAGAAAAATAAAAGTCTTTAAAGTATTAGACAGTAATTTGCCTGTGAAGTTTGCACAGATAAAGGTGTCATTTTGCTTTCATCTCAGTTCTTTTAATTTTGACGTAATTTTCTCTCTTTTGTTCATTTTATCTTTTTTTTTTTCTTTTTTTGGGGGGTTATCTTTTGGAATATGTAACATAATTGTAAAAAACTACCATGTTTCTGATAAAAACAGACAGAGCAACAGCAAAAAATAATAAAAAACCTGTGAAAAATCTGATTAATATTGTATGCTGTGCAAAGCAAGCTACAGTATTATACTGTTCTTCTATCAGATTCATATATAGACAACAATAAGAATGAAAAAGCATTCAGGAGAATATTTCTGGTCAGCTGTAATGAAAGCTTATAAATGTTTTTGGTTTTGTTTGGTTTTGGTGTTTTGTTGTTTTGTGTTTTTTTTATAAAACTAAAAAAGCTGTCAGATTAAAGACATTTTTATTCATGTGAGTATATAAAGGTTAGACTGAGTGATGAGTGCATTAAATACAGTTATATTTCTTACAGAAAACAGAACTCAAAAGTTTAATGCCATATTTCAAATTCAGTCTTTTGCCTTACTTGCTTGTTTATAAATTTTTTTTCCCAAATCCCCTCTCCTCTGCACACAGCTCGCAGTGTAATTAATTAAAAGAATGCAAATTTCAGCAAACCAAAAAAAAAGTCCATAACAAAAAAGGAGTAGAATAAATTAATCTATTCCTCTGAATTTCTTTTTTTCCTTTTTTTTCCTTCTAATTTTAAAGGAATACATGAACAAGCACTGAATAATTTGTACATGTGAAATAATCAACAATAGTGTACACAAAAGTCTACAAACAAATTTCAACAGGTCAATTAAAGAAAAATTTAAGGTCTAAACAGGCTTTTTTGGTTTTGGTTTGTTTTTTTTTTTTGAGAGGAGAGCTATCTGTTTACTCTCCCTTTTCATATCGTAGATAATTAATTAGATAGTAATAAATAAGCAGAGTTATAAATAAGCAGTTAAGCAGTTTATAAATCCTAATATTGCATATTCCTTTTCTAAATCTTCTCTGCCTCCATGCTATCATTAGGAATTTTGACTAATTCAATTTGAATATAATTTCACTATTTCTTTTGCACACAACTACCCCATTTTGGCAGAGAGTAAACTAAAAAAACCAAACAAAATCAAACCCCTGACACCACAGGTGTTCTTAGAGACACAATAGGATTGAATGGTAATAGCGTTTTCCACATTACTTCTTTTGATAGGATGCAACAAAATTAAATTATGGTTAATTTTTTTCAGGGTTTGGGTTTTTTTATTATTTCTTAAAATTCTGTTTTACAAGTGTTGAGGTGCTTTACTGATAAAGTCTGGAAATCACACTATAGACTTTATAAAGCATGATTATCCTATTTAACATGCACAGTATGTGCTCCCAGTAGGGTCATTTATTCTATAAGCAGGATCTTAATTACTGTCTTTATGCTGATGACATCCAAATATAATAGGTACATCAAACAATTCATGATGACTTAGATAAATCTGTCTCTAGTCTGGAAGGATAATTATTAGATGTTAAGTGTTGAGTGTCTGCTAACATTTGGTGCTTAAACCAGAATTGATTTTATTTGGCCCATTGCCTGCTAAATAGCAGTTCCTCATTTATGGTGCCATTTGTTGGGAATATAAAATTGCCTCCTCACTGAATAATTTTGGTGTTATATTTGACCCTGAAACTTGTTCTGAGGGGCACACTGTTAAATCTTCATATTTACATGTCAGGAATTCAGCAAGGTTAAGGACTTTGCTGTTTCAGCAGGATCTATGGCTCTTCATTTATGTCCTACCACATCAAGGTTGGAATACTATAATTCACTCTTTGCAGAATTTTCCTAGCTGTTTGTTGTACACACTTCAACTGTAGAGAATTCAACACCTACAGCATTTACTAGAAATCAGCTACAAGAATATCTGAGGAGTATGATGGCTGTCTGTCAAAAAGATTCTGGGATACTTGTCCATGTTTAGAAATTATGCCACTCAGAAATTTTACAGAGTAGAGGTAGTTGATGACATCTAAACACTGAAAGCAGATTCTTTACAGAAGCTTGGATAATTTTTTAATGAGTGAATTTGTGTGTATTTCCAATGTTTCTCTATATGAATTCTCCAGAATTCTCTATGCTTTTATAGAATATGATTTTAGATATTTTGAGGAGTTGCTTATTTAATAGTTTATTTAATTCCTTCAGAAATCTTTCACTTCTGCTGATGGGAATTGCTCAACCACTTGAGCTACTACTTGGAAAAGTATTTATTTAATCTGACTTAGATCTAAATATTTGATCTGAATTTCCTTTAGTTTTTGTGAAACCTCATGGTTTTAGGAAATGAGCAATGGAGTTGAAAAATGATCAGCTGATATCCAGCCTTGAAAGTCAGGAGAGACAAAGATGAATAGTGGTCCTCAGTGTCATAATGAATCACAAAATGGTGTTAAATTATACAGCATTGTACTTACCAACAGGCAAACTTTACTACTCAGAATGCATTTCAATTTTCTATTTATTTTCTAATAAACGGAATCAATAGATTCCTGTCATTATTCTCACTGGGCCTATTTGCATTTTTTTTTTTTTTTTAATATATCCTGCTGTCAGCACTGATCACTGTTGAGTATGGGATAGTAACTTTTCGGTATTTTAATAAAGTATGAAGTGTGTGTTTCCGATGCTGTGTGAAACAGGCCATTACCACTTCACCCCTACACTCCCTGAAGAATCACTGTGTCCATCAAATCCTAGGTAGGTGCCCAAATGTTGCTGATTTTGCTAATCAAGCTGCACATTGTCAAAACCCTGTGATAGGCAAAATGGAACTTACATTAGCAGCTAAGAAGTGAGTGTTAATTCAGTTAATGTTTTAACAGTCTAACAAAATACAAATAGTCATTGTTTGTCCAGTATAATACTAAAAATACCCTTATCTCAACTCTATACAGAGCAGCCTCATTAGTTATACAGTTGTAATTGTTAGACATGAAAATCTATCCAACACCTACACCTGTGCACCTGTGTCCTGGTGTTATGTTCATCCCTCCGGTGCCTTTCTGGGTCCTGAGGCTGAAACTCCAGGCATACTCCAGAAGAAGTGAGAAGCAGAGAAGTGTAACAAGTTGTCAGCACCCTGATGCCTTTGCCAAGAGGAATGATGGTGAGAGTGCCTTCTTCCTCAGTCCTGGGTCTTCTTGGACAACTTTGACATATTCTTAACTCAGTTTGCTTCTTTCCATTAGTGCCAAGCTGAACTGTGAGAGCTGCACAATAGCTTCCCTCAGGTTTAGACGACATCTAGGGTTGTTGTTCATTAACATGACCCCCTGTGTTTGTCAGGCCATTTTCCTAGATGACATTCATGATGTGTAGAGTTATAATGTCATAGTCATTCATCACTAGACAATTGTTACAATAAAAAATATCAATTAAGTTCAAGGCAAACACAGAAAATCTTGAGATCCTGCATAATCAGATTAACACAGAGCCCACAGACTTCTAATAAATAAAAGAAAGATCATATTTCAGGACTACAACAGATAAGAGAAGAGAGTGTGGCTGTAGCCTTCTTCCTGAACAATCTTTGCCAGAAAACTGCTTGCATAAGAAGGGAAATTTATTCTTTCAGTGAGATGAAAAATTTCAAAGAAAGACTGTAGAAACAAATCATTACAGCAAAGTTGGACTTCTTTGTTGGTATTCCTTTTGATGGTATACAACCACAAAAAAGGACCATGCTTCCCACCTAGAGACTAGAAATATGATCAGTTGAAATAAACTGGAGCTATTATAGTAATGTTTTATCTGTATGACATTCTGCTATGCACATTGAACAAAACCTTTGAAATAATGAGAAAAAACAATTAATTTGAAATGCTGTTTATCTAAGGAAAATTTGACCTGAATTTATTATTGATTTATTATTTGACCTGAAATATTTTTCAACTACTAAAAATTTTTCTTAAGGGCTATTGGAAATAATGTGTCTAATTCAAACCTGTCGCCTTGCTCTTTGAGTGTAACCAGCCACTGAAACAAAAGAACTAACAAAGACAGCATCAATATTAATTAATGTTTATCTGATTTTAAATGTTTCTTTTTTTATTGCCATTAAAAAGAATAAGAGATTTCTTCATTTACATGTTACTTCAATCTTTGATTCAATTAAGTGTGCTTATGTAGAATAGATGTAGCATGTCTATCCATATGTTAAACATGTGCTTACCTTTAGCATCTTTTGAATTCTTTTAAATTACATATCCATTTTGTACATAAATAGATTAAAGAAAGTGTTTGATTTCTATCCTGTGCTGGGATATCAATGTTTATGATTTTTTTTTAACAGATACTGTGTGACTGAATTGGAAACCAATCAAGCTTTAAATGTTTTAAAAGTCGTGTAGAACATTGAACCAATGAGTCAATACACAAGTATACTTATTAAGAAAATTATTCCACTTAAGAATGACATAAAGTTTAAATGAAGTCTGTATTTTTTTATTTTCAGAAATACTTGTAGCATAATAAAATAAGTGGTTTTCTCCCATCCTTTATAATGCCTCAGGAGATGGAGCACTAGCATGTCTATAAATGAATAAAATCTTCTTCTTTAGAAGAATTTAAAGAGATAATATTAGTACTTTGCTATTCAGCAATGCCAGAAGCAACTCCATGAGTGCACTGTTAAACAATAGAGACATGTTGTTCTTAACATTACATAGAAGATTAATTTTATTAGTATTATATTCCGTACCAAGTATAACATCCTTGTGAACCCAGAATCACACTCACTCAACAGACATGTTATTAGATAAAAGGGAACATGACATATCCGTATTTAGCACAATATTGAGAATACCATATGAACATTATAATGAGGATAACATGTTACTGAAGGTAATTTAGTAAAAATGAGTCAAAATTAATATTTAGATCTCCCACATCTTTCTTTATTGTGGCTTATAGAAATAATAAAATAAACATCCTAGAAGACATAGCTGTTGCATTAAGTTCCTTTTATTGTAGAATGGGAAATAAAATGCCAGAAATTTGGCTTTCTCAAAAGAGTGGAGGCTTTAAGTGCAGTAACTGTATGTTGGTAAAACACCGCATGGAAGCTGTTAACTCACTATTGCTCTTGAGAAGCTCCAGTCAATCTGAAGATATTTTTCAAACATACAGGAGTTAAATAAGAGACACAGCTACAGCAAGAAGTTTAATATATATATGAGAAGAATATTTCTGCCCCATATATAATTTTCTGCCACTGAATGCAATCGCAGTTGAAAACCAGTACCTTAGCAGCTATAACTGACTGACAGAGGTGTCATGGTAAATATAGCAGCCACTGTATCTCTTATATCTTAAGACATGCAGAAACTTGCACATCTCTGATTTCCACCATCAAATGAAAAAAAAAGGTCTCGATGTCATGCAAAACCAGTCATATGTTCATGGTGACTTCTAAATCTTTCAGTAAACGAGTGCCACATTTTCAAGAAAAAGATTGGCAATCATCTGTATTATTTGTTAATGGTAACTCCACAAAACTGATCTGACCTATTTTCATTTTCTCAATTAGCACCATATGCAGCATAAACTTCACATAAACTAATCAATATAGAATATTCTAAGTTGTCCTCAACACAATTAATTTAATGAATGAAGCTTAATTTTCTGATACTGATTTTGGTTGGTTAACTTATTTAAGAAATAAATAATTTCTGGAACTAATTGAATATGGAAATATTTCATGGAAATCCAAGGGAACCTTGAATTTAATTCATTAATTGACATTATGTTTTAATTTTTAAGAATTATTTTTAATAATTTTTAATAATTTAATGTCACTACCAGTGCAAGAAATGAACACCAAACACCAGAACACAATGTTGTTACATATTGGCCCAAAATAAAAATTTGATATTGCCTTAATTAATCTAGACATCCACTTAAAAAAAAAATAAACCAAAAAAACCCAACCGTCTTCTTAGCTAAGTTTTGGAATGATTAATTCATTCTTGTCTCCATCTCCTATGGGAGTCCAACAGGTGTGTCTTTTCAGCACTCATCAGGCTTTATCAAATTATTATTTCGTTATTCTATAAAAATACTGAGATGGAAATGTATTCAGTCAGTATGGTTAAGAAGAGATGAAACTCATTCAGTATGCATACTGTAGTATTTCACCATTATTCTAGTACAAAAGGATCAGAATACTATTGGAGGAAGAATCATCTTGGAACATAACTTCAATTTAAGTATTTACAAGACCTAAATTTGTACATCACTTTTGGAAAAAGCACATGTCATAAACGCTAAAATGCTATTGAAAATTCACACCTGAATTAATTTCCTCCTTGATACCTTTCATTCATTGACATGTTCTTTTAGTCTGAATGAATAAGATTAGCAGAATACAAAGACATGTTGAGCTGGTTTATCTCATAAGATTTTGTTATCTGTTATTCATCCTTAAGTAGGAAAACTATCCTCATTTTCTTGGATTTCTTCCAAATTTAATCTTAAAAACATTAGTTCTTAATTCAGCACCACATATTATGCTCAGAAAAGTAATATCGCTTTATTATTATTTTTCAGATACAGCAGAGATGACCCAAGATAAAATCACTGTCCTTCATACACATTTGGAGAGAAATAGGAGACTGACATATTCAAGGCTATGGCAGAAAGCGCTCAAGCATATTAAACATCCCCACCACTATCTTAAAAAATTCCCATTAGACCGTTCAGATTTACTGATCTCCACCCCTCCTTGCTTTGTGCTGGTATGTTTTCTGGTGGGTTTGGTCCACAAGAAGGCCATGTTACAGGCACAGCCTGGACATGGAAGGCAGAGAAGAGCTGCAAAGCCTTTTGGTTCCCAGCATTTCCTCACTCTACTAGTGACTACCATCCTACTCTCAAAACAGTCCATGAAGGTAATGGAGAGCTTACCTTGCTCTCCTCTGATTATATCAATTAAAAAAGAGAACTTTGAGACCTTGGGCAATTTACGTGCTAGGCCAGAATAAATGTACATGTTAGAATGGCAAACCTTACCTCTTAAAAATACTTTCTCATGATTCACTGTCAAAAACTGGATATACGAATATGATGACATATTGGGTTGGAATATCTCTATTAAGACCAAAATTTCTTATAAGGATACAATTATTTGAAACACAGTTTTATACAACTCAGAGTTCACTAGACTGTAGTATAGTCAATGGAGAGATGTACATATTTTCAAACTTTTTTTTATAAGGATGCATCATTTCACAGATATTTAAAATGAATTATTAGCAGAACTACGTAGAAAAAAAGTTTATAGACCCGATTTAGTAGATCCAATAGTTCTATTTTGAATCATGTCTAAATAAAGACTGCAAAAGTAGCAGTGCACACAGGGTATGATGTGTCTTAGGGAAATGTATTGCTTGTCATTGCATGAGAAAGCAGAAAAACAGCTTGGTTTTGAGAACACAGGATCAATTTGAAATAAATGCATATATATTGTTATTTATAAATTGACCACATTCTGTATTGTATCACTGTAAAAAATAGAGGCACAGAATACTGTGAAGGCATCTTTAAATTCAGCTTTTAGAGTAAAACTGCATTAAAAATATATTCAATTTCAGTGATGTGTGGGTTATCAAACATACTATGGCAGGTTATACCAGCCTCTGAGACAGACTATACATTATGTAGCCTGTGGTCACCTATTCAATGAAAGGGAAAGGGCACATTGAAGAAAGAAAAAAACAAATAAATAAAGTCAAAGGATTTTTAAGAGGAAAAAGCCAAATAACAATAAAAAAGATTGACACTAGACACAGAAACAAGAGGGCAAAGGGTTTGCAAAGCCTGCATGTCTGTATATGTTATGATGACTTTCAGTCTTCTCAGTCTGGTACACTTAATTCATTTTCTATTTGTAATTCTATTGGCAACCAAGTTGCTACACCACTCATTTGTCACCACTGAATTGCATTTGCTTCATGTCAGAAAACCATATATAAACACCTTCTGCTATTTTTTTGTTGTCGTTGTTTGCCACAGCTCTGAATCTTGGTGTATTGAGTGTGCAGGGAATATGGGAACAAGTATGGGTATCTTTTAAATCTTCGTCAAAGTGAGGAATGTTACGTTTGAACTTGTTATAGAGTGACTTATGTGGGGGATTTCTGGAAAGTTGGTTTGTTGGATCTTTTTTGATTTCCTGTACAATTTTGTCCTTTCTAAAATTTCTCTGAAAAATAAAAGACTGCCTTAAAGCAGATATTCTTAACTTTCTAAAAGACCCTTTTGACTCAGAAGATTCTATCTACACAGAGTATCACTTTCTATTTTTACTACGTAATTGAGATTTAGTAGAAAATGCTTTTAGTTCTGGATTTGAAAAACAGCACGGTTTGTTAGTTGTATAGGGTTTGTATATGGTTCCCAAGGGTGCTACACCACCAAATACAATCTTCTGTGAACATGATTACTAACAGGTTTAATAATGAGCTAGTCTGTTATAAAGAAGAATCAAAAGACTGTGAGTAAAACCCTGTCCTTACTGCTGTCAAGAAGATTTTGGTTACTGTCTTCAGCAGTCTCAATTTTTTCACCCCATTACATTTTTTCATAGGAAAAAGACCATGGTTTTTTATTACTGCATGACAAGAGGTTTGTTTATAGTGTGTAGAGCTAGGCTTCTGTATCAGCCCATACTTAGAAACAATCAAAACTGTCAGAGAAAAGAAAATAATAATAAAAGAAAAGGCCCTCACCCACTATGTCTACCCAATATTCAGAAAATAAGGTAAATTAACTTCCATGCGTCTACTCCTGTTAAACTACTGCCAATATTGGAGCTAATTCAAGTATCTCCATGTGCCACTCAGTTTAGAGATGATGTCAAAGATTTTGACATAGCATTTGATACCAACTAGCTTCATCCTGGATATGCTGCAGTACCCTCTATCTTTAGATGAAACTTGATGTGCAGAAAATGCAGAGCCAAGTAAACTCCTGTTTTCTCTTTTGTTGTAAGAAGTATGTCAGTGTCTGTCATATACACCATCCACTGCAATTTCCAGCTTCCGATTTAGCAAGCTCATAGTGATTAGCTCAGAAGTTGATTAATCTTTTGTGAAATAGGTAAAATCAATCAATGATGTAATTGGCATGCTTGAGTTGATGCAGCCATCAAACAGAAATACCACACTCCTCAAAGAATTACATTACAGTAGAGGAGAAAACTGTTTTAAAATTAAATAGACTCCTTTAATCTTCACTAAACAGCCCCAGTATTTCAGGTGCTCTGAGAATATCTAAGCAGACAGTTTAATAAATTAGATGTAACAAATCTTTTTTATGATAATAAGTGGGATCCATTCTATCAGAAGGTTTCCAGGTAGCTTTTTTCCTCTGTACTTCCTAAACTTTGGTGTTTTCTTTAAGAATGATGATTTTTCCTTTTTTTTTTTCCCCTACCTGAATGTGTGAAAGAACAGAAATATTTCATTTAATTGCTCAACTTCCAGGGATGGGGTATTCACAACTTACCTGGGTGACCTGTCCCAGTGTCTCATCACCCTCGTCATAAAAAATGTCTTCCCTATATCCAGTCTAAATCTACTTTCTTTTGGTTTCCAAACACTGTGCCATGTCCTGTCACTGTAGGCCTTGACAGAAGTCTCTCTCTGTCTTTCTTGTAAGCTCCCTTTATATATTGAAAGGCTGCAATAAATTCTCCCCGGAGACTTCTCTACCCCAGGCTAAACAACTCCAGTTCTCTCAGCCTTTCTTCACAGGGGAGCTGTTCCAGTCCTATGACCATTTTCATGGCTCGCCTCTGGACCCAATCTAACAAGTCCATGTCTTCCCTGTGCTGGGTACCCCAGAACTGGATACAGATCTGCACAATATATAGAAATACATGGAAACAAACATACACCAGAGAAAAAATTTGTGGTACATATTTATATCTATATATATTATAAGTAATAAAAATAAACATAATGTGTTTTCTTCATGATTATGGCATTTGAAGAAAATCTCTCATGCTTGCATCTGGGACCAAATATGGTAAGTAAAATAATAAGTTAAAAGGCATGCAACTAAAATGTAAAAAGTGAACACCTCTCCCCCCTTATATTAAGTAAAAATATAAACAGTAATTGCAGTTGGAGAAGGTTTTAAAGTGTTCTTTTCACCTTGATTCTTATTAGTTCAAGGCATATAACAACGTTATTAATTCACCAGAGCCACTATTTCTCAGACTGGCTGAGTAGTATTTTCTTCATTCCTCCACCTCATATTCCATAGAAAATACATGCAATACTTTCAGAAGAAATATTTGCATTGATAACAATGTTTATATAACATTGGGTCCTGAAGCCCGCAGCCTCAAGGTGATTATGTACCTAATTTCCACAAAAGCACTTAATCCCCACTGAAATCAGATGTGGTCTCTCACAGTAGATACTATAAATGTATGGGATTGTAAAGAACTAGGGAGTTCATCTATTTCACTCATAAATTAATATCCACATAAAAATTATGTTATTTTAGATTTAGATTTAAACTTCTGTTTGAGATGTAGAGTTTGTTTATTTTCCTTTAAAATAAAGCTAATATATGTAAGAAGTATGTGATTCACGCTGCAAGTGGCATTTTCTAGAAGCTCCTATCATTAGTACTAAAAATGCTTTACCATCTGTCTCCTTCTCTCTTCACTCATTTGTTTTGCTGTCTGGAGTCGTGCTATTTACTTATTGAAGAAAGAGAGAAAGTAAGCATAAGGAATGCAGATATCCTCGTTTCAGCAAATACCCTCCACCTTCTGCCTCCTGTCCCCTGAGTAAGCTTCTTTTGCATGAAATCACATGCTTTGATGATGCATACCATCAGTAAAGACACAGACTAAATATGACTCAAACACCAGATTGCATCTCCTGTCAAATGTAGAAAAATACCAAACAAAACCCCCAAAACAAACCCCTAAAAATCAGCAACAAAAAACCAACCGTGATTTTCTGCTTTTTCCATTTCTTTCTTTGTCCCGCTGTCATGGATGCATCTTCACAACTGTATTGGGCTTCCTCCTCTTCATATGTCCTTTAGTAACATCCATATGAAAACTATTCTAAAATTCTTTCAGGGACAAAAAAACCCTAACGTTGCAAGCACAAAGAGCAATACAGCAGATACTAAGCTGTAGCTTAGTAAGAATTAGTTGAATATTGTAAAAGATATGCCACGTTTGTTTAAGCAACTGAAGAAATTAAGTGAATCAAATAATAAGTGTATAGATTTGTAGGTTTCAAAAAAAACCAACATTCCACTCTCTGGTAAGATCTCTTCCATTCTATGAATATTAAAACTGATTGTAGTGCACTCTAAACCATCCAACCTGTATTGTCTGGGTAAATAAGAATAGATCATATTTGAAAGCCCTACTAATTCAAGCATTCAAAGTTACTGACTTTGAACCTTACATCTTGGTTAGGATTAATCACATTGTTAAAAAAATGAGACCTCATATTTTTCTACCACTGTTCACTTTTTTTTTCGTAGGTAAAACCACCCTGCTCAGGAAGAGTTCAACAGAAATCTATGATGGATATATTAAGCTTTATGTTATACATGGTTTATCAGTACTTTTTTTTTTTTTTGCTAGTAGTGAAAGGAAGATGATACAAACCTGTAAAAGTGAGTCTTTCCTTTGGTTTCATTGAGGTTTGTAAACTCAAGTACACACAAAACCAAAAACATTCGTAGTTTAAGAAATTGCTCTTTAGTTATTAGCTTCTTATATGGCAATGTAAAAGAGCCATTATGGATGCTAAAACACAAAAAATTAAAATGTGTGCACGTATACACACAGAGAGAAACACACATATACACACATATATATATGAGTTGTAAATTATCAGGAATTAGGGTCATTTTTTTTAGGACGACATAGTCCTGAAAATGTCCTGAAGAAGTCTCCGAAGTCCATACTTCTGAGATGTATATGTACATTTTTTCAGTCCTTAACCAGAATATTCACAAATGGCTTTAATTGCCTGTTTAGGCAATTAACCAGTGCAAGCTGCACTCCAGCATTCCAGACTCATTTGACTGCAACATAATAAGGTTAGCTTTCCTACTGGCTATCAGACAGTTACCCACCTCACATCTTTTGTTATTTCATCTGCTTGCAATGAGTCAACAACGAGCCTGATATTTTAAAAACAGTTGCATCCATGTGATGGTAGAGTTCAGCAGCTATCTGGTCCTTGGAAAATGAAGCTCTGGGTACAAGCAGATACTATCAGGACAGAAATAAATAAGCTTTTAAAACAAATTATTTAAAATAAAGGTCCCTTCCAACCATGAAGATTCTGCGATTCTGTGAAATGTTATTTTAATTTCTATTTTAGAAAGCTTGATTGGAATGCTCAGCTTTAGAATAAACTGTTGGAAACAAATTGCAATTTGTACTAGTACTCAGCTTGGAAGATGTTATCAAGATAATGTCACAATTTGATATCAGTTTCAAACCTGCAAGCAATTTACCAGAAACACAAGGAAAACAAACAAACAAAAAACCCCCACTGAAATCCTGTCAGGAAACCACCTGATAAGCCTTTAAACACAGGAACACAACCATGACATAAGTATGATGTTTTGTTCTGATAAGCAATATATTGGAGAACCAGCAGAGCACTTGCAAAAGTGATGAATATGCAGTGATTGATGAGGATGTGTGCTCAGAGTGTGCTAATGAACAGCAGTTCATTAGTGTAAACATATAATTTCTCAGTCATTACCTATACATTAACATTTGATTTCATATCTTGTCAACATCAGGTGGGAACTAACACATAGCTGAGGAAAATTTCATTTGGATAACTCATCAGTAGAAAAAATTAGGATAAGTCTTAAAAGAGCATAAAAGGACACTAATTTTCACCCTCCCAAGAGCTGTTCCACTGAAGGTTACGGTATTGGTCTGGTTTATTGGTAGGACAGCTTGAACTGTGTCTGCCTTCTGCATGATTACTGGACCTTATTTTCTGTTGCTGAGACTCTTCTAACCTCTACAAATACCAATTCCTTTACAGTTATTGAACCTGTGAAGATGGATATTTAGCCTAAGATCCTTTATTCCTGGGAAATAATCCCAGCAGCAATGAGAGTGAGTAACAGATGGGATTACAAATACAGAAACCCAGTTACTGACAATAGATGCTCATAATAAACACTGTAAAGAAGAAAAGAACAACCAAACATGGGGCTAGGTCTTACACTACATTTCACAGGATAAAAAAAGCATTAGTATCCCCAAGCCTCCAAATTTCTTTCTGCCTAATGTGAACATGTAGTAAAGGAGAACATTTTTTAATAAACGTTTATTCATCACAGTTAATATTCTCGGTTTCCTGGGTGGCAGGGTCACGGTTTTTACTAACTTTGCATACAAATAATTTTTTTTTCAAGTCACCATCACAGGTTTGACTAAGGTTAAATTTCTTGGTAACGAATGACTGAAACAGTTAATGACTCCAAAACATGAAATTTTAGTTGTCAAATTTTGAGATGCTGAATATATAAGAAAATTAGCAATAGTATTATATATACTACAATCAAAAAAACTTTAAAAGGGAATACTTATTATTTTGTATGCAGTCCTGTACAGAAGACTGCATTTGCTTGGTTTTAAACTGTTTTTGAGCTACCAGAATGTTAACAGTGATCCAAGAAATGTCAAAATTTGCAATGTTATGTAATGATTGGTACACTGCAGAATAATTTCTTCATAAAATAGAACTTTGTCAACAATACCATCACAAGTATATTTTAATTTTCAGACAAATTTACTATTTGTGGGTTCTGCTTATTTAATTTCTGATGCTAACCTGGGTTCTCAGTCAGCTCTTCAAAGTCAGGCCTCTTTTTCTGGCCTCTGTCAGTAATAATTAGGTCCCTAGAGAGGTCTCTCTTCCCTAACAGCAAGAAACACTGAAAGAATAAATAGGCAAAATAACTGAACTACCATAAGAAATATTAAGATCCATACTAGCCCTGTTCTGTTCTTACAGAGTGATTCAGTCGAGACTTGACTCACATGAAATTTCAATTAATGAAATTTAACTAGTGATAAATCTGACAGAATTGTACAACATGTTTCATTTGAATCTGTTGATCAGGAAATAACAAATTATCACAAGATGAGTATTTGTACTTTCAAATAACATCAAATCAATCATTCCTCATACAATTCTAGCAGATTTTGTAAAGAAGATACACTTGAAATGAGGAATATAATTGTTGTTCTGGATGTTAGAACAGTTTTAAGGGGAACAGATATCTTATTCTTCATCTGTATGCCAAACATACTTCTGCCCCCCTCCCCAAGTACCAGGTCTGTTCAGAATTTCTAAATAGTATATTTCCTTAAAGTTTGTGGACTTTGAAATTATATTTACTAGCTACCTTCTATGGAGTTCTTAAGATATCAATTATCAGATGGACTATTTAGTCACTATTCCCTAGGTTCATTTGAAATTGAAGTTTGAGAGGGAATAGATCAATGAGTCATGTAGTAAACTACACTACAAATTGATTATTGAATTGCTTCACAAAATGATGATCTCAGTTTTTCACATGGAACTGTATAGAAAAAATGGATTAGATTGTGTTCATTGGAAATATAATTGGCTTTTTGATATAGTATATAAAATGTAATTTCTTATCTCTATAAAATACTTGCAAACTGCATCATAGTTGAAACAGTATCTATTTAAAAACACTACTAATGTAGCATATTGTGGATGTACTCAGAAGTTTTAAATATTTCATATCTAAGAAGTTGTAGAAAATATTGTAGAAAGTAGTAGAAATGCAGTAGTCAATTTTCCTGTCAAAAAATAAGTAATCAATTTACTGGAATCATTAAAATTGATCTAAGATTTATGATTGCAGAAAGATGAGTTTAGATGTCAGCCAGAATCAGCATTAGTTCCTTTACTTGAAAAATAGCATAGCTGATCAGCACTGCCACAGGAGCCATGGTCCAGCCAAATCTGGCAACCAGAAGTTACTTTTTGCAAAAACAGATATACCAAAATGAGTACTTATTCCTGTTATATCCCATAGAGCAATCTCTTCAGATCTGGATCCTGTGTTTTCTTCCCAGGTTAACAAACACTCTGTGGCATGGAAACCTGCCTGAGGTTGCAGGATATTAACAATTACAATTATTTCGAAGAGTAACAGAAATATTCAAATATTGATGCAAATTTTCCATTAGCATTATTCAGCAATATATAGTATGGCTGAAAAATGAAAACAGCGTTAAAAGCTTTCTTTCAGTTCACTCTGTTTTGATGATGGCTTATCACAAAGCCTCTAAACACAGCTGTCTCAGGATCAGCTGCTGGCTATAACACAAATTTCCTACCAGAAAGATCATTCCCAGCAGTGACCCCTGGTTAACCTGCATGCAGATGTTACTGCCAGCAATCAAATGCTAATGCAGAATCGGAGACAAGAACTGAATACAAAGCAGTTTTTTCCATGTCCACCAGGGTAACCTTCTTATCTCAAGGCATAATACATTTAATATTGGGTTCTACAGCTTTTGAGAAAAAAAAAATGTAAAAGGAAAAGAGTTACTGATGATATTCTTAATGCAGAGGCACTGCAACAGTGCAGGGTTGCCCAGCAACAGCAAGTAGCACAATTTAGAGTGAAGAAGGTCCGGTTAAATGGAAAGATGAGTCAGAGGCATATTGAAATGAGCAAGAGAAGTCTATGTTCTCAGTGATCTTTGATTAAAAACAAAGCGGAGAGGCCCAAACAACTGCCTCTCGCCCTTAACTCACAAGACGTGATCGTCTATGTGCTTCTCGCAGCGAGATTGAGTAAGTTCAAGTTGCACTGCCAGGTTGGAGCTCACGTTCGCATATCAATCTTCAGGAAAATGTTAGTGCTCAGAGCTACATCTCAATTATGGCAACACTTCTCCTAATAGCAGCTGCAGCACAAACAACCTTTCCATACTGCTTCTGCAACGCGTTTCAAATTTGTTCTGTTGGGAAAACAGAAAAAAAGACAGAGCCATTCATTTTCCACATCCATTAGATCTATTATGCAATGGCCAAGTAGCCACCAGCTCCATAAAATGGAAATCTATCTTTCAGACACTGAACTGCAATTTTCTTTTCCTGATCTTCGTTCTGTCATGGATGGAAACACATCTGAAAGTAACAAAGTGAATGTAGCGCCCAATAAAGGGAAGTCATTGAATTTCCATAGAAAATTACCACTGAGTACAGTGTCACTAATGAATACAAAACAGAAAATCCCTCCATTCAGAACTTCCTACTGAAGATTTACATGTTATACATGAGACAAATGGAACAAAAAAGAGCAAGTAGACATAAGGCAGTAATACTACCTACAGAAACTATTTTTTGTCTCTTATGAACTGAAATTTAGTAGAGATATTGAGAAGGAATGCCAGATGCAAAATAAAGTGAAAAAAAAGATAGTAAAGGACGGACAGGTTAAGAAACAGGAGCTGCTGCTAGTAAAACATTTTCATCTTACATCTCTAGAAAAAACACTTACTTTGAAATCTCAGGAGGTAATATTTTAGAGCAGCAAGCAAATACAGCAAGTCAGGAAAAAAAATCAGATGCAAGAAAGCAGAGCTAGAATCAACTTGTGCGAAGGAAGAATGAAAAAGGAAAAAACAGTAGCAGTATTAAGAGCTGTTATTACAAGTGATTAGCATATCCTTCTTATCTCCCTCCCAAGTAATGTTCTTATCCAGTAAAGATTCTATGTGCTGTAACAAACCTTTAAGAAAGACATGTTTTCCTGTTATATTCATGCAAGGGCTACTGAAATTATCCTTCAAGGATATTTCTGAATTTCATCTGAAATAGAATTTAAGTTGCTTTTTCCCATCCAAGTTAGCCTCCTGGCAATGCATAAGGTGTATGTTCTGATGAGAAATCGCTATTTTGGTTATGACAAAACTGTCAATCCAGAGCTAGATATCACAAACTTAAGGCTGGCCAGAGCCAAGTCTGAAGACCTTATGATAGTTTAGGCAATTCAAATTATTTGCCGGTTCATGTAAATGTAAGCTAAGCACTTGCTTAGTTTATCTTAGAAGCAGCAACTGAGTAGTACTAACCCCTGTGCTTAAGTATTTTGCCAGATAAGGATTATTATGATAAGTTCACCTAAGTCCAAATGGCCAACGGACAAATTATAATATTTCTTTCCATCTATACAATGTGTCAGATTTCAGATGTTCTCAGAAATTAAGCCTAAGCTTAGTACTCAAGTAGAAGGCATTTTTATTGAAAGTTTTTTTTCACGTAGAAAGTGTGAGTCAGTGTTTCTGTGTGTCTATGTAGATGTGTCTATATTTGTATGTATATATAAATGTACACACACAAATACTATATAAGGACATGGAATGTAGAAAGAATTATCTCATGTTCTATTTTTCCTTGTTTCTGCTTCAGCTACTTAAAGCTGGCAAGGGTAAGGGATGTGGGCCAATGGTTTTATATGAGAGGTAATTGCAAGCAGAAGCATTTGACATTGTGCTTTCACTGTACCTGCATTTCATTAAGCTCTGTGTATAATGATTTCCCATCTACAACAATGGCAACATGAAGAACTATTTCTCCAGTCATAAATAGCCTCATGAGAGCAAAAAGATAACATTTGCATGTGTCTGATATCCTGTTGTCCTCTTGAGCTCATTAAAAGCACTTACTGAGAATTGAGCTTCCAGCCACTTGGTCAATATAAACACATTTTCCCTCTCCCATCATTTTAAAATATTTTTCAGTGTTAAATTCAGAGAAAGCAGTTTCTACAGATACGTCTCAATGCCCCAGATGGATATTTCTTTTCGCTCCATACCTCTATTCTTCTATTATTAGTATTAGCATATATTAGTATTAATATTGGTATTAGTATTAGTATCAGTATTATGCTGAAGCAAATTATCAAGCATTGCTATGGTGGGGCATGCCCTAAAATTACAAATTTTCATCAAAGTCCAAAAGCGTCTTTTAACTGAGGTTGGACTGTAGTTTGACATATGGTTACTTTTCCTGCTACCAAATATTCCATACTTTTTCAGCAGGGTAATATTGGAGTGTAGCTGGAATACAGAAATTCCATTTATTGAGATAAGTTTTGTTCCTTTCAAAGCAGCTAAAGTAATCATGGTCGTATTGAATTTTATTGTCTGTATAAAACTTGCTCAAACCTACAGATAAAATGCACAAAAAATAATAAACTTGCTTCAATGTTTCAACTTGTTAAAATGTTCAGTATGTTCTTTTTTAATCTTTGTTAGAGATATGGGAAAAGAAAATAATAAAATCTGTATGCTAGGCACAGCTGACAGTTCCCTTCAAATATATTAAACTATTTGAATAGCAGTCCTTGTTAATGAGCAAATATCTTTTTATATATTATTGTTTAGAATTACAAGGAATTCAGGGAGCCTAATGAGGTAGTGACAAAGCTGAGAGGAACTGGTGCAAACAGTTGTAAGTAATCAACTATAATTGTACTTTCAGTATAATGAGCACTTTAACAGGATGAAGAAAACCTGGCCATCAAAGTTCTGGACTTGATTAAGAAATGTCAACAGTAAAGTACATGTTTTAAAATACATCTTTGCAGGTTTCCCCTTCTATAATGTCTTTGCTGGAGAATTTTGGCTGAATAATAGATAAAATTTAAAAATAACAAAACTCATCTCTTTAAAAAGACAAAGCCCAAGTGTTCAAGTTATAGCAACCAAGAAAGAAATTGGAATAATTTGGGGGATCATTTGTATTTCTGAGGTACAGTCATCAGTATTAAATTTAAACGACCCATTAACATGCCAAATGGTCACTGCCAAGAGACCAGCTTCAGGGCAAGTAAGATTGTGCTGCGGAAGGGATCTGCAGCAAAAAAAGGCTGACAAGAAGCTCTTTTGGGGGCTTTTAAGATTATTTTTTTTCTTTTTTTTAGCTGCTGGAGAGTGTCCAGAAGAGAGCCACCAAGCTGGTGAGGGGTCTAGAGAACAAGTCATATGAGGAGAGGCTGAGAGAACTGGGCATGTTTAATTTGGAGAAGAGGAGGCTGAGGGGAGACCTCATTGCCCTCTACAACTCCCTGAAAGGAGGGTTTAGAGAGGTGGGGGTTGGCCTCTTCTCCCAAGGGAATAAAGACAGGACCAGAGGAAATGGTCTGAAGTTGTGGCAGGGGAGGTTTACATTAGATATTAGGAAGAATTACTTTACCGGGAGGGTGGTCAGGCACTGGAACAGCCTGCCCAGGGAGGTGGTGGAGTCATCATCCCTGGAGGTATTTAAGAAGCCTGTAGACATGGCACTTCAGGGCTCTAGTGCCTGAGATTGTTGGTTTTTCTCTCTCTGTGGGTGGGTGTGGTGTGTGGGTGTGTGCGTGTGTTGGGTTGGGGTGTTGTGGTTGGTTGTGTTTTGTTGGGGTTTTTTTGTGGTTGGACTCAATGACCTCAAAGATCCCTTCCAACTATGAAGATTCTGTGAATCTGTGAAATGTGATCTGTTTAGTGGATCTCAAAAATCTTGAAGATAGGAAGCTCCCTCGGTCTTCATGGCCCTTACATGCCATGCATCCAAGAGCTTCCCACACAGTGATTTTCATCAGACCAAAATTACTTAAGTTGCAGAAACAATCTTAATGGGTGTGAGTGAGACCAACTGCTTCTTAGCAATTTTATGACACACTGAAAATTGATCATAGTATCATGAGTTGTATTAGTGACAATTTGGGCTCCCTGATCAAGAGGAAATATTCATATTACTGGTCGCTATTGAGATTCATAGAGTTATAAGACTGGGAAAACCAATCTAATACTTCCAATAATAAATACATACATTCTCATAACAAAGGAATAATCTTAAATGTTCTGCATAACGGGTTTCAGAGTATGACATTTCAAAAGGCTGACAATACAAGTGTTCTCAGAAAGGTAGAGAATATAATTGTGTCATCACACCTTTTAGAGGAGATATTCAAATATAAAATGCAGAGTGCAAATTCTGTACAGGGCAGATATTTTACAGAGTACCCCAGCAAATGCAAAATCTTTCCAAAAAGATAAAAAGTCTCTAGTGGCTTCAGCCAGCTCCTTAGTTATGGGCCACAGAAATGAGTATATAATTTAAATTGCATGGTAAGTAATACTTTTATTATTGATGACTCTCACTCTTTCCTACTCTTTCAATTTAAAAAGAAAACACATTTCAACATGGTATATTATTTATCCAGAAGAAAACTATCTAGGAGAGTACCAGACATTACCTATTTGAAAATTTGAAAAGTAAAAAGTTCTTCAGAATTTGGAGAAATCCTTTCACAGAAACTATATATGGGAAGCTTAGTCTGGAAACTGCAAATTGCTTTAAGCTGTAAGCCTACTCAAAAGTTAAAATAGGACAGTATTTACCATGGAGTGCATCCATTTCCACCCTGGGATAGAAAAGATCTCTGTTTAGATGGTTAGTAGAGAGCATATGCAATTACATCTTCAATACACTTAAGATTTCCTGGCTTAAATTACATACCCTGATGGAAAATAATTAAATCTTCACCTCCTTCAAATACCCACTCTGGGTTTCAGAAAGCTCTTACCAAGTGTTTATAAAGAAACACAATTTACTATTTTCAAATGACATAGCAAAGAAAATTTTGTCCCACGGAAGACGATAAACTACTCAACATATTTACAATTTACTACACTTTAAATGCAATTATTTAGCTTAGACCATATGTTTTTGTTGTTGTTGTTTTGACTGAGTGACTGAAATCTCCGAGAAAAAAAACAATGGATGTCAAACAGCAAATAATGAATGCTGTTGTTCAAGCAGACTCTACCTTGTAAAAATATGAATTACAATGTCCATTGTCCTGGTTTCAGGTAAAGAAAGACACAATTTTCTTTTCAGTAATTTTATTTTTCAGTTGATCCTCTTCTAGGTCTCTGAAACTAACAGCATATTTTTCAGACAGTGTCTGTATGTATGTAGCTATGTGTATATATATATATATGCACATGAATATAGACACACTATACACACCTACATACAACTTAAAAGGACTGAAACAGTAAAGTTCATGAAAAGTTTTTAATTTATTCTGTCCATTCTTCCAGAAAAGTGAGATGCAAATACTCATCAGCCAGAAAGCAAGAGTGGTGCGTAACGGTGAAAGGCAAGTCTGGTAGACTATGTACATTTACATTTCAGTCAAACCAATGTTCCTGACAAAAGAACAAACATGAACTTTGACGATAAATTCACCTTATGTTGATACCTTTATGTTTCCCCTAAATATTCATTCAGTCCTAACAGTCAAAAAAAGAATAAATATATATATGGACTGCAAAATACAGTTTTACTGTTTTATTTATTTATTACAAAGAGTTGAAATACTTCCTATATCTTCCTGCCATTCACTGTACCTTTAACTAGACTATTAGGTTCAATGAAAGGAGAAGAGAAGTAAGATTACATGTCCTTTTTAAGCGCAGTTTTCTCTATTGGTGATCCCAACCGATCTGGCAATAAGCAACATTTGTAGTAAAGACATCAGTCCTGATGAAATGGATGAAAATGGACAAGAAGTTTAATATAGATCACCAAGCAATAAGAATCGGTAAACAATATAAATTTATACTAATTAAGTTGACAGATAAACCACCTCTCTTTACAAAAATAAAAAAAAAAAAGAGAAAGACTACATAATTCTCAATGGTAAACAATCTTGGTTTAATGAAACTCACTGCTTTGTTTTGCACTTCTACATTACAGAGTACAAGTTACGTCTGCTACATATGGTTGTTAATACAATATTCAGTACACTTGACTGGAGTTTCCATAAGTGACTTCAGAGATATTTATGACCTTGAATAATTTTGAATGACCTAAAGTAGCAAGGCCTGCTTTCTCTCATTCTCCTTGCCACTCTCTGCCCATTGAAGTTAAAAATGAACCAACTTGCAGACCTTTGCTTTAAAATATATTGTGGTGGCCATGCACTCTTTTCCTGCTTGTCCTGATTTGTTTTATGTACTTTACTAGCCATCCTTGTATAAATGATACGGCATTACATGAAGCAGGAGACTTTATCTTTTGAACTGAGAGCAACTTTTTTTCCTAGAATAAGTCTATTTTCTGTGAGTCAACAATGTATACTAGCAAACTCTGAATAAGATTTGAAGTTATTTGGTACATTTTTGCAGTTCAAATTACAGGGAAATACCAGTTTGTTTCCTGCTAATATCACAGCATGTATATTCAGTAAAATTCTGAAACTTCATTTTAAAAAGTGCCAAATAAACAGGAAATGCAACAAAGAATTGGGAAATGAGGAAAATCTTTGGTTTGTTATTACAAAAGTTTAAGAAAGATGTGTATATTGAACAAAGCAACATTATTCCCAAAGAGGGAATAACTATACTAAGTCAAAATGTTTTGATTTTCCTGTGAAGTTCAATAATCCAGAGAATGACTTGCTCTATAAATCAGAAAATGAGGGAATCTAAAGTCACTCTACTCTCTATGTGATATAGTTTCTAAATATGAAATTCTCATTCTCTTTTTCCTACCCCATAAAAACTCCAGATAAAGGTTTTGCCTCATTTAGAGAAAGATTTAGGAGTCTGAATTGGCAGAGAGATAAAGATGACGACTACCCCAGGGATGATATTAATTTCGGTTTTATTAATTTCGCCTCAAAGAGTTATATTTAATTTGTTCCTGTGTTCTTCATCACTTCTTATTGAAGCTACAATGAAGGGTCAAGATTTAATTTCATCAAGTCTTCAGGTTTATTAGAATAGTAATCCCAGATATTGGACTTTATTAACTAGCCATTGGAAATTCTACTCTGAAATGTTCAATGTTGGAATCTAAAATTACAGCCATAGAAGTAAGCTTGTATAACCCGAGTCCCTGTAAAGGCAGACTTGTTTTCTGTTGCCCACTTGTTCAGTTCTGTGTCTTGGTCCACTTGTAAACACGTTGAATAGTGAGGCTTCTTCTTCTCTGAGTGTCTCTATGGCAGAAGTGACATTGTTTGGACACCAGCAAAGCTTCTGACTTGTTCTAATTTATTTTGGCTTTAATTGAATAAAATACGGAAAAGACAGGCTTATTTTAATGCACTTTGTAACATAAAACTAAACTTGATTTAGCTTTTAAATATTCAAGTCAGGTACATAGGTAATTTATAGGAGATGGCTGTATACAACTGATATATACAAAAGGATATATTTTTATATCCTTTACTAAGTATACATTACTAAGAATCAACACAACTTTTGCATACTGTAAACGTAGCAGCAAACATTTTAAAATAGTTTTACTGAGGGTGGAAAATCATAATGGTAATGCGTCCAATTTCCAAAATACTACATTTCACAAAGACATAATTCTGCTGTAATATGAAAAAACAATGCACACATTCTGTTTCAGATACTGAGCTTGAATTTTATATTTCAGAAAATTTCTACAGAGATAAGGAGTCACTCATCCATGCAGGCAAAATAAGGGACAAAGAGAGGACTAAATCTCTGACTGTCGTCGAGACTTTTGCCTTCCACTGGTTTTAAACTGAAAGAGCGTAGATTTAAATTGGACAGAAGGAATATATTTTTATGACGAGTGTGTGAGTCACTGGAACAGGTTGCCAAGAGAAGTTATGGATGACAATATGGAAGTGTTTGGGGTCAGTCTGGATGTGGCTTTGAGGAACCTGATCTAGTGAAAGATGTTGCTGCCCATGACAGGGTAGTTGGACTAGATGTGTTTTGAAGGTCCCTTCCAACACAAATAATTCTATGATTCTGTGAAAATATCTGCCTCAAGAAATACAATTAAACAGAACGTTGGACTAGATTACTTCCTGAGGTCCCTTTCAACTTGGGTTTTTTTAAAGATTATACAGTGATGGGCCAGGGTCTATTAAAACACTAGCTTTGTGATAATGAATAGTATATCAAATTAAAGAAGATCCAGTGAAGTCAGTATGAAGCAAGATACAATTCAGAGTGATGATGATATTATAATCTGATATTAAAGCACAGATTTATCTGCAAATAGCATAGAATTGCTTAAAGTTAAATTATCCGTTACCAGAAAAAAAAGTAATTAATACTGTTATTTAATTATGAACATCACAATAAAGAATAATGATGAAAAATAGAGAACACTGGGAGAAGTTATATTATATTCTTGCAACTCTGTAATCTCTTTCGAGAAGCAGAACTTGCCTTAAAACAGTACACTGATAGGGGAATAGAATAACTTAGGCCAAGATGTTCATAAGAATCATGAATCAATTGTAGGTGGTTCTGGTGGTGTGTCAGTTGCTAATATCTTTTGAAGCTAGAAATTAGTCTATTATTTTAGGTAGCTTAAAAGTAAATCTTATTTTTCAACATAAAAATTAAATCCACACTTAAAATTCTGGAATATCCACACATGTACATTGTGGATTCACATATGCTCTCTGTGCTCTCATTTGTCTTAATTTGGCTGAGATTTCTGAAATTGGTAGTAAATTTTTATTATAAGAAACTAATAGGATTTGACTATATGGGAACACTTATACAGTAGTGTTGTGAAACAGCTGCATTTCATCTGATGTTTAGACCAAAGAGGCAAGCATGATTAAACTTTCAAAGAGCCTCAACAGTGACAAGTGAAAGAGCTTCTTATAATAGCCTCAAGTCTGAAACAGTGAAGGTGAGGATTGTTTAAAAAAAGCCTTCAGAACTTATTGCAACCCATACCAAATATGAGTTTATAAGCCTCCTTGTATTATGGCAAATTCTCAGAATGGAAAAACTGTTTGAGAAAAAAACAGGGAAAAAACCAATATATTTATCCTAACAGCTGTAGAATATCCACCTCATCTCTGGGTACGTGCAATGATTGGCACCAACACAACAGAAAGGACAGGAGTTGTGAATCAATTGCTCTAAGAAATTTGCTTTTCCTCTTCTATGACCTCCAACTATCTGACTACAGTTGACATTTACCACTGGGAAACAATTAGCATCACTCTGGTATTAGAAGTATTTCCATGCTAATTATTTTCATAAGAGAAATGTCAAGATATCTGCAATACCTAACACTGTTGGGAGGAGGAGGATGTCGGGAATGGGAGACGGACCCGGAGTAACGATGTAACCTCAATATGAGTATGATCATTCTCCCTTTATTTATGTTTTTACAAAGTATATATAGACAGGCAAGCAGAGCACGCGCTAGCGGTAGCTATCTGATTGGCTTACAATCTCTGTTCACGCGACCAGAGCGCTCACACAATTGGTGTAGACCCCTTGTCCACGCGCAGCAACCTTCTCTCATCTTCTGGATATGGTCCCGTTCATCTTATCTACCAAGTAGCTGCTGCTGCTTACTTCTGCTTTTCCCAAGAGAGCTCATGGTCATCTACAGGCATTTATCTACATCAAAGACTGGGTTGCTCATTGCAATTAAATCATGGCCTTTTTCACACAGCCATTCCTCCACATAACACGTTGCCTTTTTTTGTACTGAATTACATCTAACAGTTTGTTAAAATGGCACTTCAGCTTTTTGGGGAGAAATTTTATAAGGCAGAAATGAGAAATGGCTGCTAATTCTAAATGTTTCTTCTCTTTTCCTTTTTTTTTCTTTTTAAAATGCTTTTGAAAAATAACATTGTCTCTGCATTGAATCACTTGGTTGAACATTCAGATAAGAATTACAAGACATGATGCTCAAAATGACAATTTTTTATTAAGCAAGTAACAGAAATAGGAATTATAACTAAAATTCAGATGCTTACAATTGTAAGAAAAGTCATTCATCATTAAGATTCTACTGATTTTAATTCATAGTAAATAACAATTTTATGCTTTGTCAAGGAAAATTGATCTTAATACTTACATAACTGCAATCTCTTAAAGACATTACTGCTTCATTTCTCACCCTTCTTAGGCTCAGATACTAGACCAAGTGGGTGATCTTTAAAATTGAGAGCCGCCCTTAGGCAGTGATCCAACCTAACCGCTCTGTTCCAAAATAAGCACATACTGATTGTTCAAAACTAGAACCTGATTCCCAAGTAGGACCTTGCATGTCATCACAAGGGAATAGACTAATACTGGAGTAATAACACAGCAATAAGAAAATAAATGGACTGAGCTTACATTCAAACCCCATGCATTTTCCCAAAATATCTAGTCACTATTTGTATGAAAAAAGCTAAGACTGTGCTTACTTTTTTTTTCTGTTATGTTTTACCTTTTGTGTTTTCTATCAGTTCATCATTACTGGGTTGGTTCCTTGCTTTTTGTCCTGTGAGGGCTGTGGATGCCCCGTCCCTGGAATTTGTTCAAGACCAGGCTGGATAGAGCTTTGAGCATCTTGGTCTAGTGGGAGGTGTCCCTGCCCAGGGCAGGGGGGTTGGAACTTGGTGATCTTGAAGGTCACTTCCAACATAAACCTTTCTATGATTCTGTAATTTAAAGAAGTATACTCTAAATCTAATAATACTGATATGATGAATGTACACTCAGTACATTTCTGTGAAGTAAAATCCTCTGTTATACTGGTAGAACTATCATATTTTATTCTAATTGAGTAAGACAAACAATTCCATGAGCTATGATGTCAACAAGCCTCTTTGCAATATAAAAAGTTTCAGAATACTTAGAAGCAAAAAACTAGGACACTGTTAATTTAATTGCTAAGGGATAACTTTGATCAAAGCTGAAGAATGCGAAATGCATTCTTGAATATAAGAAACTTCATTTAGAAAATGGACTTAATAACAAGCACATTTATTCATTGTTGGAGACTTGTGATTATTAATATTTGATCTAAAGAGTGCCTTATATTTAAGACTCTTCTATTATTTACATTTATTATCCAGTTTTCTCCTGCCATTCCTTTCTGGCTTCCCTATTGCTAAGAAATATGTAACCAAGATAATCATATTATCTTCCATCAGTGCCACAATCTGCTTAACTGAAAAAAACATACACAATATTGCAGTGCCACTACTGACAGAGGATTTAACTAGAACTGATTCTCCACAGAGCACCTCACTCCTTTGACTTCCAAAGAAAGTTTGTTAAAACTGGGAAGCTACCTCCATTCCACAGAGCTGAAACTTGTCTTCAGCCCAAAGAGCCAAAGGGTCCAGGTAGCACAAAGGAACTAGAAACCGTTTCTGCCTGATACAAGAGTCCGTTTCTTGTGGTGATACAGCCAACTAACATATATATATAATGCTCACTGAAGATGACTAGTCCATTTTACTATGCATCTCACTAAGCTCATAGTTTATTATACTTTGGGGTTTTTAAAAATTATTTTTATTGTGCAGAGGAGCATCACAATTTAATGACCACTATTCTACACATTTCAGCACTTTTAAAGCAGTAAATATAATTTAAAATGTTTGATATTCTGCTTGGATTTTTCAGTCTCATTCAAAGCACAGCAAAGATAGTTGGAGAAATTATCAAGATTTATATGAGCAAGGCCTTTTACAGCAACTTATTTGCCTTATGACTTTTGACTGAAAAGGATTTATTTTTCTTTCTTTTTAAAAGTACTCCTTTCTGGTTTGGATACAATTGCTCAGAACAATCAGAATAACCTGTTTCTACAGCCAGATAAAGTCAATCTAATATCATAAATATCTTCTTTCTCTTAAAATTTGCCTGCTGTGTAAGATACAGTAGTTAGAAGTGAACACATCTCCTGACCTTAAAATGACTACCCGAGGGCAGCCACGGCAACAAGAGGCGATATTTGATTTGACGGGCTCCAGCAATTCCTCTGCTGATTCCTGCTGCTCTTCGGTGTTAGCTATGTGCTCATAGGAGCCCTAGAGCCATATTTTATAAAGCCCTGCAATGCTTTATCCTAGTTACAACTTCCTACTTCAAGTAGGGAAAGTGAGTTCAGAAGAAGCCTGGCAAAGACAAGTTGATTTTGGAACATTCTTGGCTTCTGCAATAATAGCCTTAAAGCATGATGCAGGAGGAAATCGAGTCCAAAAAAAAGCTTTGTCGTCTTATGACAAAATAATCATTAAATTAATGATCTCAAAATAATCCATTCTAACTTCAAAAAACATTTTTGCCTGAGAAGGGTTAGTTATGTAGTTTGTATCTATTCAACTAATTACATCTCCAGCAACTTTTCTTGGCATTAATGAGTATTTTCAATACTGGTAGATAAACAAGCAGCTGTAAGTTTTGATTTAGGCTGTAACTAAAATTTCAGCCAATTTCATGCCCTGAAGATGGTTCACTTTCACATCTAGACATGGTTACTGGGGTAATGAGTTTTATTATGTAGAGAAAGAAACAGCATCTTCTGAGATGCAGCATCTCTCCAGGACAAACTGGAGCTGGAATTATCAATAATGACCTTTCGACTTCAGAGTATATCAAACAGGTAGGGATATAAAGATGATATGGAATACACCTTCTTTTCCAAGTCATATCTTGCTACTTATACTCAGAAAAAAAAATCCTCAAGGACTATCCATTTGATAGAATAGAACTGGGAAGCGAGTTCTTAATTCTCACTACCTCCATGTTTCTGACTGAAAGAAAACAGGAATGAAACAGCTTAAACTTCTCAGAGAGTTGTATGTCTTCAGTTTTCCTGAAGTAAATTCTTAATCCTAGTAGTGCACCTTCTCTGCTCACTTTGGAAATTCCTTTTTTTTTTTTTTTTAAATAAATTACGCTCCTTTGAATACACTCCAAATAAACAATAGCTTCAGTTCTACCAACCAAGAGAAAGAAAAGGATCCACATTGTTCACAGCATGTGTATGGGGAATAGTCAAGCCTGAATCGTTTTATAGCTTCTGTCAATTATTTACTTTCTAAAAACTGTGGTTACCATAGCTAAGATTCCCAAAATAAGGTATTTTTAAATTCAGTACTCACGGAGAGAGTAAAGTGTGGCATATCAGATCAAACTGTCAGGCCCAATGAGTTATAAAGCATGTTGAGATGGAAAAAGACACCTTGATGCAGACTGACTTTTTTTGAAACTACTTTAAGTCAAACATGTTTATTGTAAATGTTAAGCAATGATCAGGGGCTAGATACAAGAATTAAGAAGTGTAAATTATGTCAAATGCTTCAGAAATTAAAGCCCTGGTTAGCTACACTCTCTCCTGAGAGCTCTGTCTCAAATACCACTTATTTCAATACCTAAATTCCATTAAATTACAGTTCTCTTGGTTGGAATTTGTCATCATGACTGTTTTACACAAAACAGAATATACATAATAATTTTACTACATCAGCGCATTGCTTTTGTTTTGCATTTAAATGCAAACAAGAAGAATTTCCATTTAATTTGAATTAATTCCCTCATAAAACCAAAGACGGGCTCACATACTGGTGGGTGGCAGGGAAAATCAAATGCATTGGGCTTTAGGACCGTGGTGGCTTCACTCTGGCTGTAGGCCAGGTGCCCATCAAAGCCACCCCATCGCTCCCCCTCCTCAGCTGGGCAGGGGAGAGAAAACAGAACGAGAAGCTGGAGAGGCTGAAAGAGCTGGGACTCTTTAGTCTGGAGAAGAGAAGGCTGAGGGGAGACCTTATTAATGCCTACAAGTATCTCAAGGGTGGGCTGAGGGAGGAGGGAACCAGACTCTTTTCAGTAGTTGCCAGTGAGAGGACAAGGGGCAATGGGCACAAGTTGGAACATAAAGGGTTCCACTTGAATATGAGGAAGAACTTTTTCACGGTGAGGGTGAGGGAGCCCTGGAACAGGCTGCCCAGGGAGGGTGTGGAGTCCCCTTCTCTGGAGATTTTCAAGACCCGCCTGGATGCAGTCTTGAGTAACATGCTCTGACAAGCTCTGGATGGTCCTGCTTTAGCAGGGGAGTTGGACTAGATGATCTTTATGGTCCCTTCCAACTCTAAAAATTCAGTGAAAATTCAGTGAAGTTTGTGGGCTGAGACGAGGACAGGGAGAGATCATTCAGCAACCACACTCGAGGTCTCAGCAAGCTGCTGAGGTCTCAAACAAGCTGCCGGTTTGGGCACAGGCTAGCCACTCTTCCTGACTTTGAAAAGCCCCAAAAAGACCCTTCGCTGGGATTTTTTTTTGCCACATTTCCCTTCCCAAGTGTGGACTTACCTGCACTGGAGCTGGTCTTCTCAGCGACTACTCCAACCTTTCCCACCTGTCAAATATTCTGCTTGGAAATTTCCTGTAAAGTAACATGGCAACTTGGATGCACAGGCCAGAAAGGGCTCCGGACTAGATGGTCTCTATGGTCCCTTCCAACTCTAAAAATTCAGTGAAAATTCAGTAACAAGTGAGAAATCTGGCCCAGGGATGCAAGCAGGGTGCACACTCAGACATGGGAAAGCAGAACCACCTTCGGGCTGTACAGTACAAACATAGCTTCATTCTTCCTTTCTGGTCAGGAACTAGGGATGGGAATCCCTCTTTGGTTGGGAATCCTCTTCGAAGAGCTGGGAACTTAAGGTTTTCATCCTTAGGAAGATTACAGCAAGCCAGATATGAAGGAGCCTAGCCGACATTTTGCCTCTTAATTTCTTCCTTCACTTTGTTTCTTAAAGGTGCCTTACCTTTGTCTGTCTTGTTTGCCGTCCTCTTTAAGTCTCCTTAAGACTAATTTTTCATTTGCCTGCAGGTGAATTTTGTTTGAAAAATCTGAAGGACATGAGAGTCACACTTATGCCCCTGATCAGTCTGGTGCCAGCATAATAATTTTCTGTCCCATTTGACTTAGACTGGAAGGGGACAACTCAGGCCTTTATTTTCTGGTGGGATGCAGTTACATCACTTACTGAGCATATCCTGGGAGATCCTGAAGGTCAATATTGCCCCCAAACCCTATTAATTCTGGCTCATATCCAGCACCCCATCAAAGATAATCTGCTACCTCCTGAACTGGATAGTTAATTTATTGGCACTGAAATTATTTTTCTCTAAGGGCGCTAGCTTCATTAAACGCTGCTAGTTGTCAATAAGTACATCAATAATAATTCATAACAGAACCACTTTTCACACATAGCTCTGCCATCCTGTCAAACCCTGATTGCTGCTGTGTAAATGTCAGGAAAATAGAGTCCAATGCCTCCTTTCAGTAGTTCTAATACAGACTCTTTTATATGCATATATATCAATTTATTGTATACATATCCATAAATTTGTATATAATTATGATATACATATATAATAAACTTATATACATATATATGTATATACATTTTAAAAAAAAACCAACAGGATTTTGACATTTTCCTTTTAACCTTACTTATTCAGTGCCTCCCTGTGTCTCGGAAAAAAAATTGTCTGGCTTGATTACAATATATAACTCAAAAAAGATAAAAAATAGTGCCATTCTTATGGAATTTCTTAGACCTTTCTTTCCTCTGTAGTGTTTTGGTTTTTTTTTTAATTTGTTTTTCTATGGGAAGCATGCTTTAAAAAGCAAAGAAACCAAAGGAGGTAAAATAACAGTGAAAACAGAGTTCCTTAAGCTTCAATTTAATAAGTGTAACAGTATACTACATAAGAAGACTAGAATAGATAAACATAAATTCTAAAGCTGAACTGGCCTTGAAAATGTGTACTTCAGGTAAAGAAAGTCCAGGCAATGATCTCTAAGGAAATAAAAATAGCAAATGAAAGAAGAAACTATTTCTCTGCTGTACATTATTCCACAATAATTAGCATTTTTTATCACTGCATACATTTCTCCAATTAGCTATCTGAAAACTGTGGTCTAAGTTAATTTATTCTGTTATAATTTGTGTAAATCTCTGGTGTAGCTGATAGCGGGATCTGGTCAGCCATATGGACTGCTTTTGATCATTCTAAGCTGCTCATTTATAAACTTACAGTAACTAATAAAAAGTAATACAAGTATTTATCTACAAAATAAGGAAAATTGAACATTTCCTGTCTTACTGTGTGTAAAAATACCATCTTAGCAATATGATATATAGGTACATATAATGAAGTGGAAGAATAAATTTTGTTTTGGAAGCTTGTCCTACGACCAGCTCACTTCCCTATCAGGACCAGCATTTTATTGAGGCTGAACATACAGAGGCAATTGGAGCAGCTTGCTCTTTGACTTCATAGCAGGCTATTGAAAAGGTTAAAAGTACTACAATAAAGCACATGTCAATAGTTCAAAGGACTAATAAGGTTTTGCCATTCCATTGTTTCTTTTATATAGCAGAGACTGAAACAAATGTAGAAGATTGCGTAACATACGAATGATATATATTCTGGCAATGGTTTTACTAGCAAAACTTCCCAGAGAGTATTATTGAAAAAGATGTTTTCTTAACCTCCATGAACATAATAAAATTGACCTTGTCTTCAGCTGATACAAATCACTGATTTCATTTATTGAAATTCAGTAATTTGATCTGTTTCTACTGAGAATGGATATTATTTATGATTTGGATGGAAATGCCACTCTGATGTGATTTTTCTGATCCTTCGGAATCTTTAGATACATTTTTGTATAATGCATACGATAGTAAATTCGAAAAACCTCCTGGTATTTGTGCTTTTCTTCTCAGACTATGGACTACTTCAAGAGAGCTCCACAACATGCGGTTTTAGAAGCAGCTAAGCTATGTTATTCTGTGATAAAATGCCTTTTGAAGAATATGTTGAAGGGTTTTCCCCTTCAAATACTCTTCTTTTATCTAATTAGCTGGAAAAAGAAAACAAATGTGAACACATTTAAAAAAATAAAATCCATAAAACCTCTGAGGCCATCGCATACACATTACTATGCTGCCTTTCTTTTTGACAGAAATATATCTCAGATTTCTACGATGAAGGGTAGTGCTTAAAGCTACTGGACTCAATAGGGATTAAACCCATATCTAACAGTTCCGTGGACAGCTTAAGGCTTCTTAACAGTGTAGATAAAATTAAATGTTACAGCAGGGACCAAGTGGGCTAAAAGTGTGATGGCAAGATATTCATCTTCCAGTTAGTATGGATTTGGAAGGCAATGTGATGAGTGGGGCTGAGATGGATGGTAAAGGAGAGGACGCTGGGGCTCTCCATGGAATAGAAATTGGGGTCTTTTTTCTTTCCTACTCCTCTTTCTTGTATTACTTCTACTTTTCTCCAGAGCTTTCCTAGAAAGACGCCCCCTTTTAGGACAACCTGACTAGGAGCAAAATTACTTTAGAACACCGGGGCTTACCATAGAGGTGATTTTGGGACGACATTTAATAAAAATCATGTGTAATTATAAAGCTGTTCTTCAATAGCTTGTTATATAAGTATCTTCTCATGAGACATATTCTTGCCACGTAAGACTGATCCAGTTACACAAAACCACTTTCTAAATTAGTATTATTTATATTTAAAGGGAAAACCACAATTCATGTTTATTTCAGACAAATATATTATAGACATCAAGAGCTATCAAAGTAAAAATCTGAATGAGAATTTTCTTTTAAATGATAGCTTGTGTATTCTATTAAAACAGACAAAAATATTCTCCTGAAGATTGTTTAGAAAATAAACAGAACAAAAAATAAACAAAAATAACAATTCCTTCTGTCAGATTGCAAAGTATTACAGCTGGCAGGAAGTCATACATTTATGAACTGTTAATGTAATTTGGTTCTGACCATAAATAATAGGGGTTGGTTTGTTACTTTAAAACTGCTAAAGCAACAGAAAGCTTCAACATTCAGAAATAGACACAACTGAGTTTCTGAAATAAGCATTTAAGGCCATTTTATGATCTTACTTCACTGAAGCAAATATCTGCCTTATATATTGATTTTTTTAAGGAGCCGTGGTTTTTCAGAAGATACAATATATGGAGCTCTTAAATATAGAGGAACACAAAATTTGGACAAATTACTTTGGTTGTTCTGTGGGAAACTTAAGCTTGTCATTGACAAAATATGTATGTTTGCTGCTGTGGTTTTTTTAACTTTTTTTTTTTTTTTTTAAACAGATGACAGGTAGAAGAAGAAACCAGTTCCTTTAACTGAGATCAGTTTTAGTAAAACCTATTAAAAAATCTCTTAAAACCCCAGATTAAATTCTCAGAGCTCACTAGTGTCAGTGAACTCTCACCTATGGGTAGGTTGGGCTCCTCAAAGACTACATTTTTCCACTATTGCTTGCAGCTGGAAGTCATGGTCTGTTAAAGAGCATGAAGGTCACTTCTCATAGAGGTCAAAGGAGAGGTCCTGCTATAATGGAAAAGATCAACATATTTTTTCTCTTATTTTTAACAGTTCAGAAACAGTTTTATTTGTAAGTTTTAACTTTGTGACATCCAAAACTTATTGAAGAGAACAACCTCTTTTGTTTTGCATTTAATGGCTGTGTTTCTGCCCATATCTGTGTGACTTTCCAATGCAAATGTGTGTATTCAACACTCCTGAGCAATTTTTAAGTAAGTACACAACTGACTATGATATTAATCTTAATTTAATTGAATTTACCATCTCACTTGAGCTTCTGTAGTATCTATAGAAAATTAAATCAGATTGAAATATGAAGCACAATGCATTAATATTGAGGAAGTGTCCTATATTTCTTTTATTCTATAATATAACCTTTCTGCTAAAACTCACTTTATTTCATAATAATCTTTCTAATACATCTCAAACAAAATAAGAAATAAACTTGAAAACAAATGGCATTTTTTATTGTTCTTAAAACTGGGTTCCATTTTAAGTGTATAGTCTTGTTAAAATTGATGGCACAATATACTTTCACCTTGAAGCGTTATTAATTATAGTCAGAAGAAATAGAGATTGAATGTATTCTGCATACGCAATGCAAATAGAGGGTTAATTTGGGGGTATATACAATAAAATTTAGCCTGTAGGGGGAAAAAAAAAACACACACACAAAAAGCAAAACACCACCTCTCTTCATTCCACAGGAATTGAAATATTGATCTGGTATATGACAGAAGTTATTTCTGTTACATTATCCTCTATGTTCTAAAGGTTTTTCTTGTAGTAGCACACACTTGAAGATTTGATCAGTTCCTTTTTGGAGAGATGCATTATTAAGTTTTCAGATCATCTTTAGCTATGCCAAGTAAACTCATAAACCATAACCAGACATTATGTTATCTCCATATGCTACATATGCTGTGGCATGACTACTTAGGAAATGGTTTACTGATGAGAATGTCTGAAAATCAGACTTAAGAGATGACGAGCTGTTATAACTCACCGTGTTCCAGGATAAAAGGGGAAAATTTTATACCTTGCTGCTAAGTTAACCATTTACCATTCTGGGGATCTGGGGTTCCATATGGTCTTGCAAATGATTTGCAAAAACATCAGATCTTAATCTTGTTATCATGAAAAAAACAAATATTCTCTGTCCTGTACCTCAGGCCACTTTAACATATGGGCTGGTTCAGAGGGGAAATATTGAATTATTTATCTGGCATATCTTTTAAACTGCCATGTGTGTTTGAGGCTGTTGGAAAGTCTTAAATGGCGTAAGCAGCTCTGCAAGAGATGGATTGGTAGGCAGAACGTATGCGAGGCTGCCCAAATTACATGATGAGTTTACTTTATTGCTAGCTACTGATTTATTGCATGTTTTTCACCAGAACGGCAGAAAATCAGGGGGGAAACTGGTTTCTGGTTGTCCAGAAAAGGCAAATTCAAATCCTCTTCTTCAATCCTGGTCAAAGCACGGTGTGCAGAAGAACTGAAATTCTACCTGAGTATCTGAGTTTCCTTCCAAAAACCAAACCAAACAACAGCAACAAAAGAAATCCACCCAAAACTAAACCAGCACAAGAAACCTAAGAAATGAAGGAATGGATTTAGTGAAAAATTGTATCTTGTCCTCAGAAGGAGTAACACAGTAAGAAGTAGCACAGGTAAGACTCAGACCTGAATCCTGAACTTTAGAAACTGCAACGTAGTTGCAGTTGTAGTCTCTGAGTTGAGATATAGGTGAAGGAAATCTTGCAGGGCCAGATTTCAGCAGCTCAATCCAATGAAGTAATAAACAGTCAAGGCTAGAAATTAATATTTCACTGTCTATAAGGACAATAAAGGACATTGTGATTCCATACTTTGAGGATAAGGGATTCCTTAGTATGTTGGTTTTTTATTTTTCTTTGAATAATATCTTGTTAAGATAGTTGAAATGGTGCATGGTAAAATACCACTTGTTCTTCCAGTTTTGGTTTCTGAGGAAGAACAGGTCATATTAATATCACCTGCATTTTATCACTTAAAAAAAAGGCCCCCAAAAAGGAAAATTTGTCATGGAAGTTAATTGAGTGTTAATATTCTGGGAAAGTTCTTTCACAGCTATGCTATGTTTTAAGAAAAAATACTGCAGTAGTCAAACACTGAGGAAAGAGATGTCATAAAAGCTATGAGCAGAGCAAATCAAATGTGTGAAATACTGTATGCAAGCGTATGTGTTGGAGTTCAGTGGATTGCAGAGGGAAACATTTATCAGATTTGTCCAATGTGTTTAAATATTATAGTAGGTTGCTATGACACTTATTGGACCAATAGGATATTTTTATAAATTCTTATTATGAAGGCTAAAAACCCCTGCATTATAAATGCAGCTTTTACATGAAACTTTACAGAACAAAGGGGTGAGAGAAAGTTACTCTGTGGATCATCACTGAAGACAGTATTTAGTACTGCCTTTTTTTTCTTGAGAATGTGCTAAGTTTACTGAAGCTTGTTTTACTCAGCTAGGGTAATGCCAATAGTCACCTTCCAACATTTTTTACTGGAAACACTACACGAACTTTATTAATTTTACAGATTAGGAGAGCAAATTAGTTTCATCCATTTGCAAGACACACAAAGCATTTTCCAACTACTCTTCAAAGGGCCTTTTAACCCTTTAGGTTTCAAGCTTTTGCATGACCTTTCCTTGAACATGAACAGCTCGTGAGGGCACATACTGATAAAGTTGCATGAATAGGAAAATACCGATTTGGGTTTGAGACCTGGCTTCAAAAACAAACAAACAAACAAACAAACAAAAGTTCCTCTTTTGTTGAGTGGGTAGAATTTAGAATGTAGAAAAGCAAGTTTCATTATTTTTGGTATTTATTACACTGCAGTGCTTCCAGACCCTTCAGAACCAGCCCACACATTCCTTTAACCATAGTGTTGTTAATATAGTGTCTGCATTAAGAGTGTTTTAAAATTCATTAGCAAATAGGTTAACTTTCTATTTGAATTTTCTTTAATTGTTCCAGAAGATTTCAGGGAAAAATTGTTGTGGATATATGATTACAATCAATGACATCGTGTAACTATATCAATGACTATGTGTAACACTACAAGATTGTTTCTTAAGCAACAACAACAACATATATATGCTTACATATATACAGAGAGAATACAGAAAGGAGAGAGAACTTCAAATTTTGCTAGGAAGGACGTAAATTTAAGACTTTGATCTACTCTGTAAGAATTGGAGTGACAAAGTAAATATAAACTGACCCAGTTCTTCAAGTTTCATAGTTTTTCTGTTGCTTCCATGGGCTAAAATTCATTGGCTAGCAACCAAAATCTTTAAATAAACTGATAAACAAAATATTTTGTAAAAATAGAAATAATTGAATATAAAAGAGGGAAGAAGACACATGCTGTGTTTAAGAAAAAAAAAAGTACATTTTCAAGGTGGTTCAGATTCCCTTGAATATGAGACGAACAGACATAAAAAATCCAAACAAGCAGTAGGCAACAACAAATGTGTTCTATGAAATACTATAATGAAATACGTCACTGTAGCAGACACATATTGTGGGAGGCTGGGAAATTGTATTTGCAATTCTAAGTGAACAAAATGCATATGAAGCAATATACCAGCCTCTTACTCCCATCATTTTGGGAACTGTTAAATGAAACGAGGGCAAAATATCCATAATTTTAAAAAGATTGAAATAAAATAAAAACTGAATAAATATGAGGAAAAAAGTGCTACAGGAAGAAAGTTGACATTCCATCATAAAAAGCATTTAACAGTAACGAAGAAAGCTTAAACAAGTGTGTTTAGATTTAGGTTTTTGCATTTACTTTGTTCTCATTCCTTCTTGTCCTATGAGTGGACACCGCTGAGAAGAGTCTTGCTCATTTTTCTACATTCCCTCCCCATCATCTTTGTGATCTTATGCTGGACTCATTCCATAATTCCATATCTTTCTCGTACCAGTGATCACAGAATTCCAGATACAGCCTCACAAGTGCTGAGTGGAGGGGAAGGATCACCTCCCTCGACTTGCTAGCAACATTCTGCCAAGTATGCCCAGAAACTGTTGGTCTTTCTTGCTGTGAGGGTACGTTGCTGGTCAGCTTGTTGCCCACCAAGACCCCAAGGTCCATTTTGGCAAAGCTGCTTTCCAGCTGGTCAGGCATCATGTTGTACTGGTGCCTGGTGTTATTTGTCCTCAGGTGCAGGACTTTGCATTTTCCTTTGCTGAACTTCATGAAGTTCCTCTCTGTCCAGTTCTCTATCCTGTCAATATGTGACTGAAGGATAACGAAGGCTAATACCAGTCTTGTAAATAGATTGTAGATAAATAAATAAATAATAATAAATAGTAAATAATAAATAGTAAATAAATAATAGATTTCAAACAACTAAAGAGAATTTTTGCTATAAATTTTTATTATAAAGATTTTAATTTTTCTCTTTTCTGTTTCTGCTAACGCAAGCCAACACTAAGACATTAATTTATCTGGATTTGACATGGTGATGTGGAACAAAGAACAGGGAATCTGCCAGGCACCAATTGAATTTACATGTTAGACTGAGATAATCCTGTCTACTCAAAATGAAAAGTACAGATTACATTTCAATGCTTCACTGCATCTGAAGATAAGATAGTTCATTTAGCTTTTTCCTATCCCATGTTAATGTCCATTTTTCACTTTCACTAAAGGCCAGTCCAGTCATAATACAATATTTTTGTAAGAGACTGGCTGGATATTTTGAGTTACTACTGTCCAAACTTGTCTAAATCGAGAGATCTGAAGCATTAATGTCCATGCTTGAAGAATGTCCATTCTACAGTTTCTGGAATGAAATGTAAGCTGTTTCATCAGCATTTCTTCCATTCTATTCCAGTTTTCTTTCATTTAGTTTTCATTTTCCTACCTTGGAAAGAAAACTCCATTAAACCACAACTTCATTTCTTAACATAATAATAGCTTGGAAATAGCTACATATAGTTTGCTTTATGTCTTTTGGGGGAAAAGAGGAAGAGAAACAGGACAGAAGTCGTATTATATTGGTTATTTTCAAAGACTTGCAAATAAACTTTATATTTTGAAACACAATGAAAAACTCTGAAGAGATTTCACATGTATTTGTTGTTCAGTAACTATACATTCTTTAACTTCGATCATTCTTATCAGTCTGTTTAAAAATCAAAGTATCTGAAGACTAAAATGAACTGAGGTGCACACCTCTTAACAAAATTATCTTAATATTAACTCTCTTAAATTTCAGTCCTAGTATCAGAGTAACTATACAAAATAATCAAAACATTTCAGATAAGTTAACAATGAAGGAGATTTTAACATCATATCTTCATATAGCGAGTTTTAAGTCAAAATTAGTTTTATCTTGAAAAAAGCTATCAAAGACCTACATATTTCAAAACACAGAATCAGAAAGGAGAAATCTCAAAAATAAAAAAGCAAAACAAGAAAGGGAAGAAAACAAGCCAGCAACAGCAGCTAAGAGACAAGCTAAATAAAAATAAATAAACAGCAGACATTCCTGTAACAGAAGAAATCCACCTAGGTTTATGTGAAGCTTAATGATTTTTCTAGTAAAATATAAAACATAGTGTTTCTCAAAAATATGAAAAAAAAAATCTGGTCACAGGTGTTCTTCTAAACTGATGTTAAGCTGAGACATGTCCTTGAACTCCAGTCTTCATTTGAAAACCTGGAATAACATTTTTGTACTCATAGAATTTTCTGGTTATGGTGTCACCACGCTTCCTACCTGATTCCAAAAAGATGTCAAAAACTCTCTGAACTACTACAGGAAAGCAATGATTGAGTCTTACTGCAGAAAAGGGATCTTTATGAAAAAAACAAACAGGGGTCACAAGACAATTAGAAAGAGCTTATTAATTTTCCTCTTTTTTTTTTTTTCCCAAACCAGCTAGGAAAACAATCAGCTAAGAAGAAACTAGCATAATATCATATGCTTTTGAACATAATAACTGAAATATTCACACTTTTACTCAGTTAATAAGGCTTATTCCAAAACCTTTTTCTTTTATTAAATTCTTGTTTTGACAGTCATTGCTATATTAGGTCCACCAATACAAAATCTGTTCCCGAATTGTTATTTTGCTAACCCGACCTTCTCAAACATGCAACATTTTGGATACACTTTCATGTATAGTTGTGGTACACCACAGTGTGATATTTCAATTGAATATGACAGTTTTACTGTGTCTCCTTCTGCCTAGGAGTAGAGTTTATGAACACAGTACAATAGCTAATAAAAATTGTATAATAAAACAAAAACAAAACCAGGCAAATTTGTCATGGGGATGTACTAAATCGCTTAAGACAAATACGTAAAAGACAAAACTGAACATGTTAAGAAATCCTGTATTACATATTTCTAGTGTTATATTAATTTTTTTTAATCATCCCATAGATATTCATAGCTAGGGTATCTTCCAGCACGCTCTGTCGCCACAAGCTACAAGCAATTATAGACAAAATATGGAATTCAACAAAAGCCTTAAGTACTGATCTCAGCAGCCATGTGGCAAAGGACACATCTCTTAAATGGAGCATCCTTAGATCCCATTTCTTGTCTCTTACTCTGATCATCTCAAATGCACGTTACATGTAGCATCTACATATGTGTCTCAGGTGAAAAAAAGAGCATTCTTTACTAACAGGCCAGAGCTCAAGCAAAAAGGACTGACATGGCTCAGGCACTCCTACACTGAGTTTATAATCTGTATGATAGCATATATTCATGAGGTACCATGATGGCAACCAGAGAATTGAAATATCTTTGTTCACTGACTCTTCATAGCTCTCTAAAATTCTCTATTCTGCTTATAAGGTCTACCAAGGAGGAAAACTATCTGAATGAAGAGAGTTTGTTGTAACAAATACGGATTCCCAGAAAGTTTTATAATGAACCACTCTTATATTGCAGGCACAGGGTTTTCTTGCAAGTCTCCCTAATTCTAAACACAGACAGATGGCATTTTCTGCTTTTTTCACAGCCACTAAACAAATACCTACAATTTTTTAGATCATTGCTGAAAGCTTCTCCACTGTTACAGAAACAATCACAGAAAATTTACTAGTTAGCTGCATAGACTGAAATCTAGAAATCATTTACAAAAAGAAAATTTAGGTCTCAGAAAAGTTAATAACTCTGATTTATGGTCCTACCTAAGACACTTAACACAATTTTATGAAACTAATCCTTCTGAAAGTAAAACCACTGTGGTGGGTAATCTCTCAGTGACATCCCCGATATGAGCCGCTGATAAACAGGAATGAAAGTGCTGATAAACCCCTGATAAAAGTGCACATCCCTAGAGAGTGCATCACGCTGGCAAACGGGTGCCTCTGTACCTCTCAGAAGAGAGTCGTCTACTGCTATCACCCATCGCCTTTTCTTGGTTGTGCTGTTATTCGGGGAGGAGATGGAGAGCCTCACTCAGCTCCAGCACCCCTCCTGATGCAGTTGGTCTTTCCTCTTCTCTCTGCAGAGCAGTGGAGCACTTCTGCAAAGGCGCCTTAGGCTTCAGGGGAAATCTTTTCTTCCTGCTGGTCTTTGCAGTTACAAGCTTCCATTCGTCCATTGCTGGCCTTTCCTTCTGTGCCTGCCAGTGTGGGAGATTTTGACTGTTTGGCTGTGGGTTGTGGGTCCAGTGCAGGCTGCGCTTGGAACCAGCTGTCTGTCTTCTGCTCATACTCCCTGATGCTACGCCTGATGCTACTCTGATGCTGCAGAAGGTCCTCCACCTGCACACAACTTTTGCAAGTCTCCTGCCTGTCTCTGCCCCAGGAGAAAGGCTGAGAGAAGGCACCTCCTGCAGTCTGAGGTCTCCATGCAGCAGCTTCATCTGAGCGGAGGCCACTGGGGTGGAGGGTGCAGACCCTTTGCCTTTGCTCTCTGAAGGACACCCACCATTCTGCCTCGAGCGTGCTTGACCCGTGCGGGTGGTCACAGGATGCTGCCCACCGGGCAATCTCCGCAGCAGCTCCCCTTGGCGACCGACCAAAATGTCTCAAATATTTTACCTCGCAGGCTGCAAGCTGCCAAGGTGGAGGCTGCCCTTCACAGTGGAAATTCATGACCTTGCAAGAATGAGATTTTTTTTTATGACGCTCATTGAAGTGTAATGCCATTAAATTAAATGTAATACATTCATTTCATTTGCATGGTAGTTTTATATAAGGTACAGTGTAGTTACATCATGGAAGGGCTAGGTTTTTTTTTTTTTGTAATTAACTCCAATTCACAGAATTGGGATGATATTTACATGGCAGATGCCTTTTTTATTTTCTATTTTCTATTTTAATTTTTAAAATAACTATCGGAGTCCAGGTTACATTACCAAGACCATAACTACACTTTATTTATTCCCATTAATATAACTGCTTTTTGGTCAAAAAGTGTAATTGCAGTGTAACTACTCCAAAATTTCTACTTGCACATTACAGAGCTGAAGAAAATGTTTTCACTGCTTGTATAATTTTTTATGGCAACAATAAGAGGCAAAAGAAGAAAGGTAATTTAAAACTTACTTAATAGAAGAGATTATCTCCACTCCCCTGTCCTTTACTTATTCTCAAGTAATTGGAAGAGCAAGAATGAGCGCTGTTTGATCAAAACTGTGAATGGACTATTGGAATTAATGTAATATAAGAGCAGAAAGATTTAAAAGGGAGAAGAGAAGCAGTGCAGTAAACAGCAGTGCCTATCTCGGAACTGAATTGAAAAATATTTTCCAGAACAATTAAATTGTTGTGCATCCATTGATTGTGTTACTTGATGCAAAAAAATAGATTGATGGTAAAGTTATCCTGAATTAAGAAACTATTAACTCACTGTGGCTTTGTTATTAAAAAAGGTATCTGATGTAGGTTGTCCATTGGGCAAAATTTTTATCTGAAGTGGCACATGAGAGAATTATGTCACCAAAATCACAGCTGGTCTGTTTTGCTAAAAAGCCCAAATTGAGCTGGGGTTATTATTTATAACTGGGCCAAACAAAAGTAGCTGATGTGGCAATCAAGAGCAAAGTTTTACCTGCTTTGTCTGGATCCATATCAAAATGTCCCTGGAACTGTGGAATGCTCTGGTCTAGAAGAAATTGTATTCTGTGGCTTATCTGAAAGACATCAAGATTTGATATGTTGCACTTTGCAATGAGCATAGAAAACTTATAATTTCATTTTTCTATTATAAAAAAAAAAAAACCCAACAGGAAAAAAGCACCTTGTTTGTTCTAAAATGCCTCTTTTTGTTGTACGAATACCATCAGACAAAGTGTAAGATATCACTGGAACCTACATCACTTTGCTCCTTGCACCGTGTTGAATGCTGTAACATTTATTAGGGAGAGCTCTGCTCTCCAGCTAGTCTTTCACTGGCTAGTTGGCTGTCCTCTGCTCTTTTAAGTAGCAGCTCATGAGCCAGCTGTTTTCACAGGCTAATTTTCACATTTTACAGGCCAATGTATATCCTGAAAATGTTCTCAATAAAATAAATTTTCATTCATTTAAATAGTGTATCAGGTCACCATAGGTTTTCTGACAATGAGAAACTACATATATATGTATAGAAACATACTACATAAACAGAGACAATTTGGAAATGTATAATGGGACCTACATCTGCAGATGGGAATATGTTTCAGAATTTAGTGGAAGGAGACAAACTATAGTAGGAAGGGTGGGGCAGGGGAGGTGGGGGGAACAAGGAGCATATTAAAGTTTGCCTGAATTGGTCTTTACATTATTTTCTCGTATGTTTTCTTGCAGACAATGTAATATAATAAGGTATTTAAACAATATTGTTGTCTTTCTTAAGAGCACCCTTGATTCTAGCTATTCATTATGACTACTATCTTTCCTTGACAGATCATAAATCATGTTTTCTGCCGACTAGCAGACCATACTATATAGGGCTGTCTGACAGCTAATTTTAGCTAAGTGGACAGTTTTGATTTGTATTGCACTGTTTACTGGTTTTGTGGACGTGATGTTACTCATTCCACCTGAGCACTCATTTCACCTGAAAAACAAAGCTTTGGAATTCTGTGTTGTTTCTATACAGCATCACTTTTGAGTTTTTTTCTATTCATAGATACTTGTACTGAAAAAAGCAGTACCAAGTTGCCTACAGTCTTTTAGAATTATACCAGACACCTGTTTGTACATGCAGCTACCTAACTATCTTTGAAGAGATCTCATCGAGAAAACCTAATGATATTTCCCTTTAAAAGTAGAGCAGAAAATGTTTCCTTTTAAAATGTGTGCAATATTGCTTGTCCTGTTGGTGCTCTCTTGTTAGTTGCAGATCATAAATCATTGCAAAATTACTGACAGGCTGTATCACTAACATGCTCTACCTTATTCTGGGACTTAATTATATTAGCATCTGATGGCAACACTATCGAAGGGGTTTGTCAGCATTTTCAGTACACATCAATTTTTTTTTTTCCAAGGGGGATGAAAACTTCATATGCCAGTAATTTTAAAATTATATCTGCTTGAACAGATACAAAAGTTGTCAGTCAGGATTTGATTTTATTTGTCCAGAACATGTTTTAGTCTTACTTGGGTTTTGGTTGGGTTTTTTTTTTTCTAATAGGGATTGAGAATAATACAGCAGCTTGTGAGTACTTTGAAAAGTTCCAATTAAAAAACTGATCAGTATTTTTCATTTATTTAACTACTAATTATAGGTAAGATAAATGGCTGTTGAATAAGGAAGTGTTAAACATATTCATTGTAAACACAAAAGTGCTCTAGGGTGGGAAAGAAAAAGCTATCAAAAATAATTACCTGCTAGCTATGCCCCCTGGGATCACAGAAAGGGAAATGACATTACGATTTTTTTAGAGAAATTTTAGAGAGCTGTGAAAAATCCAGGAGTCTTTACAGTAACATGCATTAAAACAGATGATATTTCTTCCATGTTTGCACATCAAACTTTTATTCATTTTTGATTTCTCCCCTGGTAATTTTTTTCTGTCATACTGAGGAATTTATATTAATATAACATCTACTGTAGGTGGTTCTACTTCTATAAATTACTATTTTAATTTTTACTGTGATTAAAAACTTTAGCTATTTCCATGCTGGTTCAATTTTTCTGAATGAGGCAATAGCTACAGAAAAGAGGATAGATTAAATCAGGTAGCAGAGATTGTTGTAATGCTGAAATATCAAATTAATCAATGAGACTCACAATTTGACAGGTGAAAACAGTACTGATGGTGGCGAATACTAATTACTAAGTGTTGATAGTCCTGGGAAAGTGTCACTTATGGCAGCAATAGTAATAAAAGGAATCATATGTTGGACATTTTGCTGCCATTTCATTCTGTGGTACCAAAGTAAATGAAAAGCATTGATATAGTTAGCTGTTGGCTCAGGATAATATCCATCTGGAGCACTCTGGCTAACACTGTTTTGTACCTGGGTTATACTCCAAATTCAATTTAACAAGAAAGACTTCTCAGCACATTTGGTAGAACCGGCTCCTCCACCTTCCTCGGTCAATTTGCCTCAAGTGCAACGCTGCACTGCTTCTCTTTCTGTATATTTTGGACTGTTAATACTTGGGTTTTTCCTCAAAATTGTCACACCAAACCAGTGAAAACATTTCTGATTTTTTTTTTCTATACTGTATCTGATTCTGTGAGAGCTCTGCCACTGATGCTTTTCGTCTCAGTGAAGTCTTCCCAAGCTTCAATGCTGTTGTAACCATTCTTGGCCCGCTTCTCACCTTATATTTAGTATAAATTGGCAAAAATTTTGGGCTTAAGTTCCCAGTATTGTGAGGCAGTCTCCATGATGAGCAGTGTATCTACCTAGAGCCAGACAACAAAAAACACTGTGTGTTAGTGGAAAGTCTAAGGTTCCTCCTTTCCTTGCCCCTTTTTCTTTTGATATGCCCTGTTGAGGAAGCTAGAGGAAGACTTTCCAGAGCCACTACAAGCAAACAAGAGTCATGAGCACCATAATAATAGGACATTATGAGAAAAAGCCAGGGTTCCCTGTGGATGCTGTGTGCAATACCTACCCTGATACAGAGCTTAGACAACCCACCTTCACTGCACAGTCTCTCTTGAAGAGAAATCAGAGGTGCAACTGGTGATAAATTCATGTGAACAGAATTTCTCACTTCTAAAGTGTAAACTAGTCTTAACCTCTTTCCCATATTCACAAAGGACAGAGTTTAATGACACATTTCCACTTACCTCTTGCACCACTGAGATGTTACTTCTGAGACTAGAGCTCAGTCTCTTTATACCATGTAGTTATGTCTTTTTATGTATTACATCCATGGTGACTTCCAATCCATGCAAAGGGATACCCCGGTTCAGTTTCCTTGTTCAGTTTTACTCCAAAGGTATTAAAATCCATCCACAAGACCTGTACCACCTTTCACATCTCTCCACTGAGAGAACTGCTCTTACAGCAGAGGTGATCATCAACCCTACTGAGTTGGTCAAAGACTAAAAATAAACTCAAGCTCCACAATATCAAAAATTAATTTTATGAAAAAGAAGACATGGCTTTTTGCACAGTTATGGGAACAACTCTTGTTTCTTGCTGGTGAGCATGGGACCGCTTCCTTCCTCGAACACTAATTACATTAATGCAAAATATCCAGAGTCTTTGGAGCAAAAACTATGAGGCAGGTCTTCCCTTGCCTCCCCTTTGTATTCAGAAGAATTCCTGTACTTCTCTTCCTATTGCTCTTTGGTGGCTCAGCTTCCTGTCAGGGATGTTTTGTAGGCAAAAGAAAAAAATATTTTTCCCCACATATTTTTTCTGTGAAGACATATTCTCAAGGACCACAATTGTGCTCCAAGTCATATTATTGTAAATTGGCATCACTCAGGCTAACCAACATGTTTATTCTGGCTTTATGACATACCTTTCAAAAGCAGAATTCAGCAAAAGAATTAACTTTTAAAAATGATAAATATTTACTTAAATATTTCATTTTAACTTATATTGGTCTTACAATATAATCTTAGGTGCCTAAGGTGCCTTAGGCACCTTACAATACAATCTTACAATATACAATTTAACTTACAATTGGTCTTGGGGTGGGTTTTTTTTGCCACTGATGTTCACGTTAGACAAAGTAATAATTACAATACTACTGTGTTAGAGACACTTCTATTTGAAAGACCAAACCCATTCAACTAGAGTATTTCATGTGCTAATAGAAGGAAAGGTAAAACAGCTTCTCAAAAAGAATGAAACCCTGACAAAAATTACAACTCCACAGATTTAGCCAGGCTTCCTACAATTTTCTTCTAAGGTGGTGTCCTGGTTTGACAGGTAGTAATCAGCCTCATAAGGGGGTCTGTAAAACTTTGACAACACAATGAGAGCACAGCTGAATCCCAACCATGATAAATCACCAGGGATCTCATTGCAATGCTTATTATAGCTCTACCAAACATGTCTGAGCAACTGAAAAAATCAAAAAGTCCTTGTGCATCTCAGGGGAAAAAAGCATTAAATGAAGCCCATAAAGGGTAACTACACAGAGCAGTATCATATTCTTCTGTCAGAATATCTTTTCGGCTTCATAAAAAATCATATATTTTTTCATTTCTCAGAAAATTGCCATCTCACAAAAGTGTGACATTATATAAAGAAAAAAAACACTTAATGACTGGGCTTTGTGTTACAGAGATCAGGTACAGGAAGCAAGGAAGAGTTTTCCTAACATGAGTTTGCTTCATAGGAGGAAATATACTCTCAGATACCATGACTTCAGTTCCTAATCCTGGTGTTCTATTTCAGACAAAGTTCTGTTTCAATTTAATCAGTTTCCTAAAGTAAGGAGCAAAATCTGAGGTCTTCTTTTATTCGGAATGAGAGGACTGCATGAGGATGAGCAAAAAGCAAAATCAAATTATATACTCTACACTTCTACTTGCTACATATTTTAAAAGCACCTACTTCAGTGGTGCTTTGTTGATAATAACAGCCTAAAGATTGTCCATGTGGCATTTATACAAAATCAATATTTCAGATGAGAACAGGCTGTCAAGTGATGAGGATTCCCCATGGGAAGCCAGGTTTTCAAAAGAAATCAGACTCTTATTTAGGCACCTAGGTAGGGACTAGCCTTCTAAAAGTGCTCCGCTCTCAGCAGCAGTCACTGCAATTCCAGTAGACAAATTTTCAAAGAGCTCTATAACCTAAACATGAGCTCATCTGAACATGCAGGATGAAACCACGTCACCCTGGAAATCAGTGGGGATTTTGCCACTCGTTACAAAAGATTCAATCCAACAAAGGGATTTCACCACTTTAACCAATAGTAGGATGCTGAGCTTTTTGAATATTTCTGGCTTTGGTGCTTTTATCTGAAGATACCCTAAAAGTTTTATGAATGGTTTTTATTATGATTCTCCATACTAGGAAAAAAAAAAAAAAAAGAAAAAAATCTATAATAATTCTGAAGTATTTGAGGTATGAAATTAACACAATTCTATAGAATTGAAATGCAGCTTTTTGAAATGGATTTAAAACCTGTCCTATTGTCAGTAAAATACTTTTCCTTTCATTTAGTAAACGTTTTGACAAAGATCTATAGAAACATATGACTGTATATTAAATTACAGGTTATATTAGAAAGTCAGCATGATCCACAAGAATCCGGAGGTTAGCAGTGCCAGCAGAGTGGTGACAGAAAGAAAACCATGTTTTCCCAGAACAAAAAGGCATATCAACAGTGATGTGACACACAGCAGCGTCAGAAATGAAATCTCAAAAGAGAGTGACAGATTAGATTCAGAGGATGGTTTCCTGGCAACATGCAAGCACCAATAGCCATGGACCCACACACTAGACTTACATGTGTTTCCTCCCACCAGAATCAAGGACTACTCAATCTATTTCCTTTAGGACTTAATTGTAAGAGGCTGCAATCTAAAACAAGCTCTTCCAAATCCTGATGACTTCTTATTTCTATATATTGAGAAGCTGGCACGCATCTGGCTGATTTTTTTTTCTTGCAATAAGCTTTAATGGAGCTCCACTGAGCCCTGAACCTAATTAACGAGTGCGTCTTTCCCCCCTCTTCCCCGCCCCCTCCCTGCCCTGCCCCTCCCAGCTGTATTCAATAAAGTGATAATAATTTAATGTGCTAGACAAGTAAACTGCTTACGTAAAGCTGTTCCGTGGGCTGATAGCAGGAGTGGATCTGAGCCAGCACCCATGGTTCCATTATAAATGATACTTATTTTAACCCCTCCTACTACATGTTATTTCAGTACAGTTTCTAGAACTCTGTTTTAAATCTTCCACTCGGGTATTTTAAATAAGGACTACACTTCAGGCAAATGGCAGTCCTGATGCCCAATTACAAAAGAAATCAATCAGGTGGTGTAACTGGAAGGCATAGACTACAGCACACTGAATTGCTTACAGCAGGACACAGTTTCAGTTTCATCAGTAAACCATTGGGGATTTTCCTCTTTCTACCAAACATAATTTGTGAATGAAAAACATTCCTGAAGATAGCTAAATGTACCACAGCTTTATGGCTTGAGTTTCATTATTTTATTAAACAGCATGTCATTAATTACCACTGGCATGTTTCTCCCATATACAGTAGCTGGAGCTGTATTTCACAGACGGGAGGCAGTAAATTCTGAATCTAAGATTAAAGAATGCAAATAATAGCTTGTGTTATGGTTTTTCGGAGTGTTACAATGTACACAAGACCACTAGACTGCCTGATGCTGCACAGCAAAACGTTAACAATTTACATTCATTTGCATCTTGCTACAAACCTTCTGTCGACAAGCAAGGTCAGGAGAGTTCCCTGGGGAGTAAGGCCAGGACAAAAATGTTTCTTCCTAAGTTTATGGCAAATCACAGATGTCCCACACTACATTACCACTCAATACAAAGTGAGTTTAATATATATATAATGTAATTAAGGCTTTGGTTTCCAGCTCTGCAAACTACAAATATTTTGTAGCACAGTGAAAGTACTTACATTGAAAAGTCCTTCAAAAACATAAAGAAAAGGTGACAGAAAATACTCAGCATTAAGAAATTACTTTCAACAGAGAGAAACCTTATCAGATGGGTGTGAAATTCTTGTCAGATAGAAATAGTTATTCAAATATATATGTAAACCTTCAGATTGGACCTCCTGGTTATTGTCTCTATTTTGGTCCCAGTCTATCAGAATTTGCTGAGTGCAGCTGTGAGAAACAGCTTTTAGGTTTCCTTAATCCTATTTTTAGTTTAAATGGTGGCACAAACTACAGGATTTTTTTGCAGTTAGTGCACTCTACCCTGGTCTTAGATTTTTCACAAAGCCTTTCAATTTATTTCCAGGACCAGCAAACAACAAAATTGAGGAACCCAGGGTCTTCCTAGCAATTGTAGAACATGTACTTATTGGAAGGCATTGAAGTCACTACCATAAAGTATATACCAAAAGGCAGAACAAAGTCTTCCAATTTAAGTTGGGGTAAAATCATTTTGAGGCAAAAGACTTTTTTTCTTTCTTTTTTTTTTTTTTCTGCATGAGTATTTGAAAGTTCCTGAGGTTCATAATTTTTAAGGAGCTGGGCAAGTTTCATGCATCGATTACTTGACCAGTACAATATTAAGCTGAAGGAAAAGTAGATGACAAGATGTGCTACATATCCTCTGAAGTAACTGACTTTTCACTATATCAACACATTACTATAATTTTCAATCATGTATTTTTGCCTTGATTTTAGAGAAGGAGAACAGGAAGTATAGCTGAAAACAGATAGCTTTGTACCGATATATTTCATGTTATATAGAGAGATAAAACAATGAAAAATTGTATGAAGTTCTGTAAACAATTTTTTCTTTTATAGAACAAGTGATTTGTCTTTGATATAATGAGGTATGATGCTGCATTATTCCTCTAATGAATGGAATAATTTCAGAACTGAGCAACAGAACTAGATGTTAGCTTTTTGTAGCAACTAGCTAGAAATTGACTTTCAAGCTCCTTTGAACTTGATGAAAACAGTTGTAACGACTTAAGGAGTTCGTTAAGTTTGTTGTGCCTTTTCCTACTTGGGATGTGCATCTATGCCTGGCTCTAAAATAGGAGAGAGATCTTCTCTGAGTGAGAAGTATACGATTTGAGAACTGCAAGCAATCTTCTGGTTTTAAGCTCCCTCCAGACTGGTAAGTGATTGACTGCTTTACTATATCATGTCTTATTAATATAATTTATTAATCTAGTAATTCAGTTCAAGTTGGCACTTTACGTTGCCGAAAGGAATAAAATAAAAAGAGCATTGTGATAAAATATTATTGTCTCCCCATTGCTGCAAATCTGAATGACAGCAGAAGTGAAATTCACACTGATGAACTGTTACGTATCTCACAGTGACATGGTTACTATACCTTTAGGCCAAAAGACACACTGCACTGTAAATGAAAGATTACTCCCACAGTTTTAGAAATATTAAACTATGCTGCGTATCTGGACTGCCATGATAGCACAGCCTGCCTGTGTTGGTAATAAATATGCAGCAGTTGTGAAATCACCAGGTTGTTGAATCAGCCATGGACATACACAGATATTTCTGAATTTCTTCCCTTCTCCTCAGCCAGATGGTCGTTTTTGAAAATAGGAAACAAAACCTGGAGCCATATGGACGATGATATTTCTCTCTTGATTTTTTTTTTTGGCATTGACCAGAGCGTCAAAGAGGTACCCTTTTTCTTCTATGCAAAAAACAGAGGCTTCAGTCTCCAAATCTGGGAACCTCAAAGATCTGAAAAACTATTACACAACCTTCCAGAAAAGCAGGAGAGTCTGCATAAAGTGCTAAATATCATCCAGAGTCCACTGAAGGGAGCCTGAGAGCTTTCAGACTTTTTACTGGTGAGTTGAAACTGGTAATGTGATACAGAGTCCACGTACCACAGAGCAACCAAAGCCTTCAGATGGCTGATGGTTTTGGTCTCCAGAAAAGCAAACCCCAAAACTTGGGAGTTGCCTTATATTTGAGCTTCCCAGAACTATGATTATGGAATACCAAAAGTGGTGTTTATTGTGGATACTTCTAGTTACTGCTGCAGAGCCCGAAGCATTCGCAGAATTAATATGAACTCGAATTTCCTAGTTGCTTGGACGCAGGGATCACATTTTATTTCTGAAATACTGTCTTCCAGTATTTCCTGAAGTGAGTCCTCTTTGGGACAGTTAAGGTGTGAGGGGATTTTATATTTTTATTTTTATTTTTTAATGGAAACCAAAATGATAATTCAAAAAGTGAAGTTACTTCCAATATGTGATTCCCCCCATGCAAGCTATGCAATCCTATATTTATTATACTTCAGCAATTTCCATGTAAACAAAATAAGATTGTGCACCACTGCACTGGCATTCATAAAGATTGACCGGCATTTATTTCCACTAATGAGATAGAACTGCTACATACCATGACATTTCATGGGGTTTTTTTCCTTTCAAGTGTTCACTTATCACCCCACATGCCCCATTGTGACCACCGCTTTTTTTCCACAGGTTGCAAAGACACGTATTTCCACTGCCTTGCCTACACTGCAGACTACGGTGCAACACAGCTAAGAGGAATTAGGTTCATTGTAAAATTACTTTGTTGGGGGACTGGAAGTAGTCCATGATAACCCAAATCCCTTACAAGTTAATTCTTTACTGTGCTTACCTTCGTGAAACAAAATACTGAGCAAAAGCTACGTTGGATTGACTTTATATGACTGGTTCATACAACTTTACCATCTATACGATTATATGGTAGACTTAAAAGAAGAAGAATATGGACTTAAATTTTTTAAAAGAAAATTTATAGTTCTTTCCTCTACCACAACAAAATTCTACTAATTAATTAAAGCAGTCTTTAACAGTGATATAGAGAGTTATTACATTCTGATCTGGCTATTACGATGACAAATATCTTATTTACAATAAATGGTAATATGGGTAAAAGCAGTTACCCTGTCCTATTACAAAAAGTTATACTGCTATTAAAAAAAAAAAAGAATAAATAAAAAATAAAGGGAACAAAGCATTTTTTTTTCTGTAGAAGACGAAATTAACCCAAAGACAAGTATCCAGCGGTTACTGGCACTTTTATTATGGGTCAATGACAAGTATGAATAGCATAGTGTCTCTTAAAAGTCACACAATAATGATTTATGATGAAAAATATGATTACTCTTAATTTCACGTAATGAAAGACATTCTGTCTTTTCTATACTTGCATTTTTTTCCGTGATGAATTTGATTTTTTCCTAATATATATGTGTTGTTTCTTAGTTCAATTATTACTCTCTTTCTCTCACAAAATGCAGTATATTGTAAAAAATCTTTTAATATTCTACAGCAGGAATGTAAGAAACACACAATTAAAAATTGTTGCCCAGACCAATGCCAGAAAAATATCCATGCATTTGCAGAGCTCCTCTGCCAAGGAGTGGGGAGATGATCAGATTTAGGTTAACTTCTACTATAGTGTATGCACTAAAAAATTTAGATACCTGTAGTTAACTCATTAAAAATAAAACCATTAGTTTTAATAGGAACTCCAGTAGCAAAACTAGCAGGCTCCTAATAATGACTCAATGAAATGAAAAATGACCAAAAGGAAAGGTCATTTTAAAAGGAAGTCATTTTACTGAGATAAGAAAGCAGTGTTGGAAAATATTTTCAACGTCTGCGAAGGCTGTGAGTTTTGCTTCACAATACAATTTTTGTCTGAAATCCTTCATAGAAAAAATCTAATGACACGAGTCAATAAAGTAATTTCATGGGAAGCCTTCATAACTCTGCTGTTATTCACTGACTTTCCTGAGTCTTCTACTCTGCTAACAATTAGGCAGCAGTATTTTTCCTTGTATAGGTTTGAGAACTACTTCTATTACAGCTGGTGCTCTTGCTAACCAATGAAATCTATTAACAAAATACACAGATTGTATAATTGCAAGGAAATGTGTGAACAAAGCTGAGACCACACATTGGCTCAATGAAACACACCTCCTTAGGAGTCAAAGTCTAAAAGATGGGATGATTTTTTTCCTGTAGCTGAGTCAGAGGGAACATATGACATTCACACCCAGAAGCTAAAGGGAATGTCACAACGTACAGAGATCTAAAAATCATCAGAGGGAAATTACTACCTCTCATTTCCTTTGAATATCTTGATGATAAAAATGTATATTGTGCTGGATACATAAATCAGAGATTAATTGGTATAATTGGTATAAACAGGGATATATGTCAGTGGTCAAGAAGTCTAAATGGAAGTCAGATCATGCTCCGTTTCTCTAATATATGGTCAGTTAACTACTTCACAGATAGGTCTTATTTCCTCCTCCAATTTCTTTTACGACTACACTTTCTCCAGAAGTTATCCATAAAGAAAGGAGAGCAGGTAAGAGTCCTGGCTGCACAAATCCTTTTCAGCATATCAGAGGATTTTTGAAGTCTAATGAGGTAACTATAGGGGGCATGAAAGTTATTCTAGGCAGCTCAACATAACACATGAAGCAAACTGAAATTCTTCCATAAGTGAAGTATTTCAAGTTAGGAATGATAAAGATTATATTATCAATTCATTACTTATGCTTCTAAGTCACTCTTGGTGATAACTCAATGGACTAGAAAGATGAAAATCACCGCGTGTGCTAAATGTTTTTCACACTGCTGGTTTCTTCTCTCTTCTGGATCAGACTTTCAGAGTCAACGTAGAATAACTCTTGTGTGTTTCACATAGCAAATCCATATCTGTTCTACTTTAGTGAGGAATTTTAAATAAATAAATAAATAAATAAATAAATAACTGTGTTGCTAGCCCTTTTGACCAATAGTATTGACAATCTTCTTTTCAAACGCATTTTTCTACTGTCAAAACAAATCATCTAAGAAAGTAGCACCATTCATTTCACTAGAAATGTAAGTCTGTAATAGTATAAATGACATATCTCTAGATTACTGCTTGCCTCAGAAAGCAGATTTGCAATAAAGCAGGTCTAATCCTTGAGAATTTATTTGTAGAAAAATCCATCAAGTGTAAATCTGAGAACCCTCTATCAACATCAAGCATAAAGCAAGACCTGACTAAAACATATGTTGTCAAAGCCAAGTCTTTTTTTACTAAAAATTACTTCTGAGATGCCAGAAGGCATAGCCACCAGAAGATTTCTATCTCTGGGGGGTGCAAAAATGTATTTCTTTAATTGAAACAGGTATAGATTTTTGTTGAGCTTTTACATTCTTCACAAAACCTCCACGACTGTCAACATTATCTTTCAATCTATGGCTTTGCAGTCAACATCCACAAGATTTTTTTTCAAGCAACATACTTTGTAAGTCTTTCCGATTTTCTTTGATATTGAAAACACAGTTTTCCTTTTTCACAGGAAAAGAAAGAAACAATGTTTGTTTTTTACATATATCTTCTTCATTTACTACATATATTACCACATGACTGGATCTGAACTAATTAAAAAAGATTTGTAGAGAAAAATGGTATCTTCCATGTAACTTTTTCTCCAGTATTAGTCCAAATGATGTAATTGGGAAAAAACACATGGCTTTCAGGAACAGGAGATTTTCCAGAAATGGAAGAATTTCTTTTTCTGATAGTCTGTTTCCATTTATAGGATGTTAATTCAAGAAAGTTTCTGCTAGTATTTATGTAGATGAGTAGTAGGTGATATTTCACTAATTTGATTACACAAAAGTAAAAGAGATGAATTATTATGAAAGTAGTTAGTACTTTCAAGTAGTTTTAGTTTCTGAATTAGAAGGTAGTGGGGGGATACATTTGCAAACTATGTTGTTGTGGTAAATTCACAGTAGGTGGAATGTGTTATCAAATCCGCTGTTTATCTTACAAACAGTGGGTAAAATATAGACAATAAGAACTTATAATATAGTGATTGTGTAGAAAAATATAATTACACCAATATAAATACATGATTTAGTGGAGCAAATTTAACTCTTCTTGCTAAGAATTTACTTATGTACATTATATACTAATACTGTAGGTTACTTGTTCAAAGCCATTATGGCTTGAACTTCAGAAATGGCCCTTCTCGTAGCGGCTTTGATATGTGTTTTCTATTTGTGATGTATTTTATTAACAGAATGTCCATTTCAGCCTGAAAAACTCAGAATGGTATGAACTGCAGATCTGGAATAAAAATGGTGTCATGAGGTGGTCAGTTGCATTTTCAAAGGAATGCAAGATCTCACACACACACACACATATAACTACATTACATTATAAAAGGAAAGTAAATATTTTGAGTCTGTTCCCAGGAATGAGTTGGGGTTTGTTTCTGTTTTGTTTTGCTGAGCTGTTTAGTCTTTCAGGGGTGTTATCCCCTCTATATTTATATTCAGCTAGCAACACCAAACGTTTTAAAGACAGTCCTGTGTTTTGCCAACAAGTATATTATTTAGTACCAGAGTGGAGATTGCTTTACCTTGGCTGTTCATATCCTAAAATTATTTAACTGGCACCTGGGATGCCTTAAGAGCTTTGCATTTGATTAAATCAGCCAACAACAGTTGATTGCTTCCAAGATCTTAAAATGCCTAAAATACCAGAAGAAAGGTAGTTCTTGTGGTCTTGTGCTTTTACACCAAAAGGCCTTTTTTTATTTATTTCCCATGTACTATTATGAATATAATTAAATGAGATTTACTGAATATCAGAATAATTAAGGAAGAAATTGTTCAGAATGATCATGGAATCACGGAATTGTTGGAGTTGGAAGGGACCTCTAGAGATCATCTAGTCCAACTCCCCTGCTAAAGCAGGGTTGCCCAGAGCACATCACTCAAGGCATTCAGGCAGGGCCTGAAGATCTCCAGAGAAGGGGACTCCATGACCTCCCTGGGCAGCCTGTTCCAGTGGAATCAAAAAGATCACAGGAAGAGTGCTTTGAAAATGACCATTGACTGCCAAATATTTTCTAAACTTCAGTTGAAACGAAAGTTGGAAGCAAATCCTCATTGCCAGCATGACTTGGAAATATTTTTCCAGTTATCATGACAGGATTGGTCACATTCCATATGAAATGCTAGAAATGCATAGTTATAAACGTGATTTTTTTTTCCCCTGTACTGGTATCCAAGCTTTGTTTCACGCTGAAGGCCTTATACTCATGTTGTTTCCATAACAACATGAAATAAAGCACAACTGAAGCTGTTAGTGTAAGGGTATGTGAGAGTGCCTGCTCCTTTAAGGATATTTGCTCAAGGACCTTTTTCAATGCAAAAAGGGAAATAAAAAAAGTAGAAAGCCATAAACAGGAACATACAAGGACAGAAACCTGATGGACAAATGATAAGGGAGGCAGTGGTGAGAACCAAACCTGGTCACTCGCAGTAATTAATAAGGGCATGTGAGAGTGTTTGTTCCAGCAAGGTTGTCTGGTTGCAGACATTGTATATTAAGAAACTAAGGGAAAAAGGTAGAAACTAGAGACAAAGTATACAAAGATACAGAGCTGACAATACAATCATGGAGAACAATGACAAGAAACAGAGCTCACCACTCACACTGATTGTTGGGCTATAGAGAAATTACAGGCACATCTCTGCTGGCAGCCACTGGGGGTTCCAGAGCAGCTACTGGAGCAAGAGTGGGTCTTCAACCTCCAGCCACAGGGACAGGAACGGTGCGTGTCCCCAAAACCAGATGCTGGGGGGACCAACACAAGTGAGATGAGTGAGGAGCTCAGCACCATTGACTGAAGCAAGACTGCAAATTTCAGCCTCACCTAACTGGCAAGTGGGGGATCCTTGGGTCCAGGCAGGATTATCAATTGGGTGGAGGGATCTGTGCTGGTACCCAGGGGACTTGCAAATGAGGAGTATATGAGGGATGAGTTTCTGTTTTGCTTGCAAGCATCAAGCTGGACTAGCCAGCGAGTAGGAGTGTCTGGGATCCGAGCAGGGGGTGCCAGGAGGAAGGAAAGGCCATGCCAGTGCTTGAGAGGTCTGTGTGTCTCTGGAACACGCGCACGGCTTCATTACTGGTTGAACCTGCAGATGGGTAGGTGGCAGCCAGCTCTCTCAGCCTGGGCAGAGATCCCAAGTATGTGGGCGCTGGGCTGAGGGAGGTGGCTGAGTGTACACCACTTAACAGTTTGCATCATTGCTGAGGTATCTGTAAGAGCAAGAAATCAGTCTCAATGCTCAGGATAACCTTAATATAGAGTTAGGGCCCATGTCCTGTTACATGTAATACTAGAATGTCTACCAATTCCACAGAAATCCCTCCCACCTTAGTCTCAGTTACATATTGACCAAAAATTTGATACATCAGTTCACTTTCACAGTATGTATTTAAAGCTTTATACATATTTATAGGTATGAAAAAAAACACACCATTAAAAAAACAACCAAGAAAGTCTCTTAATTTTAAATCCATATTAACATCTGTGGTGTCACAGTTAAGCATGTAACATAATCCTTGGGTTTGGTTCTGAACACTGAAAATATGCAGAGGAAAGAGTACAAGAAAAACAAAAACACTTATTCTACTTTTTTTCAAGGCTATAGTTTGATTAACCATGACTTCATGAACTGTCTTTTTAAAGTATCCAAAAGGTATTAGATGTGGGGGAAAGCATACAAAAGAAAAAGGAATATTAATCCTGTTAACAGAACGTTAATCCTTCCATGTGCTGAGAAAACACAATTACTAGATTACAATAGAAATAATTACTGAAGATACCAGCATAACTAAGGCAGCATTTTTTTTTCCCTACAAAAAGCTAAAAGGTCCCAGTTGAATCCCAAGTGCTATCCATCTTAAGGAAAGTATTCTAAGAACATTACATGCAGGTACCCACTCAAGCAACGAGATTTTGAAATGTCCTTCAGATATCCTTAATGGGAAAAGTTGATTCCTCTATGAGACTGTTAAATCTCAGAACATTCAGTTCAGCACTTAAAGAATGGGACGACACAATTACTCACTACCTCCAAAACAGCTAAGTGAGTTTCTTACCCTCTTATATGATCTTATAGCACAGTCACGGAGAGAAACCAATTTCTGGGCATTTACAGCTTTATTTGAAAGTCTCCTTTCTCTTCTTTCATTTCCCTGATCATTTATTTAGTTTTGCAATAATATGAAAGATATATTCAACAGACGATAGTGTTCCTTAGAATTTAACAATCTCATCCCACAAACCGACACTATGTGCACTGGAAAAGTAGAACTTTGATATAAAAATCTCATCCTAAAAGCAGAATAAGCTCTTTTCTCCTTCTTTAGTCTCATTTTCTTCATTGATGAGCAAATCGTTGTGCAAGGAATTGACAACAGAGAAAACAGAAGAGTCATGCACTCGATTCAGGTATCAGACCCGCATCCTGAATGGCTTAGTGCAAACAACTCCAGCTTAGTCAGATAAAAAAGACTGTTCAGAAGAAATAATTTCACTGTGAGGGCAGTGAGGCACTGGAACAGATTGCCCAGAATAGCTGTAGATGCCTCATCCCTGGAAGTGTTCAAGACCAGGCTGAATGGGACTTTGAGCAACCTGGTCTAGTGGGAGGTGTCCCTTGCCAGGGCAGGGAGGTTGGAGCTAAATAATCTTTAGTCCAACCCGAGAGATGAGAAAAAAATATTACCTTTCCTTTCAGGGAAAACCAAAACAAAGTAAAGGTAAGGATGAGGATATGTTTTCTTCCCTGTAGACACATTAGCAGCATAAAAACTAAAGAACAATAATATTGACAGAACAAGAAATAGACAAGGGAATGTGGCATGAGAATGAATCTCAGATAGAAATCAGGGTCAGGACTGCAGCCATACATAATGAATACATTAAGTGTCTGGACTTTAAAGTCTACATATGTCTTTATGTATTAAGTGTTGTAATAGCACCATTAATATTAAATCTTATCATGTCTTCCCAAGCAAAGTAGCAGCTAATATTGTTGTATATTTTGTTGAGTATTTAAGAAACAAAAACAACTGGGAGAGCTTCAGGATGGTAAGTGGTATCCTTCTAAGTAGTTTATGTTGGCTATTAATCCACCTGACTCTGTTGAACATCATAAATCTAGGTCTTTTTTTGCCAGAGAGAAAGTGGTTCTCTACCAGAGGATGACCATTCTGTAAATTCACAAATGAACACTGGAGCTGCAAATTGTTATTCCCTATCTAAAATGAAGCCAATTTCACCCCCTATTACTTCCCTATTGCTGTGGCAGCACAGGAAATTATGACAGCTCAATATATTGTTCTTGCCTAGAGCTTGACACTAGAGGTTAATAAATAACTTATTTGTCTTTCCTCTCCTGTAACTGGTAATTAAACAATATATTTGCTATAGTTTGCTTAAAGATACTTTGTTTCTTTGGGACATCCATCTAATCTTGCTAATCTTTTCCATATCTATATTTCTGATAGCTATATCAGGCTTTAATTTATTTACAGTTTGTGTAAATAAATAGTCTAGCTTCATACCACTGATTTTTCTTCCTGTGATTTATGCTTACTACACTCATCACAATCATGTCTTTGAAACAATTATCTTTAAAGTTCAGAACTGCAAGAAAAATAAATGAACATACATTGACAACCCAGCTGGGCCAACTCCAGAAAATATACTCAGGAACATTTATTTGAAGAAGAGTAATTTCAATAATATCATATTTGTTGCTCTTCCATGAGTTTTTAAAAGAATTTGAGAATGTAATTATTCGTTTGTAAGAATGTTTATGGAAAATTGTTGAAAATATTCGTGCTAATATTTATTAAGAGGAACACCCAGATAACTCAGGTACATAATTTGACTGTATTTTTGCAGTGTCATACATCAGCAAGTCTAAGTATCATGAGCAGAAATCAGTTAAGAACAGAGAGAATCCATTATGAAAATTTTGCTGCAACTGAAACAATCAGTTAAAGAATCTGATCTAAAAATCTTTATTTAAAACAGAGGAAAAAGTTTGGGAGCAGAGTCTGTGAACTAAAAAATGCTCATCAGGTTTGGTGAATACTCTCACACAGTCTACCTTTTGCAGGGGAAAGCAATACTTTTTACTGGTGCATTGAACTCTTCCCTCCAGTAGCATGGCTTCAAAAGGATTGTAGTGGAGAAACACAGTGTAACAGCCTATAGAGTTCTCCCCTTACCTGGGTGAGCACCTGAGTAGACACCGTTAGCAACTCAATTTTCTCTTCTTCTTCTGGATAGCTCTTAAAGGGCATTTCTAGAAAATCAACATAATTAAAGGTTAAATTTCTTCTCTTACAGCAGACAGCTAAAGCTAATTAACTTGCCTTTCCGGTAACGTTTCATCATCAGCTGGAAAAACAAGAACATAACCACTGAAGAGCTGAAGGATCTTTCCCACAAAACAAACATTCTATATGAAAATGAACTATTCTAATGCTTGTGGAATTAATGAAGGATTTTGAGGCCATTGGGATTTATACAGCCTGCAGTTTGTGCCAACACGACAAAGCCTATCAAAATTCAACTATGTGCCACTTATAAATGGTAGAGCAGAGTTCTGCTGTAGTAATGAAAAGCATTCAGCACCTTGGCTTTTTTGCTTTGGGTGGTTAAGCATATGATAAACAGACATATATTCACAACTTTATGTTTGTGAATATATCATTATGGTGACTGTTAAGACAGAACTAAGATCCTCTCGCTCGGTATAGGTCCTACTCACTGAGCTATGGAAAATATCATATATTTGATGTCGGTACAGGACCTCAGCCATTCCTATCACACTCAGCTGTGCCAGCTACAGACACAATCATTTCACTGGAATGCATTCTCTGTATTGCTTATCACCAACATGTAATATTAGGTTTTAATCAGTCAGTTCATGGCTTTTTACTAAGGTAAGATTTTTTTGGATATTTTCATAAAGTAGATCATAACTGGTGTGCCCAAAAGCCTGAAAGACTTTTTGGAATAATATATTTGGAAAAAAATTGCACTTCTTTTGTATTTTTTAATGTACCACAAGCATCTGAATTGAGTGATTTAAGTATTATGGAATTAGAATTACAAGATTTTCACTCATTTACATCTGTATTATTTTCATCTGCATGTTTGTAAAGCCACATTTAGGGAACATTGCTAACACTGCAATAGCCTGAGGAACATCTTGGCTCAAACTCAGTGTGTAAAAATCCATGAAGTGTTTTGTATACCAAATTGTCTCTTACAAAATCCAGCAATACAGCAACTAAAGAAATGAGGAAATATGTGCCTTGAAAACCCATCAGCAGGTGTCCTTACACAGGGATGTTATAGTACATACTTCATACCATAACCATGTATAGTGAAAACAGAGTATTCAAACATAAAAGCAGAAATGTTTGATGCTGTGACGAAAGGGAAAAAGGACTTCACCGAGAGGTTCAAATTAACAATTCATTTGGACTTCACTCACAGGTCCAATATGCCACTACTGCAGGTTTTATGTGCACAACACGATTACACTATTGCAATTTAAAAGCAGTTTGTGGAATACACTATTACAACCTGCAAGTGATCCTGAAAAGCAACAACACAAACCACAAGCACACTCAGTATTAATAGCTTAAAAGAGTGCACTAATCACGATCTTATTAGCATGCCATATACCATATGTATGTTTCTTAATCACTTACCCTCTCTCTCAGGTAAGTTACCTGGGAAGTTACCTTGTACAGCATCCTGGACAAGGGGGGATGAATCTCCAACAGGCCAGCTGTATTGTTGGAAGATTCCCTATTTTTGTCCCCAAACCTTATGGTTTATATTTCCTGATTCGATGGATAATGCCTGAGTAGATTACACTATCTGGGATATTTGTCTCTGGTGGTGTCATGGCTCCTAAGTTTCTATTGCTAATTTTGTGATGTCTAGCACTCAGAGTCAAGGGAATAGTGGTAAGCTGGGACTCGGGGCATTTTGTTTTTAAGGGAGTTCGTTAAGGCTCCATTCGGGTTTTGATTCTTATTGTGATGCAATCTTGAGACAACCCCGGGCTGAGCTGTTTTGCAGCTCCCCCCAGGTTATCTCTGCATAGAGGAGGCAAGGAGGAGATGAAGCTGAGTGGGATGAGGACTCCTTGCATCTCACCTATTGTGCCCTGAAACCACTTTGGCTGGGTGCTCCTATACAGATGCCCATTGATCACTGATAATTTTTGTAATGTATCACAATTACATAAACACCTGTGCTAAAAAACTTTGCGCTGATAATGACTAAGAGCATGTACAGTGTTCAGTACTGCTCAAAACATATACCTCCCTACTATTCCAAATCCTCTCAGGGTTTTTTTCCCTGCTATTCTCTTCAAGACTGCTAAAATTTCTTTATGGCTATATTCTAGGGTAAACATCCAGATTTTTATAAAAAAGTTACATATATCAGACATTTGAATAGTCCAATTGGCACATCTCCAAATAACTCAGCTGCTAAACTGGCTAAAGGAAAAAATAAATCTTAAGATAATCGTCTTAATCCCTTTCTACTTTTCACCTAGGTTTCAAGAATTTTACTATCATTACTCTCATGAACAGGTTTATTGGATACAACTGCTTGAATTCTAAACTAATTTTACTGGAGCTGGATGATGTTCCCAAATGCTGTCATATCAGAAAAATCTGGTCAGCTTGCTGGCAGGTACCCCCCAGCACAACCAGGCAGCCTGTGGTTACGCTCGGGCTGTTTGGTGCTGTGTTTACAACATACAGCTGCTCGTCAGCCTTGTGGGGTAAAATCCATCCTGCATATTTTCAAGTTAGCAGTATTAAACTGTTTATATCTTCTACAGGCAAAAACCATCACAGCACCTGCTTTGGAACTGCTACATTTTGACATATACTTTGTACTTCTAACCTGTCAGTTGAAAAGATAGTATGATCCTGCAGAGTGAAAAGAGAATATGCCAAGACTTACCAGTATGCAGATAGTTTATTATCTGCTGGAGCAAACAGCTCAGATCAGTAGTTCACACAGATGATGTTCAACAGCTTTATAACAGCCACCCCCCCTCCTCATTCCTTTTACCATAATACAGGTTGTGGCGTTTCAAACACTTGATTCAATCTTAAACAGTTTAGAAAGGTTATCAGAAGTATGTTGTCTGCTTCCTGAGTAAATACTGTGGCCACTATGGCAATTCATAGATAAAGCAACATCCTTTCAATCTTCAGTGATATTTTTTTTTAATGGTTTAGGGTATTTGAAACAGTTCAGTTCTCTGTTTTGCAGAAGGCAACACACTTACTTTAGAAGTATTCCATGGCAATTCAGATAAATTGCTTGGGTACAAATCAGTTGGCTTCAAGATTTTTATTACTTCTTTGTAACTGACTTGACTTTTCTCACTCAGTTATAAACCCCACCAGGTTTAGGTGAGGTTTAGATTATCTGTAGATAACGTCTGTCATCTATAACCTTGACTTCATCACAGAATTGCAAAATGATATGGGGTTGGAAGGGACCTCTGGAGATCATCCAGTCCAACCCCCTGCCAAAGCAGGGCCACCCAGAGCATGTTGCACAGGAACGTGTCCAGGCAGGGTTTGAATGTCTCCAGAGAAGGAGGCTCCCCCACTTCCCTGGGCAGCCTCTGCCAGGGCTCTGCCACCCTCAAAGTAAGGAAGTGCCTCCTCATGTTTAGATGGAACTTCTTATATTCATGTTTGTGCCCATTTCCTCTTGTCCTGTCCCTGGGCACCACTGAAAAAAGACCGGCCCCGTCCTCTTGACACCCTCCCTTTAAGTATTTATAGGCGTTGATCAGATCCCCCTCAGCAAATCCTAAATGCCTGTTGCAAAATACTGATTTCACAGTTGCTGTGTAAGCCTTTAGATAATGTCTCATGCATTGGCATCAAAAGTCCACATTAAGATTTGTCTCAAAAACTGTAGGCAAAACCTGCTGATAATATACGATTTAAGACTGGAACTGTAATAGAAACTTAGTAAGAACTATAAAACCTGCTTGGTTTTTACATGTGACTGCCAACATGACAGAAACCTCTATTTAATATGCCCAGGGAAAAAGCTAAAAATCTGGAATTAAGTTCACAGAAGTTATTCCAATGCGATTTTTTTATTCTATTCCATCTCAGAAATGCTTCTCTATTAATCTTTAATGTCCTGTTGCCTCTTACATTATGGCTTCAGATAATTGGCAACATTAGTTAAAAAGAAATATCTTTCCAGAAGATGAATATAAGTTTTATTTCAGCATATTTTGAAAATCTGGGATTCTGAGAGGGAAAAAAAAAAGTCTGAAACATACTATTCTTTTGAGACTTCTGGTGGCTTATTCATCAAGGAGACAGAAAGGCAATATCATAAAATACCATGCAAGAGTGAAGATTGGATTTTGGCTCTTAGATTTATTATTACAGTAACAGTATTGTGGGTTTTTTCCTTATCTGTACCCAGCATAGCAACTGTCACTAGACGAGTAAGGAGGAACCTGTTCAGAAGCTGGATGAACAGCGAAAAAAGATGTCTTTGCATTTGGTGCAGCATAATGAAAACAAAATTTGTGATATTTATAGGTCAGGAAAACAACGTGTGATCCACCTTGTCAGCACCCCAGCCATGGCAGAGTGCCCTCTGAGTGGTCACCCCCATCCTTACCACCAGGAAACACCACCACATGTATAAATATGAGATGTACAAATAGCCCCTGGCTATTAAAGAATAAATTGATTTGCTATGATTTTATGCAAGATTTGAAAGGCCTACATGGAAAAGCATCACTGTTTTAAAAGCTGGAAGTACTGACTGTGTTATGAGTAGATTTACAACATAAACCACCAACAGTGATTGTGGCCTGTGATCAAAAATCAAGTTGCAGAGCAGGTTTATACTTCCTATGATATGGAGTGTTTTCAGGAAACTGGAACATGTCTGAAGGCTGTTTCTGCCTTGGACTTAGAATTGAAGCACCATGTGGAAGAAGAAACAGTAGAAAAGAAAGCAGAAGGAGAATGCTTTTTTAAGAGAGGACACCTACCTCCTAAACTTTATTTGATTGTTTAAGAACACAGTTTTGGGACTACACATTCATTGTCCAAAGGATGTGTAACCCTGGAACCCTAACATTTTTATAGCCTCCTGCACCACCCCATGTGTGTGAGCTTTATGATCACTTCAATATAAAAAGTGTTGTACTTGTATGGCACTTTCTTCTGAGTAGTTTGACTATAGTCAATAACACCACCTATGGAGGCTGAAGCAAATAAACCCAGGTATGAGCGAAACTGGACATGAGAAAAGATCAGTTTCTAGGATGTGATTATGTCCTCCTGGTCCATACGTAGATGTTTTCACTGAAGGAAGATGCTTTATTTCACTGCCCTGTCAAAATACTCATGCTTTCCTCATATTAGGGAATGTCGGTCCTGGAAGGACTTTTTCTTTTGCACAAATTTTTATTCTATTATTTTTAAATATACAATTCTATTTATACATAAATTTTAAATATAAAATTCTATTTATTATTTTATGTAATATGCTAATAGGGAAGAAATGCAGCTTTAAACTTATGTTCTGAAACTTCCAAAATACTGACTTTCTGTAATATGTTAAAAGGACTGTGATATGTCATTCACTTTGTTTTATGACAACTACCTGGAAAGATATTTTATATGTTCTGATTTGTGTCTCTTGAAATTCACTGAAAAGCTACAAATTACTGTAAACTAAGTTATAAATAATCTAACTCTAAATAATCTAATAAATAATATAACATGAACATTAACTGTCTTTGTATAATTCTTTCTGATTTTTTTTTGGTAACAAATTATTGTAGTGAACTACACCTGATGCCTAATTAACAAAATAAGACCTTAAACAGCAATTAAAATGAACAAAATGATGAATGCAGCAGAAAGCAAATATTTGGAACTATGTACATGGTTCTTGAAACACAAAATTATTGCCATCATCTTTCTTGACTGTTTCAACATATATTTTAGGATGCAAATCCATTTACAGTAAGGAGGATACTATTCCAGGGGGATAATGAAGATATAAACTCACGGTGGTTTGTGAGTCTGTGAGAGGGTTTACAGGAGCCTTGTTGTAACGGGGAGGTCACAACCAGGCCACAGCCAGATCTTTCCTGTGAGGTCTGCTTCCAGATGAGCATCTACCATCTGGCCCAGCTGAGCTGCAGCCATGCTGCGTCATGTTGTGCCTATGCTCTTTCCATGCCATGTATATTTCTGTAAGAATTGCGTTTTTCTTATAAAGCAAAATTAAAACTACCAAGTACAAAAAAAAAAAAAAGATTCAGAAAAAAGACTTCAAAAATATTTGTCACATGTAGTAACACTATGTCAAAGTAATCACTTTTTGTCTTCATCTGTAATTTAATAAAATAATATAGTTTATAAAAATTGCTGGAAAGTAAGCAGTAGATTAGATTGTTCCTCAGCAATTTATTTTTTTTCTCCATTAACTGATTTTATACCTGTTTGAAGGAGACTATTTCAGCCTTTCAAGTCCCATTAAAATCCCTGGCAGTCATATGGCTGCTATGTTTTACACTATTTACAAGACACGTGAGGAGATTTTCTGACAGTCCTTCAACATTTTCCCACCAAACAACAAAAAAATACAGTTAGAAAAGAAGAGAAACCATACAGACAAATTTCCTTTTGTTGCAATTTTATGATATGTATAGTGAAGACACGACAAAGGTGCCCAATGTGCTGTGCAGTGTTAAATTGGGATTTTTCTGCTTTGTTTTCTCACTGACATGGAAGGAACTGATAGAGTCAGGGAGACTTCTCCAGTCACATGGCTGGAGAAAAACAATGAATAATTCAACTGAGAGAAATTTATCTCATATTTGTTTGATGAACACAGTCTACTTAGTTTTCATCTGTGGAAGTTAGAGAACAAACCCTGTTTCTTGACTTGGATTGTACATATTTATCATTGGTGGTATACACAAGTTCACAGTTGGTATAGTTTTGTCCTGACAGAAGAAAAAGGTGCTAACAGAAGCCAAAAGACAAACGAGGTTGAAAAACTATGTACATGGAGAATCACAGTTGTCAAGAGTACATGGGGAACGGCTCTATTCCATCAAACACTGGGGGGGTTAAATTTATTTTTTTTTTTAACCTTTCATCAGAGGAGCAGTCTCACAGATCTTTGTCTAACTATTGCTTTATCTAAAATGTTGTGCTCATCAGTAAAAATTAAGAGAAGTGTCATCTGTGTTTTGGAGTCATGTAGTAGGACTGTTCAGATTCATAACATACTCCTATTAACCTAGTTCAATCCCACTAATAAATTCTGAAAACATTAAAGGAAAGCAAACCCATTTTTTCCTACAGGAAGCTAATGCTTCATCAAGAGTGCATGGCAGAAGCCCTTCATTGATTGGTGCTGAATAACAGGTACTGAGAAAACAATTACTTCTCTCTAAAGCAAGGGGTCATTTGACATAAAGAAGTGATGGGGAACAAATGCAGAGGAAGTAAAAGATGTAATTGGCAAATGGGTCCACTACATGAAATTGATTAACATTGTTAATGACTTTGGTAAAATAGTTCACTGAGTTGGAACCAATGAAGGAAAACGATAAAGGATGACAGCATCTCACGTGCACTTTGTCAAGTCACTGACATACTTATAAACTCCTGAATGAGGAGCCTGCAGTTGCCACAGCCTCACAGGCAGAAATCAGCAGAAGCAAATTCTGTGTCATTAAATACAAGAGGTAAACACTGTTTTCTTTAGGGTCAAGAAATGTAATTGGACTATCAAAGCTCAGGTAAGCTCACTGTCTTCTCGGCAATGAGCAAAAAATAAATCCACTCCTTCCTGCCACATGGAAGTTGCTTGTAAAATTTTAAAATATTTGCTTAAAAAAACCCCCAACAAACCTTTTAAAAGAATTGTGTTTTCCCATGACAAAGCGTGCAGACTATCTGTACCAGACCCTTTCCACCTGTGTCTAGTCTCTAAAAGTGTTTGCTAAAGGGGCAATCATTTATTAAAGAAGAGCAGTTGAGTTAAAACCTTATTCACTCTTTCTGTAGCTCCTTAACTTTAATTTCTTTCTTTAGTTGCTGCAGAATATTGGCAGATAATTTGCAGGTGAATGAATTTTAAAATTTAAACCATATTACTATATTTAGAGTTTAAGTGTTTTCCTGTATGGGTTCTATAAATTATAAACTATGCTTCCATTCTAATTTTGTCACTTAGCTAATTTATTTATAGTATAGTAAGGACAGCTGTATCCCAACAGGCTATCTAAAAAATAGGACAAAAGCCCTCATAACCTTGATTTGTTACAATGATCTAAATAAATCCCTAAAACAAAATGAGTGAAACACAATATCAAACTATACACAAGCATATACAGAAATACATTCTTAAGGTTTTTCAAAATTAAACTGACCTTTATTAGAAAACAAATATAATTTGCTGTATTTTCTGTAGCTACTCAACTGCATTTAATGGGATATTCTGCTACAATGTAGATGCAAAAGACACTAATGTTATAAAGTGATCTTGCTGTTAACTGCATGTTCTCTGAACTCTGACTCAAAAATGATATGTATAAATAACTAGCTGAAAAGAAGCAAACACTACAATTACATTTTAATTTTAGCATTTAGATAGCTATTGCAGATAGACAAATGATGCAGCACAGGCACAAATTTGATTTCCAGAAGAAGCCTGATTATGATTCAATTAGCCCCAACATAGCCACCAGGTGTTTTTTTCCTGATAAATCTAAGCAGATATAGTAGACAATTATGTTCTTACCAGAGCTAAAATGGGAAAAAGCAGAAAGCTTTGAGGACCACAGTGGTGGTTCATCCTGTGAACACCGTTAAATTATACTTTAAAGTTTATTGGGTTCAAAGAACTAAGTTTCATATTTATCTGTCTAGAAAATGTTAAAACAATGTCAAAAGCCAGAAAACAAATGTTTTAATTGCATTTTAACTAAAAAAAAAAAAAACCCACAACAATACAACACACACCCCTCAAAAAAAAAACCAACCAAACACAAAACCCACAAAAAAACCAAACCATCCCAAAGGCAAATTTACAACAGCCTGACAAATAAGACACTTCTGAAAAATATACTCTGGCTTAGAAGGCTTGTGCCTTTTCGTTTGGCTCCAATTGAACTTCCCCTTCATTAAACAATAATCTTTATAGTGAATTCCAATAAAGATAAAAAAAAATATTCTGAAAAGAACGCATAAATAATTCTGGTTGCCTAGCTGTGGCAATGAATTCCTGTTTGTTTTGCCACTGAAGGGGTGAATGCAACCCTTTGAGCAAATGGGAATTCATTATTCCAGTGACTGAGAAATGATCTACTTAAAGAACCTAATTGGTTCCACAACAGTGATTTCTTTCAAAGCAACTTTTCCGGAATAAACAAGAAAAAGACGACAGTTCTTTGATGAGTACAGGGTCTACAGAGTACATTTGCCTTCCCATGTTTCAGCTTTAAAAAGAAAATGTCACACATACCCAGGACAAAGGAACAAAGACCTAGTATTTTAAAAGGTACAGAAATATAGCAGGTCTTTCCACTTCTTTCAGCTTTCAGTAAAGCTGAATTTCAATAAATATAAGTGCATACTCATGACACTTGAACTGTTGGTAAGAAAGAAAATACTGTACTGACCACAGTTTCAACTCTTTTCAAGACTGATCATTAGTAGCTAAAAGCTACTTGAATATTTTACTATGCAACTGAAAAGTAATCATTATTTACCAGTAAGTGCTATAGAATAGGTGAATTAATATGCCCAGTATGTTGAAGCAAACAGAATTCTGTCATTTATTTTTAACCTAATGAATTAGAATATGCAAAAAAGAAACTCAGACACACAGATAGATACAGTTCTCATTTACATCTCAATAGTTACGCTGGAAGAATAAAAATCATATACTGATTGTTTCATTTAAATGCAGAATCTTAAACTTTTCTGGAGGTAAGGTGCAGTTCAGAAACAAATCTGATTCATGTTAATGGATGGATATTTACTTCAAAATGAGCTTCAGAGCAGCAAATTCACATTCATACTGAAATCTGAGAAAAATCTTCCAGTTCTGTGCAGATTTAAGAAGTGATTTAATGTTATTTTTAGAACTGCCATGAGTGATATAAAAGGAGTTAGTGCATTATTTACACATCACTTTCAATGTTGATATAACATTGATATTAAATACTATTGATATATTTTTGAATATAATTGATATTAAATACTCAGATTGAAACAGAAATCTCTCCATCCCTGTTACTCAATGTACATCCCTATTATTAAATGTACACATCAACGCAGTTGTAATACACCCAAAGCAATAAGAATAATTTCTGTTTTCACAGTGCAGCTCAGTATTTCCATTTGTGCCATGAGAGAGTAGTCTGGATGGCTGGCAACAAGAACAGACCACAGCAGTCCGTGACATAAAATCTAAAAATTATGTAGTAAGCAGGATTGCAATTTATATTCTGTAACACACACACACTCATGTATGACACACCAACCAAGGCCCTATCCCTCTGGTCCAGCTTAGACCTGCACCACAGACCCAGAAAACACTTGTCTGGGACATTTGTGTCCCACCTGTAAATACATCAAGCCCTGTGCTCCATCCTTTCGCACAGTGTTTCCATCTTGAGTACAAACACCGAAGCATTTTTGCAGGCCCACAGATGTGTTACTTGCACCATCCTTTACCCCAAAGGGCTAATGTTTTCAATATTTCTTACTTTCTGTATTAGCATAAGCAAACAATGGTTTCGCTCATCCCATAGCTGATCTAATTTCTTTCTACATATTTAAATCAGGTTATTAATTGCTTCAGAGGTTTCTCCTACCCTCTGGACTCCTCCCTGAATGTGTTAAAAAAAGTTCAAAGTTTGTCCACTGCTGATACGAGCTCCAAATCGGAATAATCCAGTCAGATGGAGATGGGCAAGTGTCATCAAGGTCTTATCTGGATGATGTTGTGACAGCACATATGTCCTTTTGCCTGCCTCACATCTAAAAAGCTACTAAACTGTTAAGTGGCTTAGTCTTTTCTGTGTTCATTTCTTGACTTTGTCTTCAGAGACAATTTAGAGACCCTCTGCCTGAAAGCTCATGGAAATAAAAAAGTTGCAGATGCTTATCCTGTAATCTCAGTTATTCTACATAACCAAACTGCTAAGCAAATTGTTTCTTAGACACCTGTACCTTGACAGTGGATCAGCATTTTGTCCCAAAATGAGTCTAGGTGATGGCTATTGAAAAGTACACAGAGCAAGAAACTAAGAAATTCAAAGGAACAAAGATGCGGCAATAGCTTAGCATTATTGCTTACCTCACAAAGGATTTTTCCCATTCAGTTGGGTATCTAAAGTTCACAAAGACCTGTGAGACCACACCAGTGTGGTCAGCAATCAGCTAGAGGCACAACAAGAACTTCAGGAGCACATTTGAAATATACTGAAAAATGCTTGCACTAGTAATTGCATCTGATATCCTGCTTATTTAGCATATGCTATATATATATAACGAAACTTCATTTGTTTTTATACCTACTGACTGAGCATACCACTAGCAAATAACACTCATGCTTCAATTATTCTGTGACTGAAAAGTACTTCTGCCTAATAGTGCATTAGCACTGTAGCCACAGTTTTCGGTTTCCATCTGTTGCAATAGTTATGCCAGGTCAAATGAGATATTGAATATACCGTGATTATAATTTTCTTTAACTTTTACTGGCTGAATTTTTAGGTAATTCTTTTTCAATCCAATATTTTTCAGTAATTATTTCTACAGTGATTCTCTAGTAAAAGTTTTTTTAAGTTTTATGATAGACTGACTTGTATCTGCACCTTATCTGACTTGTTTCACACTTCTTACATTGCTTTACACTTATATGCACTGCTTTCAACCAGTTGCTCACCTTAAATATGATGCTTGCAGTTACATCTTTGGGGAAAGCCATGCTTCAGCAGACAGATGAATCCTGTTATTTGAGAAAAGATATTGAAACAAGAAGGTTAACATCTCTGCATGACCATGTATTCTAACTAAATATTTAGTGGAAGTTCCACTTCAATTGGTATGTCAACCAAAGACAATTCTCACTATCCTTTCAATAACCACTTAATGATTTAAAAAAACAGGCCCCTGAGACATCACGAATTCCAAATGACAGTTGAGTTATTACAATTTTCCAAGTTAGTTTTTGTGCAAACATACAAACCCCCTCCCATCAAAAGTGACATATCTTGCTTTATCCTCAGTGGTAGGTATTTAAACTAAAACATTTTAGGTAACAATCACAAGCTAAAGGCTTTGCTATCAGTTTCCATAGCTGACCTAGCATACATTGCAGGAGTCTGACTGTACCTGGGCATTGGACTAGACAAGAGTTCCTTATTATTTAAATCACACCATAGTAAAGAAACATTAATTACAGTTTTATTTCCATTATATTTCCACATAACAGGGGTTATCTTCACATTTTATTATTATTAGACTAACTCTGATGACTCAGTTTAACAACAAGCTGAATCCTTGGCACATAGCATGTTTAGAATTTTTTAGACTTTGGAAATATGTTTGGTGTTTGAAGTAGGAGTCTGAAACTCAGTATACCTAGATTTAGTTTCAGATTTCGTTGCATAAATTTAAACAGTAGTTTCCAGTCCCTCTCAGTTCCCCTTCAGTGCCATGATGATAGTGAACGTCCCAAACTTTTAAAGTGGATTTGAGATCCCTACATAATGGATTAAATACTATTAGTAATGCACTCTAATTTAATATGCATAATAAATGTTTCACAATTGTGACCCTAGCTTACACTCATCTAGCACTTAACTGGAACACAAAGTAATATCACAGCACCAATTCATTAGGTGTAACAGGGACTGATGAAGGCACAGTCCATTTTATTGGAACTAAACTGAAGTAAACAATTTAAAATACACCGCAAGTGTCTCCTGGACACTTGATTAGCAGGGAGATGCTAACTATCATCTGTCCATCATGAAAACCCAGGCAACAGTGCACAATTAAACTTTCAAACAAGCTGAAGTGAAATCACATTGCAGTACAAACACATTATGCAGTAATTAGCACACTTACTCCACAGAAATGTAATAAAGCAGCTCTCATTAGCATGCTCTGATGAATTAAAAATCTTCTTTTTATTTAATACTGTTTCACAGAGTAATGAGCAATTGTACAAAAAAATTACAGAACAACACATTCAGCTTAGCGTGCCATGCAAGGGATGTGCATAAAGCCAGTTTCCAAAAAAGTATGTAACCTAGTATTAAATGCTAGTGACAATTTTAGACAAGCATTTTTCAAAAGGACTGAGCTCTTAGGGAAATTAGTTGAAACTCTGTAATTGGTTTTGCTTCATAAACATGATAGAGGATTTCTGTTTACATTTGCAGAAGATTTTGATTTACAAATTATGTTTTGTGTCTTCCTCCTCAAGGAATTAGCACATTTTCAGCCTCCATGGAAATAATCTTCCTGAAGCAAATGAGATGTGCCCAAATATTTACTGAATTATATACAAAATACATGGCTTTTATTCAACTATTCCTTAAGTAAAACTCCTTTTCCTTAAGAAAAATTGTAAACCCTTCAATCTTATCTACACATGACAATGGACAAAACAATAGTTACAGAGTTAAGAAAGCACAAGAATCACACTCTTCAAATGGCACAATGCAGAGTAGCACAAGCAGTTAATAGAAAGATCCAGAATACTAGCTGTTGGAATAGCTGCTAGAAGAAACTGTCTGGGGGGAAAAAAAAAAAAAAGGAAAAAGAAAAAGGAAGTATTATGCAACTAAATTTGTTGCATTTCATGGAGAACAAAGTGGACCTTTTTCTTTGTAAGTGTTGAAAACTGAATTTGTTTAAATGTGACTGATCCCTGTCATTTACCTACAACAGATGGAAAATATTAAAGGATATACTCAGAACTAGTATCAGAATCAATTATAAAGTACATTATATGTAGTAGTGGTGGAGCAACACTCTCAGCTTTAAAAAAGGTAGATAAACTATGCTATGATGGCAGGCGTTACTTAGGTGAAGGCTGGAAATCAGTTGCATTACCACAGTTCTCACAGAAGTCCTGTGAGCTTCACAGGTTCCCAAGCTTCACTGTCTGGTGAAATTAGGTGCTGTGGGTATCTGGTTTTTTAATCATCAAATCAGTGCAAAACATATTGAACAAACATAATCATTTTTATTTTTTCTTATCTACTGTGAAGAGCAAATGGTTTTCACTGAACCATATTGGCTTTTAAGTACTTAGGCTCCAAAGTGATAATTTTCCAGTGCTAATTAAATGTAGTTGGAAACAATTACAGAAATAAACAATACAAACATGCTCTGTAGAAAAGAGTTTGAAGTGGAAAGCAGTTTCACTCCATCAGTATTGGTTACAGACTGTCATACAGTCTGTATGTCTACACTATGCAGACATAGTGCTTAGAGATATGATTTAGTGACAGTTTTTGTCAGTGCTAGGTTGACAACTGGACTAGATGATCTGAAAGGTCTCTTCCAACCTAAGCAATTCTATGATTCTATTTTATGATTCGATGTTCTTAGGTGCCGATAAGGTCCATGAACAGGTTTAAAAGCCTTTTCAAGAAAAAGTCATTTATAAATACACACTCTGTCGTTCTACTAAGCTTCTCATGCTTATTAGCAGCATTAATTATCATGTGTTCTCCTACAAATTGAAACTTACACAGATGTGATTATCTCTGAAGTATACAACTGGTTGATTCCTGTTTTGCAGAAACATTAATTACCATGAGCTGTTACAAGTCCAACTGGTGATATAGCTTATGCAGATTTGCTTCACATCAGAAAATTCCTTTCCTCTTACCTGGTTTGCTATGTTAATTAACAACACTACAGAAAGAGAGAGCCTAACTATGAAGCTTTTACTAGAGTGGCTTCTATTGTAAACCCAAACATCAAACAAAGAAAACAAAACCCCCTTCCTTTTTTTACCTCTTTCAAGTGCAACAGTGCATCTAAAGACACTGGGATCATGCAAACAACTGAAGCTATAAAAATATTGTAAAAGAGAGAATGCAAGTTTGTTTAAATGAGGACAAATATTTGTCTACTGTGGTGACACAATATATTGTCTGAAAATAATTTACTGTCTTATAGTACATGTAAGCAGGGGTTTTGGGCTTCCGCTTTTCAAAGACATTAATTATTTTGTTAGAAAACTCAGTCTTTGAAAAACTGCACTATTGTGCAAGATGCTATTCTCAAAGTATCATCCTTCTAATGAATTTAAAGAAGAAACCTCAAGGAGTTTATGATACTTATCAATTTGCAATATGGCCCACTTAAGGCTCAAATCTGTTCCTGTTTAAGACACCTAAAAAGTACTGTTGATGTCTATGCAATCAGGTCAGATTCTGCAGGGTGGGTTTTTTCAGAAGATGCATGAGAATAGACTTGGTTGAAAGAGTGTTCCAATTCATGGAAAGGCATCGTTTTTTAAAAATTTGATTTGAGTCCAGACTTTTAGTTTATAAGATGAAAATAATTCAAGCCAGTAGAAAAACCTGTAGAAAACCTGGGGAAATGGGCATTCTCATTTGTTTAATCTAAATTACTTACTTCAAGTCACTCCTGCACAAGGAGACCACCCCTGGGGATTTATAAGATTTACTGATTCCTCAGTGTTGATAAGTCCTGGCTGACGGTACAGTAAGCACTTCAAAAACTTGACATTTCCAGAGATTTAAGACACCAGGTTCTCCACAAGGCTCCAGAAACACTGGGACCTGAGTTCTGAGCCCCTTTATGTCACGGACCTAGGTACTCCCCAAATCTAACTCCAAGTCAAAGTCAGAGTGACCCAGGAACTTCAGTACTTTGTTCATTATCACAAGCCTAGAAAACTTATCATCATGACTGCTCCAGAGTCCCAAATCAGAAGATATCAGGGTCCTGCAGCATTTCAGTTTAGTAGTGTTTCTATGAAAATCCTGTCTTTGATTTTGCTGGGATGTTTGATATATATATTTCCGTTACACACAATAATAAAATGGTTTAAAAGCAAATTTGCTTTGTTGAAAATTTTCCTTTGGCAATAGTTTGACACCAAGTCTGCTTTAAATCGTTTCTCTATCACTTTTAAAGCTTAACACACAGATATAGGAGGAAAATTAGAAGGAAAGTAAGTTGTCTGTTTTAGATAAGGGAAGGGTGTAAGGCTACAAAAGAGTCACTACAGTGTCAAAGCAAATGATAAATTTCTCTTTATACTGTTCTCTTTAATAGAAATTTTATAACACTGCCAATATAATCTTGTTAAAAATATATAGCAATTCCTTCAGTAATTTAAAAATCAAATATCTCCATTACTATGTTGAGTGTGATTCCAGTAAAAACTCATTCCAAATGGTTACAACTAGAAGAATATATTTTTTTCTGATGTTTATACATCACCAATTTTAGTCCATGATTATCATTCTTTGATCTGGTTTCCAGACAACCATGTTATCTGTTCCACATCAGTCTCAGCAGAAGAGATTCTCCTCCCCTCCAAATCATCCTCATTTTGATTTAAAATGTGTCCTTTCATTTTTAGTGATGGGGAAAATTAGCAGAGTCATGATATATATTCTCTCAGTAGGAGATACCTTATCTGCATGCATTATTCTCAAAGCTGTCTTTCATTTTTCCTACTTTATTTTTTTTAAATTTGTCCGTTCAGAAAAAAAACATCTGTAGACTTTGTAAATATTTAGAAAGTGTGTGCCAATTTAGCCATTGGAATAGTCATGTTAGGACCAGTATGGCGTAATGATAAAGTTCATGTAAGCCTTTGCATTTTAATAGATTGCAATTCACACTCAGACTTTAATATCACACTTGAAACAATAGATTTGGGAAGTAAACATCATATTTAACCTCATTCTGTACAAAGTGTAGATTCATGTCTGAAAACTTAGTCATGATAATTTAAGTTTAAATGAGATTTCCAAATGTATCAAAAGTTTTCTGGGCTGAAGCAATGTCAACAGAACTGTAATTTTTCTCAAGAAAAATAATTCCCTCAAAATGCCAATTTCTACCCTTTGTGAGTTAATGTAGAATGACTATTTTTATCCTGTAGTAGCCAAATTTTGCTAAACAATATAGTTTGGTTTAATGTATTATACATTGTAATTTTTTTTGACCCCAAATATCTGTTCAAACCACAAGAGTAGAAAAGCACCTGAGCTCTAATTCAGATTGTTCAGATAACATAGGATGAAAAAATATTCAAGGAAATTCAAATGTGCTGTAAGAACTTGGAAAGAAAACTCCACTTTGGATTGGAAGGGATGTATAGAAAACACTTCTAATACTGAACATACAGACTTGTTTGAACAAATATACAGTAAAGAAACAAAAGGATAATAAGCACACAATTAATAAACAAAACATGCTGCCTGCCTGCTTCAGTACAGCAACAGACTCAGTTCTTTTCTTGAAGTATTTCTAGTTACAAAGATGTTTTTCCTTGGTATATATGCAGCACTGTAGCCACTGTGCAGCCTCTGCAATAGCTTGAGCTGCAGCTGCTTTAGGAATTCACCACTGAAACCTGTCTATCTTCCATTCTTCTGACCCAGATATTGTTAATGCAGAGGTCAAACCCTGACATGAGATTACATATTCCATACTTGAAATCTTTTTAGAGGATTTTCAGTTCTTTTCTGCATAGATCATCTGTGAACTATGAACTGTGTAGCATATTTCAACTGAACTGTAAAGCTAGAAGAGAAATAATTCCTATATAAATATGGTATAAGATGAAAAGTAATAAAGGAGTGATGGATATATAGTAATGAGAAATGGTCGTTGATTATATTAATGCTTACAGCAAGCCAGTATGAATTCTAATCTACTGTAAAGTCTCATCAAGAGACCTCTGAATATCATGATTTTTATTATTGCTCAGATCAAATTAACTTGCATTTTATTTTCTGCTGAATTCTTCTTTCCCAGCAGCTAATTTAAAAAAAAAAAAAGTCTTGTGTTCCTGTTTCCATTAGGCACACGCATACTTAACATTTAGAATAAAAGGAATTGCACCAAGAGAGTAAGATTGTGAGCAGAAGTAAAGGTCTCTGACAACTAGACCTGATTTTCTTCTTTCCTTGTGTCAAGCCACTTCAGGAAGTTCTTTTTTGCATATTCATTGGAAGTACAAGGTCTACATCTAACATTTCTGAGAGTTAATATCAAGTATGCATGAGACCACAAAGTGAAAATACATGACTGATGTTTTGCTACTGTGCCAGTGTGACACAAAGTACATATGCATCAGTGAGTACATATACATACAATGAGTCGTACTAATGGGAATCAAGCAGGTAGCAGTTCTCTGCCAGAGGTGATGCAGATCTGCAGTAAACCTCCATCTCCTTTATTTAGATTAAAAAGAGTCTTTTGTATGTTTTATAAAAGTCCAGTTGTACTTAGAGTCCTTTAATGGAATTAGAAAGACATACTATCAAATTTAACAGATAGCTTCACTCAACTATTGAAATTAGGACAAGACAGAAATGATGACTACAATAACGATGACTTCAATGTTGTAAATAATAATTCTATATAGTTTTAAAATGTTTTCATAGAATTTTACACTTTTGCACTTCAAATTACCAGTTTCAAGGTTTATTGCATTGTGAAGTCAAAGATGATAAAATTCAGCAGCTTACTACCTTCATATGCACTATCCAACAGTATATGCTTACCTTAAAAACATATGTGCAAAATTAATAAGGCTGAAAGATTTCGCTAATCTTCTTGAAATATTCTAAAGTGCTTTTTAAAAAGCAGATAAGAGAGGTCCATCATCAAAGCCAGAAGAAAAGTCAATGCAATGTTTTATATGAACACAGTTCATATCTGATTGATCTTGTTCAGGAATGATGCATCAGCTGAAAAAAGGGGATTTAGAACTGTGATACCTATTCCTGTGTTCAAATCAACACAGAAGGAGATGATTATTTTGAACCCCCATTGGCAACTGTGCCACCATGTCACCGCAGATCAGCCATGCTGGGATTTAGCTTCATGCCCCAACGATAGATTTCATCTCTTATATGACAAAACAGTAAAAAAAAGAAATCAGATAGCAGAATCTGTGACCTACATGGCAAGCAGGCTAACTAAACTCCAATCAAGTCTTTACTGAGACTGAATGCCAAGACCTACATTAGCTCTGCTCACCCTTGTAGAATTTCTGGAAGCTTACAGCTGGAATTATGGGACCATACAATTTCTATCTTAGTGTTCTGATAATCCCCAAAGGTGTATATCTTTAAAGGTTCTAGAAAAAAGTATTTTCCCTGGATATGTCACTGTTGCTTGCCTTACACTCAAGGTAACCCTTTGTTGTTCAGAGGAAGAATAGTATGTCATACTTAAACTACTTGATAGCTTGCATCATGAAGATCTGCAAAACAATTCTTTGTCATTTAAACAGATAATTTTGTAATGCTTTCTGAAGTGATAAATACCCAATGGAGAAAATCTTTCTTAGTGAATTCAGGCTATAGCATGTGAGGGATATAATCATTCGTTTTAACAGTGATGGTTGGAAAATGGATATTTGTTGATCTCCCAAGAATAATTTGAAAATGCCCACAAATTGAAGAAGTTACAGAAATGAAGGGAAAAAACTCAACAACCTGTTCATGCAATATTATTCAAACAGTTTCAAAAATGCCTTTTCTATGTCCTGTTAACTGCCATTTTGGAATGGAGCAGGACATACATTCAGGAAACTGAGACATGCAGAAGTCATATTTTTTTCTACCAGTCTGCAGACCCAATACTTGGAGAGAGGGGAGACAGTCGCCAATTTGGAGATTAATCCTGAATATGGTACAGTAACAATTTGTGCTTTGTTCACTATTTCAAGCTGAAAATCTCAAAGCAATTAAAGAGGCAGCATAACTATGATTAAACATTACAGAAATAATTATTTTTTAATAAAAAAATAAAAAACCACAGTAGTTTATAGATATGCGCACATATATGCTAAAAGGAAAGAGTATTTTCTAGTTTGCATCCATTAAAGTAGCCTAAATCAGCCTTAATTCTTTAAGATGTCCCTGTTTTTTTTAATGTTTTTTGATCCCCAGCTGTGGTGCATTGAAGGTTCAGAAGGTTAAACCTCAGAAGGTTATGGAACAGATCCTGAGTGCCATCATGAGGCACATGCAGGACAACCAGGCAATCAGGCCCAGTCAGCACGGGTTCATGAAAGGAGGTCCTGCTTGACAAACCTGGTCTCCTTCTAGGAGAAGGTGATCCACTTAGTGGATGAGGGAAAGGCTTTGGATGTTGTTTACCTGGACTGTAGTGAAGCCTTTGACACCATTTCCCACAGCATTCTCCTGGAGAAACTGGCTACTTAGTGCTTGGACAGGCATACTCTTCACTCGGTAAAAAATCTGACTTGATGGTCAGGCCCAAGGAGTGGTGGTGATTGGAGTTAAATCCAGTTAATGGCTACTCACAAGTGATGTTCCTCAGGGCTTGGTACTGGGGCCAGTTCTGCTCAATACCTTTATCAATAATCTGGGCGAGGGGATTGACTACACCCTCAGCAAGCTTGCAGAGCACAGCAATTTAGTAAGGCTAGAATATCATCTCTGAAGTTGCAAAACAAACAATTTTCAATAGATTTCAATTAAAATTAAGGAATTCACAAGATACTATTACCATAAGTTGCCTAGAGGAGTGGGAGCGCGTGAGTTGTCTCGTTTATATTTTTCCTTTTTAGCAACTGGGAATAAGATTTTTTTTTTGTCTGCATAAAATATAAATGAACTGTAACATTCCTATAAATAACAAAATTCTCAAAGGCCTCTCAACAAATTGCCTACAAAATTTAATTCTTAGAAACCAGCAGATTAGTAGTATATGCTTAGCTCCTATGGGTTTTTCTGTTTTGTGGTTAATTTAAAACTTTTGTACCCCTGAGGAAAAAAAAGAAAAAAGAAAAAAGGGGAAAAAACCGTGGCTAATATATCTCTGTTGTGCCTGGAAAATAGCTCTGCAAAGTTTGGAAACAATCTGATAGAGAAAAAATTTGGCTTGAATAGGGGCATCATATAATCAACACTACATTAATACAAGTGAGAAATATAATTGCATTACAAGCCTTGGCCAAAAATGGTATTTATCAGGCTGAGCATGTTACCAAAAAAAAAATAATATGGAAAACCACAGTTATGGTAGCAAATTTTTTTGTTCAGAAAGGAAGGAAGGAGGGAAGACACCTAAGGAGATATTGCTTGAAACTCCCTTAGAGCAGCCCTGAAGCAGTTATATAAGGAGGAGGAGAGGAAATAAAACATTCATGGGCTATAAGAATAACAATTATGCATCCTCCCCTCTCTATCCTCCTCAAAAGGAGGAAACAAATGGCAATAAAAATAGCTGATTAAGTGGGAGTATCACTTTACACACAGTTGTATGTAAACATGTCAAAAACCATAGACAAAAGAAGCCAATTATAATTCACTACACTGTAAGGCATGTAATTTCAAAAGACCTTCAACATTAGTCATGTTCTATTCTGTGTTGTTTTGAAATTATTTCAGCAGATGTGTACTTACACCAAAAACTGAATTATTTTTTAAAATTTCTATGTACAGCTAATTCTAAAATAATGATGTGAATATAATATATTGTTAATTTACATCAACATATTTCTTTTGCAGTTAAACAGGCAGGAAGAAATTGTGCACTAGGAAATGAAGCCAGTAAAACAAAATTTTATCTGGTAATTAAGACTCCATATCTTTTCATGCTTAATAATCATATTGTTCCTGCTGTTTTACCACCAAAATTAATCCTGTATTGATGCAATATTTCCTACAACAGACACCTCACAAGATACCCCTTTTCAGAGCCATTACAATATAAAAGAGAACAGTCCCGGTAGATCACATTTCTAAAGAAAAGTGAAAAATTGTGGCTCTCATCCATGTCATCAGCAGTACTTTGGGCACAGACCACTATAAACACCACCTCATCCAACAAAAAAGTAAGTCACAATTTTACCAGTTTCATTAGCCATACACATACCTTTTATAAAAAGGAAAAATCAACACAGAGTTTTTTTAGAAGGTGATTTTCTACAGATTTTTAAAGTTAATAACTAGTTTGTCATAATTCCCATACTGATGCAGAGATAAAAAAATACTGCTTCAGCTGGCAAAAATAATTAGACCTGAGTGTTTTCTCTGAAGTTTTAGGCAAGAATTCCCTACCAATATTAAGCCCACTTTATAGTGGTGCATTTGAAATTGAATAAATCAGATTAAAATTATCATTTTGGCCTTTTCTTCTTTATGCAACATATGAGTAAACTGGTTTCGTAAAGGACTAAATACAGGAGGGATGAATAAAAATGCTACAGTTTTAGAAACGTGGCAGCTGCAACGTGACTATAATATCCCATAGCATATAGGGTATCAAGAGAAGGATGGAAGCTCAACAGAAATATTCACCTGACACACAGTCTGCCCTTTGTTCACGTCTGCATGGGTCTCAGAAAGACCATGACCTGAAGGAGAAGAAATAAATTTCTTCACACACACCTAGCCTTTTCCTGAAAGAACAAGGAAGCATTTAAGGAATTGTATTTTTGTAGGAAACCAGACAGAACAAACTCAATTCCCCCAGGACACATCGGATCTCCCTGGCATCACTTGGCAGGTCCTTTAACGGGAAAGAGATTGACACTGCTGTGTAACACAGCTATGCCTTGGGTACCAGCTCACAAAATAAGGTCCACAGGAACGAATTTAAACTTTACTCTGTATTATGCAGAAAGAAGCATTGGTTACACATTAAAAGAGCCAGTAAGACCACTACTAGATTGACACAACAACCAAAGAGCATTCTTGCCTGCCCAAGCAAAGATAGAGGTTTTTTTTCCAGTCTAGACTTCAGCATACCTGTGAGACTTACTCGGGGGTGGCTGGAATACAAGCATTAACACTTCCATCCTGCCAAGTCCAACAGCTGAGAGCTACCTTTGGAATTTTGTTTTTTACAAGCGAAATGATAAACCAATATAGAGCAGTAGGATTTTTCAGATGTATACCCTTACATTCGAAACCAACACAACTGCAGTGGGAGTTTGGAGAATGCTAGTACAATGAATAAGCATTCCTTCCCCCCCATCCTCTCCTCATTCCCCTCCTTCTGCCTAGTAACAAGAGGGCAGGGGATCCCCTGCCTCTCCTGGAGCCTCCACCTGCTGTTTTTTCCCTGAGGATGGCAGGGTGCGGCTCCACCAACCTATTTCCCTGTCACATTCCCAGACGGTCCTCAACCTTCCCACTCCCTCCTTCAGCTCAGCCCCCAGGCCGAGCAGACCATTCCCCTGCTCACAGCGCACACAGGCGCTGCCTTTGCTGTCCCCCTGCCGGAGTGACAGGCTCAGACACTCCACGCAGCCCCTCATCACCTGGACAGACGCGTGTTTCTGTGGGAGGTCAGGTTGGGTGGCTTTATTCCTTTTGGCTGTGGCTACAGACCTAGCGGAGACCACCTCGGGGTGTTTTCTTTTTGCAGGCCCGGCCTGCCTGCTCTCCCCTTGGTCCTCCCCTCGCACTCACCTGTCACCGGCCGCCTCCCTGGGGCTGTGAGTGGGGGGTCCCTGAGCTCGGAGACACCCCCCTCTGTGCAGCGCCATCCCGCCCTCCCCTCGGCTCTCGCCGCCGCCTCAGCGACCAACCGACCGCCTGCTCTTTACCGCCTTTACATCTCCGCGCGGCTCCTGCCACGCGCCCCCTCCGCGCCTGATTGGTTGCCGCGCACTTCCTGCTTCCGGCGGGGTCTCGGGCTGTGAGGAAGGGGTCTCTGAGCTCGAGTACCCCTCAGTGCAGCGCCATCCTCCCCCACCTCGGGCTCACCTCAGGCCTCGCCCCCTTGCTGCCGGCTTTATTCTGTCAAGAAATCATGCTAATTTAATTGGGAATTTATTTAAAGAAATCAAGTGGAATTTACACCCTAAAGTGAATTTTTAAAATCCAGAAGGTAACTCAGTTATTATATGACGCTGCAATTTCAGTGCTGGGCTCCAGACAATTCTAGAAAAATAAGTCTTGCACTGTCAAAAAATAGCGCAGAATTCCATCCACAAAATGCAAAGATGGAGAACTGTAAACAGCAAGTGCGGGAGGTGGGTTTTTTTGTGGTTTTTGGTTTTGTTTTTGTTTTGCCAAGAATAGCTGTAAAAATAGATGAGCTTTTGATATTATTTGACATATGTCAGTAGCATAAAAATGCTCAAATAAAACAGACAATCATCATTCATGAAATGTCTGTCTGCTCCAGGCATACTCCATGAAAGGACTCATTCACATAGACTAGGAGTGAATATTTACTTATGGCGAACTCCAGCTTAAAATATTTTCAAATTACTGAAATACCAGAAAAAAGGTATTCAATATTCCCTCAAAAATCTATATTGAAAAAATGTCTTGTGCCCAAAACATATAGTTAAACAGTAGGAAAAGAAAACATTTGCACAGAAATAAAGCCAAATATCTGAATAAATAAACTCTAGCTTATGAAAAAGACTGTGAGAAATCATATAGCTGATAATCTGATTAAAAATATTACTATATTTATGAAGAGAATAACATAATGTCTAGAATTGTCTAAAACCAAACTAATCCTCCAAATGTCAGTATATTCTCAGTGAGCCATTAACTGGTTGAACTTCATCTACTGCGTTAAATTAACTATGAACTCCACAGCACTGTACAAAAATCTGTGAAATCTGGATTCCTTTCAGCAAAAAACACTCTGTCAAACAGTCTTATCACCATGTTGGTGTTTAGATTCCCCACACTTCATGTGCTTGCAGACTTGCAAATATCTTCAAACTTTGAATTAACTACTTAAAACTCTTTCAGGTTGTTGGTGGTCACTACTTCCTTTCCCAGGGACACGCATGGAACTAAGAGGGACAACTTTATTCTGTCAAAGTAAGAGAAATAACATGAAACACTAGATAAATTCTTTCACCCATGAACCTAGCCTGCACTTTGCATGTATGCCAGGTCTGTTTCTCTCTCATGACATCTGTGATATGTTCTACCACATAGAGAGTAAGGATCTACAAGTTCATTAACGTGAAAAATTTAAGTTAACCTTGAATTTGTTGAATTAATCCTGCAAATCTTAATAATGGTAACATAGTTTTGTCTTTTACATAAGTTGGTTTGCTCCCTTTGATCATCACAATGAAAATAGATTTTTGCTGCTAGTGAGAATTAATGTATCAAAGTTCCATGGATTGTATAATTTACAGTCACATCCTATTGTATAGAAATCTAAACACATTAAGGTATTATTTCTACAGATTACTGTAAAGCAAAAATCCATTCTGACATTTAAAAGGATGTCAAGGACCTTTATATCCAAAGCAATCAAAAAATCAAGAGTTGTTTTTTTTTTAATGTTAGTGTTAGTTGTGTTAGGTATTTTTGCTATAGTTTATGACAAGGTAGGTAAAATCACGATTTGATTAATGAATCTTGTTGAAACAAGCGCACAGAAAGATGTGAGGAATATCAAAGCAAGCTGCATAAATGTTTTGTATATACAAATCCAACTTATTTTCTTTGTATTTGCTCATGCTGTTGCAAGGCCTCTTGTTATCATCGTTGAAAGAATATGGTAACCAGGGGACTAGGGGAGATTCCTTATGACTTGCAGTTTTGCAAAGGCAAAAATGACAATCTGAGGAACTGCAAGTCAGTCAGCTCACCACCTGCAGCAGATATCATATGAGAATATGATATCCTATATCTTCAACAGAACATTTACTCAGTTTTCTAGAAAAGATTGGTCTATGTCATTTTAGAAATTTGGTACTTGTTCTTTATATTTATTGAATTACAACTATCAGTGAAACAGCTACCCTTAGCTGAGATATGTTTAAGGTGTCCTCCCGGATTGAGTCACTATGCACGGTGGCAAAACATCTTTAGAGAGGGACACATTTCAACAATAGTGTTCTGTAATTTATTGTTATATATAAAACAGTCATGAACACCGCAGAAATGATCTGAAACTTGCTGAAACTCAGACTCTTTTATACTTCATTAATGTCAGTTGATCTGTTAAGTCTTAAAACTATAACATATTCAAAATCTTGAATACCTTGAGTTTGGTGGTCCATGTGTAGAACCCAGTCTACTTTTGTTGTTATTGTTGTCAGTAAATGCAGCCAATGAATGTCATAAACGTTTATTCCTAAACTGGCTATTGATATTTTTTGTAAAAGGTGTAATTAATTGTAATTGACTGATGTTGTAAATCAGTGCTTAGGCAGATACTGTTAAATGAAGAAAAAAAGTGATGATTTAAAGACTTAATTAATTGGGGAAAAACGGCAAAAGCCCTTGAAACCATAAAATACATTTGTTCATAATGTCTATTATATTTTCAATGCATTTCTTATTCAAGAAGAGAAAAATAGTTTATCAGTCCTTGAACTGATTTTTTTCCCTGTACATTGCTGTACATGTGTAGGTGAACTGACTTAACTGCTTCTTAGGCTGAAAATCTGGATTTCTGCAAGGTCATGACTAAAGATGAACTGTGGACCTTTTATTTCTGTAACACCCTTGATCCAGCAATCACACAGCAATCCCTTATCTATGAAGGAGGAAAAATATTATGAATATTCTCAAATTTAGACCAGACCTAGTTAAGCAAACAATTAAAAATTCAGTTTGAACAGAGCTCACAACTGAAATTCTTATCTCTGGATGTTTATCTCCAGTGGAATATACAGGAAAACAATAAATTAATGTTCTATTTAACAGTGGGGACACCACATTCTGTGAGCCAGAGCTCTAAAGTATGTGCTCATTTTACTTAAGGCTTGTAAGTAATGAAGATAGTCAAAGAAGCCTTGAGATCATCAAGCAAATCTCTACTAGAGTTGTTACTGTCCTTTGCTCTTTTGCGATCCAGGATTTTCCTGATGATATTATCTTTTGTTAATAACCCTTAAGTGTCTGCAGATGGTACGTTATTTGTAATCCTTCTGTTCTTTTCTCACTTGGTTTTCCACAAATCCCCCATTGGATTAAACTGATATAATTATATAATAAACTACCGAATAATCTTTTCTATGTTACTCACAAAGTCTCATAGAACGGATCTGTTTCTGCCACATCCACTACCTCTCTGGGAGTTACTAGGAGGGGTCTAAGTTTATATTACTGCTGTTAAAGGACAGTGGGGGGCTAAAAAAAGAGTGTAAGGAGAACAAGACAAAAGCAAGAACAAAAGAAAATGCTTTATGGCAGATAGCACACTGTTTTGGTATTTTAAGAGGCTAGCCTGAAGGACCTACTTCAATGAAGGCACTGTAGTGCAATCCCCAGCAATATCGTTTAGGTCAGATATTCGGGACACAGAAAATAGGACACACTTTGCAGATCATAGTGTGTCAGGTAGGATACTTCATTCTCTGACTGACTTCTCCTGAAGGGGAGAAAATCCAAAGAAAATAAAATATCATAACTTAGTACAGGTTAGTGTGAAGTGACTCTTGTGAATACCAACGACAAGAGGTCATTGAATTACTGCGTTAATGCAATTTGCATTATTACATCAAAAACGCACATAAAATGTCATTGAAATTGTTTGGGTATGGAAAGACAGAGGGAGAAGCACAGAGTAGTGGGCTGATCACAAGAAAGAGTTCCTACTTCTACACATTGAATTCCAGCACAATGAATTCCTAATTGAATAAACCATTTAGTAAATAAATGCATATACAATTGTGCTGGATGTGTTTATTCTACAGGCTGATAAATTGCAGAATGAATAATGTATTTTCTCTTAATATGTTTTGGTCAGAAAGGACAACATTTGCCGTAATGCTTATTTACCCTTAGTTGAATGACAGAAAAATCCTGATAATGAGCAGTCAAAGTATTTCAAGTATCATGATTTCAAGTATCATTTATAGCTACTGCAATCAACTATTGTATACCTGTTACCACAAAAAGTGACACTTCCAGACAGTGGATTTTCTAAATCATCATCAAAATGCCAAGATTATTTAAAATGGAATAGATTTTTACACTCTTGACTTTTGAATGATGGCAGTAATTTTGAATTGCTATTCTCCTATTCCTTGTAAAGAGCAGAAATGTACAAATATAAATGTTTGAATAGACAGTAGGGTAGCAGTATTCTGGTTGCTTTACCTTTGTTTTCTATCCATATATATATCTCCCAGGTTTTCACCACCCCATTCAAACCTTTCAACTATTTTTCATCAAAGGAACAAAGGCATAATTTCCATTGAAGAAATTATAGTAATTCAGTGGGGAATATCAATAGTTAAAAACGTACTCTCTGTAAACATCCACATCTTCAATCATTGTAAAGCTGAAAACAGCTTGAGGAAGTTGCCAGAAATCTTTCCTTAGACTTCAATGGTGTATGAACAAAACATATTTATCACCTACAGTGGCAAAGCAAAATACCTAACAATAGCCTCATGTGTATTCTGAAAGACACTTTTAATGAAGTTTATCATCAGCACTGAAAGTATCCTTTCCAATAACAATGAATCAAAAATTGCATTTGAGGGAGCAACTTACAGTGTTACAACAATGAACATAATATAACCTCCTTTCTCCACAAAAGAAAAAAAAAAACAACAACTAGTGAGCTACACAGCATAACTGTAGATTTTCTATTCTGTGGCAAAAGACATGCCACTTTTTAAGTTACAGCAACGGTTTGAAAGTTTCTTTTTATTCTAGACATGAGCATTTGTCGTTTGTGATCCATAGTTCAAGCATCTGTGATTTCATGTTATTCCTAGTTCAAATCAGTCAACTGAAACATTTGCATGTTTTTATGGGTATAAGTCTTGAAACTAGTTCTTTTTTTGCAATGAAGGAAAATTTTGAGATTCACTTCTAAAAGTCCCTATCTGTAGAAAACTTTGCAGGAAAACAACGACAACAAATGGTTCATTGATGAGAAACACCTGCTTTCTTGCACCTTCTTATTAGCCTGGTAACAATACTCCTGCCCCACTGAAAAGCTCCATGAAAGTAACTGTGAGTTTGAATGCTTGCAGACTGGTGGAATAAGCCTTCATTGCATTCTTAGTTTTATAGCTTGTGATAGACCCTCACACAACCTTTCTCTACTGTTTGAAATGTTAATTTCCTTAATAAATGTTGGATGATATACATGTGCAGTACGCGACATAAGTACAAGATTAGTGATTGTTAAAAAGAATTTTAAGACATGGTAGTTGAAAACTGTCACGGTTTGGGCAGTGGCGTAGCTTGTGCCATTAACAGGCAGGGGAGTGGCTTTTGATGATATGGGAACCACCCCTGTAAGACATGCAGGAAAATCAACAACAAAATCATGATTTTATGAAAGTAACACTCCTTTTCAAAACAGACCAAAAAGTTTACATTCCCTAGCTCTGAACGCATCATCATTAAAGGGTGAAGTAAACCTTCCCTAGGTAAAACCGAAGGTGTAATTAGCAATAGAATCGATCATGTGATGCCCAAGATATGCAGGTAGAACCGTTATCCAAGTAATCATATTATACATCTGAATGCCAATCCACACAAAAATAGCATATTTAAAACACCACATACAAACACAAAGAGCAAAGAAACTGAGCAGCATATTTGGCAGCTTAAGAAGCATTCTATCAATTACCATAAAACAAAGCTCTCTAAAGGCGTGATATAACATTTTGCTTAGGAATGACATGATGTGAGCTGTCTGTTTCAATCTCTGAGGAAGCTGGAATTCAAAATATTCAGGCAATCTATCAGAGTCCTGGTCAAGCCCCACTCAATCCCCACGTTGGGGGACTGAATAATGAATATCAGAATAAAGAATATCAGTAATAGATTTTTAATTCAAACTGCTGAATGTCTTTTAATCATCAAGAACAAGGTTTATAATTTCTACTTCTTTTACTTTAATTCCAGCTTTCTTTCCACATAGATTCACTTTAATGAAAAACGGAATATGATGCACCGTATTTATTGTAAGTAAATTTATTCATTTACTGTAAGTATGGTTACCATGTCACAATGATTTTCCTCTGAGACTTGTTTTTGGAGAAACAATTTTTCAGTGTTTTTTTGCACAGCATATTCTCTATATCCCTTAGCTTTGGTCATTTTGCTGACATACCTTATTCCTGGCTAGTGCTCAATTTTTCTTATCTCTTAAGTTTTCATTATTATTCAAAAGCTCACATTGCCTGTTGATAAGAAGACAAAAAGACAAGTAAATATTTTCCTTTAAAACATGTAACATGAAATTTTTGATCTTCTAAGAGAAAGAACAGTTAATTAAAACTTTCTTACAGTAGATCTCCAAATGCAAGGGTAAATTTTGCTTGGAATCTTCCTTGCAGGAGCTATAGTCCATCGATGCTGAGTGGAACAAGTGAAATATAGACAGAGGAAATGGAAAATGTCAATCTTTAAAAGCTATTTCTTTTTAATCCCTGTTAACAGGAAAATTATTCTGGGTGGATTTCCCACCCTGTCTGTGGGGAAATTTAAAGACTATTTTATTTCTATTGTTACTAGGTTATCTGAATCTATCTTTAAATGTCTTAAGACTTGAGTTTAAAATTAGCTTCCATAAATGAAATTAATATAGTTTGAATTACTAGCCCTATACTTAAAGCAGAACAAAAATACAGCAATTCATCTAGGCCTTTAAATACATCATGCCCTTGTGCAATATTACTCACTTTAAGCCAATCTGAGCTAACACGGGAGCATCCAAATGCAGATACACTAAGATGAATGATATGACTGCAGTTGTATCATTTTCACATTTAACTCTTCTTCTCTGTATACCTTGAAAACATTTCTTTCACATTGATGCATATCACCGAGGAGGCTTATGAGCCTCTCCAAAATGCTTATCTGTAACCGACTAAAGATTTGCAACACGGAACAGACAGGAGATTTCCTAAATCTGAATTAGGAATTTTCAATTTAGGATTGAAACTTTTAGTACTACTCAAGTCATAGTGCTAACCATGATTTTGTTATTTCCTCATTCTGAAAGTTAGTAAGGTCAAAAGATACAAACCAATGGCTGGCACATGGCATTTTTTGAGGATGTAGCCCAACACCAGTTGAACACAGTTACCACATGCACTCTACTGGTGCAGGGGGCTATTCCTTCCCAGGTGCAGCACCCTACACTTGCCCTTGTTGAACTTTATCAGGTTCCTCACTTCCCAACTCTCCAGCCTCTCCAGGTCTCACCGGGTGGCAGCACAGCCTTCTGGTCTGTCAGCCACTCCTCCCAGTTCCATTTCACCAGCAAACTTGCTGAGGGTACACTCTGTCCCCTCATCCAGGTCATTGATGAATATATTGAACAAGAATGGACCCAGTACTGAGCCCTGGGGAACAGTGCTAGTTAGAGGCATCCAGCTATACTCTGTGTTGCTGATCACAACCCTCTCAGCTCTGCCATTCACACAGTTCTCAATCCACTGCACTGTCCTCTCATCTCACCCATACTTCCTGAGTTTACCTATGAAGATGCTGTGGGAGACTGTGTCAAAAGCCTTGCTGAAGTCAAGGTAGACAACATCCACTGCTCTCCCCTTTTCTACTCAGTCAGTCATGCTATCATGGAAGGCTATCAGAAGGCTATAGAAGGCTATCAGGTCAAGTGTGATTTCGCCTTTGTGAATTCATGTTGACCACTCCTGATAACCTTCTTTTCCTCAACATACTTAGAGATGACATCCAGGATGAGCTGTATCACAACCTTTCCAGGGATGGAGGTGACGCTGACCAGCCTGTAGTTTCCTGGGTCCTTCTTCTTGCCAGTTTTGAAGACAAGTGACATCCAGTCCTTGGGCACCTCTCCTGTTCTCCAGGACCTTTCAAAGGTGATTGAGAGTGGCTTAGCAATCATCTGCCAGCTTCTTCAGTACCCATGGGTGCATCCCATTGGGGTCCATGGATTTGTGGGTGTCAGGTTTGCCTAAATGATCTCTAACCCAATCATCCTTGAGCAAAGGAAGGTCTTCCTTTCCCAGACTCTCTTACCTCCAGGGTCTGGGGTTCCTGAGGGTTGGCCTGACCAGTAAAGACTGAAGCAAAGAGAGCATCCAGCAACTCCACCTTCTCTGCATCCTCCACCACCAGGGCACCCACTTGATTCAGCAGCGGGCCCATATTTTCCCTAGTCTTCCTTTTGCTACTGATGTACTTGAGGAAGCCCTTCTTGTTGTCCTGGATATCCCTTGCCAGATTTAAATCCAAGTGGTCCTTAGCCTTCCTCATTGTATCCCTGCATACACTGAAAGCGCTCCTATATTCCTCCCAAGAGGCCAGTCCCTTTTTCCACATTGTGTAAACTTTCTTCTTCCATTTGAATAAGTTTATTACCAAGCAATAAACTGGCTGCAATGATATTATGATCTCAACATGGACTATGTTATAGCCAGGTGACTTATACTACTGGTTTTAATAGCTGGGGCATTAGAACATGATCAGATGCTTTTGCATCTAAACTTTATTGAACACACAGATAAGACTGCAGCTAATACTCCCTTGGAGAGTTTATATAAATGGAATATCTAGCTAGACATTCATGTTTGCCACCTTTTTGTTTTGTTTTGTTTTCAATAAAGCATGATTAATGAATAAGCAAGAAATAAATCTGGATTCAGTGCCTGAATAACAACAGTAGCAAATGTTTTAGTCATATGGTTTCTTGCTTCCTTTTACTTTCAGTCTTATTCTGATACAGCTGAAATAGAGCACTTTGGAGTCTTTGGATTAATTTTTGGATTACTGTGGTAATCATTACTTGCAGTTTTCTTTTGCTTTTTCTTTTGGAATAGCAAAATAGTAGCTTCAAAGAAAACAAATGACTGTAGCTGAGGTGGATATTCAATGGCAGGTGGATTTTGTGACTGTGCAACAGTTTTCCAAACACAACAATAATATGATGGCACATTTTAAAAGATGTGGACATATTACATATTTATTCTAAATGAACTACATAAATTAAAAGTGTGATATCAGAGTATAGTATTTAAATATCATTAAATGTTTCTGCGGGCACTTATCCAAATTAAGGCAAATCTTCAATGATTCAACGCTATTTAGAAACAATTGCAGATTAACTTTTTCATTTTCTTCTACAGGAAAACTTTACAGTCATCCACTACTTAGAGCAGTCAGATGTACACACACCAAAAAAGTCCCAATCAAAGAGACACCAGTACTATTAAGTTGCAATGAAACAGTTGTTATTAAATGCAAAGCAGGAATTTGGAAGTAATACTTTGGTCTAAAGAGAACTAAAACCTAAACAGTTCCTAAAAGGAACCTCAAAGGACTGCAATATGTACATTCTGTTTTGTTTCTAAAAAAGACAACAACAAAGTAATTTCCAGAGGACAAATGGATTTCACTCATAATGATTCTAAGCTTATTGATTTATTTTCCTTAATCACCATTTCTTAATCACGAAATCTCTGGATTTAGGCACATCTTACCTCTCCTTGTTTGGTACTATCAGAAGTAATTCATGATCAGTGACAGAAAATACTATATATGACACAGAATTATGGAAGCGTGAAGAATGCTAAAATGAACACTTAACTGTGAATTTTACATATATTTCTCCTCAGATCTCAAATACCGTGTTAGCAAACAAAGGTGACAGTGATCTGTAGGGATGACATTTAACAAGAGAAAAGAAAGCAGAAACAGGATTTCCAGCCTGTCATTCAGAGACTGTCAAGCTGCACTTAAGTTAAATGAGAAAAAATAACCCTTAGGGAAAAGAAATAGAAGGAAAAGAAAAAAAAAAAAGCCATTCTTTGTCACTGGTAACCAAGTGAAAAGGCAGTATTATTTGTCAATAGCAAATAATAACAATTCGATACCAGGACTTCATGAATGTCAGTTTGATGTGGACTAACTTAAAGCCTGGTAACTTCAAGAGAAATGTAGACAAAGCAAACAGAGATAACAAAGTCTAAGTTAGTATTGACTTTAAGTCCATCTCACTTCTTATCAAAGTGTTAAAAGGAGTGATCAGAAAGACCTCTTTGCAAGCACTGAAGGATCCTATAAAGCAGTTAAATGCCCAAACAATAGCACTTCCTCAGTAAATGCAATTTGCTTTTCTTTCTTGAGATCAACCCACTACTCTCTACTTCTCCCTCTGTCTTTCCATGCCCACGTGATTTCAGTGCCGCTCTGACAGTGCCATTCCAGCAGATACTTTTTATGACTTTTTAGTGGGGTTTGGGGTTTTGTTAGTTGGATCTGGAATGTACAAAAAATGCAACTGGACTGAATTCAGAACTCAACAAAAAGGTTTCCTGAGCTCTTTTTTTTTTCTGCAGTGAGACATCAAAAGAAGGAAACTCTTAAGAAAACCTGATTTTTATTCTTAAAAGGCTTAAGGTTCTATGACACATAGATGTAATAAATACCCTCTCTGAATGTTTGTGTTTTTCTTCAATATTTAGCAAGCGGTTTTGCTTGATAGAATGATAGATTAATTACAGGTAAAGTTGTATCACAGCAGAACCTAAAAGTTAGGAGACTTTTCCCACTCAATCTACATTAGGTCTTAAAAGTACTCTCAGTTTAATGTTCAGATATATTCTTCTGCTGAATGAGGAACATACAATGATGTTTTTAAGGCTTGGAGCTATTGCCAATATTGCATATTATGGTGTTAAAAGCAAATTAAACTAGAAATGACAACTTTTTCCCCACAGGAGCAAAAAAGAACTATGTTTAAAATAAAAACATATGGGGCATAAAACATGGTTGAATTAGCTCAATTAAATATTATGTACATTTTTTCTTATCAGAATGTTCTCATAATTGAGATATAGAAGGATTAGCATATCAGTCATTCTTTTGTATTGATCTAAGATGATTTCAGAACATGTCTGATTCACTGATACACTCCATATAATTTAAAGCAAAATTTCTAATGACATTATAATAATTATGTGCCAATACATTTAAATTGTCATAAAAAAATACGTTAGATGTGTTTCTTTCATAATGTATATTATTAAGATGCTGGTATATAAAATCATTACTGTTTGATTCTTAAACACACAACTGACATCATAGTTGCTCCCACTGATACTGGTGATTCATACTACTTGTTTTGACTTTCAGCAGCTTGGTATAATTCTATAGTAATGTTGATTTGTGTTTCTGTGGAGTTTCCGTCTGTCCAGTAATAAACTCTCTTATTGACTTGCATGGACACTTACTTCAGAGGCTAGAATTTCACAGGAATTATATGATCAGTTATTGCTAAAAGGCATTCCTTGAGAATTTAAACGGCCTACAATAGCATGGAAAAGTTTGCTTAGGCACACATACAGTGAAAATCCAATAAAACTGGAATTATTATTTACCATTATGAAAGTTTTACCTTAAGGTCATGCTTCAACTTAGACATCTTTAGTGACATTGATATCAAAGCAGCCGTTGCTCTCATCTCAAACTTACCTGTTTCTAATCTTCATCCTAACACACCACTATGACCAGGAAAAATAGTATGTCATAGAATCATAGAGTTGTCTAGGTTGGAATGGACAGGGACCTTCCAGATCATCGTGTCCAATCATCAACCTAATACTGACAAAAAACATCACTAAACGAAGTCACTAAGCACCACCTCATCCCATCTTTTAAATATCTCCAGGGATGACGATTTCACCACTTGCCTGGGCAGCCTGTTCTAATGTTTGATAATCTTTGGTGTAGAAATTTTTCCTAATATCCGTTAGTGCTTGTTGCTTTGTTGGGTTAATATTTCTGAGAACTGAGTCCTTCAAAATGAAATGCTGCTGTTATATATAAAAAAAAGGTGGATTCAAGTTCAAGGATGTTTATCACCAAAACTATGTGCTATTCAAAGCCTAGGGATAATGTGCTCTCTATTTTATAATTATTCATTGTTTGAGAATTATTTTTTAAATTCTGAAAAAACAGCAAAGAATAAAATGGATGATGAGATAATTAATTCAGGGAAGCACATAGTGAAACTCATTAAAAGGCAACAGATTGATGATATCTGTAAAGCATTAAATATATACCCACAAATCAATAATGTTGGTATTTGATCCTTTTCTTTCCAGCCAAATGCAACAGATTTTTTATGGACCTTTAATTTTTTTTTTTCCATTCAGATTAGTAGGAAGTAGACTACAATGTCCTGGTATTTGTTCATAAATAGGATATACTTGTCTTCCTCATCAACATAAGGAAGGTAAAGTAGTAACATAACATGTTAAAAGTATAAATAATCCCTTCTGTTGAGCTTAAAAATAGTCATTCAAAGTCACAAGTTAAGCTGCATGGAATGTAGGCTCTCTAGGGACCCGAGCCGAAATTAATGAATTTAATAGTAGAATTGCAAATGACATTACTACACATTAAGTATGACCTTTTGTCACAGACATTTAAATATGATTTGTAAGTATAATCCTTAAAGATCTATCACTGAAACATAAATCTTACTATTTTCCCGTGACAAAACCTTTAAGAATGTGCCTACACTGTCTTCCACAATAACCTCACAGAGACACTGATGATGTATGGGCTAGATTAGCGGGCAGTGAGGTGGTCTGAAAACTAGCTGAGCTGCCAGTGTCAAAGAGTTGTCATAAACGGAAAGAAGTTCAGCTGGACACCAGTCCCCTGGTGGTGTGGCCCAGTGGTCAGTCCTTGGGTAAAACTGTTGAACATTTTTATTAATGATCTCGATGATGGGGCTGAATGCACCTGCAGACAGTTTGCAGGGGATACAAAACAAGGAGGAGCGGCTGTTACACCGTACGGATGTGCTGCTCTGAAACCTGGACAGGCTGGAGAAATGGGACACTGTGAACCTCATACAAATCAAGAGAGGGAAATGCAGAGTCTTACACCTAAGAAGGAATGACTCCAGGAACAGATACAGGATGACGAACACATGCCTGTAAAACAGCTTTGCAGAGGACCTGGGGGTCCTGGTGGACAACAAGCTGAAAAGGAGGTGAACAGCAGATTGAGGGGGCGCTCCTTTCCCTCTACGCAGCACTGTTAAGACACCTATGGAATGCTGGGCTCACCAGTACATGAAAGATATGGACTTACTGGAGGAAATTCAGCAAAGAGATGACTAAGGGACTGGAGCATCTTTCCTGTGAGCATTTGTTAAGTGAGCTGGGACTTCTCAGCCTGGACAAGATGGAAATCTTATCAATCTGTATAAATACTTGATGGAAGGGGGGTTGATGTTAAAAAGAGCCACACTTGTCACTAGTAGCCAGCAACAGGAAAAGAGGCAATGGTCACAAACTGAAAATCAGAAAATTCCATCTGAACACAGGAAACCTCTTTTTTTTTTTTTTTTCTACCGTGAGGGTGGTCAAACACTGCAACAGTGTTTGAGTATCTCCAGTCTGTGGAGATATTAACAATCTGACTGGCCACAGTTTGGTAACCTGCTCTAGGTGACCCTGCGTGAGCAGTGGGGTTGGCCTAGATGTGCCCTCCAACCTCAATTATTCTGTTAATCTATGATTCTCTTTCACGTGCACAGAAATTACCATAGTGTAGCACTCTATGAAGTTACAGAGGTATGATTCACACTAAAGCACTAGTAGAATCTATGTGTTATGTCATCATGTGGATTCCTTGGAAAGGATAGTTCCAGGTCATGAACATGGGGATTAGATTCTGGGAACTTTAGTGCAAAATACCATAACTTCCATGGAAAGTATAGAGGTGTTGACTTGAACACAGATATATGTACTGTACATTTAATACAGAATTCCTTGTAGCTCAGTAAACACAGCATGGCTCTTTTTTAGAATTTAAAATTTCATACATCATACCCCATTTCTTTCTTGACCTGAGAATTAAATAAGCCTATTCCTTTTTCCTCCCATAAATGAGAAGATTTTCATGCTTTTCAGGATAATTTTTTCTTTTCCTTAAAATCATAGCTTCTGAGGTAATGTGATTTTCTTCATTTACTGCAATAATTACAGCATTGTTAAATATCTTGGAATTTTTAAGCAATTCAATGTTTGCTTTTCTATTTTATTCTATTTTAATCTAAGGATTTCTTTTTTAATCTAAGGAACTTTCAGCATTTTCTGGATTGCATTCTGGCACTAATTTACAGGCATTTTGTGTCTAAAGTTGCATTTGTTAAGAGAGCGAAAGGTGTAGGTGTGTTGCTACACCAGTATTGGTGCTTATTCAACAGGTCCTAATAGATGCTAAAGTACAGCATTTTATAGCATATCAGTCTGCTGACTGTTCAGGGGCTAGTGATTATGGAGTCATGGAGAAACTGAGGACTTTGGAGGCTCTTCAGACTAGCACTGCTGTCTGAAGCCAGTCATCATTTAATCAAAACGTGTGGGGTTTAAATCCGAGGCTCTTGTTTGTGAATAACATGCACTACACTCAACAGCCAACTGCCCATTTCTTCTTAGCTTCAGTTAGACCTTAAATCCATTAAAATATGTGGATTCAGATGATATTCCAGTATCAGAGGAGGTCACACACAGTTATACAATGTGCCATGTTGTTCTGCAAACAATTTCATACTGAATCATAATCTGCTACTTCAAGGTAAATATCACTACTCTTTTCTATGGGCCTACTTGCCTGGGAAGATACTAGTGATTATTAAGAAAAACTGCATGGCCCCACTGCAAATAAAAGAAAGTATGCTTCCACGGGAGATCTTAAAGCTGCAATTGTCTACCTTTAACATAAATTTTAATGCTACTTCCAATACTCATATAGAAAAAGAAAGTCTCAGTAGACATTTACTCATCTGGTGTCAAAATTGGCAATTTTTGAGACAGAACGGGAAGAAATAATCCATAAAGTTTCATCATTATTAGCTATCATGTGTTGACAGAAAGTGTCACATTGTGATTTATATGTTAATGGAATGCCATCAATGATAGCAACTAATAGCATCACATTATAGTGCTACTAGTAAATTGCAAAATCTTGCCATCAAACATCAAAATGACAATTTTAATAGTAACATCTGAATTTTAATGCCCTAAAATTAGTCTTCTTTCCAACAGTTTTCAGTGTTCTGTCTTATCAAGAAAATCACACTGCAATTAGCTTTCACTATGACTCGCGCAATGTCACAGTACAAATATTATCTTAACCTTCAAGCTTATGATGCAACGTGCAATGCATTGATACTTGCTTTAAGCTTAATTCACTTTTTTTTTTTCTTCTTCCTGCCAATGAAGGCAATCCTCTACTTACTGAGGAAGCAAATTACTTCTCCATTATAATGTAATAATGCAGGAGAGTGGTATTTTAACAATATACCAATGTAACAATATTAACAATAGAAAATAAAATGTAGCTGTCTTTCTGAGTAAGAAAACACTTCACAACTATTAGAAAAAAAAAAGGCAAAAAAAAAAGGAATCAGGGGGGACTATGCTATAAAGCAGAATAAAATTAGCTTCCAGCGGGTATTATGATAAATAACAAATTAATGCCAGAAAGAAATTTGCTGCTAAGGGTCCTGTTTCTGTTGCCTTTCTTAAATCAGGTTTCGTAACTAGAATTATGCCCAGCTTCAGAGATTGGTAGAGGAGAGTGGTGATGCATTTGTTCAGGGTAGGAATTCGATGTTTACAATTTGTTCAGCCTGAGAGTCACCATCTGTCTTTTCCAAACTTTTGCTTAAGTTGGTGATTTCAGAAATACTTTTACTTTGAGCTAAAAACTGCTAAAGATAATTTTTAATGACAGACATGATTGCAAGCCAAAGTGGTAAGAAATACATTTTCCTCAAGCAAAGCTTCTGGTTTTTGTTAAGATTTAAAAAATATTGTCACTTAGTCATAAATATGTATGGGAAATGTTTTCTTGTCCTTCTAAAAAGGTAAAAGTTATCTTAACGTTCCTATTCATTATAAAAATCTTTCCAAAAGGTTTCTAAAAAAAAAGAGATGAAGACCACTTTCTATATTTCTGGTAGCTTGACACTTCCACGTTCACATTATGATACAAAATTCAAGTCTCTTTTATGTCTTCTGCCTGTAATCAATTATTTATGCAGCTTGGAACAGAGACTGAAAGCAACTCAGCTGAGATCAGCAATAACATGGCACTAGGGCAAAATAAGTATTCAAAGCTAGATTTCCCACAACACAGATATATGTCCTTTACTGCCACTGACCATTGCATCCATCCTGGTCTCTTCTTCTTCTTCAAGTCATTCTCTCCTTCTCTCTTTGAGAGAGAACTTTTTTACTGAACCTAGTAATTTGAATGCCTACAATTTTGCAAAGCCAGTTCATTACAGAACACAATATAATTTCTGTTTGAAAATGAACAATTTTCCACTTGAGAGATGTATGTCTTCATAATTTTTTACATCCACACATACCTATTGCTTAGTCTTAATGTCCCACATTGTCAGCTTTCATGTTGTTGTGTTCTGTATTACTAAGGTGTAGAAAAAAGATCCAACAATTTAAAACTGACTTTAGAGTCCTAGACTCTAGTTTTAACACCTTTTTTCACATAGTATCAACCTTGACCTAAAGGAACGTCAATCATAACCCATCATGCTGCCGGTGGCAATGGCCTCTGTCCTACTGAAAATTTTACATAGCAAGCTATCCCACTAAGAATCATTTCAGAAATAGGTGAGCTGAGGACTCTTATGCTGGGGTGTTCCTTTCCAACCACAGCTGAAAAACTGACACAGTACCTTCTGTACCAATGCCTGGCAAAGACTGCTCTTATCAGGTGGCACGGCAAGAAATTAATTTTGTTTAATGACACATTTTTATAGCTTCTGAGAAAACTATATGGGAACTGGAAAAAAAAAACAAAAAACAAAAAAACAAAAACCCAAACCTACCTAAAAACCCAAAAATACATCTAAAGCCAAAATATTTCCTCATCTATAATACATTTTGTTCAGCAATTAGATGACTTCATGATGTCAGTCAGAGCATCCCTGAAGAGGTTAATTTTAAAAGGTGTCTTCCCATTTGCATTTGGTTACTGGACATATTACAGAGGTCACAAAGAGCCTGACTGCACGGTGATCACAAAGATATTTCTACATCAGGTGTCAGGAAATTTTTTATTTGTTTTACGTGATCATCTCCTTACAATTATACTAAATGTATAACAGTTTTCTCTTGCACTGAATCACTGGTAGCAATCCTACCAAACTATTTAAGGCAGCAGATACAATAAAACGTACTCTTTTCCTCCTTAGAAAAAGTGTGAAATCTTCTGTATGACTTCAGCAGTATAAGCACAAGAAGTGTATCTCATTGTAAAAGAAATCTAAATATGCAAGACTAATGGAAAATCGTTGTTAGTGCCAGCTTGAGGTAATTTTACTCTGTTGTGGCACCATTTAACAATCACATAACTGTGATTAATACAAAACAATGACATGGATCTGAGCCTGAATTGACTGACAGGCATCAGTTGAACAAATAATGAAATAAAAAATAATTCCTTGTGCATAATGCTAAATCTGTAGTTTAGAAACATACATTTAGAAAATTGCATGTCTACATACAAAATCATGACTTAGTGAATCTACAGAGTTTAGTTTAACTGCAATTAACTCACTATTACTTAACAATTTGTGGCATTTAATTAAGTATAGTCAAGCACATAAATACAAAATAGGAAAACATTAGGCTAGGATTAAGTTTTACAGAAAAAAACCACCAAGAATCCCCAAAGATCATGTATAAGATATATGTGTTTGCCTTCTATTAACTCTACTAGGCTTTTGTCTTAGGAAAATAAAATTTATTCAATTCACCCCTCCTTTCTCTTCTTAGTGTACACTTCATATGGCAATATTTCTGAATGCCTATGATCACTCAAAAAAAAAGGAGCGTGGAAGAGAGTAAGAAAAGCACTAAAACCCATTTACTGGCCAATGGAATAGAAATTTCTAGTCCAACATCAGTCTTACATGAACACAGTTATTTTCTGTTCAGATCTTTTATAATGTTTATACTTCAATATCTTGCTTTTCTGCCACATTTCATTCACATGATTTATAAAACAATGAAATAGTTACAAATGAAATAATTTGCAATTTCATTAAGATGTTAATGTCATTAAATATTCATTACTTCTCTCCCCACCCCTGAAAAAAAGAAATTAAATGAAATTGTTGGTACCAATTTCTCACTTTATTAGAGTTCAGGAAGCAACAGTGACTATACCACATAAAATAATCTAAGAAATACACATTTATACACTTGCTGTCACTTCTGGTCCGTAAAATATGAATCCACTTCATGCTCATGAGCTAAGAAAAGCGGTGAGAACTTCGGAGCCACTACTTTTTTTACACTTATTACTTAATAGACTTCCTACATATATATTCCCATTCAGCAGGCAAAGTACATTTCAGCTCTAAAGTCTCATACTTTGGGATTATGTACTTCTTTATTATATCTTTAAAGACCTTCTATGCTATTATTCTGCTAATGCTAAACACACAATGAACATTCAGTTCCGTGTCGTTTTGCCAAGTGCCCTCTTTCTCCTCTTTCAAATCATTCATTAAACTGACATCTTCCAGGAATCCTTCCTACTTTGTTTTTTCTAATCATTAATCTCTTCATGCTTTTCACTACTTTAAATCCTGTTCAAATCCTCATTCCGTCCCTATCGTTAAGTGAAGCAGACTGCTTCTTGTAGCTTTGATTAAGGATAAAATGTAAATTCCTCACCATGGGGAGCTTTTGTTTAAACAACCAGGAGGAAAAAACAGTGGTAGTTTTTCTCATAACTTACAAAGTGAAAATACTTGCTCAAAGGAGTTCAGATAGACAAAAGGACTTTTGCTGATGGCTTCTGCCACTGTGGCTTCTCTTGGGGGAATTTTTTACTCCTGGTATAATATTTATAATCTATCAAACTATGAATGACTTGATAAATCATTTAGCAAATTTTTCAAAAATCCTTTAGAAGTTTGACTGGAGCAGCAAATTGTTTTACTTCCTTGTTATATGGCTACTTTTTTCCATGCACGTACCTGTCATTACAGTCAAAATTTTGTCACAAACAAAATAGTACTAATTTTACTTGTAGAGCTCACAAATGATTGTTAGGCGAATTAATCCTTAGACTGTCTAAACAAAATCCAGTGGCTTTTATTTGTAGTTCTATTACAATATAGTATATTAGTTATTATACATAATACATGTTATAATTGATATGTTATACATATCAGTAGAAGCCGGTATGTAAAACCTTCATGGCATCTGTCTCATTTCTCTGGTGTTACATTCACCCTTATGGTGCTTCTGAGAGCCCAAGGGCCATCACTTCCATCCTCCTCTAGGAGGATGCAGATAACAGGGGTTATGAGTAATCAGATTACCAAGGTCTCCTCTGGGAGGAAGTATGATGTTGGTGATGGCGTTTTCTTCCTCCTCAGCCATGGGTATGCTTGGATTTAGACATTTTACTTACACATTCTGCTTCCTTTTCATTGACTTGCAGCTAAAGTTTGAAAGTTGCAAAGTTGTCTTCCCCAGCCCAATTTGTTACCCAGTGACAACCTAGTTTTGCCTGACTTTTATTGTATGTGATGTTGGCTGACCTGAAATGACACTCATTAGGCAATAGCCACTTGACCGTATGCAAATGTTACGTCAGTGAAAAAATACTAAAAGCAACTCTGTTGAAGGCAAGTCCTGACAAGTCCAACATTGGCACCGTCAGGTCAATACAAATCCAGTGACCTCTGGCTGGTCAGAGAAAAATCAGAATCACCAGCCTGTATCCTATCCACTTGTCAATCTTAAAGTGATGGAAAAGAGAGGGTTTATACTTATGTTCAAAACTTTCACTATTGACAATAGTAATGGGATACCCAAATTTGTATCTACGTCTATTCTGCACATATACATGATCCACTGATATCTAAGACACATCTTCCCAACCATTTAGGAGGGATACAGGAATTCTGAAGATGTCCCTTACTGTATGTCTCTCATTTCTTCCACAGTATTCTCCTGTCCACAGCTATTCAAAAGAGGGAGAGAGACATACTTTGCCTTGTAACCACTTACTATTTAGCAGGTGAGGATTTCAAGTGAGCATGGTCCTCCACTGCAGTCCTATTCCTTCACAAGCTGAAATTGATGGCATTGACTTCAGAAGTCCATGTCCCTCGCACCTTAATGTATCACCAAGCCAGACTTAAGGCCATCAGGTCCAACAGTGAACTAGACAAAAAGAATATTTAAATAAAGGTTTAATTATCTGGGTATGTCTGACCCTGAAAAAAGGCAGGAATAATGGGAAGGATTATACTTCTATCTCTCAAATATTATGAATGTAAAATGACAAATAGAATTGATTTTTAACCCAGACTGGGAATCCATGTCATCCCCTTCACAATGAAAAATAGTATTACTTCTTCCACTAGATACTGTCACTTCGCCTTTGTACTGCTCTCATTTGAATAATCTTGTTCACCTGCAGCCCTCTTCTCTTTTTGTTTTAGTCTTCTCAGTGCAGGGTACTAGCAATTTCTCCCCACCTCTGGTGATTTAATAACCCTGAACTATCTTTTACGACAAGTTCAGCAGCGAGGTTATTGTTTGCATATTTGATGGTTTTGATGCTATACTAATGCTAAGTATTGGTCAAAAATATTTTTAACATACTTCAGTCTGTTATATTCTGTTATATTATATTCAATGGCAATATTCAATTCATTCATATTCAATTCTAATGGCAATTCATTTTAAATTATTTCCATACCCTTATATATATCCACAAATAACTACTAAATTGCAGTCAGTGGCTAGATCCAAAGGCAGCACATATTGTTGACAATAGCTAGAGAATTTACAAGTTTTCACTTTAGAAACTCTTTGAGTTTCTCTTAGCATTTTATACCATATATATAGAAACTTTATAGAAAACTTTTACTATAACTCATTTATTGGATTTTTCCTTTTAGAATTTATTACCTTGCATTTTCCCACAAGAAATCACACAGCCTACATACTTAGTGAGGTTTTCAGTCTGTCCTCGCCACAACTAAACATCACTGAAATTACAGCTGTGTTTCTGATAATGCCTCCTGTCACCTTCTCTCCTTTGTCTGGTTTTGTACCACTTACATTTGATGGCTTTTTACCAGCCTATTAAGAAAGAGAAAATTGCTCCTTTTATGACCCTAGGACTGAAGATATTCCATTAGTGACCTCCATCTTTATTAAATCACTTCAAATTGTGGATATTGGAAAGCTTTAACATGTAACACAGTAAGTTTTAGAAGAGTCTTTCACTACTAAAGTGATACTAAAGTAAGTGGTATTATACAGAAATCAGTAGTGGACTTCCTTGGGGTACTGGCTCTGCTCTGACCAATTCCTAGCTCTGCTTCACAGCAGTGGTCAGAGCAACTCCTGAGGTCAATGTAGGGCCCTAGGAATCTCCCAAGGATGGTTTGTTTTAGCTTGAAGGGAAACTTACTCAAGAACTGAGATTCCTCCTGGATAGCAAGCATCTAAAAGCTTATCTGCACACCCGACTTCATTTGAATTTGTTTACCTCTGCGGAAAAGAAGATTAAAAATGAAGCACATTTTCTAGAAAACCACTGAATTAGTTCTTGTTGGTACCATTGGAAACAATTTCTATGGGTAAAAATAAACCAGTGAAACATATTCAAATTACGATGAACAAGCAGGTTCTTTTCTAGCTGCAATACTGTGCTAGTTAACTTGGGGAGCAGGTAAAACAGAATTCATCTCTCTCTCTCTAACACTAGTTTATGGTTTTACCTCCAAAAGTGTCAGAATCTCTATACTGAAAATAAATGTCAAACAGCATGATGATGATTCACCATTTTCCTGCTTCTGTTTTCTGGGATTAGGCTCTGAAATGCTGGCAATAGCTCACTGTATTTAGCTTATATAACATTTTCCTACTCACCTTTTAAAAGACTAGATTAATCTTTTATCATGAGGAGTATTTACTGTACCTGTATTTTGTTTAATTTATTACCTATAATGCAGTTGTATCTATTCACAGAAAATGTGGTATTTTAATCACACAGACAACAGACATGACAATTAGGTTGCTATTTCTTAGTTGCTTACCTTTGTTGCCCTCTTTCTGTTAGCTGCAGGTCTTATTTTGTCACAATATATTTGATAATTTTGTCATGGAAGGTTTGTCTGGTTGTTGGGTTTTGTCCTTTTTTTTGTGTGGTGGTGTTTTTTTTTTTTTTTTTTCTGCAAAAAAGCAAATGATTTAAAGACCAAAGAAACGTGCACAAATCTTTTGGAAAGAGATGGTCTGACTGGAAGTGCAACTCAGCAGCTTCCTTCAGGGAAGATGTTTGTCATATGCATTCCTCCTTGTGAGGTTATCTGTGATACAATACAGAGTGGAAAAAAAAAAAGAAAGAAGCAAAATTTTACGGGAAAAGGTGGGCTTAATCAGGGGAAAAAAAAAAAAAAAAGAAAAAAAAAAGAGGATCCTGAAACAGATTAATTACTTCTACATAAAGAATATAAAGCTAAAAAAAAAATAAAAATATTCAGCTAGGAGTTGACTAAGAAGCCATCCAATTATTGTTAGGCCATGGCTGCATTTCTATTGGTTTTCTTACAAACTATTTTTGCAGATTTTAAACTTATTTATTCATTCATTTGGATGTTGGGCATTATTTGAGAGAAAAGGTGAATTGGGATGAAAATAACAGCGTGAGACTGCATTGCTTCTACAAAAAGAGCAAACTGAAATAATGCACAGCTTTATCCTTTTACAAGTGCTGCTCTTTTGGGAATATTTTCCCTGGACAAAACTAAGGCAGCTACTCAAGTAATGGAAAAGACACACTTTATAGCTGTGGCAAACCCTGGAGAATTACACTTAGCTCACCACATTTTAAAATTTCTTTACTTATACTTCTTGAAGAATATCAACATCATATCTGATAAGACACCTCAATCCTCTTCCCTCATCCAAGGGAGAGAACTGTCTGTGTTTAAAGGTAGGGAAGGCTAAGATAGAAGCTGCAATAATTACTGCCAAGCCCACTTTACTGCCAAATGCTAATCTTGACCAAGGAGATACGATTAAGAAAAGGCAATTAAAAATTCCAGCAACATAATTTAGTATTAATAGGGAAAATACCATTATAATTATTAAAAACTGCTGAAGCTTTTTAAGCACTATATCTGGGTTAAAAAAACAGCTCAGAAAGAATCCCATATTTTCCTTAACAACTGTCATGAGTGGGTGTGCTGGCAAGATTTTCAGTATCAATAATGCAATTCTGTATCTAGATCAAGATTTCCATTCTAGAGGAATGGCTATTAAGGAGACAGGTGAAACAATAGATGCACTGCTAGTAATCTGTCAGGGACAATATTTCCTCAAAAGCTGTGGATAGGAAGCAGAAGCAGGCATCAGCCATCAGGATCAACCTGTTCCTCCTCATGCTTTTTGCCTGTATCAGCAGGATTGAGCAGATCCCTCCACAGCCTTGGATCTTCAGCCCCAGAGCCTTGTAGTTACTCCTGATGCACTCAAGGTCCCTCCGCTGGCAGTATCCTCTGCAGAACCAGAGGTAGAGAAGAAGATTTACATGTGTTGCCCAAAGTAGGGATTATCCAGCCTCCCACATCTCAGGAATTTCCACTTATCAGCTGTCCCCTGCTTTCCTCCTTAACAGTGCAGGATTCAGCTTCTTGGCCTTGACGGGTTTCTGCAAAGACCCTGTCGATCTCCTTGTTCATCCTTCCCAGCCGTCACCACTTCTCACAGCTCCTTCACCTGGTGCCTCAGCACCTCGAACAAAGTACACCTCCCACAGATGAAGCCAATGCTGTCCTCAGTGAAGCCACCCAGCACATTCTGCACAAGACTTGGACATTCCCATCCTCTTTCAGGAGCTCTTTCTGGTCAAGGCCTATGATGTGTTAAGGACACACTGTGTCTCCAGCTCACGTTGGCCACAACATGTGGCACGTCACTGAGCTGTGCAGCCTTCAGTGGAGAAGGTGCAGGTTCTTCTTACCAAGCCAGCTCTCAACTTGCTCAACACACTGCAGAAGCAAACCCTCACCCCGAGCAGCCCCCATAAATCCCTGAAGAAGCATCCTGGAAACTCTGCAACAACTGCTGCTCCCAGACTTAATAATCAAGCTTAATGATCTTCCTTAAGTATTGCATGTGAGATGCCTGTGATATTAATCAATGTTTAACAAAGGCAAAAAGTGCTGCTCACTGAATATAAATACTTGCATAGAAAGATTTAGCATTTGTTTAGTGAGCTTAATTAAAAAGCTCTACTTGATGTGTGTAGTGCCCTTTTGAGGATCTAAACTCCTTGATAAAGAAATAAGCTGTTTTCCCTCACTTAGAGCTTCCTTTTCTTCGTAAGTGATGAATGGTTTCAAAGATCAAAAGGTAAGGTTTCATCTCCTATATTAATTTAAAAGCTATTTTAACATTCTGATAAGCCCAGGAGTTTTGGAAGGCTTCATTTTGTTTGCCTCAGTTGATGAACAAAATTAAGGTAATTAAATGAAGTTAGATGTCTTAGAATCAGCCTTAGTCTGTGCATTTAGCACAAGAACATGAAAATTTGCATAGGAAAGACCACATCCACTAATGATTAAACTGCTTTGTTTACTGTTTAATGCAACTGGCTAATTTCAATGAAGGTCAAGATTGAGAGAGGAAGGCACTGTACTGCATTTAGACTGAATCATGTAGAATTTAAAAGATTCTCTTCAGATAGAAGAGAACTCGATAACATTTTCCCATAGTTGTAGCTAAGGAAGATCCTGAACTTGTCTGAACAAAGACCAATTGATTAAATTAAGTAAAAAGTTTGCAAGTCTTTCTGACCTTGCAGTTTCTAGTTTCTGTGTGCAATGTTTTCTGTTAATACAAAACCTATCACCAGTTTACGCCATGCCCGTGATATGCAATAACAATAACAAAAAACCCAAAGAAAAATTCCTTTCATGTCATGTGACTTAATTGTCCCATAGTGTCAGTTGTCTGACTGTCTTATTTCAGGAATAAAGTTATAGGATATTAATGTCCAGGATTAAAGGGAACAATGTACTTGTTATTAACAAAAATGTAGAAGTTATGGGGCAAATAAGAAACTATAACTCCATAATATTTATACTGGCAAAGGGTTTTGCCATGAGTATACACAAATAGACATGGCTGTAATCTCTACACTACATTAGAAACATTTCAAAAAGCCTTTTTGGAGATACTAATGACTTGTCTAAGAAGAAAAAAAGTAAAAAATCTGAAACTGTAAAGTATACACACTGAACAATTGCAAAAGAAATTATGCCTTTAAAATGTTGTAAATATTCACAGAATGGTAGGGGTTGGAACAGACCCTCACAAATCATCTAGTTGAACCCCCTTGACAAAGCAGGGTCACCCAGAGCAGGCTGGACAGGAACATATATAGGTGGGTTTTGAATATCTCCAGAGGAGACTCCACAACCTCTCTGGGCAGCCTGTTCCAGTGCTCTGGCACCCTCAAAGGAAAGAAGTTCCTCCTCGTGTTCAGGTGGAATTTCCTGTGTTCTAGTTTGTACCCATTGCCCCTTGTCCTATTCTCTTGATGAAGCATCCTGGAAACTCTGCAACAACTGCTGCTCCCAGACTTAATAATCAAGCTTAATGATCTTCCTTAAGTATTGCATGTGAGATGCCTGTGATATTAATCAATGTTTAACAAAGGCAAAAAGTGCTGCTCACTGAATATAAATACTTGCATAGAAAGATTTAGCATTTGTTTAGTGAGCTTAATTAAAAAGCTCTACTTGATGTGTGTAGTGCCCTTTTGAGGATCTAAACTCCTTGATAAAGAAATAAGCTGTTTTCCCTCACTTAGAGCTTCCTTTTCTTCGTAAGTGATGAATGGTTTCAAAGATCAAAAGGTAAGGTTTCATCTCCTATATTAATTTAAAAGCTATTTTAACATTCTGATAAGCCCAGGAGTTTTGGAAGGCTTCATTTTGTTTGCCTCAGTTGATGAACAAAATTAAGGTAATTAAATGAAGTTAGATGTCTTAGAATCAGCCTTAGTCTGTGCATTTAGCACAAGAACATGAAAATTTGCATAGGAAAGACCACATCCACTAATGATTAAACTGCTTTGTTTACTGTTTAATGCAACTGGCTAATTTCAATGAAGGTCAAGATTGAGAGAGGAAGGCACTGTACTGCATTTAGACTGAATCATGTAGAATTTAAAAGATTCTCTTCAGATAGAAGAGAACTCGATAACATTTTCCCATAGTTGTAGCTAAGGAAGATCCTGAACTTGTCTGAACAAAGACCAATTGATTAAATTAAGTAAAAAGTTTGCAAGTCTTTCTGACCTTGCAGTTTCTAGTTTCTGTGTGCAATGTTTTCTGTTAATACAAAACCTATCACCAGTTTACGCCATGCCCGTGATATGCAATAACAATAACAAAAAACCCAAAGAAAAATTCCTTTCATGTCATGTGACTTAATTGTCCCATAGTGTCAGTTGTCTGACTGTCTTATTTCAGGAATAAAGTTATAGGATATTAATGTCCAGGATTAAAGGGAACAATGTACTTGTTATTAACAAAAATGTAGAAGTTATGGGGCAAATAAGAAACTATAACTCCATAATATTTATACTGGCAAAGGGTTTTGCCATGAGTATACACAAATAGACATGGCTGTAATCTCTACACTACATTAGAAACATTTCAAAAAGCCTTTTTGGAGATACTAATGACTTGTCTAAGAAGAAAAAAAGTAAAAAATCTGAAACTGTAAAGTATACACACTGAACAATTGCAAAAGAAATTATGCCTTTAAAATGTTGTAAATATTCACAGAATGGTAGGGGTTGGAACAGACCCTCACAAATCATCTAGTTGAACCCCCTTGACAAAGCAGGGTCACCCAGAGCAGGCTGGACAGGAACATATATAGGTGGGTTTTGAATATCTCCAGAGGAGACTCCACAACCTCTCTGGGCAGCCTGTTCCAGTGCTCTGGCACCCTCAAAGGAAAGAAGTTCCTCCTCGTGTTCAGGTGGAATTTCCTGTGTTCTAGTTTGTACCCATTGCCCCTTGTCCTATTCTCTTGATACCCACTCTTTAGATATTTATAAGCATTGATCAGATCCCCACTCAGTCTTCTATTCTCCAGACTGCTAGTTACACGCCTCCAGCTATACTCTGTGCCACCTATTGACGCAGATATTACTAGAAAATCATAATAAAATAGTTAATAATACAGTACTGCAGTAAAATAAATTCACTTAAATCTATACAAATACCCTATATTTCAAAATTTTATTCCAGAGAACATTTAGATTTATCAAAGCTTACCTTTTCCCCACTGTTGGGTAATTAGTTATTTGTTTTTAGATTATAGAGTCTTGCTATGAGAAATAAAACACCTTTGAATCCTCAAATTTTCCTGGAATGGAAAATTATTTTAATCTAAGCTTAATTAGTTTTCTTTTTTTAGCTTGAGCTGCCAGCAGCATTTGGAGCTTACTTCTTCTTTTCATTAGGAAAAAGAATTTATGACAGTCAGGTATTTGGCAGGAGCCCATTCAATTAAAAATAATGCACAAAATTTCTATTTGTCTTAACACCAGAATAAAATAACACTACACAGTTCTTCTGTGCAAAATTCAGTCCTTGTCAAAGCCCCTGTCATGCCATCATTTACCTGTATGGAAGCTCATTAGCAACCCAAAAGGATTTTATGACCCAGTGGTCAAATTCAAGTTTGCTTTCAAGTCAACTAACATCCTCACGGAAGGCAAGGGAAAGTCATACTCACAACTCCATCTCTGTAGTGAACCTGGGAAATGTTCCTATGATGTTACTGGAGGAGACTCTTCTTTTAAAGTTCTGTATTTTAAACCAGTTTTTACCACAGAAAACAGTAGTATCATTGAAATGAATCTAGAGAACCATTAACAAGTCTGTACCTTCAGTTTCTAAATAGCTGTGTGATGGCAGCTGCAAACTCACAGAGATTGCCTTCTCCAAAGAACTTGTATAGGACATACACATTGGACTAAAAGTGAGTAATCATTACTATTATTTTTGGAGAGGTAGAAATGTGGCCTAGTAAAATTTTTTTAGGAATTTCTTACAAGCTTGTACTGCAATCTGAACCAAGAACTATAATTTTTCCCTAATACTTTTTTTCCACATCAATACACCCCTCCTTCCCAACTGTTTCAGACAACAGAGACTATTTCGGAGACATTCAGATTACTTGAAATAAGTAATGACTGCCAGTTATACTGATTACAGCAGCAGTAGTAGCTTTTCTTTTTTTCTCCCAGCATGCTCAGATTAATTTCTGTATTTTATTGTCAGGGTTCGTTCTTGCTGATGAATGTTTTTTACCTTGTAAGCTTCCTGAGCAAAAAGGCTGAATAAGTAGGGATGGATATATTCTCTTGGTGCTATCTTCAGTCTCAAAGTTGTACTAAAGAACAGGAAATTTCAAACATAGACAGCTAATCTCTTCCTGCCTCCTAAGGACAACCAAAAATAGAATGGTCAAGCTTTGATTTATATTTGATTAGAAGTGTTGAATCAAAATGCGGACATCTCTAACCCCATGCAGTCCCAGTTGCAGTTAGGAAAGCTTCCTCTCCTTGTTAAGACAGAACATTTTAGTCCATTTTTGCTGAAAACAATGAAATTATTAACCATCTTCCACTGGCTGATTTTGGCTGCAATAGCTGTTCATTGGGACTAGAGGCAGCAGATTAAAGAGTGCTGGGAACTCAGAAACTTCAGACACACAGCATGTGTCACTTGGAAGATATATTTCATTTGCTTGGTCATATAGCTAACAAACACTGACTTATCTTTATGTTATTCTAGTGTATCTCAAATGCCACCCAGCATGACAACATCTTCCTTCTCATACCATAGCAAGAGATCTGTAAAAATTCACGGACTTCAGACCACCCACAGGACACAGATGTTCACTCCTTCTTGTAGGCCAGCTCACAAGCAGCCTCTGCAGGCTGATTGTACAAGTTCTGACATACCACTAGCTCCCAAAATAGCACCAAAACTGTTTTTGCATGTAAAAGGTAACTCTACGCCTTCTTTCAATCTGCTCTCTAATCATTTTACTTAATGCTCCCCATTCTTGTATTAAGAGGATTGTAATTTTCTTCATCTGTTTTTTTTAATCCTATAATATTCCTTCTTTTTATTTTGTTTTCTTTTTCTATCTGAGGAGGCTAGTTTCTTTGAATTCTCTCTATGAATATCATTCAATATCTTTGTCAACTCTTCCCATTTTTCTCTTCTAGCTGTACTATAGCTTCCCAAGAAGGGAAATCACTGTATTTCAGAATCATGTGTTAGCACCATGGCATAACTGTTATGAAGGAAAATGACTACGCCCTGGCCTGAGTCTTAGCTGAGTAGACCATGGGAAACTACTTCAGCTGACATGAAAAATTGCTGGGACCATCAGAAACCAGAGAGAGAAGCTTACAGGTGTTACAAATACATGGGGGATGGCCAGATATCACAGGTGGTGGAGATGGGCTATGTACAGGAGTGACAATCGGGCTTCACAGATAATTATGGAGGAGCATTGAGAACACTTCAGGAATACAATCTCGCAAGGCCAACTTTTCCTGGGTGACTGGACCAGTGACACCATATAAAAGAGGTCCTTGTTAACAGTAACATAAATACGAAACTTCAGTGTACCAAAACCGAAATTGAATGGGAAAAAGTAATTAGGGGCATGACACAGAAGACAAGGGTGGAGAAAGGGAGAGATGGAAGTCAATGGGAGGAAGATAAAGCATAGGCAAATAGAGAAAAAGGGATGATATGGGCTAGTGCCATGTGGGCAGACACAGGTCAACGTTTGGCTGAGCCCTGCACCTCATCACCACCATCTGCCCTCTTCTTGTTACATCCTATTCCTAAATATTTCCTGTGTGACCTCACTTTCTACTTGGGGAGGGGTGAAAAGGTCTCAATGCCATTTCCATAGATCTGGGTGTCGGCAGCTGGTGGGACTGGGGTGCAGGTGTGTTTCCCCAGTGAAAGTCAGTAATCTGTGTCCACGTGCATGTATGTACTTGCATGTCTGAGCGTGTTTCTCTCCGGATTACATGTTCTTCCGTTCTCTTGGTCAGACCTGCACAGGGGAACAGCAACAGCCACCTCCATTGGGCTGGAACAGGATATTTTACTACTCTGAATTAATTCTATACTATCATTAAACTATTTATTTCCTTTTTTCAGATAATGAATGAACACTCTGAATGCCAGATATTTCAGAATAGCTTTTTGGAGGATTTCACTGATAACCTGTTAACATTACAAAAATGTTACAAAAACTATTTAAAGTCTGTCTCTGTTTGTCTGAAACCTCTGTAAAACCTATTCAAGCAACTTTTTTTTTTTTAATTCAGTACTTCATTAGTACTCACCACTCAATGCCTTTTGAAATGGATGGCTTGAGACTGTATGTGGTTAATAAATATAAAGACCTAACATTTTTAGGTATTTAGAATACGTATCTGCCAGATTTGTGGCCAAAGATTTGATTTAAGGAAATAACATATAGTGTTTTTCCATCTAAGACCATCAATGCCCATGTACTTCAGAGCACTTTTTCTCTTTATAGTTCTTTGGCAGAGGGCATGGTCTCTCTTAAGTGAAACCTATTATCTCTAAAGCAAAAGCAATAAACTTTAATCAGGTTATTACATATCACAAAGAGGTTATTGAAGCTCTTCACTGAAAATATATTTAAAGTAGTACATAAGAAGGTTGAATCTCCTGAGATTGTCTTGTATGTTAAAAAAGTTTGGAAAGAACTTAATGTGAATTCTATTTTTAAATGCTTTCAGAGTCTGGAATGTTTGATCGTTACAGAACATTAAAGTAATGAACAAATAACAGCAGCTATTGCAACTGATCATTCATTCAGCAATGGATCTTGATGTACTTAACATCGTGTTTCAGAATCATCTGTGAAAATTGTTATTGCTTAAATTGATGCCATGGCTTTGCTGGTGAATAAACATTAAACAAAACAAACAAAAAGAAACACTAACCTTATTCTCAAATATTGGTAGCTAAAAAGAAAGACTAAAATAATGAGCTGGTTTTCAGTTTCCAAGTATGTACGTTATCTCATATACACAAGCATAAACACATAGACAATAACATTTTTCCAAACTTATTTTTTCTTCTGTGTACAGAGCTGTCAAGTTTCACCCAAGATAATACCAAAACTTTGAGTACTGAAAACTGAGGAAACAATTCTTATAGAAGCATCCAAAACCTAAATTAGCTTTGTCAATACAGAACCATGAAAGCAGATTTGAAAAAGTACCAAATGCTAAGGATTTAAATTTTTGTTACTATGTAATGTTACTGGAAAATTCAGGATCCTGCCAACCTATTCTTGCATTGTTGAAAAAATAACCTGCAGTAATCTGAGTGGTACTTTTTTTTCTGCTTTCTAAAGAAAGTAGTTACCAACTGTTACTTCTAAAGAAAAACTGTAGGACAATCAAGGTAATGAGACATTTAGGCTCTCAGAAAAGAAGAATAAACTTGAAGACATGGCCTCTGAAGTCCTATACAGCCATCAAAAGTTGAACATGTTTGCAAACAGGTACAGGTTTGCATATGGCTTGTACTATATGCAAACACATGATGTAGCTCTCTCTACAACCCTTCCCTGAAAAGGAAAGGCATAGGAAAATTTCCTTTTCACTATCTCTGTTAAAAAAATAATAATACTTACTTTCCTGAAGAAAACTAGTGCTTAGACAAGGAACCAAGGGGTAGCTAGAATTAAATGTCTAGATGCTATTTTATGATTAAAAATAGTCTTCTCCAAAATTTACATCAAAAATCAAGATCCATTTTCTTAATTGACATATTAGTTTAGCTTTCTTTTGTTGTAGGGGCCTAAAAAGATAATTTTCCATTTTTTAATTAAAAATCACAAGTCACTTCCAACAGGAATGAATGAGATCTCACCCAGGAATGGGTGGCTTTAGATAGGAAAAAAAATAACTAAAGATTTCTATTGAGCATGTTCCCTTTGGCACTCAGCACTGCTTCAGAATCCTGACCTTCCAGACACACCATCGCCTCTCCAGCAGCATGTAAAGATAGTGTGGTGATAAACTTTAATGCTATTCTCTACTCAACCTAATGAAGTATGCTTTGCTATTTATTTCCAGCAGAACAAAAATTGGTGCTATAGATATTCTTTTATTTTTATTTTTTTTTTAGTAGTGCTCTTTATTGCACTACAGCTGCAATACTAAAATACTGCATTGTTCCTCTCCCCACAATGCCAGACTCCAGGAGAATTGGTTATTAACTGCAAATGAGTATTGCAGGACTGTCTTAAAAGATTTATGCTCTTAAGTGTTGAGATGGAATGAAAATGGAGTGCTCCTGGGTGCCAAGAATTTCCACGCAGCTGTGCTGTGGCTAGAGAAATGAGCAAGTTAGCTCTGAAGGTTTGTAGAGGGGGGGTGCTATGACTTATATTTTGGCTTCAGTTTACACAGTATGTATTTCCTGACTCAGTAACATAACCTGCAATAACCAAATTTGGTTTTCATTTCAAGACTGAGATTATGAAAAAAACATTGTTGTAATTTTCACTCCAAATCACATATTTGTCCCTAGTAAAGTTGGAGGGAAATGAGCAAAAGTCCATAAACTCTGAAACTCATTTCATGTTCACTGGAAAATTGATATTTTTTTTTGTAGCTTTGAAATGAGTATAGAGCAAACTTTTGTTTATTGCATGACCTGAAATTAGATTCATTTTTGAAAGTTTATATTACAAAAAATTATGCATTGCTATTTACAATACAACTGCTAAAATCCCTGGGAATAACAGATTGTCATTTTACAAGATTTTCTGAAGAGGCAATGACAAGAGCAGAACTCTGCATGAGGCACAGCATCACTACACTTTATATGCATCAATAAGGATTGAAATAAGATCTCTCCAGTTTACACAAAATGCAAATGCATTGTCCTCTCACGGCATTCTTGATTTTAAAATTCATATAGCCTATGTGTACACTTTATCCTTGCTTATGAAATGCCTTATTTACTCAATGTTTAGCAAATATGTTTTTCCCTTTTTGTTCCACAAAGGCCAAGCATCCTACTTGGATAATAATACAATTTGTCTTCAAGTAATACTACAGGAGGAAGAGATCTTAATCTCAGATAATGTTATTGCAAATACTAGTGCTAGCTAATTAAAGAACATAATAAAATATGGATATCCACAAGGAAGGAAAATTTAGGTATCATTAAAATATTTCATTAAATGTAGTCATTTTATTTAGTTTTTATCAGATTATAAAAATAAGATATATAGTTATTATATTCATATGCAATCTAATGAAAGTAACCCAAGCAACACAGAAACAGAACTTGTTTTTTTCTTCAAAAGAAAATTGACCTTTTCCCCAGTATAACTGAAAAGGGCCATTGAAACTAGCACACTATATTTTTTGACAAAAATATGAATGTAATTTGTATCAGAAGTACTTTGGCCAGCTCTCATGGCGATCTGTGTTCTACCACAATGCCATTAGCTCTTAAAGTCACTAACAGATGCAGGAATATTTTAAATGTGACTATTGCCAAAGAAAATAATAATCTTGCAACTGTATTTTTAATTCCTTGCTTCCATGAATGTTTCTTTATGATCTACTCCCTTTTGTAAGTATTATATAATTGTATGGTGCAAACATGTTCTTGTCTTGCATTGGCTGCCAATTGCAATCACAGAATTCAGAGGAAATCCAGGTAATTCTTTCCCCTCCCTGTATAGCAAAGCTAACATCAGCTTGTAACAATCCACCTCATCTCCATTTTTTTCCTGCAATTTTAAAATAAATCTTTAGTGTACATCAAAAATATCAAGTAAGCAGCCAAGTATCACGAAAGCTGAAAACTGTCCAGAGACCACAACTAATTTCTGTTAATAATGGTTAAAAGACCCTTTGGAAACATTTGCAATGATGTTTTTAGAAAACTATACATTGGTATCTGAGTTTATGTTCTAAGCATAATAATGTCAAACAGGAAAGGGTGAGAAAATAATAAATAAAAACTTGCATAGTTACTTTCAGACATAAAAAACCCAACCCACCAAAAAAACCCCAAACCCTGAATGTTTCACTCGATAGTGAGTATGTGAGATACAGGTATGTGTAATTTTAAGACTGCAATATCATCACTCCAAGCAAGGGCCAGCCACCTCCCAGCAGTTTCACCTACCAGGTGGAACAGATACCAGATGTAATGAAAAAATAAGTTAGGACTATTGTGCTACAAACTGAAACAGCTTTGTTGTGTCTTATTAAACAACAAAATGGGTTAGTTGGGTTTCAGTATTTGTTATTCCTGGATTTATCTAAAATGTGTCAGTGTTGACACAACACTCCTGCTTCATGTTACTGTGTGAAAAACGGGAGGCCCTTTTTGTGTGGCTGATGAAATGTCTCTGCCATTGAGAAGGGCAAAAATGAAGGAAACTTAGAGCTTCCTGTTTCAGGAAGCTAAGAGATTGTTTTAATAACTGAAAGCAGCATCTTTTGTAATTCAAATCTTTCTGCCACATGCTCCAAATTTCTTTCAGCAGAAATAAGCATATCCTGCAATCAGAATCTTAAAAAACCCCCACAATTTCAGAGCCAAAAATACATGCCAGGTTAAATACATATTTGATTAATTATTCTATTTATAGTTTTTGTTGCATTTGATTTGGATAGGGGTTTTTATATCTGCATTTGTATTTGGATGCCTTATTAGTTTTTCTGTTGGGTACACGAACAGAAAGCATGGATTTCCAAGCTAAATTATTTATTTTACTTAAAGAAAACAAGAACCCAATAGTAGAGAGACAACGCATAAAGGACTGATCTATTGTTTTTAGTGGATCCATTCTAATTTGTCCGAAGTCCCTGTGGAAAAGTAAAGGTAGTTATTTGCTAGCAGGTGGATATTCTTTGCAACTTTTTGTCCTTATGCACAATCACACTGGGACAGATGAATATTCCCATGCACTGAAGCCAGGGAACTTCAGCTGCAGCCTGACTTCCCATATGCCACAAAGGCTGTTAAGCGGCACAGCACCACAGTCCACTCTCAAATCCTCTTATCATATTATGAAGCAAAAGCAAGAGACATTAGGAGCAGAAAGAAGAGGCTGAAGTGTGAATAAGCATGTTGGCAACCTGTCAAAAAACATCCCAATGCTGCTTTCAGTTTTTAGTGACTGTATACTGTTGAGATAAAGCTTGTTAACTGAGACCCCCAGGACATGAGGCTAAGCTGATGGATCTGCCCAGGAAAAAAAAAAAAAAAAACCAACAAAAACATTTTAGCCTCTCCTGTTTCTTTTTTCTGGCTGATGAATTAAAAATAAATTTTCCATGTATATATTCTTCCACATGAAAAGAAAGGCATCTGGTGAGTCTGTCGTAGAGGAGAGACCATAAGGAGGAGCGAATTTATTTTCTTGGCCAGGGAAGACACGATGAGCAAAAATATAGAAACAAATAAAAGAGAAAAAAAAAAAAGCAAGGAATAGAAAATACAAAGAGGAAAAACCTCAAAGAACTATTAGGTTGGAAGAGCCATAGAGAGAAAAATTCCAACTCAGTAACATGGCTGAGAGAAACTGAAGACAGGATCAAATGCATCACCCTTCACATTTTGTGCAGAGGAGATGTGAGCTCCAGGTACATTGCTAAGGGTGAACATCTCTCTCTAGAATAGTTGATCTTTGAATACAAAGCTTTTCTCTTCAGCTTTTTCAGTTTTATCCCTTTAGAGAAAGGGATTTCTTGTACATGTAGGTACACACACACACCCGGTAAAACAGATTAAGAAGCACACAATGCTATGAATGGTATTGACAAGCACAACATTAAAGTCCCAGCTTGTCACCATACAAGCCCTGATTGACACTTCAGATTTTTCAAGGCATAAACGATCCTTTCAATGAGCTCACTGTTGCTCACAGGGTTTGTCTTGCGTAACTGCCCACAGGCCAGTAAGGGCTGGAGACTGTTACTGGAAACTACAGGGCCCACAGACGCTCAATCTGATACTTAGCAGCAAAAAGACCTTTCTGGTGGGAGTACAGTTGGAATAATTTATTAGTATACCAATCAGCGTTTTCACCGTAGGCAGTTATAAGCAGCTGCTTCGCATGTAATGGGTATTTAACTATACAAACAGATCTTTCCATCAGCACTCATAAATGAATCTGCACGTAAAGATGCCCGGTGTTGATCTGCTGGTAGCATAAATCAGAGAACCTCTCTTCATTTTAAAGATAGAAACAGAGCTTTTCATTGGCATAAGGAGAGTTAAATTCTTGTATTCATATAGTTCAATGAGTAAGTCAGCTCAGTAGGAGTCAAAAACAAATAGGGTATTAAAAACTGAGCAAGTAATGGAGAGCTTATTTGCAACATTATGCCACTAAGTCTGTATCAGAATTCTCATCTGTTATGTGTAGCTTTGTTTTATAGCCACAGAAAAAAAAAGGTAATATAGCTAGAAGAGATACGGAGATGGGCTGTGGGGGTGATGGTGATGGAATTAATTCTTTTAGGTAGTGAGAGAATGCTCCTTGTCTAGAAAAGAAGTGGTAGGGGATGAAATAGTGCTAGGAGGAGAGAAGTGTTAAAATACAAGATCTGATAACAGCAATTTAGCAATTTACAGTATCAGTGCACCACATTTAAATACAGTAAGGAAAAAAATAAACTTTTCTCAGGCTAAATAACAAAGCTGTAGATATCACTATGAAAATACTCCATGGGATCTAATGCTCTTGACAGGTTTGATGAGCTAGAAGGAGATTCTTGGTTAGTCAGGCTGATAACAGTTTGCAGAGCCCTGAAGGGCTGACTCTTACCTTACATTCCTGTGTGCCTCCTGTCCAAACCACAGTAGTGAACTATACAGATGTTTGTTTTCATTTAACAAAGCTTCTCAGATATTCTTACTTCACTTACTGGCCTTCATTTGTTAAATAAACCCACAGTCCCCTTTACTATATACAGTACTTTAGTTAAATGAAAACCCAGTTTTACCTGAGCTACTTTATAGTGTTTTGTTGTAGGGTTTTTAATGTTCTATTTTATTTCAGATGGTTAATTCCTTTAACCACAGTATTTCAAACAAAACTATTACTTCAATTAGTGTGCCACAACTTCAGTCAAATACAGTACGATAGTTGAACTATAGAGTAAAATCTATGAATTTACTGTGTTCTTTTTCTCACCAAGAATACAAATCACTAATATTTGCTAGCATAAGACCATCAGTCAGACAATATATGAAATGCTTGTTATTTTTATAGTTTCCAATGTGCAGAACATTCTATGGAATAATCACTCACTTCCCTATATTGACTAAGCAGAATCAATAACAGAAAAAGTAAAAAGAGAGAAAAAGATGCCACCATTAACTGTTCCTTTATTAATATAAAATGGAATTTAAAATCAACATAAATGCCATGTGTCATGGTCTCAGCTGGGATGGAGTTAACTTTCCTGCTAGCAGCTGGTGTGGGGCTACGTTTTGACAGTGATGTTGATAGTGCAATGATGTTTTTGTTTTCTGTTAAGCACTCAAGGCTTTTTCTGCTCCTCATACCACCCTGCCAGCGAGTAGGCTGGGAGTGCACAGGAAGCTGGGAGGTGACACAGCCGTGACAGCCGAACCGAACTCGCCAAAGGGATATTCCATACCATGTGACATCACGCTCAGTATATAAAGCTGGGGGAAGGAGGAGGAATGGGGGAACATTTGGAGTTATGCCATTTGTCTTCCCAAGTAACCATTGTGCATACTGGAGCCCTGCTTTCCTGGAGATGGCTGAACACCTGCCTGCCAATGAGAAGCAGAAGGTAGATTATTTGTTTTGCTTTGCTCATGTGCATGGCTTTTGCTCTACCTATTAAACACTTTAACTCAACCCACAAGTCTTTTTTTCCCCCTTAGTACTACTCTTTTGATTCTTTCCCCCACCCCAGCTGGGGGAACAAGCAAGCAGCTGCATGGTGCTAGTTGCTGGCTGGGGTTAAACCATGACAGCATTAAAGATGCTTTATGGTGGAAAGGGGCTTCACTGCCAATAAGAATACAACATTAAAATAATTTTTTCAAAACAGATATTCATAGAAAAATATCTTATCTGATGTGAGATTTGGTTTATCTCTCTTGAGTTTCTCCGGAGCACTGAGGTCTGTTACTGACTCTCAACCTCCCTGAAGAATGGGTAATAAAATGTATGGTACATGATAAAACACACATAAAATTATCTCATTATCTTATTTCAGTATCTATCTCAGTGGGCATGGTCTGAATTAGCATCACTTTAGTTACAAATCTTTACTTACAAAGCCACGTGGGTACTAAGGGTACTTAGAAGACTATCTTTAAACAGATAATGCTTGGAAAGTTTTAACTAATTAAATACTTAGCATTTTCCTGATATACAGACCAAGGATGGTATCAATGGAAGAGGTACCATCCCTTATTATTATATAGAATTCTTTACTAAAAATAACATGAATTTGCAGGTTCCCTTTTAACCCCAGTTTCATCTTTCATAGCCCTTGGAGATGGGCACATCCCCAACTGTAAAGGAAAGGCATGAGCTACAAAACCAAAAAGGAATCCCTGCAGCAACAAATACTGTCCTCTCATGTTAAAACTTAAAAATAGTCAGTCTTAGTGCAGCAAGTTCACAAAAAAAATAATCTCCCCTTGTCCAGCTGTATTCTTTTTTTCATAGAGCTGATCAAAATCCCCAGATAGATTAGAAAGCAGTAGTTCTCAGAAAGCAAGGCCCTGTTTCTCTGCATGAACAGCAAAAAAACCAACATGCATATTCTACCTGCTTTCTGTTCAACATCCATCCAAGTCTTCTCATGGTGGGGCCCTAAAAAAAAATATCAGCAACGACAATTTTTACATAGTGATTCAATTTAGTTTTAGTCTTGCATTGTTTAAATCAGCTGGAGTTTTACTACACAATACAAAATGAACAAGTTCTTGTTCCTTTAGTGGACTGTTTCAACATGAAGAAGATATATACATAGCCAGAGATTTCCTGGCCTTGAAGAACCTTTATATATTCCTGGAGATGAAATTGATGCACTGTAGGAGATTGCTTACCCATTACAGATTGCTTTGAGAAGTATCACACTTATTCTCTGTGGGGCTTAAGATTTGCATTTTTCTTTGTACATTTTTTGCTTTAGTTCCATGGAATATACATTTTTTGTTCTGATTTCCCCTCCCAGCTCAGAATGAACAAGAAGTCTTCCTTTAATAGCTAAAGTCAGTAGCAAACCGCATGTAAAATATATGCTGTGTATCCTAGGGGTCCTGCATAATGTGTGCTTGAAAAATAATGCCTTCTTGTAAGTCAAAAAATCAGCTAAATATAAGAATGTCCTCAAATTATTTTAACAGGCAAAATGCCCCCAGAAGCATTAACATCTGCCATAGAAACTATAAAAGCTGATGCAATAGCTCTGTTCATCAGATTAACATTAATTCTTGTATGAATTTTTGAAAACAAAGTAATGAGGCTCTTAGATGAGGTTAAGTCTAGACTGATTTACACAATTCTACATCAGGTTCATCATTTTTCCTATACTATTTCAGGGCTACAGAATGAAAACTTCAAACAAGGGTTGACATTAATGGACAACAGAGCCCCAGTGAAATATCAGAAATGATATTTGAGCTGTGCTGATACAGGCAGCCTGGCCCACTAAACCCAAAAGCAGAAACAAAACCCCAGCCTCACAGGAATACATGCAGGGAACAACCAAAAGCCCAAAGGTGCTTCCTAATAAGATTGCATGTATTAAAAAAATGTACTCAGTCTTTTCCTTTTATCAATTATTTAGCATGTCTATAGTCCAGCATAAACTATAAATACAGAGATTGAAGGAAAATTTGTGTATAACTTCCTTGACTTTCCACTCAAAGCCAAAGATCTGAGCATGTGATTTAAGTGTATGCACGAACCAGGTACAGAAAAAACAACTTTGTGGCTTGTGTTATTTTTCTATTATTATGGGTCTATTTTAATACCTGAAAAAATTCATAAACATCTGCCTAATATACATGAAATTTATTGAAATGTACCATCTGAGTTCTTTTCAATAAAAAAAGGGAAATATTAAAGTCTGCCATTATGTGCTGAAGGTGCCAGACAGTTCCCTGTTCTTTTTCTCACTTCTAAATTGGGATGGGGGGAGGAACTCCATCTCTTTCATAATTTGCCCCTGCTGACAGAATGTTTACAATTTATTCTTAATTAACCACAAAATGACTCTGTAATCGGTGGCAAAGTTCAAACCATAGTAAATAAGCCTTTTGTGAGTTTATTTTAAATTAATTTGTTGTGGTTTGTTCTCAAGCTTTCCACGTTTTGCAAAAGTGTAGAAAGCTGAAAAGTTTCAGCATACTTTTGAAATAAGCAAACAGTTCAAAGGTAAAAAATAGCAAGGTTTCCATGTATTTATTTAATTTCTAAAACATTTGTCTGCAATAATCAAAATAATTGTATGTGTGTCTAAAAATATGGATGATCCTTCTGAAAGCTAAACGCACTGACACAGGCTGAAGTAACTTACTTACATCAAATAGCCTATGACACCAGGTTCAGGCTGCCACTGGGCTTTTTAATGGTTTCTATGTTCATGTATATGAGAAGTTTTAGACTGGATTAAAGAATGGCTTTAACATCATGTCTCAGTTGCCTGTAACAAAGAACCAGTATATCTATCAGGTATCAGGTATCATGACACAGGTATCAGGAATGACATATACAACCTTGGAAAAAGACAAAAAAAAAATTACAATTAGATACAAGGAAGCATATTCCAAAGCATGAAGGACATGTTCATAAACCACTTGGAAATGCCCAAAATCTGTATATGAGTGTTTTAAAACAGGAAACCTTATAGTCAGTGTTGGCAGCTCGGACTAGCATGCAGCTCAGGACTTTTTGCTTGACATATAGGGAGAGTTAAAAAAAAAAAAACACGAAACAGCTCTTTTTATTCTCTCTCTCTGAAGATCTATGTGCAGCTGATAGGCCAGGCTAGGACACATCACCTGGAACTGCCTGAAAATAAACCAGGCTGCATTAGAAATGGGCAGACAATTATCAGGTGTATGTGTCACTGTAGATTGCCTGCACCAGGGCTGGGGCAATCACCAGTGTCAGTAGAGACTGGAGGATGAATGGATTGAGAGTAGCTCTGCAGAGAAGGACCTGGGGATACTGGTGGGTAAAAAATTGGACATGAGCCGTCAGCGTTCAGTTGCAGCCCAGAAAGCAAATTGTATCCTTGTCTGCATGCAAAGAAGCATGGCCAACAGGTTGAGGGAGGTGATTCTGCCCCTCTACTCCACTCTCATGAGACCCCACCTGGAGTGCTCCATCCAGTTCTCGGGTCCCCAGTACAAGACAGACATGGACCTATCAGAGCAGGTCCAGGGAAGAGACACAAAAATGGCCAGAGGGCTGGAATACCTCTCCACAGACTTTGGGCAACCTGATCCAGTGACAGATGTCCCTGGTCATGGCAGGAGGGTTGGATTAGACAAACTTTGAAAGTCTCTTCCAACACAAACCACTCTAAGATTCTGTGATTCTAAAATTTTCCGTTGTTTGCAGTGCATTTGTGCCATCACTCCTCTGTTTAACATCCACTTTCATGCAATACTCGTGTAATGAAGCTCTTACCATGCACTATTTTCTCCTCCAGAGTCCCAAAGTCACTTTCTGCCTTCACTAAAACCTACACAGTTCACTTCATACGGTGTCACAAGCACCAGAAGTGAATGCAGAACCAGGGGCAAGAAGTTTCGGCTCTAAGTATCTTTTTTCTATCTTTTAAAATAATTTTGCTTAGAGAGTTCTCCACAGCAACCAGCTGGTATTGCCAGTAGCTTGGAAAACTTAAACTGTGCATTTATTCAAATGAGAATCAAGGGGTAAATATTAAAGGAGTCCAAATGCATTGAGACAGATGCTATTATAAGAAAGCTTAATAAAAATAAAAGGATATTTTTTGGGGGGAAAAAAAAGCACATTAATAAAAAGAATAGCCTTTGGCAAGGGTAAGGTGTCTGAAGCAACTCAATAACAAAAATTCATGAGGTGTTTAATGAACCCTATGCTATTATAAGGAAAAAAAGTACAGAAGTGTTAAATGGAGCTTTCAGCTGTTTTGCAGCTATCTCCAAGCTTCTGTTATTAAGAGTCTGAAAGTCTGAAGGGAGGGACAGCTAAAAAGGAAAGTTTAAACATTAAATGTAACATTTGAAAAAAAAAAAATCAACAGCAAACTATCCATTATTTTGCCTGGTTACTGAACAGCTTGTTTTCTGTGGTTACATTGGGAAAACTTTTTACATACTGAAGGGATTGCCACCCTTAGAATAAAAGAGATGCTAGATCACACTTCATGCGTTACTCATGACCCCCAGTCACCACTATGCTTCCATGCTCTGGATTGGGGAGTGCCCAGAGGACAATTTTTCCATCCCCAGCCTGATCGCCAGAGACAACCCCCTCCTTTTTTCCTTCCTAGTCCACACACACAGAGCATGAACATGGTCAGCCACCCCATTTGCTTTGCTCCTGGGGCACAGGCATACCCTTCACATTCATCTTCATGCTTGCATCTGCAGGTTGCTCAGTCCCTAGAGTTGACCTTAATCCTTTCCAGCATCTGTGGGTGTATTAAATACACATAACTTGGGCTCCTTTTCATCCAGGTCCAAATTTGAGCATTTCAATATTCTGGTTTTTTCCTCCACGCCAGCTAGTCCAGATTGAATTTTGCTAGTGAATCACACACACACAGATGCAGACAGTATAAACTCTCAAGAAAAAAAGTCAAAACTTAAAGTACTTTTTCATGTCATTACTCAGATATCCTCACAAACCAGATGTCCTTGCAATTCACATATCATTACACTCTGATATCCTTAGACAGTGTACATCTCTGTGCTGACAACTTTCAATTACTTCAACGGCATTTTTCCTCCACTGCAGACTCATTATGTTTAATGCATTACACCTGCCATTCATTAATATTTTACTATGTCATTTTTATGAGTAGTAAACACTGTAAAGCCCAGAGGAAACATCTCATAACCTGCAGCTGCAAAAAATGCAAGCTTCCCCTAACTGCTGTGCCTTTATACCTGTAACTCTACCATTGAGGCAATGTCAGGGTTAATATTCACAGTTATTCCTAAACCTTTCTGCACAGATTACTAGCATGTGTGCTAGTGTGTGTTTTCTCAGGAATAAAGCTCTTTCATTCTTGAAATTCACTATGAATTTCTTTCTTCTACAAATAAAAACCCACATCATTGGATAATAAAAATGAGTGCAGTGCCATTGAATTTAACAGACAGATATTGACTGAGAACATGAGATCTTTGTTGTAACTTGTTATCCACTTGTTAGATTGAAATAATGTTAAAATGTCTGTTATATTATACAACATTTCCATAGTATTGCTCTAAGCTATGTTTTGGGGGTAGCTATCCAAAGCTGGCTGTCTACTGCATCTAATTTCTAGTCACTACATGATTTAGGCCCATTATTTTTTTCCCCCATATTTTTCCCATTAATCCTATAACTTTACATAAAGCAGGGTTTTCAGTTTACATGTTCCTATAAGGAATGTAGGATTCAGTTTATACAGAAGCTTCATTGTGAGGTTTGCACAGCACCCAACTTAGCATGAAAGCATTTTATCCTACTAACAAATGTTAGATTGGAAAGATACATTGCACAATAAACTCAGGGGGGAAATACCAAATCTGCAGTCATTTTGCAACATGAACATACTTAAAATTGACTAAAAAACAGCTGCAACATTTATACTCTCAACTTGCAAGTGTGGAAATAAATTTGAACTTAGAACCAAAGAGCTTCTGCCTTCAAGGAATCTGACATTTGCATCCCTAATAGTACCAAGAATTCTAATAGAAAAAAATCAGAGCATCCCTATCTGTACATTAAAAAGTGGAGATATAATTATAAATATATATGTTTGTTTATATATGCATTGGTTAGAAACATTTTTAACTACCTACAGCCTATGGCAAGACAGAATTTTCACACGGGTATTTAAAGAGTATTATTTATGCTGCAGAATGTGTCAGCACAGATGTAATGCTGAATTGTTTCATGTTTAATAACCATATTAAAATAACTGAATATTTCCTAAATAGCATTTTTCTAAAAGCCTTTCAAGTGTAGTAATGTGTCCAGCAGTGTTAGAGGTTATTACCCAGAATAACTTGTGAAGTATACAAGACAAATAAAAAAAAGAACATTTGCAACAGCAATCTGGCAGCAACACAATCATCCAGTTGATTTCCCCGAGTATTTCTGAAAGTCTCGGTGCAACGATTTTTTTTTTTTTCCAAAGATTTTTCTCCTGCTATTTTATTATGAAAAGCCATTTGGTAAAATGAAGTAGTGAAGCTCCACATTTACTTCCAAAAACTTTTTAGTTTAAACGTTCTCAACCGAAATGAAGAATGCTATTTATTTGGGGGTTAATCCTTGATGCAGCCCCTAGGTCAGATGAGGTCATCTAATGTACAATTCATTTTACATGCACTTCGTAGAAACAGTCCAATGAGCCTTCAATGAAGGTTCATACAGACTTTGGAGACAGCTGGGACCAGCCTGTGCAGAGCTGCACACCCTGTGTTGGAAGGACAGCCTGGTTTGCAACCAAGTGTGAAACTCGGTGTGACTGGAAGTTATATCATTTCCTGATACTTTGGAATAAAATGGGAAGAGGTCACCAGGGTTTGCCAAGAGACAACCAAACATCTGCCAAAAAACAAAGCCTAAAACAGTCCTGAATTTCCAGGGGAAGCATATAGAGCATCCTCTATGGGATGGGAAATCTCAGGAACAGTGTGTAGATGTGCTGCATGCCCAGGTCTGTGAATAACCTGCCATGCAAAAGGGAAGAGAAGGGAGTACAAGGGAGAGGAAAAGTCCACCCCCATGAGAGGAGTTGCAGGGAGCCATACAGGCGTGAGTGTGTCCCTGTACGTTTATGTACAACACCCTGTATATCAAGGTCAAGGGCATGGTTACATTTCTGGTTTTTGCAGTTCTGTAATACCTCCATTGCCCTCGCCCTCCATTGTGAAAGGGAATTAAATTTATCTCTGTAAAGAGCCTAAAGGTGTGTCTGGAGTTCACACTCCTCACCACAGCACTTCTATCTTCCATAATACCAATGTAATTTTTAGAAGTAGAACAAGAACACTAAGATCAACATTAGCTGACATGGAGAAAATTAGTTTCAGAAATGAGAACCTTCTAAGAATTCTGGACCAAGAAATGTTTTAATTGACTCAATATTTTCAATCTGACATGTAATTAAATGCTGCATTTCATTTTAGAACTAATTAACTTTTCTTCTTATTTTTAATCAATTATAAAATGAAAACACTACTTTAAAATGAAGTGCTGTGTTTCATTTAGAAGATACTTAAACTTTTGACATAAAACTCTTTTCCTATATGAAAGTAATGACTGCATTTTATCTATGTTTATTAATAGCTTTGTTCATACAAAATATACTTTTCAATTAACTTAATAATCTTCAAAAAATTATGCCCACCACTATGAAGTGTCACTAACTCTTCTTAAGAAGCTTGTATTGCCTTTGCCCAAGCTAATGGAAGTTGTCCCACCATCATCTGGTGCTACATATATGAAAAACAGTGCTTTAGAAATTATTCATGTCTGAGATAATATTTGGAAAATAAACCTAAGCCAGTACAAGTATAAAGGGCTTTTTTTTTTTTGCCATTTATATATTTCCTACAGACATTTTGATGTAAACATCAGATTCTGCAGGATGGAGTCAGGGACCTGTAAGTGCACAAATACATCAGTAGCTTATCAACGTAGCCAAGGATCATAGCAGTTTTCATTGCACTGAAAACTGATGCCAAGTTCTGTCTGCACTTTGAAATTGCAGCGTTATAAACTAATTCAGATTTGGTCTATTTCATGGTAAATATTTACAGCACAGTTCTAAGATAAGATTCCTATAAAAATACATCACGGTTTTAAAGTGTTATTTGCAAAAGATGTAAACATAATTCCACACACACCCCCAAAAAAAACCCCAAACAAACAAAAAAAACCCACAAAGGAGGTAGATCCAGCACTTAGTAATCTATCCTTGTTGTTAAAAATTAATGGGGAAGAGATTATTTTTTCCAAGCCTTCTATGAAGGTTATACCAGCTCATACCAATCAAATACTGCCATATTAAGTTCTGGTTTGCACTAATATTTTATACTGTTGTGGTCCTTTTTTTCCTTTTACATCATTATGTAAACTACCTGGGTGTGAAAATAATCAGGAATCCTAGATTCTGCTATTGTGCTGACCCACACTCTCAAATAGAACACACCTATGAACCTGGAAGAACTTAGATGTCCTATGCCAACCTATTTCTTGTTGAAAGGGAAATTGTAAAAAAAAAATAATTAAGGCTAATGATCTTATGTTTATATTGCACTGTATGGAATCAGCCATTTAAACTACCAGACCCTCTGGCAAAGAGTACAAGAAAGGCTGCTAATTAACAATAGGTGGTATTAATCACACTTAATTCATTCCAAGAAGTGCTTGCACTACAAGTGCTCTCCTTGGTTTGCTGTCCTTAGAGCAGCTGTGTCTATTCCTGTGTATTTGAACAGGCACATTTAAGAAGGACTTTAATTTTCATACATTTGCCTGAAAAAAAGGCCTTACTGCTACTGTCTCAAGAAGAATGATTCACAAGGTGATACCTCTGCTCCAGCATTGAAAATAGAGCACTCAAACATTCCCAAGTACTTTATAAATTCATTATAGGTAAATGTAAAGTAATGCACATGGGAAGACAAACATAAAATTACGATTGAATCTAAACTCAAGAGCTTCACATTAGTCTTGTCATAGGTAGGCCCACAAGGAGGTCATCTCAAAGTGAAAAGTCAGATAAAACATTAGAAATGATTAGGGAAGGGAGAAAGAGCAAAATAATGTATGCTATTGTGCCACTGTTTAAATCCAAGTCTTATGCATATCTTCAACATTATCCCAAAAATCACAGAATTGCTGATGTTGGAAGGCACGACTGGAAGTCATCCAGTCCAAATACCTGGCCAGGAGGGATCAACTAGAGCAGGTATCCTGCCACAGTGTCACCATGCTGAACCCAAGCAAAAAAGTGCTCCTTAAGGGCTTTAAGAAGTTATAGAGTAAGAATTATAGTGCTTTTTTCTGATGTAGCACATACTCATAATTTTTCATCCTTTTGTTTTCAAAAGGAACTCAGATTCATTTTGTTTGGCAAGTCCTTCCAATTAACTATAAAGTTAGTTAATATATCCCTGACATTCCTTAACAAGGAAATATTTAATCTTTCAGCACACTTTTTTTTCCTGAATCAGATCCTTATGTTCATCCAGAGAAATAAAAGACTATTTCTTAGTTAAAAGTTTAGCAGTTTCAGGGTTTTCACTGGCACAGATCTATCCCTCAGCTAGTTGATGACAGTTAAACCATGCACTGAAGGATTCTTTAACCTTTTACAGGATGGAACTTCAAAACCACCACCATCTGCCACATAAAAGTCTAAATCACACTATATTTGGAGGGAAAAAAGAAAGAAAAATAGGAGTGAGAAATGAAGTCTCAAAAATGATAAATAGAAGTTTTCATTTTCAACTGAAGAAACTATTTTTCTAGATTTAAATATCAGGTCTAGAATCAATAGGAGGTAAGGTCAATGGTAGTTATTTGGCTGAGCACTAATGAGTCATAGAATCATATGGGGTTGAGTCAATTGTTCATACAGAAAGGCACAAAGAAGGGACCAGTGACAGTGCCGAGACCATCATACACAACCTCAGTGACAGCAGCTGCTGCAGTAACTGTCCTTGAAACACTGGAGGCCTTGACCCAGGTGGAGGTCCAGAGGGAAGACACAGCTCTGCAAGCCTCAGGCTACAGGAAGCACCTTGGGCTTCTTGCTGAGCCTGGGACACATGGAGGACAGCCAGCAGGAGGTGGTGTTCAGATGTCAAAGGGCTGTGTTTCTAAGAACGAGCTGCAGGAGCAGGTCAGGAGACCACAGAGCACCAGAGATAGTGAGAAAGAGATCTACTGAACCTTCTCTGAAACCTTATCGTTTCAAGAGTGCAAACATCCAGATGAAGCTGTGGATCAGACAGAACCTTTGCCTATAAGGTTGCAAAGTGGAAACTCACCATCGCAAAGTCTGGAAGCCTGTGACTTCTGGCCCCTGCTCTGCTTGAAGACTTGCAGCTATGGAATAGCTTCACCACCATCAGCTGATGAAAACCTGGGAGCACTGTTGAAAGGAGCATCTGTCAGCTGAGTCTGAGTCACTCTGGGGCACTGGTGTGTGGGGTTTTGGGTGTGGGTTTGTCCATCTGGAAAGAAGACCTTTAAATTAGGAACTGGGAAATCAGGATGACCCATTGCCTCTCTGAAGTGCCTTTACACTATTACATGTGGCACGAGGAACAAACAGAAGGACTCAGAAGTCTGTGTGCAGTTATAGGGCTACAATCCCCTTGGAATAATGCAAGTGTGGTGGGATAACCCCAGAGCACTGCAGTGGATGGACAGAGGTCCACGGGGAAGGGCAGGCCAGGAAGGCAAGGGAATGCATAAAGCTTCACCTTGAAACAGCTGATGAGCCAGCTCAGAGCTTAGAGGTCAGGACTAGAGGGCAGACCAACATGGGCAACATTTTGGGGATTGCTACAGACCACTTGATTAGGAAGAAGTAGATGAGCCCTTCTTTGGAGAATTGGAAGAAGCCTCATGTTTGCAGGAATTCCAAAGGGAATCTCATTAAATTCAACAGATGAAAGATGAACTTAGCAAATGCTAAGTTGTGCCCTTGGGGAGGAATAAATCCATGCTCTAGTCCATGCTGGGAAGCTGCTTTGCAGAAAAGGACCCGGGAGGTCCTGGTGGACTCCAAAACTAAACATGAGACAGCAAAGTGCCCTCACAACAAAGGCAGCCAATAGCCTCCTGGTCTTTATTTGGCAGAGCATAGCTAGAAGTTCAAGGGAAGTGATCTTTTCCCTTTATGCAGCACTGGTGAAGACATAGCTGGAGTGATGTGTCCAGTGCTGGGCTCTGCAAGGTAAGAGAGACATGGATGTACTGGGGTGAGTCCAGCAAAGGACTTTACTTGATGCTGCTTTAAGGAAGCAGGAGTTGGACTAGACAATCCCCAGATGTCCTTTCCAACCTCAAGTATTCTACGAGCCTGTCATTCTGTAATGCTGTACCCCATCAAAGCAGCTTTCAGAGTAGCACCTGATGCAGAAAAAAAACGAGCCCTGAATATTGAAAATTTTGTTAGGTGGAGCACCAAGCATTTTTCTGTAAAAAGGTATAAAATACCTGCTAGTTACCCTTGCATGCTAAAAGCATAGGAATGTTTTAAATATTTTGATGAAAAGAAGTGTTCAATGCTTCCATTAATAGCAAGTCTTTCAAATCTAAGTGGAAGGAATTACAATGAAAAAAGCATCAAAGTGAATTTCAAAAATATGAGCACATTGACAACAGAAGTTCTTTGAAGGATGGGAGCACCTGGTTCACAAACCATTAAATCCATGAAACTTTTAAGTGAAATTTAGGAATGACATCAGTTAAGTAATGTCTACACCTGCAAAATATCGTTCTCATTCATCTCAGTAATTACAAGACATCCATCACTTCTGAACCTTCTAGCCAACAAATTACATAAACTTCCCTGGATTTTCCAACCTGCATCACTGTACTTGTATTTCATTTCTCTTTTACATAATTTCTGTTGCTTATCCTAAGGATGTGCCATTATACATACACTTTGCCACTATAAAAACAACAATGTGCAGACAAGTCTTGGTAAAAAAATTTGTGTTATTGTGCCAAATACTTTAAAGGCCTTGCATTCGGTCAGCTCTGGAGTTCTTTGAGATTCCAGTTGTTACAGTGTTTTTAAAAAAATATGCATTTAGTCATAACACATTAATATGGATACTGAAAGTTTGATCCAAGGCTATAAAGAACCAATGTATAGCAATAAATCATAAAGATGAGAAGTTACAAAGGTTACAATATCAATAAAAAACCTGTAAGTGACAAATGTGTAAGTATGCATGAAAACATCTGCTTCCAACATAAATTTTTTTTTCAATTAAAGTTTTCTGAATTGTTTAAACACTACCCAACTGCATTATTTACCTGAAATAAGAAGACAAAAGTGGGTGAAGCAATTGGATTGCAACTATTGCGCTGTAGAGATAATAGAAACCAGAAAATTGCACGCATTACACACACATGCATAAGTATTATTGCAGAGCATACTAATCCATGAGAATTAGTTGTACGCTCAGCTTTGTAATATTTAAGACTATTTCTTGTGAACGTTTGTTTGCTTAGACTTCTGTGATCTCTACACTTAGCACTACTCCCACCACAAATGCAGAAGCTATCTAATCATCCATACCTGGATAGAAAAAAAACCACCACAGGTCATGTCTGCATCACTCTGGAGGCTTATTCCTACATCTTCTTATTGATTATTCCCTCTCAGAGAAATTTGAGGTAGCAGGAAAAAAAGAGTGATTCAGCAAGGATAGTACCTGTACTCCACTCTTTCTGCATCTAATGAGGCAATCATTCTTTAAATAATGTAGTTAATGTCAATACCCCCTTAAGTAATTAAGAAGTAATCCTCTATTTATATCTGACTGAAATAAACTGGAATTTTCTTTTTTACTCAAGCTGTGTTGAATCTGGCCTTTATTTCCTTTCCCCATACACCTACACACAGTACTCCACCAGTAACAGCATTGCTCTGTGGGGGTAGCAGAGAACTGGTACATGTTCTACCTGGTGAAGCAAGGCTGTATGAAATTGCCAACAGATAGCCTTGTGCACAGAGAGAAGGTCTCAGATGATCTTCCAGAGATGGAAAAAATTATAGTTAAAGTCCTGGCTTAAATTAGAAAAATCAAGCATGCTTTTGACAATAACAATGCTAATGGGTAATTAGATTTGACAAAGTATTGGTAAATAATGTTTCATTAATAATATTTTAAAATTCTGCAAACACATCTATCGGTGATCTTTATTTCTCCACGAGCTTTTCTTGTCAACTTTGCAGAGTTATAAGCAGTAAGTAAAGCTAAAGAAACAGCAAATTTATGAAACTGCCTATGGCCTAAACCCATCACAAGAAGTACATAACCTATTCATGGCTGCAAAGCACTACCAGTGAAAGCAATATAAATTAGCTCTTAATCACTATAAACATTTCAGAAATAATCAGGGAATGTCAAAGAAGCTGCAATTATTTACAAATCTAAGGATCTTTCTGCTTCCAGCAATAAAATTTATGTAACAACTTTCTGTGCTACTTCACTTTCATTGCCTTTACCACTTCTACACTTTATCCCCAAATATAAAGCTGTTACATTAGGCAGATAAATTCAAATACAAAAACGATGCAATGTCAGAGGAAGGTCTTTTGCAGATATTTCTTAATCTCTGTTTTTGAACAACCAGCAACAATACTTACTACTAGTTCCCATACTTTGGAACATTGATTTTTGCTTTATAGTACCTATGGCGGTGACTTGACCTCAGCCAGAGCTCAGATGCTCGCCCAGCTACTCGCTCCCTCTCCTCAACAGGGCAGGGGAGGAAATAAATTTTAAAAGCTCATAGGTTGAGATAAAGACAGAGAAAACATTTATCAATTACGTTCGCAAGCAAAACAGACTTGATTTAGGGAAAGCTAATTTTATTTATTGACAATTAAAACAGGTTTGGAGTGTGAAAAATCAAAAATAAAAAAAAAACCCCATAACTTCTACTTACCACGGCTTCCCCCTTCTCCCCCAGGCGTAACTTCAGGCTTTCACACCCAGCTCCTTTATCTCCCATCCCTAAGAAGCACAGGGAGTAGAATAGGTAGTTATGGGCAGTCTGTAACAACTCTTCTCTGCCACTCCTTTCTCCTTGCATTTTCCTAAGCTTCAACACAAGTCCTCTCCATAGACCGCGATCCTTCAGGGAAAACCTGCTACCTCTGTGAGCACCCCATGGGCTGCAAGAAAAGACCTGCTCCACCATGGCAGTTTGCCCTAGCTTGGGGTGGAATAAAACCAACCTTCAGTTGGGTGAGAGAGGCTCTTATAGTTGTTGCAGTGGTAACCAGGATCAGCTGAGTTGGTGGTTTACCCCATGGAAGGGTCCAACCTGTGGGGAGGAGTGGGCAGGTCAGGTGACCCAAATTGATAAATAGGGTTTTCCATCCCAGCTGCCATGCTCAGTATAAATGCTGAGGGACCAGCGTTTATTGGTTGACTCTTCTTCAGTGGCTCCCTTTCTTTGATGGTTGATGCCTGAGGAAGACCCTGTCAGTTTGTCTATCTTTGATCCCCGTCAGTGTGCTTGGGAATCTAGATACCATTTGTTATGCAGACCAATCTGGAACTTTCTTAATGTCTGCTAGTCATACCTTCTTGGGAGCTTGATATGGTTTAGTATATATTTGTATGTTGTTGTTTCTTTTTTATTTTATTATTAATATTTCATTAAAGTAGTTTAGTTTTTTTCTAAACTCATAAATCTCTTTATCTCTCTTCTTTCTCTGCTTGGAGTGAGATTTGGGGGACAGCATCTGTTGTCTTGTCATTGGCCAACCCAGCCCAAACCATGACATGTCCATATGGGCTGCAGGGGAGTCTCTGCTCTGGAGCTTGCAATGCACTCCACCTCTCCTTTTTCTCCCATGGGAGTGTTGCAGGACTGGTTCTCACGCTTTTTTCCTCAAGTGAGGAAATACTGTGCAGTTTTTTGCCCCTTCTTAAATACATTTTCCCAGAAGTGCCACTGGTATGGCTGATGGGTTTAGCTGTGGCAGCAGCAGGGCCACTGTAACACAGAATCACCTAGGTTGGAAGGGACCTTTAAGATCATCTAGTCCAACAATAAAAAAAACAACAAAAAAACAAAAAACAAAAGACCAACACTAAACCATATACCCAAGCACCATGTCAACTCGTCTTTTGAACACCTCCAGGGATGGGGCCTCAACCCCTTCCCTGGGCAGCCCATTCCAATGCTTGATAACCCTTTCAGTGAAGAAATGTTTCCTAATATCCAACCTGAACTTCCCCTGGTGCAACTTGAGGCCATTTCCTCTTGTCCTGTTGCCAGTTCCTTGGGAGAAGAGTCCGACCCCCACCTCTCTACCCCCTCCTTTCAGGGAGTTGTAGAGAGCAATAAGGTCTCCCCTCAGCCTCCCCTTCTCCAGGCTGAACACCCCCAGCTCCCTCAGCCTCTCCTCATAAGACTTATCCTCCAGATCCCTCACCAGCTTCATTGCCCTTCTCTGGACCCGCTCCAGCACCTCAATGTCTTTTTTTGTGGTAAAGCCAAAGACCTGACTAGAATGGTGGAACCCAACTGAGACCAGCTAGGACTGGCTGCGTCTGGCTCAGGGCAGCCCCTGCTCTCCTCTCACAGAGGCTCCCCCCACAGCCCCACCACTGCAGACACCTCAAGACCTAAGTTACTTACACGGCCACAGAAATATTTGCATATATAGGCAGAGAATTTTTGTACATTTTTAAGTTCTGGATGGCTTGGACAATGGTTAGATTTTTGCCTGCAAGACAAATTAAATTACTGTTTATGTTTATTTGTTGCTGGATGTACATAAAATTTCTGTATTTAAAAAAAAAAAGTATGGAGACATTAATCAATACTGAGCTTTTCAGGAAAATTAAAGATCAACTATACTTTTTATTATTTTGTTATTGCTAGCTAAAAAGCTAATGCATCCCCAAACTATTACCAAAACACTTGAAAAGGCCTCCTTTTATGGAAAATATGTCCAAGTCTCCCGGCTTATTCTTTTCCTCCCTACTGAAATTTCTACTTAATTTGTTTTAATGATAAACTCCCCACTAAAATCTAGGTTAAGCAAAGAAAAAAAAAAATAAATCTCATATGCTTTGATAGCATTGAAACAGGGTTTTTCCTTTGTCCAATATGATTCAGATCAACATAGTTCTACAGAAGCAAATTTTAATTACCTGAAATGCAAAATTAATAGTTTTCACCAGTTTTATAAAGGACTTTCCACATGATTTAAACAAATACTTATTTGTTTAGATCAAAGAAAGCAATTAGAGATACTCGGACAAATTTTAATTATGCAAAACATGTTTGTATTTCTAAACCAAAGCCAATTCTGTTGGATGTTGTTTAAAAATGCATTATTTTCATTCAGGGAGTATATTAATCCTATGAATTCTCCAAAAGCTTAAAAAAATACTTTTAACTTTGTTTTCTAACTCATACCACAGGAAACCATGATAAAGTGACCTTGTGGCTGACCCTTAATTCTTTTACACTTGTCACTTAAACCATTTTTTCATGTTTTGAGTGTTGCTAATGACATATAAATGTTGTCAAAAGCTAATGGTCAGACAAAAGCTATAAAGAATGGGCCAGCGTACATTACACCAGTTTAAATTATACACCCTTGACCAATCTTCAAGCTGGCATTAATTTAGGACTCAGAAACTTCCCGAGTTCAGTGTGTTGTATACATAATTAATATTTTGCAGAGGACTTTTCATCCATTTCTATATTCAGCTCCTTCTTCAACCCCTGTACAACTATGTCATCCATGACATGCTTTGGTGAGAATGCCAACGGTTCTGTGGAGCACACACGGTGTGTCTTCCACACTTATGTAGCATGGGCTGGCACTGAAAATCTCATGCAGTAGCCCTCAAACCAGTTCAGGTCTTCTCCCTGCTGGCCTGAGCTATGAGCTATAGATGTCAGGAGCATTTTCAAGGAAGGTGACAAACTAAGAGAGCATGTGCTTTTTATACTGATGGTAGCTAGCCAATCCTGGAGACTATAGTCAGTGCTATAGTCAGTGGTCTTTTCATCTCAGCTCTCATATATCCCCAAGGAAGAAAGAAAGCAGACACAATGTTATGCTGATTATAAACAACACAGATGAAACACCATGTTAGAAAATGTTGAAAATGTCTTAGGCTACAAGCCACTGTATTTCTACTGGGTATCTAAATGTATCTAAAATATGTGGTGTAAGTCAGTCCTACAAGCACAAAGCAAGAAATCCATCAAGATATTATTTAAATTAAAAAAATCTCAAATAAAAGTATAAGAAGAAATACAAAATATTACATTTTACTATTTCACAATTAATATTTTCTACGCACCACATAAGATTTGAGCTAGTATTATTATAGAATTAATTATTTCTAGCTCAGGGTTAGCACAGCCAATTTGAGGCTTCTCAGCCAGATATGACAAGCAAGTTGCTGTCCACAGCAAACAGTCTGTGTAAGGCAGGAATTCAAAAAGGCATATTGGAGTGGAGTTGTCATCAGGACTGTGGCAGGAGAAGAATTGCCCTCTGAATCACATCTTGGCTCCCTTGTGCCTCCTAGAGTCCTTCTTCCAGTTGATTTCCCCCGAGTGGCATCTGGAGATGCACCCTCTTGTCACCAATGCAGTCCTTTTCCTACTCAGCATCCGCAAAACGCATCACCTTTCTTTTTCAAAAGCTTCTATTCACTTCTGTGTGAGAACTAGGAAGGGAAGAAGGTAGGTCTATGGTTGTCCCCACAAGGGAAGGAAAACTGAAGAAACTTGGCAGAAGACAGCACAGAGGAAAAGGCATTCTTCTGCCACTACTGCCAGAGGTGGATGGAGGGGCTTTCTATGACTGTTACAAAGAGCTGACCTCTTAAGTCAGCTTTTCAATCAGCAGTAAAAGAAAAAGATCAAGTATAAAAAGCACCTTGCCACACTTTTTCACCTTGTGTATGCAACTACTACTAGGAATCAATAGGAGTAGTACGACAGAGACTTGGATATATTGTATGTTCTAGAATATATTTCCGTGCAAGATACTTAAGCCTCTGATTACAGCAATGAACACACAATGCCAGCTAAACAATGTTTCCACAGCACCAGTTTGAGGACAAGGGTAAAACATTAACTTCTTTGTGCTTGGGATTGTTCAATGATTCAACCTTTGCTCAGTTCAATCACAGTGACTAGTACTTTATTCAGCATCATATTCCAATTTCCCTAGGAATGTCAAATCTTGTCTTTCAACTGTGATCTCATAGTTGAGGGAGCAACATAAGGAATGAAGTGATCCTTGATATAAGTAAAGCTTCAAGAATCAACTTGTGATTACAGTAATTAATTCTTAATGTTTTCCCAAAGACATAAGGTACAGAAATGCTCAGACAAAAAAAGTAATGTGGAAACATATGTAGAATTACAGGGGTCTTACTATAAATTCTATCCCTGTGGGAAAGTAATAGAGGATTGGTGAGGAGGACTGTAAGCACGCTCAAGTGACTCATGTGTGGGGTGCTGGAAAACACATCTATCACACTAATTGTTGTTTAGTCTTATGTACTCAGCAAGTAGAACATCTGCAGGTAGATAATGTAGGCCTGGGATGGACCCAGTGGCACCTTACGGAACACACCCGAGATTCCTGCCCTGCTGTTGAAGAGGATCAAAGCACAATGAAGAACTTTGCCTGCCTGAATCCTTGAAATGCAAGCATGAGCTCTCACTCCCTTGCTAACGACTCTCTTGCTAATAAGAACTCTCTCTTGTTCCGCGGTGCCTGCGTCCCCTGCTTGCCTGCCTCTGCCTGGGTGCTGCTTCATGGATTCCCCAATCCATGAGGTATTGAGATTAAATTTGTTCTTTGCCTTTCATCCGTGGTTTTGTGGTTGTTCCTGCATCCTTTTTGCATCAACTCACACAATCTCTTTTTTTTTTGGTGTTCAACTTTTTGTACTATGTCTTAAAGAATGTCTGAGGAATTACAATGCATTTACAACAAAGGGCACTAGTCCATTATATCTACATGCATAATATTACATCGTGTCCAAGGAAAATTGGCCCTGAAAGAATGCTCTAGTATAGGAATACAAAGTAATTGTCACAGTTTGGGCCAAACTGGCCACGAGCGACAGATGTTCCCCTGCCTTGGACACCGGCCATGGAAGAAAGATCCTTTGATCACTTATGTAGCATGGGCTGGCACTGAAAATCTCATGCAGTAGCCCTCAAACCAGTTCAGGTCTTCTCCCTGCTGGCCTGAGCTATGAGCTATAGATGTCAGGAGCATTTTCAAGGAAGGTGACAAACTAAGAGAGCATGTGCTTTTTATACTGATGGTAGCTAGCCAATCCTGGAGACTATAGTCAGTGCTATAGTCAGTGGTCTTTTCATCTCAGCTCTCATATATCCCCAAGGAAGAAAGAAAGCAGACACAATGTTATGCTGATTATAAACAACACAGATGAAACACCATGTTAGAAAATGTTGAAAATGTCTTAGGCTACAAGCCACTGTATTTCTACTGGGTATCTAAATGTATCTAAAATATGTGGTGTAAGTCAGTCCTACAAGCACAAAGCAAGAAATCCATCAAGATATTATTTAAATTAAAAAAATCTCAAATAAAAGTATAAGAAGAAATACAAAATATTACATTTTACTATTTCACAATTAATATTTTCTACGCACCACATAAGATTTGAGCTAGTATTATTATAGAATTAATTATTTCTAGCTCAGGGTTAGCACAGCCAATTTGAGGCTTCTCAGCCAGATATGACAAGCAAGTTGCTGTCCACAGCAAACAGTCTGTGTAAGGCAGGAATTCAAAAAGGCATATTGGAGTGGAGTTGTCATCAGGACTGTGGCAGGAGAAGAATTGCCCTCTGAATCACATCTTGGCTCCCTTGTGCCTCCTAGAGTCCTTCTTCCAGTTGATTTCCCCCGAGTGGCATCTGGAGATGCACCCTCTTGTCACCAATGCAGTCCTTTTCCTACTCAGCATCCGCAAAACGCATCACCTTTCTTTTTCAAAAGCTTCTATTCACTTCTGTGTGAGAACTAGGAAGGGAAGAAGGTAGGTCTATGGTTGTCCCCACAAGGGAAGGAAAACTGAAGAAACTTGGCAGAAGACAGCACAGAGGAAAAGGCATTCTTCTGCCACTACTGCCAGAGGTGGATGGAGGGGCTTTCTATGACTGTTACAAAGAGCTGACCTCTTAAGTCAGCTTTTCAATCAGCAGTAAAAGAAAAAGATCAAGTATAAAAAGCACCTTGCCACACTTTTTCACCTTGTGTATGCAACTACTACTAGGAATCAATAGGAGTAGTACGACAGAGACTTGGATATATTGTATGTTCTAGAATATATTTCCGTGCAAGATACTTAAGCCTCTGATTACAGCAATGAACACACAATGCCAGCTAAACGTTTCCACAGCACCAGTTTGAGGACAAGGGTAAAACATTAACTTCTTTGTGCTTGGGATTGTTCAATGATTCAACCTTTGCTCAGTTCAATCACAGTGACTAGTACTTTATTCAGCATCATATTCCAATTTCCCTAGGAATGTCAAATCTTGTCTTTCAACTGTGATCTCATAGTTGAGGGAGCAACATAAGGAATGAAGTGATCCTTGATATAAGTAAAGCTTCAAGAATCAACTTGTGATTACAGTAATTAATTCTTAATGTTTTCCCAAAGACATAAGGTACAGAAATGCTCAGACAAAAAAAGTAATGTGGAAACATATGTAGAATTACAGGGGTCTTACTATAAATTCTATCCCTGTGGGAAAGTAATAGAGGATTGGTGAGGAGGACTGTAAGCACGCTCAAGTGACTCATGTGTGGGGTGCTGGAAAACACATCTATCACACTAATTGTTGTTTAGTCTTATGTACTCAGCAAGTAGAACATCTGCAGGTAGATAATGTAGGCCTGGGATGGACCCAGTGGCACCTTACGGAACACACCCGAGATTCCTGCCCTGCTGTTGAAGAGGATCAAAGCACAATGAAGAACTTTGCCTGCCTGAATCCTTGAAATGCAAGCATGAGCTCTCACTCCCTTGCTAACGACTCTCTTGCTAATAAGAACTCTCTCTTGTTCCGCGGTGCCTGCGTCCCCTGCTTGCCTGCCTCTGCCTGGGTGCTGCTTCATGGATTCCCCAATCCATGAGGTATTGAGATTAAATTTGTTCTTTGCCTTTCATCCGTGGTTTTGTGGTTGTTCCTGCATCCTTTTTGCATCAACTCACACAATCTCTTTTTTTTTTGGTGTTCAACTTTTTGTACTATGTCTTAAAGAATGTCTGAGGAATTACAATGCATTTACAACAAAGGGCACTAGTCCATTATATCTACATGCATAATATTACATCGTGTCCAAGGAAAATTGGCCCTGAAAGAATGCTCTAGTATAGGAATACAAAGTAATTGTCACAGTTTGGGCCAAACTGGCCACGAGCGACAGATGTTCCCCTGCCTTGGACACCGGCCATGGAAGAAAGATCCTTTGATCTCTGATCCCTCAGCTTTTATACTGAGCATGGGAAAGATGGGATGGAATACCCTGTTGGCCAGTTTTGGGTCACCTGTCCTGTCTGTTCTTCCCCACATGTATGATCCCTCTACGCTTTTCTGCTTCCAACCCTCAAATGGGGCAAATAATGGAATTAGCTGACCTTGGTTGTTATAGCTGTAAGCCAGAGCCTCTCTGCACACCCTTCCTTGGTATAACCAGGTCTTACCACTCTGAGAGCAAACATCTTCTGCACAGTGTACTGTTAATTTCAGACTTCAGTTAGAAGAGGCTTAGCTGCAAAGTAAAATACTGAACAGAAAATTGGTTCTGTTTTACCTCAAACTAGGGCAGTAAGTCAAGAAAAAACAAACAAACAAGCAAACAACTGCATTCTATTTAATGTACTACAAGCAGGGATTCAGCTTTTCCTGTTGTCAGTATTTCGGCACTACTTAGTTTAGATGTTTGGGTTTTTTCACTTGTTTAGATTTTAATTCAAATGAGAAAGTAATGGATGAACTAGAAATCCCCTGTTATGGAAAGAGAAAGAGATGTAACACCTTTCCATTTACCAAGAACAGCCAGCTTGTTATTAAGGAGTGAATTGACTATTATGCTGTTCTGGCAAACATAAAGAGACATTTAAAAGGTATAATACCACCTGCCCACAGAAATTCAACATGAGGCAGCATTTTTTCATCTAGTGTTGTACACCTGTTTGCAGTATTTCATCTAGCACATTCTGCTGAAATAAATACACAAAGAGACATAAATTGAGCATTAGTGGCAGGCAGAGTTCATCCCACTGCTTCTGGATAAGAGACTGACAACGAACAGTAATAGACCAAAACGTCTCAGTCTCGGCAGAAAATACCATTGGTATAATTTGCTGCCAGACATTTTTTCAGATAAATGTTCTAAGCATGCTTAGAAAAGGATAAAAAAGGAATATTATTTTGGTAGGCCATTTTCAAACCTAAGTAATGATAATGTCTTAGTATTTTTACCAGATGCGTGCAAAAGAATGGGGGAGTTCCAAGTTCATCCAGAGGCATCTGAACCTGGCAAAATAAAATAGGCTGATATGATTATGGGTGAGGAGTGGCTGTTGAAACACTTTATATTCAGGAGCCATTTTTCTGAGCTGTAAATAAATAAATAAAGACAACCAAAATACTGCAAGATAAGTTTTAAAGTGTAAAATCTGATGACCACTTTTTGTATAAGATTTCAATTTATACAAAAGCTTAGCTATTTCACTATTTATTTTTTAATTATGTACTCTCATCTTAAATGAAATTACTGTCCATATTTAAGTCAATGGAAGTGCTAACTCTTTCAGCTGGGGGGCTAACTGCTTTTTTTTTCCATCTTCCAAGATTGAAATGAAAAAATAAAATTAATGAATAATCTGAACATCTTTTCTTGATGGTTACCTTGCAGCATATTCTTTTAGAACTTTTAATATATGTATATATAAGCAAGGTGGCTATTTTACCGGTGTTAAAATAGATTTTAACTATTTGCCCAGCATTCAAGACCAATACATTAACCATCAGAACCCTCTTTAGTTCCTTCACTACAGGAGGATGGTAAAGATGTTATATTCTCCAAAACTTACCTTTTGATTGTTTTGTCTCCATACCCAGTGAAGTGATGGCTGAGTGCTTTCAGGATGTGTTATACTTGCACAAGAAGTAGGACCATGGGGTCTTCTGTCACAGGAGGTCCACCTGGCCTGTGAAAATGGGTGCAAGTGTTACTGCAGACAGTTTGGCCACGATACTCTTTGTCTTTTCCTTCACTCCTGAATAATTACAAACCTATTGACTAGATGTCATAATTTCTACAATGTAGATTTTAAAAACTGTAGCAACCCAAATTAATTCATGGGAAATAAAAAATTATATCAGACAGGAAAGAATGAAAATATTTGATTGGTTTTTTTTATCTCACTGACAATATTTTTATTTGAGCAGGATTAAATAAAAAGTGTTTTTCTTTTAAGGAAAAAGAAAGAAGAATAAAGAGAAAAGAGGGAATCTTAGTCATATCACCTGTTATGTAATATTTATCTTCAGCTTATAGTATGAAATTTAGTTTTAAATGTCCTTCAGAGGAAATGAGATTAGCACTCATTTCTGTAACCTCATTAGACACATAATGAGATTACTTCTTCTGTTTCCACAAGCTAAGTAATTATGTCTGTCTTTTGCATATGTTCTTTGAGTTCTTGTGTGCAAAACAAGTAGGAAGTAAAATCTAGATATCTCTCAACTACATATAATTCTCTCTTTTTTTTTTTTTTTACTATAGGGAAAAGAGCAGCTTCTTTAAATATCTTGATGGAAAAATCTATTATATGAATATGAGCTTACCCTAAAGAAGGTGAGTTACTAGCAAACCGACAGCAGAAATCCATGTATTTGTATTTAAACAAGAATTGATTAAGCAAACATTTTCAGAAATGTTTTCAGAAAATACCCACTAGGGTATTTTCTATAGATTTTTTTTTTTTTATTTCAGATAGAAGAAATATCTTAAAATGCCTGCATATGAATATATTAATATTTCATTTTAAAGGAAGGAAGATGAGGTTGACAATCTTATCACTTACTGAAATAAATCAAATAAACAAAATAAATATCAAACAGTACTGAAATAAGGCCCAATACCATGTAAAGATGGAAAAGAAAGACATAAAGTATAAAATAGCAGTCATACTATAGAGTTGATTGGAAAGCTGAGCTCACAAATTAAGAATTATGACTGTTATAATATTAAGAAGTCAAAAATGGGCTATGATTGATGAAGTCCTCAATTAAGACAAATAGCATCCTGTCCCTGTAAAAGCTGCAGTTTCCTAAATAACTAATAACTATTAGTTATAACTCCCTTAACTAAATAACTCTTGCATCCCGAATGGAAGAGAATCTTTTAAGAACATGTAAATAACATTAAACGTCTATCTAAATTAGATAGCAGCATTTATTTACTTTCTTTCCCTCATATTCACAATGATACCTTACAACTTCTCCTTTAACCTTCCAGGACCCACACTGATTAAGTTCAAGCTTCAAGCCCATGATCTGATTTTAATTTTGATTTGGCATACTGAAGACAATGGCAGGTTGCCATTTGTCCCAAGAGAAACAACATCATAGTATTTAAGCTCTATCTACTCAATCTGATTGAAGAATAGGAGATAGAATTTGAACAACTTCTACAGATTTCTAGAAAATAATTTGTCCAATCCCACTGCTCAGGAAGAGTCACCTGCAGCCAGTTACCCAGGCCCATATCCAGACAGCTTTTGTGTATCTCCAAGGATGGAGACTTCACAACCCTACTAAGCAATGAGTGCTAACGCTAATGATGAGGTTTTATTCTCAAAAAATATTAAACACAGCTAGATTTAAATATCATTCCATGGAAACATATTTCAAATGTGTGTGTATCTAGTTAAAAAAATAATGAAGAACATTATGAATTTATTCAACTGTTTCAATTTATTAATTAGGTGTCATAGTTGATTGCAATAGGTTCAGGATGTTCTATGTTCTTCATATTGAAACTTCTAATGAAACAATTTTAATTATCTTTTTCTACACTGCTGCACTGACTTCTGTACAAAATTAATACACATAAAGCAAATTTTTGAAATATAGATAAATATAGGGATTGGAAGGGACCTCTGGAGATCATCTAGTCCAACCTCCCTGCCACAGCAGGTCCACCTACAGCAGGTTGCACAGAAACCTGTCCAGGAGGGTTTGGAATGTCTTCAGAGACTGAGACTCCACCACCTCCCTGGACAGCCTCTTCCAGGGCTCTGCCACCCTCAAAGTAAACAAGTTCCTCCTCGTGTTTAGACGGAACTTCCTATGTTCAAGTTTGTGCCCATCTCCTCTTGTCCTGTCACTGGGCATCACTGAAAAAAGACTGGCCCCATCCTCCTGACACCCACCCTTTAAGTATTTTAGGCATGAATCAGATCCTCCCTCAGTCTTCTCTTCTCTAGACTAAACAGACACATGTCTCTCAGCCTCTTCTCATAAGAGAGATGTTCTAGTCCTCTAATCATCTTTGTGGCCCTTTGCTGTACCCTCTCCAGCAGTTCCCTGACCTGCCTGAACTGGGGAGTCCAAACTGGACACTAGTCCAGATGGGGCCTCCCCATGGCAGAGTAGAGGGGCAGGATGACCTCCTTTGACCTGCTTGCTACACTCTTCTTGATGCAGCCCAGGATGTCATTGGCCTTCTTGGCCACAAGGGCACGTTGCTGGCTCATGCTTACCCTGTTGTCCACCAGGACTTCTAGGTCTTTTTCCACAGAGCTGCTCTCCAGCAGGTCAGCCCCTCTTACAAATTACACCTCTAGCTGAGTTCTGGCTTTTCTAACATTATCCTCTCATATCCATGCATTTCTCTATCCCTTCTCTGTCGCCTGCCCTCGTGCCCAGCTCTTGTGTATCTACCTCCTTTTTTGCATTAGAAGTCAGTCTGAATTCCCTGGCGAACCAAGCCAACCTTGTGATACATCTATTTTATTGGCTGATTTTATTGGGATGCAGAAAAGATGCAGAAAACTAAAGGTATATACAGTTTTGCACATTTAGTTAACAATTTTCTATGTCAAAAATTGCAAAATACTCTTCAGTAGAGGAATATATTCTTCAACCTCTATCTTGCTGTGTAAAAATAATTCATTTTCAAAATTAAAGACTGACACCTCACAAGCTAAATTTCAGACCATAGAGGAACTTTACTAGTCTAATGAATATTTTTGAACCCTATTAATTTTGCAATAGATATTTCCAAAGGTCATTTTAGTCAACAGCTGAAACATTAGCAATCTATGAGGTGGAAATAGAACCTTTAACAAAGAGAGGTAGGGAAGATGCTGAAGTCTAGCAACCCCTAATTATTCCTTTAATATCACTAAAATTACTCAAAACAAGATGGTGCCTCATTTTGGTTTTCAATTAGAAGTCTTATATTTATAATTGTATTGCGCTTCAGAATTTTTCATTAAGTTTGGAACGCTGACTTCATTTGGAGACCTTTCAAGCCTTTCACTCTATTATCCATCAAGCTGTACTACATTGATTTGTCAGACAAAGCATGTAATGACTAAACTTTTCAAAAAACCAGATGTTAATATCTCTTGACAAGGAAATATTTTCTTATCACAAAATTATGAGATGCCTTTAGGGCCGTTAGTGAGAAATAAACAACATTCATCAAACTCGATTTCTTTTTCATCTGATGCAGAAGCTGCACAGGTTGCTTTCCTTTCTGTTCAATATCCTCGGAATAACTATAAGTTAATTCATGACTAACATTATAGTAATAATATAAAATGACCAAAAAATAAACTAAGAGTAGATTTTTTTCTAAAAACAAAATCTTGCTCCAATGCAGTTTATCATTCTTAGTAATGCTCCCTTACATAGCTAGGGAATACAAATCCCTTGACTATAAAAATTACTGGGTAAAATTCTAATGGCTGCTTGTTATTCAGGAAGTCAGATTAGAAAGTCATAGGTTTAAATTGAGAAAATAAAACTTCATTCTTACACAAGAACATATATACAGTGATTCTCTCCTAAAAAAACAAAAAGTTTTTTTTTTAGAATCAAAGAACAAAGAATGTATTATATTCTAGCTCTAATATCAGGATAACTGTATCCTCGGAAATAACCTAGTGAAATTTAATAGCTTGTTATTCAGAGGAAATCAAACTAGATTTTTAAAAAATAATTGCTTCTGATTTACGATTGATTATGACTGAGCAAATTCTGTGTCTCTTTTTTTGCCAGCTGAACAGACTGAATGGAGAAATTCATCCTAACATATTCCTGTGGAAATACTGAAGCTTCCAGGAATGGTTTCATAATTATTTTGGGTTTTTTCAATTATGTATAAGCCAGGAGGTATAAATAAACTGACTTAAGATACAACCAGTTGTATTAGATACATTATATACGATATAACAACCAGTTATATTAAGTTTGCATGGGTAGAACTCATGCTCTGTGCAGGTAGACGACATATTTTACGTATATGTGCACATTTATGTGCACATGCATTTGTGCCTGTATACACCAGAAATTTTCTATCACGCAAACCAGATGTACAAGTTAATTTTTGCATGTTTACAAGAATTCTACGAAATAAAATTCTACCATAGCAGCAGGATGTCTTTTAAATACACATTCTAAAAGGCATGCATGGTTAATTTTAGGCATAAACATTAAACCTCCATATGGAAACAGAATTAGTAATTAGTAGAAACAAGAGAAGACTGAGATTCTTTGTATCTTGCTATTAGAAATCCATTAACAGCTTAAGATTATTTTCTAAATTCAAAGTAATGAAAATAGTTCAATAAGCAATGAAGTCAGAATGCATTAAAATAGAATCACATCTGTTTTCTACAAATCTTAATGAATAGAACTAACCCCTCCCCCCCGCCCCCCCCCAAAAAAAAAACCCAAAGAAAAGAGGGAAGAAAGCTTGCTGCATTCTGTCTTTCCTAATTGATGTAAATGCAGAGGATAATGTTCTTATGTTTTTATACAGGAACTTAGGTGAGCAATCATTCTGAAAAACTCAGCACCTCACTGACTGCAAATGTGAATAGCATTGTACAACAAGCTGTACTGAAAAAAACTGTCTGTAAGGAAGTTGTCAACATTTATGTCACTGATTATAGATAGTGTAGGTTCTGAATTTAAAAATAAATCCCAACCTCCACTCTGTTAGTCCTGAAGAGTGTTAACAAGAAGACAGGAATAGTTTTGGCACTAAAGATCAACTAGCTTACCCATTAAATATTCCAGAAGTTTGACAGGTCATGTTAAACCTTTGGCTATAATAATGTAAAAATTTCCTGTAGCGTCCCTGCTTGTAGCTCGCAATATGAATAAACATCATTTTTGGAAGCATACAATATGAACAAACCACAGGTTACTTTTTCTACATATGATGGCTTCTAAATAACTGTAAGAAAGAAAACACCAGAAATATCATTCCGAGTTGACTTGGAATGGTCTTTTTGGTGCTGTTGCATTTATTTGAAGTCATATCTGGAGCTCCATTCAGGTCACTTTTACCTTTAGCTTTTTTTTTTTTTTTTTTTTTTTGTTCACTTTACACATAGAGAGTGAGAAGAATGATTTAAAAGAAATAAGGACCTTTGCCTTTTAAATTATTTTTTCTCAAGGTTCCTCAGAAAGTACAGTATCTCCTATAGCTTCTTGCTACTTGCCTGTACTGCAAGACTAGATATTATAAGATCTTTTAAGATAAATGCATATGCTTGTTTTCATTTCTTCTGCTGCTGGCTCAATCTACATGAACCAGGATGCAGACTATGCCTCCATCTCCTCTTTTAGCTCTTGGTGTGCAGAAAGCCAGGGTAATAACTCATCTACTGAGTAGTCCTTCTGTTAAGAAAGCCTAAGATACATTTCATACAGCAATGCATTTTGTAAAAGATTACAGCAAAGACACATCTATTAAAAAGAAATAAAACAAGTTATGAGGGATGAGATGTGTGTAAAAGTTGTCCTTCTGAACACTAGACTACATGGGACAAATGACTGTCAGTGGGCTGTTCTGTAAATCGGAGTTCAGCCAGGCCAAGTGCAAGGTCCTGCCCCTGGGTCATGGCAATCCCAGACACAAATACAGGTTGGGGGAAGAAGAGGTTAAGAGCAGCCCTGAGGAGAAGAACTTGCGGGTGTTGGTGGCTGAGAAGCTCAACATGACCCAGCAATGTGTGTAGGCAGCCCAGAAAGCCAACGACATCCTGAGCTGCATCAAAACAAGTGTGGCCAGCAGGTTGAGAGAGGTGATTCTCCCCCTCTAATGAGCTTCTGTGAGACCCCACCTGGAGTAACTGCATCCAGCTCTGGAGTCCTCAACACAGGAAGGACATGGCCCTGTTGGAATGGGTCCAGCGGAGGACCACAAAGATAATCAGAGGGCTGGAACAATTTTTACAGTGTTATTTAGAAAGACATAAAAAATAATCCTTTCAATAACAGATGCATGAACTTTTAAAATTACAATAATTTAAGAAGTGTACAAATGCAGTTAATTTATAAAATATTTTATATTTATTTAATGAAATACACAGTACCTGAAGCTGCTGAAGGAAACACTTCTTCAAGACTAGTACCTCCTAAATTTATGCTCACCAGAAAGCTCTATCAATTTTCATAATTAAATCACAATTACTGGAATAATAGACTACTTACTGCATAAAATATTTCTCAAAATTAATAAACAGAACCATTTCTTTGTGAAGACTTGAACTTTGTGGCTTTCACAGATAAAGCAAAACATTATGAAATGACACACTCAGAAGTCCCTCCCTATGAAACATGGATATTTTATTTATAACCTAATAACAGATAAGAATTGAACCTGAAAGCATTATGAAGCTGGTATTAGTTATGAAGGAAGAACAAAGTGCGGAGTGTGTAAAAAATGACGCAAACCAGACCCAGGAGTAAGAAGGAAGATGATCAACACCCTACTTATTCCACAAAGGACTCAAGATACTGATGACTTCTCAGTACCCCAGTTTCCCTTCACCAGACTAAGCCAACAATGCTGGGACCCAGCAAGGCAGCGGACAGGTGAGCATAAAATGGCATAATAGCAAGTCTGTGTGTGAAGTTTGATCTGAATATAATCAGAATCTGAATATATCTGAATATATATATATATATATATAATCTGAATATATCTGAATATAATTTGAACCGCTGATGGAGAGAGACACAGCTGGGACAACTGACCCCAACGGACCGAAGGGATATTCCATACCATATGATGTGTGTCTAAAAATTAATACGTTTGATGCATAGTACCAAGAACAACTCATTAGGACCACACAGAGTCACAGTAACCTGTCTGCCCTCTTATTCCCCAAAGTTCCCCAGCACACTAAAAGTTAGGTCAGATTTGTTATTCTGCAAGGTGCCATCAGATCCATAATCTAGCAGCTCATTTCTTGCTATATCACAGTAGCTTTGCACATGTTGTGTGGACCTGCTTTGGTGATTTCTTTAACAGGCTATTTGATCAATCTGGCCAAAATGTTGGGAATACTTCTCATAGGACTTTATTTTGACAGTGAAATAAGACTGGCAATCTTTTTTCTCTTTTTTTTTTTTCTCTCATTCATGAAGTGGTTCTTACTTTGGGTAGAGTCTAGTTTGGAATTAAACAATCCCTGCTCTCCCAGGCAAACTGTGCATGCCTTACTGCACGTCTGGTTCCTCACCGTCACCAGGGAAAGTAGGGCTGATACTCTACACTGCATGGGAACCCCAATTTTCAGCACACTTACACAGTGCTACTCAGAAGCTTTCAGGGCACTGGCATCATCCCTGGCCTCCCAGCACAAAGACTTCTTAGAGAGCAGCCAATTCATTTCCTTCTAAAGACTCACTGGGAGTAAAATCCACTACTCTCCTCATCATCTCAGGGATAGCTGACAGATGCAGCTGCAATAACCAAACAAGGTGTTTTAAAGAAAAGTAGCAGGTGCTGTGTCTAGAAAAGGAGCCTATATTCTTCCACTCCAGTAACTTTACTGTTACCAGATAGAAGGCTTTGTCTGATTTTGGATGTAGCATAAGATACTCTCTGTAAAAGTGAACTTGGATTAAGGGATCAGTATGTGTAGCCCTGAAATTCAAAGGATTTCGATTCCTTGTTTGGGGATATAGCTAATGTTTAAAAAAAAAAAAGTCATCAAACAAAGCAAACAATAAGTGACCAGTCAGCAAGTTCTACTTACTGCCAGGAAGAATTAGGAAAATACTGTTCCTTCTGTCATATTTTTTTAAAATACTAATATAATTGGTTACGTAGCCAGGTGGAAACCTGGATATTTGTTCTGCAAATCTGTGGACTTTTCCCACATATTCCTTTGCCTATTTTTAATCAATATAGCAGAAACATATAAATACTTTTTCTAATTTTTTTTTTTTTGTATCTTTTTGCTTTGTTGATTAAGGACTAATTGTGAAAGGCACAGTAGTGAAGTGAACCAGCCATTTCTGAATCACCATTGCGTTAAACTCTCCTTTTAAAATGAAAGGAGTGCCCCCTAGCAGGTTTTTTTTTTTTGTCCTAGTTCAAAGATTATTTGTAGAAAAATGTCTGTTCTCTTTGGCTGTTGGCGAGTACTAATCCTTTTCATAAGGATGACCAAGAAGGCTGACAGCTAATCAATTATTTACTTGCTATGCTCTGAGGAATTTAGCAATCAGTGAAAAATGATGCACTAACAGCTTTCATTTACCCATTTGTCTTAAGCTCAACAGACTCAAAAACTACATTCAATACAGTGTCACTGTGGAAGCCCTGATTCCATATCTTGAGCATTTTTTTGGAGGAAAAAAGTGTTTTATGAGACTGAATGCATTTTAAGTGCAAGAACAGGGAAGTTTATAGCTTGTAATATGTACATAAATATACAGTCCGATAGCTATCACAGAAGCAGCTCCACTAAAGTCAAATGAATGGTGCAACATAAGAAACTATAATGAAATAAAATCAATACTAGATATTGGATATAGAATTATGGCTAGAAATTTGGGATTTTTTCATTTTCCTTTATCTCACATGTTTCCTTTATGGTTGTGAAAATGGATTAAAGCAATTAAGACAGTCCACTAATCTATAAACAGCATAATTGCATCATAGTTTTCAAGTCTGACCCCCTTCTTCTTTCAGGATTTCTTTCATTCATGCAATTCATATTCCACTAATACTCTAAATTACATTGTTAAAAAATACAGAGAACTTTTATTAAAGAACACTTAATGTCTGTATTTGCTGTAAGTTTACAAACATCTTGAGTTTTCAGTTCTTTAAGATATTAGACACGTACTTGAAGCATGAATCAGATGGGGTATCAGATGCTTAAAACTGGGTATGTAATGGGTAAGTCTGACAATAGTCACCCTAGAGCGTATGTATCAGTTATGGAATGTACTAGAAGGTTTTAGAATGTATTCCTAAGAAAATTTAATGAGCTATGCAGGGTTTTTTATAAAAAGTCCAGCAATAAGATAATTACAAAATTTAATAAGACATGGTTATCTCCGTGCAATTTAAGAACTTTCAGGTTTTTGTATGTAAGTTTCTAAAGCTTTATAGTTCCTCCTTTTTTAAAACTACTTTGTTGTTATTTCATGTGTGCTTATACCCACTTCTACATTTTAAGTTAATTAACATCAAGTACAAGCTGGCATATTGATTTGTAAAGCTGTCTGCATACAGGTACTCTGTGGTGCAGTGTAATTGTTCAAGTGATGTAGGGGCAAAAGTGGCTTTGAATTCCTCTATTATTGAGTTTCTTCAGAGTTGGAGAGACTCAAAAGGCATGTTAAGTTTCAGCAGCTTTTCTCGACTGCTCTTACAAGCCACAGAGTTATCTAGATTCTTCACACACTATTATACAGTATCCTTTTTCTTTACTATCCCTCTTCATCAGTACATACCCTAACCATACTCAGCCCTGTCTCTATCATTCCCTGCAAGTGCTTAAAGCACCTGGAAGATCACATAATGATTGGAATGATTCAGTAGCTAGAATGAAAGATTTTAACTCCCTTCTACATTGCCTTAGGCACTGGTATAAAGGGGTCAGAGAAGAAGGTAAGGATCTGAAATACTACAATGAGGATTACTCGATCAGACATTAGAAACACCATTTGCCTGTTTGTTCAGCAACAGATAGTGATCTGGGCAAGATGAAAGAACAAGAAATGACTTAGTTTCAAATCATGGCCAACAACTCTTACATCTACCCATTTTGCATGTCTACGTGTATATGTGTATGTGTGTTTCTGTGTGTATACATACCTAACGTTATAAACCACCCTGCATTATTCTAGACTTTGTTAATTGTGTAAAGCTCAGTTGCTCTCAGTTACCATAGCAACAAGGCACTGTGCTGAGATGAGTGGTCTTCCCTTGATATGATTTTGATCACCTCTGTCTATTGCAAATTAATATTAAATTGGAAGTCAATAATAAATGAAAATACCATTCTAAGCAGCAACTGAGGATGTCAACAGGCAGCAGGAAGTATTAAGCAATTTAAGAGTCAGCCAATTCCACTAGAAAACAGTATAATATAGAAAGAAAGCTACTGATTTTTATGAAAACACAGTTATAAATAGCTTCCAGGAGCATTTCAAGGCATAACCAGTCATTTAAACTGCATGTAAAATGACAAGATATAGCTGCATCTTAAGGCCTTCATTCCTAGCCTTTAATCAGATATTGCTTAATTCATCCTTTGTCTAAAGGATATGGTGACTACAGGTGACATGTTCATATAAATCTCCTACTCACCATTATCTCCATGTAGGTAGAGCTCTACTTACAAGCTGCTATGCAGAAAAAAAAAAGCCAACAACTTAAATGATAAAGAGGAAGGTCAATTACAATGAAAACAAAGGCGGATTTACGTAAGTAAATATATTATGCTTGGTGGCATCATTTACCTGTTTCTTTATAAATGTTTAAGAAAATGTGAATGAACTTAAAAACGCACAAATACATGGAAATCTAAATGTTTAATCTAATCTTGTAGGAAAGTGCTTATATGACTTTGGAGCCAGCATGCCTAAATACTGAAATAGAAGTCAGTGAAATTTATGCAATCAAATTGCAAAGTCAGTTTTGGAAATGGAAAGTAGCTTCTCATGCAAGATTTACATCTAAATAGGCAAGAAATAAACAACCTCACAGTGCCAAGAATTTCCCATTATTACAGGGTTTCCCTAAACATATATTCTTTCCTTTGGAAATTCTGACTACATAGCACATGAAGATTTTGTGCACATGCTGCTATTATGATTACAAAACTCCTAACAAGTACACCATGCCCCCACGCACATATATTAAATACAACATATACCTACCCTTCACCTTCTTCACATGAATTCCTGCTGGCTTAAAAAGAAAAGCTTCAGTGGAAATAGAAGCAGTGATCTCAATTCAGCCATAAATTTCAGGGATATGCATGGTTGTAAATGTTGCTTATCTAAATATGAATTATCACTTTGTAAAAACAATAGTCATAGAATTAAAAGTTCCACTAACATTCTTTCCTTTTGAATATGTAATAGTTGGTTTCTACCAGATGAACTTTTCTTTGACCTCTAGCTTTTAAAGTTCAGGTGTTTTGTCCATGAACGGATCTGTAAAAATATATTCTGCAAAAAGTCAGAAAGACTCAGCACTCACCCTGATAATGTGAAAAAGACAGCACATACTGTAAAGATCCATGTGCTCCCACTGAGTCATCCACTAAAATAATAAGAAAAGGAGAAAATTCCAAGTAAATACCTCTAAGTTGACTTTTTACACTTGAGACAGCCTACTCATGAAAAACTTCACAATGTGGCATTCCCTGTCTCTGTGCAGACATTTTAAAGTTGTTTCACATCAAATGAAGCTTGTGCACCAGTTTTATTAGCTTCTTCGAATATGCTTTGCCAAGAAATCTGAGACTCACTATGTAAATTCATTAATCTCATAAAACAATTAGTGTAAAATCCAGTGACTGCTAAATGATTCCAAATGAATTAGTTGCAACATAACATTTAATTTTCAAGAGTGTGTTTATTTATTTATGTTACATGGCAATCTTTACGAGACAAATGCAAAAATTTAGACCCTAATCCTGCAACTGTCACAAAAGAAAACAGTTTTTCCTCACTGTTATATCAAAACTGAAAGACTGGTTTCTAAAGACCCCACGTTAGGGAGAGGATTCAGAAAAGCTCAATTGCTGTTTAGGCACTTCAATGTGCTCCAGATTTTCAATATTCTTGAGAAGACACTAGCTACACTTAGGACACCTGTAAGCACATTTAAAATACTAATAGTATTGCTCAAAGCATTGAGCTTATCCAGAAACGTGGCACAGTCTTTTTTCCCCAGTCAGCACTATACAAAACCAGGCAACCACACATAACAAGATCCGGACTCCTGAAAAAGGATCATAAAAGAGGAACAAACTCAGCAGGACTGAGGATCATGTCAGTTTTGGAGGAACAAAAGAGAAAAATTCTGTCCTAAGCAATCAAGAGCTACACTGAAGAAGGAGTAACTACTCTGTAATGACTGAATTTGATGTTTACAATAACAGCATCTTAATCTGAGAGTCCCACTCTGCTACCCTGCGCATAATTGATAAGTAAGAAATTTGTTGCAGACTCATGAGATGGGCACATGATCTTGCTTTCAAGATGGCATGAAGGTGAATTATGCTGAACTAGAAGTGATATAAATATTTGAGGGTTACCCAACCCAGACATAACGCAATTTCCCTACAAAAAATGTGGAATGGGAAAGCCAAAATCCACCTAAAGTCAAAACTGACAAGGAACATACAAGGCAACAAGAAGCTCTATAGCTACACTAGCAGCAAAAAGGAAGACTAGGGAAAACGTTGGCCTGCTGCTCCAGGAACTCCATGGCAAGGGAGATGGAAATGGCCATCTACTTAGTACCTTCTTTGCCTTTATTGGTCAGACCAGCCTTCAGAAATCCCAGGCCTCTGAGACTGGGCAGAGGAAAGTCTGGAGCAAGGACAACTTGCCTCCAGTGGAGCAAGATCAGGTTAGGGAATGTTTAAACAAAGTGGACATGTACAAGTCCAGGGGACCTGCTGACACGTACACACAAATGCTAAGGGAGCTGGCTGATGTCATTGCATGGATGCTCTCAATTACCTTTGAAAGGTTGTAGTAGTTAGGATAGGTTCCTGAGAACTAGAGGAGAATAAATACCATGTCTACCTTCAAGAAGGAAGATCTGGGGAGTTACAGGACCATCAGCCTAAGCTCGATAGGGGGGAAAGTGATAGAGCAATTAATCCTGGAAAAAATTTCCAGATACATGAGTATATAAGATTTTCCTTACCTTCTGGAGAAAACAAGCAGAGGAACTGTTCCATGATGCCTCTTTTCATTTAGAATGTATATTTTATTATTTCTTGAATATTTTAGTTTTATCTAATACAATAATAATTCACTCACCAGGGACACTATGCCAAATTAACTGTAAAGTAGGAGTGAAATATTCATATTTAAACAGCTATAACATTATTCTTAAAATAGCTTAAATGGCTGTATTAAAATAACAAAGCAACGGTTAAATCAACAGTTCCTGTCTTTTAGGCTTCCCCTGGGGTTGTTTCAAGTTCACATATTATCTTATGTCAACTAATTTCCCCTGAAACTAAAACTGACATGCACTGTGATCGCTTCCCTTTATATTCTTTTGAAGAACACATTTCTTGTCTTGCAGTTATTGAATTCAACTGAAAAGAGTACGTTATGTACCAATCCTGTTATAACATCTAAAAGTACAGTTCATATTTATTTACTTGTAAGCCTGGGAAGGTAAAGAAGAATAAAGCCTACATGCTTAATTCTAAGATCTGTAAGATTCTGACTTATTGCTTTAGAAATCATTTCTGGCACTACTTAAATGAACACTTCATATTAGCTGGTTACATTGATGTGTTTCCCATTAAAAAATAAAATAATTTTTAAAAAAGAGGCAAGAAAACCAGACATAAAGGTTACCCGGTTTCGTAAACAGACTTTAAACATTATGGCTTCTGTAGTCTTTCGTAAGAGAACATGACAAGTTTACTGCCCTTGTAGCCACTGTAATAAGAAAATCTAGTTTGTAAAACACTCAGTGGTTACACGGAGTATTTCAATTCCAATATGTGCTTATGGCCTTCATCTTAAATAAGGAAAAGCATACAAAAGGAATACACAGTGACAGAACTAAATGAATGAAATTTCACCTACAGGAAACACCATCATAAAATTTATAACTGAATGAAATAACTGCTTAGCATAATAAATGCTAAATCAGAATACCACATGACTTGGCATAGATTCAGTACTGTGAGCCAGAATAAGGGTGAGAGGCATGAAAATGGAAATTTACAGTAAAATTAAGTACAGCAATTCTTAGAGGGAAATATTGGAAGGAAAGAAGAAATTCTGTGTTTATTAAGCTAATGAGAAAAAAAAAAATTAGCAATAAAGTGAAGGCTTAAAGTTTCATGAAACTCTTTCTTCACGACCAGTATTAGACAAATACTTTAGTTCCCTGGAGAACTCTTCCTTTTTCCTTTTCCTTTTCTCCTTCTCCTCTTTTCACCTTTCTCTTTCCCTTTTCACCTTTCCCTTCCCTTCCCTACGGAGTTACAGATAATCCATAACACTTCATCTCTGTCACTCCTTCCTCCTCGCACTTTTCCCCTGCTCCAGGATGTGTCCTCTCCATGAGCTGCAGTTCTTCAGGATAAACCTGCTCCCGGGAAATACCTGCTCCACTGTGGTCTCTTCCATGGAGTGCAGGGAAATCTCTGCTCTAACACCCGGAAAACCTCCTCCACCTCCTTCTTTTCTAATCTTCATGTCCACAAATTGTTTCTCACCTTTTTTTTTCTTAAAGATGTTTTCACAGTGGGCCACCCCTGCAGCCCCCCTGCTACTGAAACTTTGCCACTGACACACAATCATCATTGACTGTAACTCTATATCAAATTAATCTCTGACAGGAGATTCGTTATCCTCACCAACTCCTTAAGAAAGGAATTACCCAAAGATTTAGCAATTTAGGTGGCAAGAGTTTGAGGTTACAGCCTTAATGAAGTTCTGGTGCCTGAGAGAGCAGCTAGAGGAATAAATTTAGGTTATTCGTACCTGGCAGAGCCAGGCATACCTGGCAGCAAGGACTGTAATAAAAAAAATTGTATTGCAGATGAAATAATTCTGGAGAGGTTTCTCTACTCGCTTTTGTGTAAGTAGTAAAGTGGTTTTTTAGGATGAATAAATAATGAAAATGATTCAGCTTCTGGGACTTATAAACACTGCAAATTGTGAATTCAATTTATACTTTTTTCTGGCTGATGAAGAAGTATTTCATTACCTTGATAGTCAATACCTTTCTGAAAGAAGACAAATTATAAGCTTTGTATCTTTCAGGTTTTGCCACATTAGCAAGATCAATTTATAGTGTCCCTCAAATCATCTGAAATTTACCCTGCATCCACATGCAAAACTGCTTCATATGATTAATAGGGAGGCCAAAACTGGCAAAAGTTATGCTAACAACTTTTGAAGGTAAAACCCTAACTGACTGGAACTCAATCTTTATGTTCGAAATCTGCCTTAGAGCTTTGTAGGCACAAATGAAGTTTTCAAACAGTGTATTTTATTATGCAACTAAAGCTGCTCCGGTCACTATTCAGAAATTTCAAATTACTATAAAGTCATTCTCAATGTATCCAAAGCAAAAGCCTGCAACACCTATATATCTTAAGTGTATTAGCACATAATTAATATATTTGGGTTCAGGGCAAACTAGTAAGTGTACTAAAACAATGTAACCAGTAACAGTAAACAAGTATTTCACAATATGGTTGGTATATCCATATGCATCATTTACAGAAGCACGAGTAACGGGACCACCAACATGGCAAGAAAATAGGAGACATGCAAGTGATAAAAAGTTACCAGACCAAGGAAAAGCTGAGCATTCTGCTCAATAGACAAGAAGGATGTCTGGCAAAACCAAAACAAAATAATATGAGGAACGGCTGAGATTCCCCTTTTGGGGATTTTCACAGTAAAAACATCACAAATGCAACTAAGAAAAAACAGAGAAGAAAGGAAAAAGACTTATGTCAGATCAACTTTTCTCATGAAAATTCTCTCAAGACTGAACACTTTGACTTTGGTAACCAAGAACCACTGAGGACTGCAGCCATCTGCAGCGTTTATATGGCACCAGCTCTATGGTAGTGTATGTAGAGATAATCTAAGATGTGATCTTTGAAAACTAAGAGTTTTGTATTTGTAGAACTGATGATAAATAATGTGTAAGAACAAATAATTAGTCAGGAATTTTTAATGAAGAAATTTAATAAAGTTTTGTTCTCAATTTTAAAACTAGTTCGATTATCAGAGAAACTTTTTTAAAAGGTGGATTTGGGCCAATATTGATTTATAAGCTTTCTTGTTTAAATACAGGAATAATTACTCTAAACTGAATGATGACAGAGCCTTACTGCAATAAACCTTTTGGAATGCTGCTCTATGGAGTAAATTTAGGAAACACTAAAACTCCCTAACATAAAGATAGCTGTAGTGTATCAGATTGATGTACTTTAAGAATGTAGAATAAACTTTTAAAAAGGTAAAATATCTTTTAGAAGGTAGAATCTCTCACTAAGTAAGAATAAAGAGCTGTAAAAAGGTCAAAAAGCCCTGTGAAACCAGACACTTGGTATAAACAATAAATGCCTTGCTACTGAATTTACCCTTGAAGAAGACAGAAGGCTGATAATAAGGAACATCCTACAACAGGAGGCTCCAAAAACAGCTGAAAACTGGACAGCTGCTGGATAAGGCATGAAGTCAACAAAAATTTGCAGTAACTGGAGGAAAGGTAAAAGTGGCAGTGGGAGATCACAACCACCAACTCAATTGGAGACTAAACTGGACTACCTCCCCTCCATCCCCAGTACTGGAGCATGTGCACATCAATTAAAGGACCTTCTATCTTTGAAAGTGAGAGACTGTACTAACCAATAGAAATTGTTAAGATAAGGCACTAAACAGTAACTATAATTAAAGGTGTGACAGCTTTTGTTTTTAAACTGGTTATCTTCCATACCTCACTGCATGAAGTTGTTCAGAATACCTTTTGACAGCCAGGTCAGCAACCAGGAAAACTTGTCTCTGACAAGACTGCCCAAGGGAAGTCTGAGCCCACTGTTGCAAGACATCACTGATTTATCAGTCTTTTTAGCTCAAATAGATCTGTGTCCGTCTATAGACTTTCATAAAAGTCTACAGAAAGACATACCACTAAAATTAATACAGCCAGATTGTTTCACTATATGTTTCTCCTAAATTTCCCCAAGTATTCCAGGAGTCAACCAAACTTTAGCACATTTTAGCTTGTTTATCTCTAGATGCAAAATGAATCTATACAGCAAGAGATGTGTGTTGTTTGGTTAACTGAATATTGTGCAGTTCTTGGATGAAATGTGCTATACAGCAGGATAACACGATACAGTAAAGTACGATAATATGGTATCTTTTCATTTGGACGGCTTAGTTATTAGACTGCATTGTTTATAGATTATGCTAAATAGCGTGTTGTTCATCACTGCTTCCCCATATAAACTCCCTGATGTACTGTCAACCCAAGATTTGTAAATTGTCCATTTTAAATTAACATTATCATTGGAAAAACATTGAATTAGATTAAATTTGATATGGTGAGCAAAATGCATGAAGAACAATAGGTAGGAAATGCATTTAAGCATCCTTTTAAACAATCGGCCTTTCAAACAACTGACCTGCAAGATGCCATTATCATGCTCGGACAAGTCTTTTAATTTGACTTCATAATTCTTTTTTATTCTTTTTTAACTTTGAGAATGGACAGTTGCAGTAATAATTCACAGGAGTTTCTTTTCCTTGATAAGGAGGCAGAATTTGTGATACAAAGCAACAGAAGATGATTTTGCAGTTCAGGTGACTGAATAGTGTCTCTCAGAACTGGGTTGTATTTTAGCAATGAATAAAAGCAATCAAACACCATGATGCTAGGAAGAAATAGATATGGTAGAAACTTGTAATGCAACAATATGACTAGCTTCAGTTATCTAATGTATTTTGGATACATGCAACAGAAATAAAGAAGGGGAAAATCAATTTCTGGAGATTTTAAAATGTAGCTGACGCTTTTAAAATCATACCACATATAACCTTGCAATAATAGTTAATTTGCCATTATCTCCTCACTCAAAATGGTAGCTCTAAATCATATGAGATCTTGCAATTCTACTAAACCTGCTTGAAATAAATAAATAAAATAGAAAACAAGTAAAATCTAACTTATTTGACAGCCTAGCTGACTGGACTGAATAGCAAGATCATGCAAACTGCTGGTTTTTTTTCTCTCCAATTAAAGTGATTGATAGAGATTGAAACTGAAAATGCTCAAGACCTGGCAAAATCTAATTAGCTAAAACCAGAAAAAGGATTACACTGAGAGCTGATTTAGGTAAATAATTGATTTAGTGGAAAAAGTGGGTGTTGGGTGGAAGAATGCGGATGAGCTTTGATCAAACTAAATATTTTTATGATTTCTGGTAATAGAAAAGATAAGAAGTCGATTCACATAAAGCTGAAAATGATATGACATTCTTTAAGATCATTTTTTTCATTATTTTACCTGCTTAAATTGAAGTATGTCATTCTGAAATAAGCTGAAAAGTTAATTTTTAAAATGTTATGAAAAAAATATTTGAGCCAATACTGTCTGAGTGTATACAAACCATACAAACTGAGTGCCATCCACTCCATGCCATCAGAACACTCAGCATTACTGTCTGCAAATTCCCAGTTCTTCAGTTTTTTTCTCCTTATTAACATTACCTGTTTTAAGCATATACACAAAGGTACTTTGTGCTAGCAGTTACTTCAAATTGTTCTTCCTGATCAAGGATAAAGGATTTCTGTAACATACATAAGTGTCTTCAAAAAAAGCTTCCCTTGACATCTTAATTTTGCTTCTCACATCTTTTATGTTCAATACCATCCATTTCAAAAGTTTGCTGCTTAATATCTGTGAGACATTTTACTAAAACTAATGAGTTGCCTTCAGAACCAGTAGGAAATATTCCATTAATCAGAGGTATTCACTTAAGCATGGCAGCATCATTATAGGAAATAAAATGAGTTATTATGACTTATTATTATTAAATGAATTATCGTGACTTTATCATGATTATGTGATTCCTAGCACATATGAGTTATGAAAATTAAGCAAAACCTCAAACACCCAGTCAAATAAAAAAGAATTGACTTCCCTTATTGATATTAAGACATGGATAAGTATATTGTAGGACACTAATAGTGTGATTATAAATCTAGTGACATATTGGGAAGGCTATTAGCGATCAAGTCCTTCGAGAGAGGTCCAGCCAGACAAGGGATACTCTTATTTTAGACAGTTGTTTTTGTTTTTCACTAGAGCACTACAACTAAAAACTTACAAGGTTATTCGGGGTTTAATAAGGAAGTTACTTTCTTTTCCATAGTACTTGTTCATGAAAGCAATGTTTATCCCTCCCTTGGCAGAATGTGGATGTATCCTGTCTTGTAAATAGTCAGCTTTAGGCTTACTTGCTTTTTTTCATGTAAAACCACATGCTTCAAGAGTAAATCTCTTGAGTTTATCAGTGCCTTCAGATAAAGGAAGAATTTTTTTAAACATGTAAGTGACAGCACCTCCTCCCACTTGTTTGAGGAAGGTGAATCCAGGGGACTTTCAGATTCAGGGGAGTAGTTTCAGGGAATATCGTTTCCCTTCCTACACAAAGTCAGGAACATCTTTTCTTCCTCATGTCATCTGGTGTCTTTGCCAAGACTCCCAAATGTAGTTTTAACTGACTAATACCTGTCTCTAATTTATTCTTCAAAGATCTCTATGCATTCTGTGGAGCATTCCCTGACTTATCATGTTTATCAACACTAAAGATTGTGCATGCTGACATACAGCAAAAAAAGGCAATGATTTTTATTTTATTGTACTTATTCTAAATTCTAGCAACAAAGATCTCTTTCACTCTAGTGTTTTTAGCACCTAAAGTCCAAATGTTCTGACTGTTGAGTAGATCCATAGAACTGAAGAAGTTCAGCTGGTTCTAAAATGCCTAAGTGTGCAGATCACTACTTCTAGCAGCCTGCTAAACACAGTGCAGGTGAGTTATTCTGGTACATTGAGTGGGGAGAAATTATCCAAAATCTCCATAAATATCTGCAGTGAAATACCAGCCCCATAGCAATCAAGTGTAACACTGCTCCCCACTCCCATTTTTTTTTTTCAGTAGAGGCCACTTTTCAGGTGTGAATTTTTAGATGCATATATAAATCTAATGCAGGTTTCCAGTTTTTTCCTCTCATTTTCTCTCTCCGAGTATCTAATGAATAATGCAACACAAGTTGGTGACTGGATGTTGCAGTGGAGCTTACCAAATGTTTTTTCAAGTTTACAGATGTACACAAATCTTGTAACTTTAGCTGCAGCAGCTCTGCATGATGTTAGAGGAAGACCAGGAGAAAAATAATCTGTATTTTAAAAAACGGAAGTAAATTTTTCAAATACACTTAAAAAGTAATTTTGACACCTTCCTCCCCACCCCTGAATCCTTTCTTAACTTATCTTTCTAATATATGAAGTTAGCCATACTCAAGGGATTCTGGATTTTCTTTAAACTGATGCTGATTTATGTTAAAAATATTTTATTAATTTGGTAATATTTATGCAAGGCTTTCAAAATGCAAACAGAACTGTCCTCTGGGAAATACACTCAGTTGGCTTAGGGCTAAAATAGACTGCTTTATAATGTCTGAGATGCACTGCATGATAGTATCATACCTATAGCCGTAATTTTACAGATAATTTATTGTTACTGAGAAGGGGAAAAGGAGGTCAGATGTGTATATTGGTTCAGTGAGCATGTGCTGTTACTCACTCTCTTGCTCACTTTTAGCAGAGATGATGAAGAGGAAAAATAAAGCATAATGCATTCTCAAGGTTGCCAGGAGCAACTAATGCTTACAAATTGGTATTCATATTTTATTACATCTTAAATTTCAGCACCTTAAAAACAATAAAGGAAATTGCATTTTCACAAAGAATCTTCCTTTGGGGAATGTACTTCAAGTTTAGTGTCTTTTTTCTGATGTCTTTGCCCATATAGTATGAAATTCTTTTTCAAAAAGAATATATAGGTTCACATTATATATATGTGCAGAGACAAGGGTATATAATTCCATGTGCCTGAAAGCTTACAAATTTGATTCCTCCATAGAGTCCTGGTAAGTCTTAGAAGAACCATATTTGCAAGCTTTCAGGCACATGGAATTATCTATTCACTTGTCTTTGTACAGACCACATGAAATTCGAGGTTGATCCAAAGACAAGTGATTTGTAGAGGATTTCACTGGGTTAATGCTCAGTCCCCTGATCACTTTTCCCTTTTGACAACCAAATGGTTCTACCTGGCACAGCATCTGACTGTCTTTATCTGGGGTCTGCCTCTTTTTGGAGACATATAACCAAGTACTTTCTACAGAGCAATAGCCAACGGGAAGGAGAAAAAGCATTTGTCCACCGTTGTTATTAAATAGCTACACAAGTATTTTTAGTGAAAAAATGTCAGTAGTCACGAATTGTTCCAATAGTTTCTATGGAATGAAAATATTATAGGGCAAAGCCTTAAACTCTAATTTGTTCATATTGTACATGTAGCCGTCACACTGGCAAGAAGAATATTAAACGGTACAAAAGAAATGGAAATGAATGGTTGTAGAATAAAAAAGTAATATCTTTGTGGTTCAGAATTTCTTATCATTCAAGGGAGTTAATGCAATTTACATTAACTGTGCTAAGTTATTAATAAAAAATACATTGATCAAAAGACTTTCATATATTATGAACAGTAAAATAATTTTAATTCACAGAAGTAACAACTTATTAAAAGGAAAGATCTTCAGATTAAGTCTAAAGAAACCATTCCTATTTTCTTCCTACATGTTCTTATACCTTTATATATAAAAAAGAAATAATAATAGTGAAAGATTTCTGAACTGGGTTTTGATTGTAGAAGGAAAACAAGAGTTGTGGCATCCAACTGCATTATATTACTCAGACATATTTTCACTGCACTATTACAGAAGTTAAGAGCAAAGATTCAAAATTTAAGTGCAAAAAAGACTGATAGATTATTTCTGCCAATTTCATTACCATAAATCTAGACTAAGTCCATTAGCTCTCCTCTGAGTTGCTACCAGTTCCTATTCCCTTTCTAATAAAATTTGTCAGGAGAGCTGAATACCTGAAGTGCTAATCCAAATAATTATTTCAATTACAGTGATAATTCCGTTTGTGACACTGGAAATGTTATGTCTGTTTTGACAATTCACAAGAAATAATAATTTTGCTCTACCTGAAGATCACTTCAGGTTTTATTTCCATCTACTATGTAAAGGAATTTTGGAGGAGTGTATATTTTATGCAGTACGCTATAGAATTTTTTTCTTCATGAGATTGGTAAATATATGGAGTTATATGAAGAGAGAATAGAGTATTATTGTTCTGTTGTCAATGAAAAAGTTATTTGAGAAGAATGAGAAACCATAGAATATTAAGAACCACAGAATATTAAGAAATGCATAAAATTCCTAGAGAACACTAGCTTTTAAAGAAACATTCACCATTCTCTGTTGACTGTGCAGATTTCTGTATTACTTGATGAAATGTCTGTAAGATGAAATTGAAGGGTGAGGACTGTATCTGTGTTCTATTAAAAAACAGATAAAAAGTTTCTTATGCCTCTGACTTCATAACTTTTGCTATGGAAAAATCCAGAGTTTTGTAATATTTTATTTGAACATTTACTGTCAATACTGTTCAGTTGACCTTGAATACTTGGGACTTGTACTCTTCTTTTCCTGTTGTCTCTCATCACATTTTCAGTGTACATTCCTTCTGCATTCTTCATCCTGAATGAAGCTATAGAATCTTCTTGTCATCCTCCAAACACCACTTACATTTCAGGTTGCTTCTACACAAATTTACAAAGTCCCCAAATCCAGCAACACTTAACTTCTTTTCTGCCAAGCACCAGTTCTGATGGCTGGTGCAGTTAGTTCTTCCACCATTTGCCATGTTTTATATATTCCTATCCCATTCTCTCCACTCGGAAGGCCTCATTTGACATCTCCAGTAAAACTGCATATGATAGACACGTTCAGAAAAGGATTTCATTAGTAACCTTTATATGATGCTTTGGGTAACCTCAAGTTCTGTGCAGTATGATTATTTGCTTTAGTGTTTTTGGGTTAGGGTTTTGTTTTGTGGGGTGTTTTGTTTTTTTTTTTTTTAATCCCGATACATCCTTGATCCATCACTTCTGTGTTGTTTCCCATTTCTTCTGGTTTATTGTTTCTCCTTCTGCACCTGAGCATTTTTCCCTCCACTGTTTCTTTCTCTGTCTTTCCATTCCTGTTTTGAGATTCCCAGCACACCTGCCACCTACCAGTCAGGTAGAAATGGTGTTTTTCTGCACATTGTGCAACATGCTGAGAAGTTGTGGATGCACACAAAGGTCCTGGGTTGGACTGTGATCACTAAATCTGCCCAAGTGGGAATGAGCAATTGACACCACCAACTGCAAGTATGTTCACAGAATAAAAAAGCTTCTAAAACACAGGTTTAGCCAGTATATTTGTATGCTTTCCTTAGCCTCTTAGCCTTTTCCTAATATCAGATATTATTTTTTATTCTTAAAGTTCTAAATGTCTTAAGCTTTGGAATTATCAGAATGGCCATGAACTTTCTCTGTGACTGCAAATAGTTATTAGCTCCTTTCTTGTTATTCATTTTCTAAAAAGCTGAGCTTATCACACATTCCTCCATACCACTTCATCTCTTGAATTGTCAGTTTCAATTCAACACAGCTCTTACCCCTCTTTATTCTTAGAACAAAAAAAAATAAAAAATAATAGTGACAATAAGCTACTGGTATTAGTTGTGGTCTCTAAATGGTATAATACTCCATGCAATCAACTTCATACTTTAGTTTTCCCTAAACTCCATTAAAATGTCTAAGTCATAAAATTGAATTATGACATCAAAACCCAAGCAAACCATAACAAAATAAAAACATTACTCTACACAGGTAACTTAAAATCAAACCCTCTTTTACTTCTTCATAAGTTTCATATGGGATGTAGACAAATGTTTCAGCTCATTAGTAGTAGTGTTGTCAGCCCAGTGTGAAACCATTCTCACTCACTAGAGCTGACAGTATTTTGTAGTACATACCCAGTAGAAAAAGGTAATAATGAAGATCATACAAACTAGTTTTAGTTTTCCAGAAATCTGTGTCTTCCACAGTCAGATTCAAACTTGTGTGTTCTTTTCCTTAGATGGTCTAATTCCAAATTCCAATTCCAAAATTGTTCTGCACTTTATAACAAAGCAACTATCTCCAAAAAAGCAAAAAAGACTAGGTACCACATAGAAATACAATACAATGGAATCATAAAATCTAACTGGATAAGCTTCATTTTAAACTTGTTGGAGCCTAAGTGATTAAAGATGAAACAAAAATATATGTAAGGCAAAGGAACAGTTCATTATCCTCAGGAAGTAACAGTACAACTAAATCTACACAGGGAATTTATTTAATTGATAGGTGTTATCTCCCAGTTCTAATGCCTGCTTACTAATTAAAGAAAAGCAGCTAAACCCCTGAGCCAATTAAAGGTGTGATCTAAGTGATGTTGAAAGATTTACCAGTGGATGTCCTTTCATTTTATCCCTATTTCTATGTTTTTCTACTTCTTTCAAAAGTCAGAGAAAACTCTATGCAGGAGGTTCGGGTAAGAGGAAAACCTTCTGTTAAGCAAGAACGATCCAATTGACTTCAATATGATTAGTATTTAGGTCTAGGGATCTCTTCATTTTAGTCTTACAAATTCCTTCTAGCAATTTAGGGAAGTATTTTATAGGTAATATTCAAAATTCAACTGGGTGTAATTAAAAACTCAACTGGACATTACCCTGATCAAACTGATATAATGTTGAAGCTAGTCATGTTTTGAACAGGTGGTTTGAACAGGAGATCATCAGAGGTCTTTCTTCAAAAAAGTAAAAAAAAATAACCTCCCAGAAAAAATCCAGCTTCAATGAGTGTAATTAATTAATAAATTTATTAAGTAAATTTTTATTAAATTTATTCATCTGTGTTATTAATTATTAAATTAATTTGTGGCCAGCAGGTCTAGGAAGGTGATTCTGCCACTCTACTCTGTTCTTGCAAGACTCCCACATGGAGTACTCCAGGATGTGTGTGTGTGTCACATGTAGAAATCACTACCCACATTTTACACCCATCTCATTTAATAAATAAATCTAAACTTTTATGCCACTCAAGAAGTGGCATTTTCTTCTTATGGCTACCTCACTCCTAAATTTTATCACTGTAAGTCTTGTTGTAGAACAAATATTGCCAGTGCTTCCACCTGCTACTCGATGGACAGACTACTGAACTCATTCCTTTTTTCACTCTTAACTGACTAGTATGAACCTACCAGATAGCGGATATATTATAAAGCCTTTAGGTTTTTCTCTACGTTGAAGCACCAGATATACATATAACTACACAATTCTATGTGGCCTCCAGCAACAAATGACAAAATCTCTGCTGTTCTGGATATATAGGTCCCAAAGATGACTCCAAAGCAACAGGACAGTACTGTAATTTGTTATTTTTATTCAGGTATACCCCTAAAGTACTTAATGAATCACGATTGGATTTTACTATCAACTTTGCACTAATGAATATTGACAAACATGAAATTACTCATCCTGTCAGGTTTGACAAATATAAGCCAAATCATTATGTGAAAAAAGCATTGCTAGGTGCTATCAGTGTTTTCTATGCTAGCAGTATAGCTGTGGCTGTCACGAATTATAAGCCCATTCCCACTGTCCCTTAACAAGTTTTATCTCGCCTGTCATTTCAACAGATTTACTTCCTGTAGCATATGTGATTCTCACGCTGATGGAAGGGAAAAAAGACAATCCAGTGTCACTTTTTGAGGGACAGCAATGTGATTTTTGAGGCTTTTTAATCTCAGGTTAAGGTGTCACACAAAACCCAGTTGGAAGAATTAGATGATAGCCATAATGCTTTTACTATTTCTCCCTGTAATAGTATCCTCTTCTTTCCAGAAACGCATGGAACTTACACTACCAAAGAAAAGGTTTTCAGGATATACACGTTAATCTTTTTTGTATTCTGACCCCACCCTACCTTTTCCCCATTCTCAAAGAATCACTTCAATGCAAAATATGGTTAGGCTAATTTTTCTAAAGAGGCACTTTTTATAGCTGTAGCAGAAATAGCAATTTTCTTTGAACATTATAGTGATAAATAGGCAGCAGGTATAAATGAGTATTAAGTAAGTGAGCAAACTTAGGCCAAAATATGTTATCACTGAACACTTTCAAATTCTCAATCTGCATTCCAAGTAACTGGAAAAATTACATAGGAATAGAGTCTTCTCCATTCTTCATGTTTTTTCCAGTTTCCTCAAACCAGACTTGACGTCAGCGTGGTACAGGAAAAATTAGCTCTTGAACTAATGTTCCTGGGCCTCTCCTGAAGCATCCTACTGCCTTGGCTGCCACAACAGCTATTACTGTGGGGAATTCTTTATTACGCTTTTTTTTTTTTTTTGTCCTTTTTTTTCTTTTCATAACAAGAAAAGAAAGAAACAAAATCTAGATGGATATAAATTTTTGACATAAATAAGTTCTGTGACCATGCTAAATTCTTTCAGTTAATCTACACTCCAGATGTTTTCATGGTCTGAACTTGGAACAAAAGTAACAAAACTTTCTTAATTACTCATTTCAAATTATAGCATTTGTCCTTATAATTTACACTAGGGAATGTTTATCAGCTCAGTCCCAAAATCAGAGTTAAAACTTTTACAACTGATGGAGCAGAAAATTAGAATAAAGAATAAAGCACAGGCTATACAGGGCATTTTGCACAATAGATGGAATACAACCTAATGTAACACTTGAGGAAGGCGGCGGATTTTTCTTTGCCATTCCTATTGTCTGAACCAGGTCTTACAAGACATTCTGAATAAGCAAACCAGTTACTGAATCATTTGCATTTTTCTCAAAATTACCTAAGTAAAATTTAAGAACAGAGGAAGCAGCTCTATAATCGCCTCCAGCTCTTCAATGAAAACAATAAGGACAGAAGCTGCTGCCACCACCTCATTTTAGTGAGCATTTTTACATAAATCTGTTCCCTCCTTTCAGAGTCGTGCAGAAAGGAAACACTGCATTATATTTATGTGCTGGAAGTATACTCAGCTTTGGACAAACCTATATATACACTGCTGAATGCATCCTGGATGGATGGATCCATGACTTTGTCTTCTGCTGATTACCTAAATTAGCAGATCCGCAGTCTCTATCCTTGCCTTTGCATAAAGAGTTGGCATAAGAGAGCATCTCAGCTTTTTATAGTTCAGCCTATGACCATGTGGTTTAAACCCAGTAGACAGCTGAGCCCTACCCAGATGCTCACCCACTCACCCCCAGCAGGATGGAGGGGAGAGATGGAAGGGTAAAAGTGCAAAAACTTGTGAGTTGAGATAAAGAGAGTCATAGGTAAAGCAAAAGCTATCCATGCAAGTAAAGCAAAATAAGCAATTAATTCACTCTGCATGAGCAGGCAGGTGTAACTATGAGTAATTTTTAAACCTGTATCATAGGTTTTATACCTCATCAGTGAAAAAGCTGCACTACCATGTTATTTGTCCTTTCTTGTGCCCCTGACTGCACTAATTCGTGTCTCTGGTTTTTAACTCTGATCCTCAGAGCTAGTCATGATCACTAATCAAGCAACTTTGCAAACATCTCAGGTGTTACATGATTTTGCAATCTTGATATTTCTAAGTTTATGTTTTTTGTTGGTTTTGCAGTACAAATCACTGCAGTTTGCAGCCTGGTACTTCTGGTTGTGTGTTGTGTTAATTAACACAAGATGTTTATTATTATTAGATTTTGGTTTTTGTAGAATGGCTTTCTACCATTCTGTCTTATTGATTCATGGTAATTTGTCATTTTCTGTCCACCTCCATACAGCATGTTTTGAAATTAGTAAAATTATGAAATTAAAGGAAACTGATGAAAGAAACACTTGATGTATGAGGTATGATTTAGTCTGGAATGAGTTTTAAGAAAACACTATTATCAGTTTGTAGAATTTCTTGCTGTCGAAGATCATCGAAATTAAGAGAAACTGAGCAGAACCTCTACAGTTACGATTAGAAACTTGATCAGAAAAATCAATGTGAAGTATCAGTAGATCATCCAAAGTATTCTTACAAAGAGTAGTCCTCTTGCTTTGAAATGTTATTTGGAGAATTAAAAAATTTCTTTAGGAACACTGATACCGTCAAGAACTCAGTGTGGTCATGTGAAGGTGGTGGGTTCAAGACAATCCTACCTGTAAGCTTCCACAAGTTAAGAAAGGTCATTTATACTCAGAACATGGATGGAAGCCCTCTGTTAATGTCATTATTAGCTAAGAAAGGGAACTCTATCCTGTAAGTCAACTCTGAAAGAGATGTCAGGCAATATTTACAAAACTATTGTTGTTTCTTTTCTGAAATTCTCTCTGCACGAGGCAATATTTACAAAACTATTGTTGTTTCTGAGGGTCATCTTTCAAATGGAATGAAAAGCCCTACACAATAGTTAAATAACCCTTTGAGGAATTAGTTTATTAATCTTGTGTCCTGGCTAAATCCCAATTTCAGCAATTAAAAACTTCTTTTCTGAAATTCTCTCTGCACATTTAGTGCAGCATATGATTAATAAATTCCTGTCTTAAACTATGGTTCTATTTTTACTTAGAGATGGGTAGGTGCAGTTGTCTTTCACTGTAGGGATGAAGAAATGGATTCTTTTTCAGGAGGTACAGCAGCTGCTATTTAAATGGAAGACATTAACATGAACATTATCTTCATGTATCTAAGAATCAGAATGAGTCTGCAAAGTTTTTAAAAAACATTTACCGTGTAAGCTCAAAGAAAAAACAAAAGCATAATAGAAGCAACTGTTTAATTAAAAATACTGGAGTTTTAACTGCATAATTGTCACAGCTATTGCATTTCTATAAACACACCTGCATTATCTTTACATCTCAAAACAATAAAACCCAGCAGAAACAAAAGAGCAACTTGTGAATAAGTAGTTGCTTCACTTACACTAAAAGGATCACCATATTATTATCTCTGTCTTTTCATCTACCACCTTTTTTTTTATATATATAATCAAAGGGAAAAAAATGGGAGGAGACAGGAGCAGCTATGTCCTAGGCTAACAAATAATGAAGTTATTTGAAAGAGCATATTGAAACACTTATTTTTGAAATTGCTATTTATATATCAGTTTCTTTTGAAGAAGTTTATGTCAATGTCAAATTTTGTTAAGTACTACATTCTGAGTTTATTTCTAATTCTTCTCTGCATCAAATTAAAGAAGACACAGTTGTAAGTTTGATTTCTTAATTTCATGAAAATTATTCAACCAACATCTGGTCACTTGAACAAATGAGTACGTCAGTGGTTGATTACAGATTAATGATACATTCTTCAAAAATGTGGTGATTTCTATTAAAATTTGGTCCAGTAAAAATTTAGGTTGTTTAGACAAAAAATAGGAATATTGAATTTATTCTTTCAAACTTTCTTAGCACACATGGCTATTTCTTATTAAACATCCTAAGAATATTTACAAACTCTTCAGAGAGAAAAGTAAATCTGTATTCTAGATTACAGAATTGCTCAACTGCTGTGTATGGGCTGATCATTCAAGTACAGCATGAAGTGACTGCTAATCAAATCTGCCTCAAGGCAGTAGACACTAAAATATTAAAGCTGGTTTATACAGGGTCTTTCAATTTTTTAATTTAGCTTTGGCTAGTACTAAATCAAACTACCTTTTAAAGTATTATTTAAGCAACCCAAAGCATTAACAAAGCATCCATTATGATTTGGATTTGTATAATTAAAATATATTTGAAATTTTGGAAAATAAGCAGAATCATTTATCAAATCTAATCTGCTCGATAATGCCACTATGCAGAATTAATAAAGACATATATGTCCTCTGTGTCTCTGGAGTGCTACTAGTGGTTTTGCAGGTCTTTCAGGAAGCCAGGAAGACCATAGATATTAAGCTGGGAAACACAAAGAGTAACTCATCTTTATATTTAGGATGTCAAATGAGGTCTTGATCCCCTAGGCATTGCTCATTATATTTCTCTCAAGAGATTTTTCCACCTATCATCAGGTATCTCTTTCTTGTGTAGGGATCTGTACATTAATCAATGTGCTTATTTGTTTTATCTTGAATAAGTTAGAATTTCCAAGGTGTTTTTACAATGAGGAACATTTTCTAGAAAGAGTCTTTTTGGACTACCTTTCAACTGTATTCTTGAGCTGTAAACACCAGAGCTAGGAACACAACTTATCTACCTACCGCTATACCTACTCTTGCTATTATCCTACATAGTCTTCCAGGATTCAGCTGACCTCTCAACTAAAATCTTATGCTTGAAGCTTATACATCACAATTTATACTTAAATGTCATTGCCTCTGCATTACAGGGTAGTGTCCCTTTTCCCCTGAACTTCATTCCCAAATGTGTTCTACACTTTCTCTTCTTAGATGCATAATCTTATGCTACCTCTGGCAGCCTAAAGAGTCCCTTGAGCCCCAGCTTAGCAGATAGATCACCATCATCATTTTCCTGAACACCAATAAGTGTATATTTTGCACATATTGCTGCAATCAGATGCCTGAATGATATCACTTTCAGTGGATTGGCCTTTTAATAGCCTGTAAAGTAAAGATATTATGGAGGTGGCTGTGCTAAAAAGGGTCTGAGAACTCCTGCTGTGGATTGACAATTTAAGATCCTCTAAACACTCATGAACATAATATTATCTCTTCATCCCAGTCAATTTTCTACCTGACTATTTACTGAATATTAAATGCATATCCAAGTCAGTGGTCATGAAAGTAAAGGAAGAAGCAGGACATAACCTGCTCAATGGTTTTTCCTCCTTGTCATTGGATGGCTATATGACAGAGACAGCTGTAAAACTCACCTAAGGATTGGATGAATATAAATTGCATATGTTCTTTTAAGTGCTATTCTCATACAAATATACATTAAATTTCCAATTTATTTCAGGACACTTTGCATTAGAAACACCCAGATATTAGATATTGAAGCTATTAGTCTCTTTCTTGGTATTTTGATTACCAGTGAGCCAAATTTATAACAGAGGTGGGCTCTTCATTACAAAAACATATTTTTCCTTGGTTTCATTATGCAAATCTATCCATTTTCCTAAGCTTTCCTTGACAGAATACGTAGCTTGCATGCTACATATAGTATAATTAGCATATAGAATACATATAGAATAATTATCAACAATAAAACTTGCTTGCTGAAGGTGAATAAGCCAGATTTTCTGTGTGTTTGCATAATTGCATTAATGATTCTTGTTTAGCATTATTATAGTTTAGGTAAAACATTCTACATTTCCCTAGTAAATCAATCTAAACTAAAACATTTGTAGCTATATGGGTCATAGACATTTCTACTATCACTTCTCCTAAATTAATTATCCTTGTTGTTTTCCAGATTAAATTGTGTTTGAGACAAGGAAACCCAGCAGTGGGATTTGCACTGTAAGCAGAGACTTTGTACACATACCGAGTAGCAAACTGAAGCAAATAAAACAGACACCAATCAAGCTTTGTAAAAACATTTTAGAGCCTTCCAAATTTTCTCATTGCAAAACATTTTATAAAGTTTATTTCTAAGAAATGAGATTTTTCTTTTCACCCATCTTTCCCCTTTTGCTCTTTTCCCTCAAGCCAATGTATCAGTAGAACATATTTCAGAGACATAAAATTTTACAACACTATCTGAGATCTCATACCAAAGATTCAGTATGAAAAAGATAACAGCAGCTGAAAAGATAGGCAGATAGAGGAATATTTACTAAAACATTATTCTTCCAGCTGTAAACTTAATCTCAATAGCTTTCCCCATGAGTATTAGCAAAATAACTTGAGGGACATGGGAGGTGCTGCTTCAGCTCTTTACCTCCAAATTTCATTTATCTTCTGCAGTATCCATCTCATATCATTTTATTATTATTTGTAGGATATTTGCAATTACTTTGATTCCTCTCATCATAAACTGGATGAAGAATATTTCTCTGAATTTTTAAAAGCAAAAGCAACTCACAAAGTGAAGGCCACGGAATAAAAATAGGAGTGATATAATTAGGGCTTGCTATTTTAATGAACAACCTGTCAAACTTGTAATGAGAAACTCTCTTGGTAATTTTTCTGATTCTAGACCCACTCTACTGGCTGAAGAAAGTTTCTGTCTCTGAGACTTTTGCTATGTTCCTGGAGTTGCATTGTTTTGGTGCATGCTGGTGTCAGTGGCATGTGTCAGGGAATCTCAACGATTTTTGACTGCAATCACTATTTTATACTGGCTAATAGACACCCTTTAATGACTTCTAAAACTCTCCTCATCTTTTTGACATTCTTCAGTGTACCTTCAATATACAGAATAATGTACCTTTCATTTGACTGCACATTCTATATCAACCTGCACAGTAAAAGCACATATTGCACAAATATCTGAACGGGCTTATTCCTTGGTTTTATGTGAAACCAAGCAGCTTAATTAAATACCTTGGGATGCCAGTTGACTTAGCTTGACTGATTCTCAACCTCTTTTTCTGCAATATTAGTTCATACAGCTAAACTATATAGTTCTATATGCATCTGCACATCTTCATATATAGTCTATGTTCAAATACACAATTGAATAGGAATAATAATTGTGTTTCCTTCTGCCTTCAAAACTAATACAAAAATAAAGGGGAAGGAAGGAAAGAGAGAAGGACAGAGGGAAAGATGGAAGTAGGCAGGTAGTAATGCAAAAGTTTAAATTGTTGATCACACACATCGTAGTAGCTCCCCCTTTCCCCTGATGCTATCTTTGTTCACTTTTCCACTGCACCTTTGTGTCCTGAGGTTGATGACTTCAGACTGGTAGACGGAAAAGCGTTGCAAGTTGTCAGCATCCCCAGGTCCTCCACCAGGAAGAATATTATATTCTTCCTCACTCTAAGAGCCACTAGAGGCCATTTTAAGCATTTGTATCACAGGCAGAGTGATTAACTTCACTCATAAGAGAGAAATAGTGAAACGTTTCTTAAAGTGAAACAGTGATTTAACAAAATCAGTAGTAAATGTGACAGTGTTTTATGGGATTCGATGGCAAGAAACACTCTATTATTTACTGCATAGAGGACAGGGTCAGACAAGCTGTCAGGGAGACCCTCCCATTCAGTCACGAGGTTCAGAAAGGACCCCCTTGCTTTCTAAACTCCTTCTCAGAGAGGAGCCTAGGGGCGGCTGGATCCAATCCTAGTCCCAGACTTGGTCAACAGTTTATGTCTAAAGGATTATATCTGCACAATCAACCCTTTACATTACTGAGCTAAGATTTCAAAGTTTAGCATGCTATGAGTCACTTACCGAGAATCTGTTGGGGCAAGGAATCTCTCAACTTCGAGGAGTAGAACCTTAAGTGAGCGTCCTCACTCAAGGGGAGATCATGGCATGCAACCTGCTGCCATGAAGGAGAGCTCAAAGGGCTTGTGGGATGTCCACTATTTATAGAGTAAAATAATTGACCTATACTTATATCTTCATGGGAAAAAAATATCTAGGACCCCACTCCAGTCAGTGTTTTGGCTGTGTTGCAGCCATCCCCCAAAGTCCAGGTGCAACTCATCACAACTCCCACTGATGATTATGGCTTGAGCAGGTGCTGGGGGCGGGGGGAAGAGGAGGAAAAACAAGGAGAGCACACTGCCACAATTTGCTAACAAGCCTTCCTCTTTCTCCATTCATCTGCAACTCTACATTACAGTAAAATTTATTAGATACAGAGTGCCTTAGGTGTGTTCAGTATGCATTCTTTGCCCACTTTTTAAACTCTAACACTGCTTTTTCTCAACTCCCAGGTCAACATGCCCTTGTCTGACCTTTGGGTGATCAGCTTCTAGACCTGAGGTTTCCAGTGCCTATCTGCATCCCATTTTTATCACCCCACACCTGCGCTCCTCTGCATACCAACCTGTGTTCTCACTTTCAATCCACCCTCAATTATGGTATGTCTATAATCCTTTACACTACAGCATTATGTTAATCATAAATGTTCTGTTCAACACAGTATAACTATTTTTCACTGTTATCTATATAGAAAATTGTGGTTCTACCAAAGAAACATAAATGAACAGAGAAAAGTAGAGCTACATAGTCACTAGAAATACTACTATCAGCTCAGCACATTGAAACTAAGTTCCACAAAAATTATGAGAAGTTCAGACAAAGTAAGCCTGACAAGCCTCAGTCCAGAGTCCTCGGAAAATCAGTATAAAACCTGTGGCTTCTTACTACCAATGACAATATAATTGAGTTGTCTACAGGGTATTAACATGACCAGGAAACAGAAGCAGGAATGAGAGAGTTAAGGATCCTTGGACACGCAGAAATATACTGAATGTAAAAGCAGATGAATAAAGAGCTGATGTTATGGATTCTCAGTGGAAATGGCAGATCCCATTGGGTGATTACACAATAAAATTTACAGAAAAAGGACTGTTCAGGGTAATAGATATTAACAGTACAATGGAACTGGAAAAACTAATTGAATGCATGTGTGAGTGCACTTTTTTTATTTATTTTCAGGTTTCTATTTGTATTTTTCCATTAAGATGAAAGGTATTTCTCTCTTTTAATGCAATCCTCTCTGATTAGTGTTGCAAGAATAAACTGATATTTGCAACACCTCTGATTTCATATGTGTAATGGTCTGTTGTTAGAAGGTTGGATGATTACACTATTAAGAATTTAGGTCTTCATGCGTTTCCAGGATTAAAAGGACACTTTTTTTTTCACTGCCTAGCTAAGGACTATTGGTTGATCTGCACTTGAGGAGAGATGATAGCTTACTAATTAGAATTGTTTTTAAAAAAATCAATTTCACTGAAGAGGTGACCTGCATTTATTAAAGATTTCTCTGTGGATTTGAAAAGTAGCCATGATCATTTAACCATGATTATTACAGAGGTATTTTCAACACTTTGTTTTTCACAACTGGTGCTTATAAGGGCTAAGAAAAATTAAGAAAGGGCATTACTGAGACAAGCTGCACAGACTGAGCAAATAGCTCTATACACCAACAAGTTCAACTACTTTTGACTAAGTAATCCACAACATGTTTGCAATGTAATGCTCGGGGGGTTGGTGGTGGGAGGGGAATTGATTTTTGAGAAAGAACTTGGAAGAAATCACATACGTAGCATGCACTGTGAATACTGTTTCAGGAGTTAACTAGCAAACGTCATAAAAAAAAATCTCCAATATTGGAGGAGAAACCTTAAAATATCACAAAAATCATATTCTTTTATTACGTGAATTCTTACCTACAGTGATGTAAGTATGTAGAAAGGTAACTCTTTTAAACAAGTAAAATGTGAGTAGCCTGACAGTGCACTTGCAAATTATATGTAGATAATACACTGTTCAGTGTTCGAGTGTTTGCCACAAATTATGCTGTTGATGATGTTTTCGTGCTCTGTGCTAGGTATTAGCTATACACCCTGACATTCATTCGTGTTTTTTTTCTCAGGTGCTGCATTTTACACTACGGAAACATTAGTACCACAATTGATAAACAACTCCTGAGTGGACCAGAAAGTTTTCCTCCAAGGCTCAGCAGCTGCGGCATGCTGCCATTGCCTCTTGTTATTTTACCCATGAAAGTTTCAATTTAATCACCTCTGGGACCCAGGCAAGAGATATATTTTATTCCTTCATAGTATTTATTTTCTGAAATAACAATCTGAATAGTACCATTAAACTATCTGGTGCAGTAGCAGTGCTGTTTGCAAACTATTTCACATTTTAAGTAGTCACAATGAAAGCTTTCAAACAGCAGGGTCAGCTCTTGGAAAATCAAACAATGACAATACCTGCACAGTTCTCCAGAAATTAGCATCTATTTCTAATTCTGAATACGTTCTTTTGACTTTCAGCAAAAGACTGAGGTTAAAATGCTTGCCTCGTTTCAGTATTTTTTTTTTTTTTTTTAATACAAATACGATTCTGACTCCTTTCAAGGGTGCTTTATTATGTTGGCTGATCTCAAGCAGCATCTTGGATTAGCAGTAGCAAAGCCCTAGTGGTTGCATGTTCAACACAGCAAACAGCTTAGACTCAAGGACAATAGACTAAAACCCATTGCCTGACATTGCCGTGTCAAAGATGTATCAAAATGGATACAACACAGACAATCAGATGTTTAGCTGTGATTTTTTTCTTGGAAAGCTATCTCACAAAAGAAGTTTGGATAACAGCGTTGATAATACAAGGGTCATAGTGGTTGGTTTTTTTTTCCTCTCCAACCATGAACAGGTCTGTTCCTGTTTTACTGTGAAACTGAATTCCTACATTGCTGACCGCAGTTCCTGAATTGGGCTGCTTCTGGCATAAAGACTGCAAACTTACACAATTTCATCGTCCCTATTCAATTTGAAGCTTGTACAAGGTAATTTTGGGCCTTTTCTTTACAAAATGAAGCTTTTACAAAGATGCCATTCCTTACAGTATACTCAGCCCTATTTAATATGGGATGATGCACTACTACTTTTTGAGAGGCTAGAAATAAAGCTACATAGTACAAGGGAGGACGTGCTACCTGAAAGGGATAGTTATTCAATCACATTCAATTGCTTCTTTATATAACTTCAGTATAAAAGCTTATTGTATCTTTTCACCATCCTAAATTGGGCTTGAATTAGAAATAAGCTAAGTTCTTTGACATATAAAATATATAAGCATTGGGGAAAGAAGCAGCCCAATGTGCACGACTGATTTTTAAGCTCAAAACTGAGGCATGAGAGAGGAAAGAAAAATTAAAATCAAAGATGGAAAATTATTTTTAAGAAATGTTCAGGTTTCAAACATTACTTGCCAGAGAAAACATCACATGAAAAAATGCCGTAAGTGGAGAGTGGGTGATCATCCAAAACCGACTATCATCTAAACTCTTACTTGAACATACTGTGAGGGAAAGAATAACATGTTATAGCCATACAGTTATATTATTAGTATCATATTGGTACCTGTCTGTCAGGAGCTATCCTATAAATCTGGCATTTTAAAACAAATAGCAAGACAGTCAAAGATAAAGGTGCAGCAGAGAGATGTTGGTTATTTTCTACAGAATTATTATTGAGAGTAGAAAAAAAAAAGTAAATATTCTGAATTTGAATTTCTGCCAGCAATCATAGCAGATAAATACTGGATAGACACCAAATGATCTCCAGCTAGGGAAAGTAATGCTGTCTTACTGAGAGTAAAACTTCATTTTAGCTCATCAGATTGAGCTGCTAGCTATAGACTCAAGGTTGTCCTCAGACGTCAGCTGAAGGGATGTGCAAAATCTTCAGATAGCGATTCCAGTCACTAGATGGCAGTGTGATTTGGCGTTTAACCACCTCTGGGAGCAAACCTGTTTCTCAGGTGCAGCAAGTCGTTCTGATCTTCTGATGTTCAGTAGAACACAAATATTTGCTACTCAGTCCAGTCACAAGTTTTATCACTTAGTAATTTATCCCTTCGAGGTGGGGACAATAGTTTATTTTATGTAAATTACTTTCAAGCAAGCACAGAGTAGTGCTACAGTACTAACTGCCTCATATTTTCAAATAACTTCTTGTGTGTTGGGTGGGATGTCCTGTGTATTTGCAGCCCCTTCTGCTTATCTTGTTGTTTATCTTGCAACTGTTTCTTTTCTGGATGGCTCTATGTGCACATGCACACATCTTTGCTCTCCTTCAGTTGTCATGTTACCCACATAACTCCTTGAAATGTTGTAGTGGTTTAACCCCAGCTAGCAGCAAGGACCACGCAACCACTCACTCAATTCCACACCCCACCCCACTATCCTCCTTGCTCTTCCTGCCCCCTGCCTCCATCCTGAACCCAAGATGGGTAGGGAGAAGGAGAAAAGGAGGGAGAAGGGAAAAAAAAACCCACTTGTGAGTTGAGATAAAGATGCTTTAGTAGAACAATAATGGAAAAGGAAAATAACAATAGTAATAATAATAATAATAGTAATAATGGTAAAAGAATATACAACATAAAGTAATACAGGACAAGTCTCTCTCACCAGTTGGTGAATTGGTTGCCCGGCCTGTCCTGAGCAGTGATTGCAGATTCCCACCCCCTGGCCAACCCTCCTTTATATACTGGCATGACATCTACAGTATGGAATATTCCCTTGGCCAGCTTGTTCTGTCTGTGCTCCCTCTCAGCTTCTATGGAAAGCTGAAAAAAAAAATCTTGACTAATATAAACATCACCTGGCAACAACTAAAACAATATGCATTATTGACATTCCTTTCATACCAAATCTGAAAGTGACACAGCAGTCACTAGAAAGAAAATAACTCTAACCCAGCTGAAACTAGGACAAATATTTATACTTCGTATCTGGCTATGCCATAACATTTACAGAATACTTGTATACTGCTCTTGGTTATACAGTTTTAGTGTGCTAATATGTGGCTTCAAGGCAAAGTAGTATTAATTACATCCTGAATAATGAACCTCTAATTTATACATGGCCTCTGCTTTGACTATATGCAGCCTAGTGTTTGAAAATTACTGCATAGAAGCCCATCAGACCAGAACAATTCCACATTATTCTAAAAAGAAATATGAATGTTCAAAAAATAGCCTTAAATAACCAGTGCTTGTTCCAATCCCTGTGTTTTGTCTGATACCATTAGCTACAGGGTAGGGATCTGCAAACTTTGGTTAGTGAAGCTATGCAGATATACTCTGGGCAACCATAATCGATAAGTTTAGTCCTAATGCCTATTTCATTGAAAAACTATTGACATAATATTATAGATATTGAATAATATCAGATTTTGGATAATATAATGCTCCAGTTCTGCTACCTTTATTGACTGAAATGTTGCCAAGCCTCATTACCTAGAGCACCAGTTTTAAAATCTGGTAATTTTTTCTTAAGTCACCAGATACTGAGTTAGATGATAATGTGGAAGATTCATCTCTTAAAAATAATAACAAAAGAATGTCCAACGTTCATGGTTCTGAAACCCAACCTGGAAGGAAATAAAAAATAAATCTCCTAAAATGTTATTTTGGTTCCTTCAGTTCCTGGAACTGACCATGTTGGTCTTTGAATCACAACAAAAGTAAATGCAAGGGGAAAAGTATCCATCATCATAGAGGTTTTGCATCTCTTAACTATAATTTGTCTTGGATACTTTTTGAACTAACAGTTATGAGAGTTATATGTCTTATGGATTTTCTCATCATGATAAGCAATGCGTAAAGTACCTCAGGCAATACCTCAGTTCTTCAGAGATAACCTTAGTGAGGACCTTAAATCGGTGTAAGTGTTGCCTTTGGACATATGTATTCCTACTCCAATATTAATTAGATAAAAAGGATGAATAAAACTTGTTTAATGGTTTTTAGAGCAGCAGAAGTAACAACTTGAGGATCAGTAAAGTTATGTGAATCAATGTGGATCATGGAGTAAAACTTACCCCAAAGCATCATACTGACACATGAGACCTTGACTACATCTGTCCAGCTCTATCTGGCTAGATTAATCCAGTAATTGTTTCCAGAGAAAGAACAGATTAACTTGATGATTTCACAGTTTTCATACGCACTATATTTGTAGCACATTTGCAAAACAGAAGGTGTTAGAAAACCCAATGACAACTGCTAATTGGCCTTAAATTTGGAGAACATCATGGAGATTGGCCTGGTTATGTGATTAACAAGGCTAATCATAAGCAAAGCATATGGTGACAGGCTGTTATGGAAAGTCATAAACATGAAAACAAAAGCACCCATGGGGGAAACACATCCATGGACGTCCAACACCACATTGGACAGTGGTATAGCTGAACTTCTGATGGAACTGCTGCACAGGGAAGTTGACCTACCAGTCCAGGAAACCAAACATGCAACATTCAAAGTGAGTGTCATCTTCCCCTGAGAGAGTGGTGCTCATCTGGCATGCGTATGAAGTGTGTGTATTCTGCAGAACAGAGGTCTTAAATTAGAAATCATTGTTATATTCACCCTGCTCAGAAAATAAATTTTAAATTCTATGCAAAATAGTTGTGTGATTTTGTTCTTGTACCCACCCCAGTACTCATTTCCCTGTGAGAAACTGCTACTCTAATCTGCCAAGAAATGCTAAAGCAAAAAAACAGGAAATCCCCACGTACTTCTATTTTTCCATCGTTTTAAAGCATTCTGCCTATAAAGTGCCTTTCCTAATGTAAAGCTGGACTCCTGTAGTGTACTAGTGCACATGCATTCCAAAAGTCTTTTTGGATAAATAGAGTGGAGGTTTCCAAGCAACAAAAATTTTAGCAAAATCAAGTCCAAAGAAAGTGCATAAGATACCTACATCTATCTTAAATAAGGCCCATAGGACATCAGAGGAATGCATTCATCTAACGTGGACCTGTGCAAAGCATTTCACGCTGTGCCGCGCAACATCCTTGTCTTTACATTGCAGAGACATGAATTTGACTGATGGACCACTCACTGGATAAGGAATTGGCTGGATGGTCGCACTCAAATAGTTGTGGTCAATGGCTCAATGTCCAAGAGGCAACCAGTGATGAGTGGTGTTGAATTGGTGTTGGGACTGGCACTGTTTAACAGCTTTGTCAGTGACATGGACAGTGGAATTGAGTGCACGCTCACCAACTTTGCCGATGACACAAAACTGTGTAGAGCAGTTGACACGCTGGAGGGAAGGGATGCCATCCAGAGGCACCCAGACAGGCTTGAGAAGTGGGCCTGTGCAGACCTCATGTATTTCAACAAGGCCAAGTGCAAGGTCCTTCACCTGGCTCACAGCAATCTCAAGTACAAATACAGGCTGGGCAGAGAACGACTTGAGAGCAGCCCTGAAGAGAAGGACTTTGGGATGTTGGTGGATGAGAAGCTCAATATGAACTGGCAATGTTCACAGCCCAGAAAGACAACCGCATCCTGGGCTGCATCCAAAGAAGCATGGAAAGCAGAACATGGGAAGTGATTCTGCCCCTCTACTCCGCACAGGGAGTACTGTGTCCAGCTTTGGAGTCTTCAGCACAAGAAGGACATGGACGTGTTGGGGAGGGTCCAGAGGAGTGCCACGATGATGATCAGAGGGATGGAGTACCTCACCTGTGAAGACAGGCTGAGAGAGCTGGGACTGTTCAGCCTGGAGAAGAGATGCTCTGGGGAGATCTTATTGTGTCCAAAGTTAGAGCACTAAGAAATGCAAGTTTCCAAACTCAGACAAAAACAGAAGTGAAATATGACATTACTGTGACATGCACTGAACTGCGTTGACAGACTAAGTCCGTTCAAGGTTTCCATATTTTGTTTAAGGAACTGGTAGGAGAGCATTGAAAATGCGTGTAAGGAAATATTTGGACATCAATTCAATTATAGCTGGTGATTTAAATGTAATCTGAAGAAATTTATTCATCAGTAAGGTCAAAAATCTGACGGTGGGAAGGAGAATATGAAGCAAAGTAGAGAAAGCAGCCTCAGTAAAGTGAAGATGATTGAAGCAACAAAAATTGGTACATCCTTTCTTTCCTGCCATGATCCAGTAGTTTCACTGAAACTAATGAGAAAAAAAGAAAAAAAGAAAAAGGGAAAAGCTTGCACTAGCCACCATACATGGATACTGAAGATCTCCACTCTCCTAGGCATACCTTTATGTTTGTAAAAATTTATAGTTAGGCGCTAGTGAGATCTGCAGAGAGAACAACCTTTCATTTTCTTCTTTAGGTACAGACAAAGTGATGACAGGAAGGTTTGTCCCATCTTTGGAGAAAAAGAAAATCTCTTCTTCCTTTCACGGATTTTTGTTAGTCATGCAATAAATTTTACCATTTTCACATTGCAGCAGGTTTACGTGTACCAATCAGAGAACTGTGACTAGTGATAAAAACAGTATTTTATTCATTTCTGAAGAACTTTCAAAAAGCTTGGTCAAACTCTAGATAAAGAGGAAGAGGTTATTTAACTAGATATTTAATAGACTTATGACATGAAGGAGCTATGTCTTACCTAACTGTTAAAATAATGTCTCATGTATTTTCACTTGAAAAGAAGTGAAAGATCATCACAGATTTTTCTGAGAAGATTTTTCTGCTGTCATCTGCAGATCATTAATCATCTTTAAAAAGCAGCACTCCAGATAAGAGTTGGGATGAAATTAAACAAGTCCATATAGAAAGTACATTGACAGTGCTTTAATATCATAAACTACTGAGGCTGGTAATATCTCCAGTGCAAAACTAGGTTATATTTAACACTGTGGAAGCTAGAAGGCCCTCACTCTGATGGGAATTCACCATATCAAAAAACCACATGAATAGGTAGTGTAAGAGAGATGGTACCCTCCAGGCTGAGTTGAAATTTCAAATGGACTCCAATATAAGCAAAAGAAGATAAAATGGGGTGCAATTATCACTATTTTTCAGGTAAGTAAAAAGAGACACGTGTTAAGATTCACAGTACATACAGCCAATGTTTTAAAAAAGGAACAGAATTTGAGTGATCCCAACATAATCAATTCCTGTTAAAATATCATGAAGGGTGCCAGAATTGGTAGATCTGAAACTCTGATCTGTAAGAAGACTCACTAAAAATTCCTGAACTCACACCTGGTTTTAAGTACACATTTACTGGTTTGCTTAGGACAAACTGGAGCATGTTGCTGAAACAACTGAACACACAAATAGGTCCTCATATACCTCCTTGACATTGTCACAAGCACTGATAGATGAATTTCCATTTCCATTTAGCCCCGCGGAGCACTAACATGCTCAAGGTAGTCCATGTCCCCTCACCCTCTGTGGCACATTCCCAAGACTCTTTTCAACTCAGTCAAGTCAGACAGGTCAGAATTTGTTCAGCAAACCTGTAAATTGCCAATTCCAAGCCTGCATTTTCTTTTTCTTTCATTTTCTTTCTATTCACATTCAAACTTTCACCGTGAATTTCATCATCGTTAAACAATTGTTATTCATACACTTTTATAAGTATATGCTTATATGAAAAATAGAGATATAAATCTGCATTTATATGTACTAATAAAAATATTATATTTATACATATTTGTAACATGATTTAATATATAAATATATATATATATGTAAAGAGAGAATAAGAGATGTTTGGGTCCCCTTAATGTGAGGTCCTTATGGTACTTCTGGGCTAAAGAAGGTGGCAAGGTTTCAGCAGCTAACCAGTCCCAGGGAGTTTTGTGATCACTTAGATACAGCCATGGCAAATGGCCAGACAGTGGCTCCCCTGGGGACATCACCATCCTCTTTCAGTTTCATTTTCATGTTATTAAACAATACAGTTATTCTCCTCAGCCTTCATTGCGCCTGCAGCCAACAATGAAAGTCAGGAAAAATTAATCAAATGAGGTGTTTAACAGATATCTATACTTCTTATTCTAATTAGAAACTAATTGGCCCGATAGTTCTTTAAAGAGCAAGATCAGAGATGCTAAGTACTACATTAATGAAAACCATTCCATCAACACAACTGGTAGAGAGCCAAGGTGTTCCTTACCATACTAATCACTCACACACACCCCTCAAAACAACCTATCCAAGGAAAAAAAAAAAAGAAAAAAACCCCAAACCCAAACTAGAATTTGATTATGTAAAATATTGCTAAGGATTAATCAGATAGTAATCTTTCTGACAACAAACGAAAAATCAATAGCAAAACGTCAACTGTTCAACAACAAAATAAAGTTATCAAGGAAAGAAAAATAGAAAAGGTCTTCAAGACTGAGCTTATTTAGGTACGCACACTAAATGCATGGGTATGGCAGATCTTTTAGTGCATACTGAAACATAGGAACCTTATCCTCATAAGAGCTCCTTTGCTCCTCCTCAGTGGGCTGGTGTCCTCAACAAGTTTTAGCCGAGCCTGCTTACCTGTTAAAACTTTCCCCAATGAAGATGCATGAATAACCTTTCATTAGAGCAGGCTAATTAATTTTAATCTTGAAGATTAGTGATAATGAGATTCAGAAATGTCCAAAATTTATGACTTCTAAGGCAATTGCCACTTCAAGTAAATATTTGTCAGCTATCTCTTCACTGTGGGATAATCTGTTTCTCTTGAACTCAGGAAGAAACAAAAAGTGGGAGGTATTTTCCTTGTCCAGCACTGGATACTGAATGAACTATTCCTGGTCTCCATTCTTCAGTATAAGAACAGTCTTTTGTGGTTGTTTTATTCTTCATTCTCCAAAATGGAAACCTACATTTTATGTATATTTCCCCCAAAACAAAGTTGCTTTATTTAAAATGTTAGAGCAGCTTTGCATTTGCTTCAAGATACTGACATGAAACTTTTTTCTGCATTTATCTCAAATGAAAACCATCTTAAATTAACCACAGCTGTATCTATTAAAAAGGTCATATATTCAAAACATGCTTCAATGTGTAGCCAAAAAGGTACCAATAGTGTACTAGCACTATCTGGTTCTAGATAAAGGTATGTTTGAAATTATATTTGGCTAAAGGCTATAGTAAGAACTACAGTTCTTTACCCTGTAGTTTGTTGGTCATATATCATGAAGTTCCTGATTATAACAGGTTTCCACAAATTAAGTTACAGAAAAAGTCCCAGTTTGCTAATTTTTTTTGTTTCACTGTCAAACTTGAACTGTATCATTTCCTACATAATATGTATACAAAACATTACCTTGAAGGGGATTAGTAAATCAAAGTTGATGCATAATTAAAACAAGTATTAACATTCTTTCCCAGAAAGAAAATAAAAGTCATGTCATGCATTGCTTATTCTTGAAAGTGAAAAATTTATTGTATTCACAGTCTTCCCTTGTAATAGGTTTTAGAGCAAATCACTTGCTTTATTTTCATCTCAATTTTGAGGTACTATTCAGTGGAAAATGCTGGAAACTGAGGTTCCATGTATATTTCCAATAATAGTAATACAAATATCTTAAGGCATTTTTACTAGTCCTTTTTAGTGGTGTAGCACTGCTAGGAGTTTAAATGCAGATTTTGCCCAGTTTAGAAGCCGATTAAAGTGGATAAATAAAGAACTAAGGCTCTATCAAAAAAAAAATGTTTTTAGCTTAAGCAAGTACCCTGCTTTGTAAGAGCTGAAATAGTAAGAAAAGAGTACCTTTCATTCTCACAATTCAAAAATCTTGTACCATTCACTATCTATAAGGCAACTTTTTTTTTTTTGTATTATGATAATTATACAAATACATCGCATTAAGAGGAATGCTTGCACCCTCCCTCCCCAAAAACTGATAGATTTATTTATATTTTTTATATCCTATACAGTTTAATTAGGGTGTTTAATCCTGAGGATTCTACTTTTCAATTTTAGAACACACGTTAAAGACATAGGCTATTAATAGTGTTGTATTCACTAATAAAATTATGTAATGTCTTTTGGTTTTCTGCTGCAACTGCTTTTTGGGTTACTTGAGGGAGGAACTAGAACAGCAGTTTTTCAACTCTGTGGTTCTCGTTTTTTGATTATGCTTCTGGGAAAATGAGGAAATGCTGAAAAGTTATCATGATTTTGCACAGAGTTCATACCCACATAAACCAATTCATTTGAAATCTGAAAATGAGGAGTCTCCTGGCAGGGAATGAGGAAGAATCTCTACTGAGCTCTGGATGCATTAAAGCTCACCAAAGGACAAGCTTTTGTATCCCTGGACGTTTTGGCCTCAGGTTCTCATTACAAAATTCAAGTGTTATTTGTTTCTTGTTGTTTATAGATGAGTTAGATTTTTTAAATTATATTTCACATATTTAATATTTATTGTATGTACCATCCTTCACTGTCTACTTTGTTTAAAAAACAAATAGGCATCTAATAAAATATAGCTCTATGAACACTCTTCTGGCCAACATACACTTCTTCACATCTTCAAGTGGAAAAGGCAATTTTCAGCAAGAAATATGAACATGTGTGAGCTTCCAAAATCCCAATGAAGACAGTTCTGGCACTGCTGTTCAAATACAGAATGACTACTCAAGTATAAAATGAGAACTTAAAAACTGTCAGGTAACAAATGAATGCTTAAATGCTGTAAGAAGTTATGTAATTTTCCCTGAGTTAAATCAGCATTTTCTGCTGTATTCGCAGCAGCCAAGTTAAAGAAAATAGCACTTACCCTATCCACAGGCCAAGAGCATCTTGCATTTAAGATCAGTGAAAACCATGCTGACCCCGACTAATGGGCTTTATCCTGTCATAAAATATAAAATTAAAAAGAAGAAAATATAGTCAGAGCAGCAATTTCTCCAAGTCAGAAAAATGACTGGAACTCCTACAACAGCCTTGTATTGATGTCATCCAGTGTTTGAAATCAAACAAATTAAAAAGATGTGCAGAAGGGGTCAAATTATAAATGGGTTATATGAAAGACATGTTATCTCTCTTATAGCCACTCAAATGCAAAAAAGCCAAACAATTAGGGTTTGGAAAAGAAGCAACAGTGAATTCTATGTACATGCTGACATCTGAATATTGCAGATGGTGGTAAGAGAATGTAAAGGCATAAAAAAAAAAATAGCCATCTCTCTTTTAGATATTTGTTCATAGCAACATTGTTGGGTTTAGGTCTTTCTATGCTATTAGTGTTATAAAAGCTATATGGAGCTGATACAATAGAAATGGAAAGGTGAGAGGGAAAGCACCAGGCTGAATAACAAAAAAAAAAATTAAATTAAATTTGTATACAAAGACTTTGGTGGAACATTTTTTTCACTCTTGTTTGGCCTTCCTTCACAATCTGGATGACTGTTCCCCAGCCAATTACACATCATCAAAAGAATTACTTAACTCATTTGCAGTTATGGAACACTTAAATGAAAAAAATAAAACAATCTCCTGCTAGAGACTCTTTCTCCTGTTCAAGTTAAAGACCCAGAAGAGGACATACATAGAATAAAGTCTTCCAAGTTTAAAAAAGCAGTCCTGAAAATCTCCACATGGCTCCTCCTTAATCAGCCATATTAATAATAAATACATTGATCATTAACTGTATTTTATAGTTCTCCTTCGTTAAACATGAATTTCTCCATTTCCATCTGCTGTGTTTCAGAGCTTGGTAGCTTAACGCACGCCCTGTACACAGCAAGGGTTGTGTTCACTTACTTGCTGTCTTTCCCACTCTGACCCAGTAACTCTGACATTGATTTCTACATAATGAACAGTCTAAAAGTTGTTATATGAACTGTCAAGTCTGACAAAATGTGCTCCTATCCAAGAATAATTGATAGCCTGGGTTTTGGTTGTTTCTCTTGAGGACTGTAGGTTGTCTCGTCAGGAAAAGGAAGATATGAACATAGTTTTCAGGAAAGCTACAGCAAATGGGTGAGATGGCTTCACTTTCTGAACTTCCTTCAGTCATATTAAACAAGAACAATTTTTTCTAATCTTGGAAAAACCAGAGCCACAGCCCCAGGCTGTGAATACCAAGTAGGCAACAGCCACCTTTTTATCTCTTCATGAGTTGCAGGATGTATGGCATTTAAGTTATAACTGTGATATAAGGATGAATTTCAGGTTTGTCTCAGTATCCCTGGCACTTTCTAAACTCCCACAAGGTGGCTACTTCGAGTGGTATGAAGGACTGTAACATGAGCCAGATCTTCTGCACTCAAACTTCAGAAGACAGTGTTGAAAACATAGAGGCAAGCATTTTCAATAGTCATTTTACTAAGAAAACACACAATCACAATATAATCCACTTAGGAGTCCATCCTTATTTATTTTTTACTGTTGTAATGTGACGTTAATTCAGGATTTAACCTCAACAAGTATGAAGTAGCCACTCTTGAAATAGCAAGATTATTGTATTGCAAGGTATGTAACTAACAAGAAATAGGAAAAACGTGAAGAATTTATAAGCAACACAAATGTCTGAAATGAGTCCCTTTCACTAACTCTCTCTGCACTAGTCTGCAATGAGTGGGATAAAGTCAAAATTGCCTTCCTTTGAATATGAGGGCTTGAACTGATTGATTGGGTTTTTTTGATAATCAGAATACGTTTATATTGCATCTTTAGTCATAATGAGCAATGGCATTGTAACTAAAGCACTTCTTCCCTTTGGAGAGCAAGGGATGTACGCCAGTTTTTTAGAGTTATTCATGCAGAACAGTGACATTTTTAGAACTCTCTTATGTAGTCCTGGACAGAAAACCTGTTTAATCCCAATGACACAGCATTGCTGCTGTCAATGTAGTGATTCCTTGATGCAGCAAAGGAATATCTATCATCCCTTGATCTGCTGAATGATATTGTTAACTTCTGTTTCTTTCAGGAGATCAGCATGTAGTGAGGGTTTTTTTTAATTTGGTTTTTTCAGTCTTACCAGTACAAAATTAAAAATGTCTAGAAAAAAACCCACCCATTTTTCTCCCAAAATGCAATAAATATATTGGGAAACTATAAATACATGGGGGGAAAAAAACAAACAAACAAACAAAAAAATCACCTTTCTGAGGTGGGGAAGAATATTTTTCCTTCTATCCAGACTCTGGCAGAGACAATGTGCAGTCCCTGTACTTGAAAATCCATGGCTCTGCCCAAGTCAAAGCCACGGATGTGCTGGGGAGGTTTTTCCTCTCCAGAATGGGGCCCTTGCCCTGTGCCATATCACCACCAATTACCAGCAGCTTCTAACAGCCCTTTAGATCAGGCCAGAATATCATATCTCTTCCAACATACAGAGAAAATGCTTTTCATCCAGAAATAGGTATCAGAGTACTTTTTTTACATGCATAACATTCCTTGGAGATGGTAAGATCTTATGTAGCAGTCCTCTATTAAAAAAAATGTGCTTTTAGGAGGAAAATAATTTTAATCTGATTAAAGTCTTAAATTGTCTGCTTAGATTTTTATTTTTATTATTAAATATGCTGCATCAAGCACATTTTCAAAGTGAGAAAGAGATGTATGTGCATCTGTCTACAAAATTAGAATAATCCCTCTGTGGACATACTTAAATGAATGTCATTTTGCTCGGCGCAACAGCATTTTGAAGGCTATAGTTTTGCAATTTATTGTAATATGGAATTAAAAACTACGTAGAATAAAGACTCTAGACCTTTCTATGAAATAAAATTTTTTGAGGAAATTATTGGCCAATCTTAGAGGTTAGTTTCAGACACTAGTTTCACATCAGACATATAACTTCTTCCACATCCACATCTCAGTTACCCAGCAACAAGGCTGGTCTTTTAACAGAGGATACAACCTAATTCTTGCAAGAATTAGCCAACCTAATAAGTAGCAAAATCCTTTCTGAATCTATGTTCTTCTACAAAGTTATTCTTAACAGCAGTTTTCTTGTATATCCTTTTGTCATTATGTCTTGACACAAACAATTTGACACAGGATCATTTAGGATTTGCTGAATAAGTGAAAATAAAATGCAGCAGATGATTTGTATACAATGATTTGCGGAAGCATGAGGGTGTATTCCAGGTACAGAGCTTTCAGCACAAAAACAGCAGGGGTTAACTATCTCTAAATCCAGTACAAAGCCTTTCTCACAGTCTGAAGGAGATTTCATTCTGAAATTAAAAGCTACATTAACCAGTGATTTGCTACACAGTCTCAATAAAAAGTAAGATTAGAAAAGCTATTAAGGGAAAGGAAAAAAGTGTCACCTTCCCAAACTAAACTTAAAATGAGGAAAACCATGTCGTATTAAACTCAGAGATTTTTGGAAATATATTGCAAAATACTCCTACTATTTTGAAGTCAATGTATGTATTGGTTTTATCATGCCTAGAAACACATTTTATTTTTAACTTGTACATTATCTTATTTAGAAAAGAAATAAAATTTCAATGTCAAGATGTACAAGAAAATATGGGAAACTGTGTAATATATTGAAGGAATGAGAAAGGAATTTGCCTATTTTTTTTTTTTACTGTTATTTTTTATAAGACATTGCTCAAATATAATACATTAAGCTTTTTTTCAAAAACACATTTGCAGGTTAATTTTGTCTGGAGATTTATAAAGCATTCATCTCTTCTGGTGTTCAGTGATTGTGATGAAAAGCAGAATAAATACATTCTCAGTAATTCTATAGCTTAGGTGAATTGCATCCCCTCCATCTGTGAAGAATAAAAGGCCTCAGCTATATTTTAATACAGAAATGTCATACCTTATGTGTGTGCATTGATATAGATAACATATGAACACATCTGTACACAGACACAAACAAGTGCACTATAAGACAGGACAAACTTATCTGTATTGATTATATTAAGCCATGTAGTAATATATAGAATCATGGAATTGTCTAGGTTGGAAGGGACCTTTAAGATCATCTAGTCCAACCATCAACCTAACTCCGATAAAAAACCATCACTAACCATGTCACTAAGATCTATGCCAACCCATCTTTTGAACACCTCCAGGGACGGTGCCTCAACCCCTTCCCTGGGCAGCCCATTCCAAGGCTTAATAACCCTTTCAGTGTAAAAGATTTTCCTAATATCCAATCTGAACTTCCCCTGGCACAACTTGAGGCCATTTCCTCTTGTCCTATCACCTGTGATCTGGGAGAAGAGACTGACCTCCCCCTGGCTACACCCTCCTTTCAGGTAGTCGTAGAGAGCGAGGAGGTCTCCCCTCAGCCTCCTGTACTCTAGGCTAAACAACCCTACCTCCCTCAGCTTCTCCTCATAAGACTTATTCTCCAGACCCCTCACCAGCTTCATTGCCCTTGGGCCTTACTGTTCCCTCTCTTTTTTAAAAAGTCACTGCTGCTTTTTAATTACTGTATTTTTAAAAGAAACTGGACAAAAAAAGACCCTTCACTGTTCTCCTATGTCAACATGTTTTGGTCTTAAGGATTACAATAAATAGTGATAGCCAAAAGATGTAGAACACATTGAAGGTCGAAGAACATGTGACCTTATTTTTAATGTAATTGAGGACTGGAGAAACTTGCACAGAGCTTGGTGTTTAAGTGTGGAAAATACAAATGACCTCATGCTTGTCCAGATAATGAGAACTGCTGTATATGATAGCTGAGAAACATAATATAAAGTAAAATAAGCTATGGCTTTATTTAGTCTATTTTCTTAAGCCTTAAAATGTCTCCTGAGATCACTCTCTATGGGGTGTAAAGAAAATGTACAGGTGTACATTGAGGAGCTGGCTGGAACCTGCACTGCCCCCTGGTTTCAGGGGGTCTCAAAGACACTATCCCCACCCCACTTCCAAAACTTTGCCAGACAAACCAGCTAGTTTAGCTTCAAAAGGAACACAAGAGCTGGTTGCACCATATGCATCCTGCCCACTCACTGATTTGCCAATGTTCTGCTATTCATCAGTTTTGGAGAAAGCTAGAAAAGCTTCATTATTTGCCGTACACTCAGTAATTATACCCAAATTGGCACCAAGCATCAATAAAAAAACAGACAAACTAGTGATCTGAAAGGATTACAACCACAATACTTCTGAAAAACATTCTGGCCATGGTATCCTTTGCATGGAGACCACTGCTTCCTAAAAATTGTTTTTTCTAGCAATGGCATTTACACAGCCAGAAAAGAAGACTCAAGCAAAGCATCAACATATGCTTTGATCAGAAAGTAAAAAATATTTATGTACTACCCTTTTCTGTAATTAGTGTATATGATTATTCTATCCTGCAACCGAAGTAGCTCCAATTAGATTATTTTAAAGTATTAGAACTTTCATTTAAAAAAAAAAAAGACAAATAAAAATAAGTTTGTGGGTTTTTAAATCTTTTATACATGAAACCTAATTTGTTACTGCCAGAGGAAGAAATGCAAGTGTTTTATTACATTCATTACAGAATTAAGGTGGATAGGACTGATAACTAGCCAAAAATAATTATTTGAACAATACTGATAACTGAGTATGGCAATATCTCACACTTGTCATGGAAAAACATTATTTCCATAATTTAGGACTGTAACAAAATCCTGCTCTGACAGCTATGCCAGCATTAACCCACAATATCAAGCTACTGGACAACTAAAGAGGCTGTAAGAATGGACAGGTTATAATGGTAGTGCTTTGAGCAATGTGAAGTTTCTTGTCTATCTAAGACTCATTTACACATTTCTGCAAGATCAACACAAGCTACTGTGCTTATATTGTGAAATACAATCAATTTCTCTGGAGTAAGCTGAATGGGCCAGATTCATCATGCCATTTCAAACCTTTCTGAAAATAAGTCTTCACTGAGCCTTTCCTCAGTGGACAAGTCTTATGACACTCACAAGAAGCAGCTGGTGGTTTTTATTTCCAGCAAACTAGGGAAAACATCCCTGTTAGACAATTAGAAAATGTCTCTAACAGAAATGAATATGTTGATGCAAAAGGCATACTTTTACCACACTCAGAGTTGAATATATTGTAAAAGAATTTTAAAAAAATAATTTCCTGTCATTTAATTTAATTACTTTTGGAAAACCTAACTTCAGGAGGGATTATTTTAGGCTTTTACTCTGCTCCCTCAGAATCCTCTGGATGTCAAGCAGTCAGGAAGTCAATGACTACTAATATAAATACTGCCTTGCATTCTAAGTTCTGTATCCATGGGAGACTTCCTTCAAGGTAGCATTTCAAATCATCTGCTTTACATTATTCTGTCTGCCCTGAGCATCACTTTAAGGATATTTTCTAGTGAAGTTTTATGGTCTGACTGAAACTTTTCCAGCATGCTTTCTAAAACTGAACCAAGGACATGGCTCACAACAATGTGCTCAATAAGGTCAGATTTTTTGAGTGGGACAAGGGTTAAATTGACTGGTTGGAGTTCTTCCAGCACAATCTGCTATTTTCTAACTTCTGGGTGACACACCAGGTAGCAAGACTTACCTTCACCTTTTGTATTGCATCTTGTAACTAGGGAAAAAGGCTTTATTTTTAACTCTGTACTGCAACAATATGTCAGCTGCACAGTCCAATCAGTAACTCACCGAGACACTTAAGACTCAAATACACACCATTTATTTCTCAACTACTTTTTTTATGCATGTGCTTATAGACACGTGCAGATATTTCTGCCTCCTATTTCTGGAAGTGGCCTGTCAGAATCTAATCAGAACTTCATCTTTAAAAGCAATCACTACTGTTTCTGCCCATAAAAACTGCAACAAGCAAAATCTTCTATCTCCAATAGTAGCCATAGACAAAAGAGGCCATTTTTGGCCTAAAAATGCTGAAATTCAGTTTGAGTAGCTGGGTCTAGTTCTGATAAGAGCTGAGAATTGATTTTATCACTTTCAAAATTAATCTCTTTTTAAATGTTTTTTATAAAGTCTCAGTTGGGATTTATGACTTCAGTGTTGTGCTTTTTTTGGTCCTATATAAATCCCAATTCTGGCAAAAAAATAATCTGTTGTCTATAGATATGCTTATTTTACAACATTTTTTTCTTACAATTAGTGAAAGTCATTAATCTGTAATGCCAACTGTCAAAATAAATTAAGATGGAATGAGCAGTTATTTTTTCAGACTGGGCCTCGAGTAGGCATTCTGAAATTTTGGCAGGTAACTATACTGCATGAGAAAACTGAAATGCTCTATGCTTTGTAACAGCTTACATGGAAATGATTGCCAGGACAGAATTGAAATGGATGGGACAGTCTGAAAACTTTCATGTCTAGACCAATCACTTAGATATCGTTATAAATCACCATACTGTAAACTATGTACTGCTCAATCAGATATTCAGAAAAGCCTGATGCCTGTTGAAACTGTTGTTTTTTAAACCTGTATCTCTGGGTATTATAAATGCCTGTAAATATCCTAATTGCAAAAATGAAATATGCAAGTTTTTTTGCATATCAGCATATGTATATGCAATAAGATAAATGTGATTAGCTATGAGTGCTGTCATCAGCTGTCAGTAATAAATAGAACAAGAATGGGATTTTCTGAGCGTCTCATATCTCCCCACACACCTCTTTTAGATTAAACAACCCAAGCTCTTTTCTTCAATAACTCTACCACATCTTAATTCAATGAGTCTCTTTTGTGTGCTCAATTCTGCTGAAGGATTTTTTGGAAGTAAAAGGAAAACTTTTAATGATTCCAAGGTTCAGAAGATGAATTGCTTTATCGCTACTTATTGATTTAACACATATCTATGAACTATTTAAAAGTTAATTTCATTACTGTGAAATTAGTAAAAGCTCAGCAAATATTCCTTGCAAGACACTTACTGGTACAGAAAGTTCCAGTATCTGTAAAAAATTATGTAGATACTATATTTTTGATATCTGTATGGGTATACAAGGGGATAAGGAGTTTGTGTTTTCAGTTCAACTATTTTCCTTGGTCTCCTCTACTGTCTGAGGAGGAAATTCATTAAAAAAGACATGCTAACTATAGGCATGTCTTTTCCAAAGTCTGATCAATCCATATGAAAAAATTCAAATTTCAACATGAAAAATAAAAATGATTGTTCATTGCCAGTAATGAGATTATCCTCATAGACAAAATGAATCTCACTTCCCCCAAACCCACTTCAAAGTGTAGAAAATCTCATATGAAAAAATTGCACATTTTCTACTTTCTTTACCTTGATGAAAGTTGTTTGAACATATAATGTACACAGGCCGTATTTGCATTTTTTTCTTCATTTTTTTATCACTTCAGGAAAAAAATACATACAGCTGACCATACAGTCAGATATAGAAACCAATCTTGAAAAAAAAAGTCATTTTCACATACATTTAAAAATTATTAAGATCCCTCCCATTGAGGGACAGGTCTTCAAAATTAGATGCCTGCTAAAGGCAGTATTACAAAAAATAAAAGACATCTATCAGATTTTGCTTTGAGATTCTTCATGATCTTTTAGAATGACTGCAGAATACACAACTCATTTTACCTGACCTCTGCACTTAACTGTATTTCAGTACTGTCAATATAAGTTTTGAAACACTCATTCCACTTTTAGTTTATACATTTCATCCCACAGTGTGATTTTTCTGCTCAGAATTCACTTTTTCGTTCCTTACAATTACCTTGTACAACATCATTTATATACTGTATGTACATAAACCTGTATGTTCTTTTAATTCACTCTTTAAATTTTATTAAAAGTAGTCAGCATCAGAAAATGTTGATAACATGATGATTATTATTTTGAACTTTCTCAGAATTTTAAAAGCCAGTTTCTATATTTCAAGGAAACTTAATACAGGATTGTGTATTGACAAGATTCCACTGAGAAAATTCTCTCAAGATGAGAACTCTCAGGCACTCATCCATGCAACCCTCCTAAAAAAAACACCAACCTGCTTCTTTGGAAAGACAGTTTACTAGGCAACTGCCTCCAAAGGCTGCTATGATATCGAGAACATATGACCTACTTCTGGTATCCACAAAGAAGGTTCATGGCAGCGCTGTTTTCATGCTGCAGGCTGCCAAGAAATCTTTCAGGAAAACAAGTCATAACTCCAACACAATCTCAGTAACAATTTACCAAAACATGCTTTTGGAAGACATTTTGGGTGCAGAAACTTGACATTGTCCTTTTTAAATGGTGTTACAATAGAAATAAAATGCTGACAGCTCTAACTTCATACCCCTTGTGATGTGGTGAATTATTGGAGATATGAGTAACATATGCTACATCAAGCACCTGCAGCTTTTCCACTAAACATTAGAAAATACTAAAGTCATAAAGAAAGGATATCTGTGCTCGCAGCAATTAAAAAATATATTAAACCTAATTTTTACTGCCCCTATATATACACTGTCTTATGCCAATTCTATATTCATTGTGTTTAAAAGTGACAGAACACTCATCCAATTTAAAACCTTCCCAGAAACCTTTAAAATATTTCTCATTAATTCAGTTTCTTACTGATGCTAATAATAAATGACACTTATTTTCACCTATTTTTACAACTACATTTCCAAAGAAGCAAATGGTGGGTTTCACCTAACACAGGTAACTCAACTATTTTAAGTGACGTAGATATTGTAGGCAAGTTAATGGCTTGTCTGTAACTCCCACTTTGTAAAGATGAGTTTCCCATTGGTCCATTTCCATATCTGCCAACCCCTGAGCAGATCTCAGATACACTGAGGAAACACAAATGCTATCAGAAGTCCATGTTTAGGCTGCTGACTTTCAAGTGTTGCAAGTCAAGTCCACCACAGTATATAGAAAGGGATTTATACAGTGATACACTTTTACATTTTCAGCCCCTCTTTTCATACAATGTGCAATGAGTCATCACCAAAATCTCATTCCTGTATGAATTGTAGGCCCCTTAAAATTTTAACACCTTCTTAGGAGAACTAAGATGGTTCCTTCTGCACGTCAAAACATTCTGGTAAGCTGTATGCCATGCCAAGAGATGCTTTTTTCTCCCCAAGCACTAGGTTGTCCACACCACCGTATTCCAATTCTGGGAAAAGACCTACACACAACCTTGACTTTCAGTGGTGCTGAAAAAATTGGGGGAATTTGCCATTTATTTGTACTGGTGAGAATAAAAATTTGGCAAGCGAATTGAGGACAGTCTACTTCATATTTCAAAATCAAATTCACCTGATGCATTAGTCAGTCACCTCTGGAGAATGGCGAACTTACTTATTCAGATAATTTTGTGTTGCTTTGATGCATCTGGATTCTATGTTGTAATTACAGAGGAAAAATCCGCCTCGCCGCACGCCCCCCCCCCCCCCCCCCCCCCCCCCGCAAAAAAAAAATCTGTTCAGCAGATAGAAGTGGAGATTGCCTGTAAATATCTTAACAGGATTTAACTTGCAATGGTATTATGTTGTCCTCTAATGTAGAGGCTAACAGTTCACTCAAGTGTGAATTTGAAAGGATGCTTAGAATAATTTTTCTATAGAAATAATTTGACTTTTTACCATTGCTCATTTTGTATGTTTAGTAGCTTTCTAATTCATACCTCTCTGCAGACACAAAATGCTCAGTTACATTACTGGAATAGCTGAAGGACAGAACAATGCAGTAGAAGCAATAAGACTACACTACTCTGCTATAACGTTTAACAAGACTTACATAATATTTTAGTTTATTAATTTCTGTGTGTGAAGTGAGATTATGACTTTCACAACATACTTTAATTTTTACCCTCCACTTTCATTTAATTTAAAAAAGCCCCAGGTTACAATTTCTCCAGTATGCTACAACTTGCCTTACAAATTCCCTCTCAAAAGTAGCCTTTAGCCAATCCTGGAAATACTCTAATTAAATTTGGCAAAAAGAAAAATGAGGAAATATAAATGACCATTTTAAATGAAATCTGGATTACCATGTCATCAAAAGAAATGCAGTTCCTGTCATAAAAATGTCAAAAACATTTAAGGATTAGAACTTAGTCTGCAGGAAATAAGATACAACTTTAAAGACCAGCTAATTAAAGTTTCCACTTGCCTGCAATTGGCATTACTTGGCATATTTTTTGACACATGGCTTAAATATGTGTCATGTCCCTGAGTACTCCAATGGGCTGTGATTGCCATGTCCACCCTCTCCTGAGACTTCCACCTCTACTCCTTGTCTGTGGTCTAGGGGCTCAGCTCAGACACATCGAGACTGAAAGTGTCACAATTTAAGTAATCCGCAGTTAATAATTTTTTTTGCCTGCAGTGAAATATATCCCAAGATGTATCCTAGCCAAAATCATGACATCCTTGCAGAGACCAATTATCTTACAATATGCCGATTAAGGAGTCAGAATGTGTCATAATTAGTCGGTATTACTTTAAAAGAAAAGGTCAATATTTTTCTTATTCTCCCTTTAATATGGATTTCCATTGGCAATGAGGTTAGAGGGAGAAAGGAAATTAAATACTTTGCTTATGGCAGGGGATTGAGGAACTAGAATAGGATTATTTCTAAAGCCATTGGTTTTAGTCATTCAGATTTAACTACTATATAGCAGCTCACCACTGACACACATTTTTACAAACCATATTTGAACTTCCTTAAAGATGTTTTAAAAACTCAACCAAACAAAAAGAAAATGTATTAAATGGATGCAGCATAAAATCATGTAAACAAATATAAACCAGTAGAAACTGAATCTGAGAAACACACCAATATCAGCACACAACAGTCCCATCATTGATTCATCACAGACTCATAAATATGCCTCTCTGAACCTTGTTAGAGTATATAAGTGGAAAGTTCCTCATATGGGTATTTGAATTTTAAGAAGTTCATTGCACTCAAATTTTTCTTATGGGCTTTACAGAGACAGCATGGTCTGGAAAAACAAAGATATACTTGTACTGTAACTCAAGTCATAATGCTCTATACAAATTATAACATATGATAGTTGTTAATCCAGTTACAATAGTGCTAATATTTACAGTCCAAATTAATATGCCTCAATAATAACATTTAAGGTGCCACATAAATCATCAGCCTCCTAGGACCCATATTCTTGAATGTTATAATCACTCAGTCATCCTCTGGGTGCTGAGGCTGACATTTTCTGCTCAGGTGGTGTGGGGAGCTTTCAGCACCATGAGGTCTTTACCAGGAGGAGTAGGATGTTCATGGTATATTCCTCCTCTTTGCCAGGAGGAGTATGATGGTGATATTTCTTCCTCCTTCTGGGATCCACTTGGTTCATTTCTATACTTTTTCCTAGCACAGTCTGCCGACATGCTCCTTCTCCCCATTTCTTCCCTAGCATTCAGCTTTTCTGTTATATTTTGTCCAGTTCTGGGCTCCCTGGTTCGAGAAAGACAAGGGAACTGCTGGAGAGGGTACAGCAGAGGCTACAGAGATGATGAGGGGCCTGGAGCCTTCTCCCTTCCAAGGAGAGGCTGAGGGACTTGGATCTTTTTAGTCTGGAGAAGAGAAGGCTGAGGGGGGATCTGATCAACACCTATAAATACTTAAAGGGTGGGTGTGAAGAGGATGGGGCTGGTCTTTTTTCAGTGGTGCCCAGGGACAGGACAAGAGGTAAAGGGCACAAACTTGAATATAAGAAGTTCCACCTAAACATGAGGAGGATCTTCTTTCCTGTCAGGGTGGAAGAGCACTGGAAGAGGCTGCAAAGGGAAGTGGAGGAGTCTCCTTCTCTGGAGACATTCCAAACCCACCTGGACACGTTCCTGTGCAACCTGCTCTGGCCGGGGGCTTGGACTAGATGATCTCCAGAGGTCCCTTCCAACCCCATATCATTCTGTGATTCTGTGAATGATATGAAGTTTTATCCCTGTGACAACCACTGGTTGAACCTTGTGATTGGTATTAACAGTGTGAGACTTCTGGCATCTCCCTGTATCTAAAATCTTCCATACAACTTTTTATGTTGGATGGCATAGACAGTTCAATCCACATGGAATACTTACTTTTTATGTCTATAAACTAAAGTAAAACTAAAACAAAATGAGGCAACAGTAACCTGATTGCAAAACAACTGTTATCAAACCTAACAAAGCTAAAACCCACTCAGCCTAAGACAGAGTTAGAAAAGTCCTGAAACCCTGTTCTGTGAAGCCTGTAAAAAGCCTCAGGACTTCTATTTGTAAAGGCAAAAATCTTTCCCAGGATGACAGACGTTATAACGTTGTTGACAGATTATTATCTAAGATTATTGAGAGAAACATCCTTTTTCCTCTTCATGCCAGAAAGATATTTTAATGTATATTGTATTATATTATATATTATTGTCTTGTCTTATTTATTATTATAATATAATATTTATTCTATTTTATTGCAATGCAATAAGTAGAGCCAATACTTGGAGGTCTACTGCAACAGACTCTGTGGAAAGATGGAGAGTTCCAGATTGCTTACATTTTTAGCAGAAGAAGATAACAAATAACATGGATAGGTGAAATGACATTTCACACTTTAGTGGCATTACAGGGAAGGAGTTGCTGGTTTAATTATTAATACAGTTTTCTAGACATTACATTTCATTCTTTTGCCAAAGTAAATTCACTGTGAAGCTATTAGCCTATTATTTCTTAATCACCGTATTAACCAGCAACCAAGAAGCCTAGTGTCAGATACAATAACTTCTGGATGTAGAACTATTTCTATATATTATGAGGGGATATTACTGTGATCTTGTACTTACCCTATTACATAAAACAACACTGATGAGCAGCAGTAAGAACAGAATCTGAATGTCAAACTTCTCACGTAAGGATTTATGCAAAAGACCCATAACTCTTAAGCCTTTTTTTCAGAGGGATTTATGACAGTCTGTAAGTGTGGATTGTGAAGGAAATCCATCCTTTATATGTGGGCTATCTCGCTCATCCTTAAAGCATTCATTGCAGCGTCCTGTAAAATGAACTGCTATGTACTTGATCCTTGTCTTTCAAAAAGGATGCTAATGGAAAGCAAACAATATAGTTGCAAGTAACCATATTTGAAGAACAGTCAGGAAGTACTATATAGGCTTAAAAGGATTTTTTTTTTTTTTAGTCTTGATCATTTTGGTAGACAATGGAGTTGCTTTCTAAATTATCACCCAGATGATGTCTATAAGAAGAATGTGGTGTGGACAATAAATTGCGTATCTCAAAGTTGCTGACTGAATGAAGGCAATGAACTCAGTTAACTTATTTCAGGTCTGGTTTAGTTTCCTAGACTACATGAAAAAAAAAAAAAAGGCAAAAAAAATCAAGAAAAAGCCCCAAACCTAATTGTTTCTTACATATGAGTACAGCAGAAAATATCTTTTATATAGGGGAAGAGAGAGAAAAGCAAGGGTAAAATGTTTCCAAATGTTTTCTAGCAAAATTATTTCTTCATGTGTATTTTGGTAGAAAATGGCATTTTCCCCCTGACATTTATTCATCATTTCAGCCTCTTCTGTAGATTTCCTGGAACAGGAATTACTTCCATTTCAGAAAACATGAAAGACTGAAGCCACTTTCAACTTCTTGCATGGGATAGATGCAATCCTTATTGTTCTATGTGAGTATCTGGAGGGTGGGAGAAATAATTTTCTACCTATACCACAGACCATTAATTTCGACTTAATATTTCTTTGAGTCCAATATTCTGTGTTCAGCTGAACAATATGCTCCTGGAAGACTTATTCTGAAGACACTGTGAAATGAAAAATTCCTACTATTTTCCTGATAGATTGTTTCCTTTATAAATAGTTTTTGCTTTTACTTCCTCTCCCAACCCCCAACACAGTTCCAGTTTGAATCTGTCTGTCCTGAGCTTCCAGTTTTCACTGTGACTTTCTCTGCTAAATCAGACTTTCTAAAAATAGCTGTTATTGAATAGGATTTGACATCTTGATCAAGTCACATTTCAGTCTTCTTTTAGATAAGCTAAATAGATCATACTCTTTAAATGTCTTATGTTAATGCAATTTTTTCAATACTTTCTGTGATTCCTTTAAAGCTGCTTCATTTTTTTTCACATTCTTTTCTTTACATTGTAAAGAATGTATTTGTAGATGGTATTTCAACACCGAGTTAGCCAGATGAACATGACCCATTAAATACTGTCTTCTCCCATTCACTCCTCTGTATGGACAGATGAATTAAATTAGTTTTCCTGTCAAGTCATTCAAAATCAGACTAGGTTAAAATTTATTTTAATACAAGGTCAGTTACACCTATCACCAGGTTATGATTACCCATTTTGTAAGTTATCCTGCATTTTTGCTCCTAGTCATAGGAGTATATTTTCAGTGTATCAATAAGAGAGATCATGTATATCTATATATGACTACAAAGCATGTTTGGTGTTTATCTTTATCCTGTAGAAAATGATAAGAAAATGTTCTTCAGTTGCAATCAGTTATTACTTTGATCCTAGAGCAAAGCACTTCTACAGACTGTGTGCCGTCCATGGTGCAAACCACCCTCAAAAAACTGTGCCAAGAGCCACCCCATCTTAATTAAGTACTTTGCTCTGATTGCCTCATATGCATAGTGTTATCCAGGTCATCTTTTCTAACTCTCGCCTCTTCTCACAAATAGAACTGCAGTGCCGATTTAGCTGCTATCACTAATTGTGTTTCACTGAAGCAAGGTCTTATTCATCCAGCAAAAAAGGAAAAACCAAATTCATTAAACTGCATACAAATAAGAACAACTGCAGATGCCTGTGATGCAAGAATACATACTTGAAGACAGTAGTCTTTCTAGTCCCATTAAAACCTGCTTATTTTAGCACGTCTAAACCAACAAACAAAACAAGTAATTCAGCAAATTGGGTATTAACTCAAATTATACTTTACCAAGTTGATACCTAATAACACAAGCTTGAAATTCTGTCTAGAATATTTTAAGGTCAGTATGCATTCACCAACACAATGTTATGTTACTTGAGTCAAGATTCCCATGAACACTTGCCTAACTCAATACTTCAGATTTTTGAAGGAAATACACAAATGTGTAATATTATCTCTATTCCTTGAGGCGTATGGGATCCTGCATACTCAAACAGCAGAAGGTGAAACAAAGTGAGAACTACTTTACCATGCCCTTTAAATTATAGCATCACAGGATATAAAGGTTGGAAAGAGCCCCTGGATGTCAGCCGTTCCAATCCCTGCTCTGCACAGGGCCAACATAGATCGGGTTCCTCAGGGCTTTGCCCAATCAAATTTGGAGTATCTCCAAGTCAGGAAATTCAACAACCCCTCTGGCAACTTCTGCCAGTGTTTGAAGCCTTTTCAGGCTTTTCAATATGTGAATTACTGCAGGGGTTGTAACCATAAGGCATATTTTCTGTTTTGATACATAAGCACACAAATAAAAATTGCTCTATGTAGTATTAATCTGTATGCCACCTGACATTGGTCCAAGCCAAGGTCTCCCAAGCCGGGTAATGCTGCTTTGTTTTGTTTGCCAACACTGTCACGGAGAATTACAATCACAGAAAACAAAGCTAAAAGAGACTACTACTAGTCATCTAGTCTAATTCTCTGTTGCAAGGCAATATCAGCTGTACCCAAATCCATTCTAACGGACATTTCTGAAACATTTCCATCTTCATAATGAAATATTTCATAATGTCTAAATGTCTAACCTAAACCATCAGTAAATGTCACCACCTCTCTTATTCACCATGTACTCAGAAGAACAGGTTGCTCTCCTCTTCTTCACAAGGATCCCTTGCCTAATTATTTAAGTATTGCTTTCAATATTTGTTCATTATTTGCAACTCCTTGGATAAATTATAAAATTGTATAGTTAGGAACGGTAACAAACATCTCAGATTTGCTTCCATGCAAATGAAGATTCTCTCATACATACAAAACCACAACCTTCTCTACTTTCTGTCCAATTGGAACTTGAAAGTGCTTGTATAAATCTAGTTGCCCATTATGTTTCATCACTTGGCTTGAACTTGTACAGAGTCAATGCTTTTCCTACTGGAGTAAACCACATTTATTTAATAATTGCTTTTGTATTTTGTTGAAGCTATGTGTATTACCATACTGGTTTTTGCGGACAAAACTAGAAAGAGCTATAGATCTTGGTAAATGATATCTTGTACAAGATATGTACCATGTTGAAAGTTAAGCATGTTTGCTGCTGTGCTGAGCTGTTGAAGATATAAATAACAACATTTTTCCCACCCTGTCCGTTCAAGTAAATAAGATAATGCAATGTTAATAACTTTTTTGCATAATACTTCTACATAAAAATACATATTTTTTAGGCAAATTTATTTGTGGAACACTGTTGCATTCTTGATTGGACCAGAGTAACTTTTCAACTTTCTATTTCTCCCTATAAGTAGTACATACCTTGTTCAGGTATATACCAAAGTACACATCTACATCAGTAAGGATACAACAAATTGTAGTGACCCATATTTAAAAATTCAGTCAGTATTGCTGGAGCCTATTCTGTTGAGACAGAAATGTCACATTGCACAAAGCAAGAGGGGTTTATGAGAATGCAATCAGCGTTTGCACTCAGGTAAAGAATGACCAAGTCAGGTTCTATCCACCTGCCACTGCTATTTGTGTGGTTTTATTCTAATTAGAATTTGCTTATGCACAGACACCTACATACATTATCAGGATATACTCAAATTACTACATATTTATAGAATTTCGAGAATTTTCCATCTTTAACAAACAATCAAACATCAAGTCAGTGATTTGGAAATACCACCAAAGCCTGTCAGTCACTGCCATGCACATTAGTAACTGGGATGCAATACCTGCATCAGTATGTGTGTGTGCCACATCACTTGGACTATGATTCTGTGGTATCACAAATCAGTTGCTGCTTCATCAGTCATTGTGGGCGAAATTATATTTTTTCACCATTAACATAATTAACAGACTTTCCCTGAGAAGGCTTACAATTATCGAGATATTCTTTAGGGTGTATACAATCTTGCTAGTGAAACCATCATTTGGAAGCTTAATTACCACACCCCAAAACTGATGACTTATTTAACTAGTGATGCCAAGGGCACTAGTGTAGGGTTTATCTACCCAGCATCTCTTCCATCTCTAGAAACTGATTGTACAGATAGCTTTCTCTTGAGATGGCAGAAACTGGAATCATACCAAAGTTAAAATATTGTGTTTGACTACAAAATGTCTGTGATATATTTGACTTTATATGTAACCCTAACAAAATAGCTGACATGACCAAGAAATATATCAGTGAGGTTAAGATTAACTGTAATTTTAAGAAATGGTTGTGAGCTGAAAGTGTAATGAAACATTCATGTACTTTAATTCTATCAGCTTTTGAACTTGAAAAAAACTTGTACCATAATTTCCTTTGTATTGCTTCCTCCCTTTCCTCATCCTGCACCTCCAAATGCCACAAAGCTGTATTTACACCCATCAACACCAAGACAAATGCTAATATTTATCAGTTAGTAGAATTTACGTATTTACAAGTAGGCATAGCCTAATGACATAGAAAGACTCATTACTCTGAAAAATCATTGGTAGATTATTAAAGAGAAAAAAAAAATATTTACATTTCCGGTCAAGCACAAGAAAGGAAAAAATAATCAATTTATATTCATATTTAGGCTACATGAATCGTAAAATAGACTGTAATACTATCATAAACATCTCGTTTAAGCATTTTTCTTATTTGCAATAGGATTTGTCATTATACAGAGAACACATTCATTGGAACAGACCTTCAGGTAACGCAAAACAAGATTTTTATTTTTATTTTTTTTAAATGTTTGAAGAGAGTAAACTTAAATTTACTTTACTAGTAAATCGTTCCCAAATAGTCATTAGCTGAGCTTCAGAACTGAACACCAAGAATTGGTAGCTGTTAGGTACATAGCTTTGATGACTATCTGACAGTTTTTCCTTTATGGTTTTTTTTTTTCTGTTACAGAATCACAGAATCTTCATGGTTGGAAAGGACCTCTGAGATCACCGAGTCCAACCATAAGAATATTCTTTTCTCAAATACTGTATTTAACTTCTTTAAAAATAAGTCAAAACTATCAGGATTCAACTCCTTTTAGGCACAAGTGTCAATTTGAATTTCTCAACAGCAATGAAATGGAGTTATTATCTCCAGAGTTCCATCCACCACATGTACAGCCTGTGCACAGAAGCTCTAACAGGCAACAACAAAGGCTCAAAGGCATCAAACTCATTTTGACCATCACTAAACTGAGTCCCACTCATACAAATCTGCTGAGTTAGTGAATCCACATTAACCCACTTGTTCAAACCATAAATGTGTTAATTAATGAACTCATTAACAATCTTCCAGGTTTGAATTCTAAATTTAATAGCAACTACAAATTTTAATATCATCTTGTTTCATTTGATTTAGAATGAGTGTTATGCATCCAGATAACATTTTATTTACCTGATGCAATAATTATTGAAACAGAATGATAGAATCATAGAATGGTTAGAGTTGGAAGGGGCCTGAAAGATAATCTATTTCTGACCCCCCTGCTATGGGCAAGGACACTTTCCACTAGGCTAGGTTGCTCAAAGCCCCATCCAGCCTTGTCTTGAACACTTCCAGAGATGGGGCAAGCAAAAACATCATAACCAAACCTAGACAAAGAGATTAATCATCTCGAGCTGTATGTTTACTTAAATGCAGAAAATAGCCTGATTGCAACTGAGGTTCTTATGCTAGGATTATTCCAAATACCATAGACAGAGTAACATTCCAAATTTGTTCTACTTAAGCTTTTATATCAGTAGTCTGACACGTAAATACTTATGAATGGGTAGCAACTTTTGTCAGCTATGTGTTCATCAAGTACGCTACTAAGGTAAAGATATGACAGTAATCCATGGCAACTGATGTTGCTTCTACTAGGGATCACCGATTAAACCTATTGCTATTGCAGTCACTCCTAAACTAATGAAGTTTTTGTCCTAAACTAATAAAGTTTTTGTTCACAATCTTAAGAGGATGTGGCAAAATCTCCCTGCCTAGACTGGCAACCTTCATGCAATTTCAAAACTAATGCAATTCAGGGCCGGTTTATGCTCATAAAAGGTGAAAGTATTGCAAATAAGAATGACATAACAAATTCCATTTACATCACTCTCATGCTCTTCTAATTCCCCCACTGTGCTACTCCCACCTTCTTCTGTACTGATGATGCTATAAAACTCGGTGTTCTATGAAAGCTGATTAAAAAGCAGTATTTTTCCCTATATCAATATTGACACATTATATCAATATATCCATATAAAGATGCTATACGGTGGTGGGTTGACCTCAGTTCGCTGTCAGACACCCACCCAGCTGCTCTCTCGCTTTCTCTCCTCAACAGGGCAGGGCAGAAAATAAAATGGAAAAGCTCATGGGTTGTGACAAAACGCAAAGATGGGGAGATACTTACTTATTACAGTCACAGGCAACACTGGCTGGACTTTGGGAAAATTAATTTAATTATCAACTAAAATATGCTTGGAATATTGAAATAATGAGAAACAAAAGCAAATTAAAACACCTTCCACCACACACACACTTCCCAGGCTTTGTATGCAACTCCCCTACTCCCCTAGTGGTGCAGGGGGATGGGGAATCAGGGGTTGTGGTCAGTCCTCACTGTTACTCCTTCCTCCTTACACTTCAGTAATTTTAGAGAGGATTAACAGTTACACGTATTTAGCAATAAGCACATTTTGAAGTTGCATGCTAAACAATCCCTAACACAAGCCCATGGGCAATTAGCTGACACTGGTAAGAGTGATCTACACCCCCTATTAAAATAAAGTGCAGTCTTCAGGGCAGTGCTGATTTCCAAGCCCTATGTATTTCTGAACAATACATACAATTGTACAAACAATACGCATATCACAACTGGGGAAAAAAAAAAAAGATTACTAACCACAAAACCCAAACACATAGTGCAGTTGTGTTCAACTTTTAGAGCACAGCAGTCAATAGTGCTTGTGGGACATTTCAGGAACAGGAAAAGAACAGACACTAAATTGGAAAATGTGTGATTAGGATAAGAAAGCAGGATCTCTTATTAAGTTTTTTAAAACACTGTTGTAAGAGCTGCTGTTTTTTCTGCTAAATTAGTCTTTGTAAAATAGCAATACTGTTGTCATGAAATATCTGGGGAGATTAAAAAACAGCACTCTGCAGCTATCTACTTCTTTTATCTGAAAGAATCTTGGATGCTTCCTCCAGCTGTGAAAGCTAAACTGTCTTTTGCTCTTCTCTTTGAAAGGACATTTCTGTAAATAATATGTACTTAACTACCACTTCCACTTCAAAAGAAAAGTGCCCACTTGTATTACTGTCTGGCTCCTCGAAGTCATTTCGTCACTTTTATATTGAAGAAATCAGTTCCAGCATGAAAGAGAGGAAAGTTTTAGAAAGTTTCACTTCTCGGTGTAGAGCACTGCCATGACAGCCCATCCTAGTATGTACCAGTTTTCCCAAAACGTAACAGAGATGGCATTCTTAGGCTTGGTAGCACCATATTGCCCCGCGTTTGTCTTTCTCTTTTGGTCTTAAAGTTGCCTGGACAAGCTTGCCAACCCTGCTGGGGGTTGTCATAACAATCATAGTTAGCACTGAAAATTGTTTTTGTTTTCACTATGATCAAGGAGGCACAATGACAGGGGCTCCTCTATCATCACTGCAAAGAGAGAACCAGGTATTCATTTTCATTTACATTACATATGCCAGGAGAACTGACAGCAAGCACACATATATATGTTCATTTCTTTCAGTCACGCTCCAAACTACACAAAAATCAGGAAATTTTATTCCAACACTACCAAAAAGAAAGCAAACAAAAACCAACAATCAAAACAGAGGAAGCCAACAGAAAAATGCTTTTTACATTTTAATAAAACAAACAAACATCTGGATAAATAAAAAAAACCTCATGTGTTCCAACCAAACCTATCTGACAGTTTAGAGAAAACAGAAAATACCAATTTTGCCATGTAGAGTTTTCAATTTGCACTAGAATTGCAGTTGTGATGTTGCAGGTTGTGAAGGTTGTGCCTGCACGAATGCCCATCACAGGTAGTCCTCAGTTCCTGGATCATGCAGGAGCCCTGCAGCTAATCTCTGCACAGATGAAACAAGGGACTGGTGTGAGAAAAGAGACTGATTTACATAAAATAGATTGACTGGACAAGTGACAGGTTCACAAGAACTTGACTGACTCAAGTTCGCAACAGCTCTGCAGCAAAGTGGCTGAATAATGTATACAGGAATTCTTTGTGAGGGGTCTGAGGCACTTTTAGGGAATTGCCCCAGGAAGATTCTCCTGTGCTTAGACCAGCTGAGAGGCACTGTTTGTATACCAGGATTAACTCCCCGGAGGGGGAAGGAGACCAGGAAAGTTAGGAGACACTATGCAATACCTGCTGTAGTCCAAAGAACAGGCAAAACTCTATGCACATAACTTTAAATTGGTATAGAATTTGTTCCCACATATCATAGAACAACAGCTTTGTGCATCTGAGCTAATCCATCGGAAAACATCATTGCAAGGATGTTAGAGGTGGAGATTCCCATTGTCTCTTGGACAATACCTGGAGGTTGTGTTCAAGGGATTAGATTACCCATGTGAAAGTTAACCCTATGCTATCAATTCCAATAATTTAGTTGTGTGGCTTTTTCTAGTCGACATTTTGTCTATGAGCAACTGTGCAACCAGTGCTAAAACAGAAACTGGACTTGCAGTCAAAGAATGAGCCAGGAAACAATCTGCACTAGCAGCTTCGCACAATGATATTATACCTCCTTGGATCTTAAACCTCTGGGGTCATTATCATTCCACCTTATATATAATGCTCTCAATTCTATGGTCAAGCACTGTTTTTTTTCTTGCCTCCACTAAAACGTCCAGCTGAGGAGCATAATTTAAATACCTAAAAATTGAATATGCTTAAATCTATGCAGATTGAGTGCCTGAAATGCTTTTACAGTTATGCAATCATTTTTGATAGAATTTCACCTTGCACAAATGAGACAAAGGAATCTAAAAGGTTCTCTCACATGCATTTGAAGAGAAGTCTATGCATTATTTTAATGTAGAAATTAATAAACTGGAGTCTTAGACAAAAATTGCATGATTTTTTTAACTCCTAATATTTATATGCTCTGAAGATTAAAATGACTATAGCATAGACTATTTTAATGACCACTCAATCAAGAGAGGTCACTGCCTTTTAAGTCAACCTTGGGAATGAAGAACAGAATATCATAGTCCTTGTTTTACATCTGCCTAGAAAATTAATGATGCATTAAAACTTAATGGCTGTAGAGTCCATCACCCCTCATAAATGGTCCATCTCAATGTGTCACTGTGTACATTAAAATGATGTGTCTTAGAATAAATGAGAGAGTGACCAAAAATTAACCCAATACTCAATGCAATTATTGTGAGGTGATGATTTGACTAGCCATTCTAACTTCTGCCAGTGATTGAAATGCTATTATGCTTCCCCACTGCCTTATTTAGGAATGAGTTCTATACAGAGGACCAAAGTCAACCCACAAAGTGACTTGCACCAACAAAACACAAATCAGACCCCATTAGGATTTTATAAAATGTAATTGTAATGTCAATTAAAAGACTAAGTGTCATTAAGTGGCAAAAGTATTTAATATTCTGTAGTATTTATTCTATGCATGACAAGTATTTATAATACCTCCACTTTTGATGTGGAATGCCACCTTCTGGATGGCATCCCTTCCCACCAGCGTGTCAATCTTCACCACTCATCATGGTGCCATTGGCAAAGTTGGTAAGGGTGCACTCAATTCCACTGTCCATGTCACTGACAAAGCTGTTAAACGGTGCCAGCCCCAGTACTGACCCCTGAGGAACACTACTCCTCACTGGTTTCCATCTGGACATTGAGCAGTTGATTGCAACACTTTGTGTGTGACCATCCAACCAATTCCTTATCCAGCAAGTGGTCCATCCATCAAATTCATTTCTCTCCAATGTAGAGATTCTGCTAAGAACTGGGGGTAGAGAAGCCTCATTTTTCATTTAAGTTTCAGAGATTGAATTCCATAGATAGACCTTAAGGCATAACCTGTTCTCCTGCCGTATATGTGTTCCACTTCAAATTGTGGAAGAGTCTCGATACTGAACTGAAAAGGAGTTATACATTGGTCTGAATATGACATATACAAAAATTTTTACTGATAGAGGTTTGACATCTGAACATAGCAGTCATTTACAGGCTAGTTGTCTGTGGGCTGCACAGATACAAGTGCCTCTTCATACAGCAATGCTCTGTTGGTCTCAGAACTGGGCCACCACCTTCCTTCATCTCTATTCAAGTTTTAGTAACTGATCATGCTCAACAATTTTTTTTTTTATTGTGTAGGTTTTTCAGAACAATGTGATATTACATGATAAGCGCCACTATTTTTTCCCTTGCCTTTGAAAATAAATGTGCTTGTAACCAGCAAATGAATTGTAAAAGTAAAAACTAATCAGAAATTATTGCTCTTTGCAAAATTAAGTTTACTTCTAATCTAAGGGAATCTCTGGTAACCATAAAAAAAGCCTCTAGAGCTTAATTGTAGAAAATTTGTTTCAGTTAATATTGAATTATTGACCTTCTTGTATAAGTACTGCTAGTTCAGGCAATTTCTGTACCAACAAGAAAGTTTAGCATTCAAAAAAAAACTTGATTAAAAATAGAATAACTGCAGAATTTTGCACATTTGTTATTTCCAGGTATAAGCATATTCTTTGTGAAAAAACACATAAATCATTGCCTAGCAACAATTGCAGCTGTGCCTGCAATGTCCCAATAACTTAACCGATGTAAATGTGGGCTGCTGCCCAAATGGCTGGTTTCTTCCAGAGACTTCTACTCAGGTTTGTCAGCTCTCAGATAGACCAGGTTCCTCACACAGCCTCCCACATGACTGGCAGTGACGGCATATGGCTGAGAGGAAGAGAACTACCTTTCCCACTGAGAATAACCCCTGCATGGTTCACTTTAAATAAATCATGAAATCAACGCATGAATCCTATGTTAATAATATATATTCAAATGTATATTATGAATAATTTACTATGACCACCTAAATTCTTCTGTATCTTTTCTTTCAGAAAATTTACTTCAATCAGGTAAGAAATTCGCCAGTTTCTATATTAAGTTGTCCATGATTCTTTTAAAATGTATTAAGAAAAGGGCAGATCTCAACTTTTGCCAGAGTCTTTGAATATCAATCAGGTTCCTTCTAAAAGAGGTCATGTTCTTTAGCATTTATTTTCTTTCCTGGGTATATCATTGCAGCCAATTTTTCTAGTAAATTTTATCTTATGTTTTCCTTACAGTGCTGTTTTACATCATTGTCATACAAACCCATATGGGATTTAAATCTAAATGGATATGTTTGTTATATAGCTTTCAAAATACTATGATTGCCTGCAAAATAAAATATTAAAGAGATGCATTATACATTTTTACTTGCAAATCTCCAGTGGATGCTGGTTATATGCTATCTTCTACCTGAAAAAAACTGTTTCAGAATTCCAAAAGAAACACTAATCTAGTTCTGCATATTTCAGAAACTTTAAGATACTTCTACTTGCAAATCTCAATCAAGCTGCCAACTTTGCATATATTTTTCTAAATTATTATGAATATGCCCAAGATTATAGGAAGTGTGTCTCTCCATCTGAAATGATCTTCCTTGAATAGTTGTTAAAAGCAATAAAAATGCATTTAATATTTTTCTAGAAAAAGAGAAAACCATATTCATATGTGAACTAGTTGATTAAGAGATATGTTCAAACTTTATTGTTGCCTTTGGAGGGGAGAAGACAAAAGACTTGGACAACATTTTTATATTTCAATTCTTTGTTTTTCTATTTTTAAGGTGAAGCCACTTTTCTACACGGGAATTAGTTAAATAACTCACCATGCATATTATCTTTCACCATAACATTTATGGAAACATATACAAGCCAGATCTCTGGAGACAACACAAATTCCAAATCAAGCCACTGTAGGAATTTTTGCCATTTTTTCATTACATAGTCCTCCAGAAATAAAGTTTTGAAATAAAAAGACTATCATCTTCATATCCCTCAGGATCCTATCAAAATTACAGCTCTATGAATTGCATAATTGTAGTTTTGAGTTCTAATAGTTTCAGAATGATGCTGCTTGGAGTTCTAATATGCTGCAAAGCTGTCTTACAGTTAAGACAGGATTATTCTAAAAACACATCCTCTAAACAGAAAACTAAATTTGGTCACTCTTGGTTTCTTAGCCTACAGCAAACTTTGCCTCATATCAAAACACTTGCTAGGAGTTAAAGGGAAAGAAGCAACTCAGTTGACGAAATACTGATAAAAAAAAGTTTCTCCTACTGTGAAGGCATGAAAGTATTAGAAATAGTCAGTGTGAATGTAGGACCACTTAGGAGCCATTTAGGAGCCATTTTATTCCTACAATGTGGATCTTCTGGTTTTGAAAGCAGCTAAAGTCTTAGCTAAATGAAGATGAGCTGCTATATAGTCCATGCTAAGAACATACCCTGAAAGTACAGAAGTGTAGCTATAACTGTGCTAAGCTCTTTCTATTTCAACCTTTATCCTCGATGAAAAAAAAGTCAAGAAGAGTCAGAGGTGCCTCCCCAATATCTGTAAAGATTAATAAAGTCTTTATGGCTCTTTCAAGACCCCAAGACCATACTACTTCTTCCTCTTAAAGAAAGACATTTCACAGATCTGATGGCATAGCCACAAAGATATAAGCCAAACTAAAGCTTTCTTTCTACCCCTCGCAACGATTAACCTTTTCCCTCAGATCTCCAAAGGCGAGATAAAAGATTCCTAAAGATCAGAATTCCAGCAAGAGAGTGTGACCCACTCTATTAAGGGCTTTAAACATTAAGACTAAAACCTTTAACTCCACCAAGATGCCAACAAGCAGTTTGTGCACAGTAAAGCAGCAGGAAGGATCAAAAAACCTCCACCCAAACTTCCTACTTCATTGCCCTACTGTGTTCTGCGCAAGCTGGAGGCAATTGCTAAGCTTTTTTACCAGTGTAGTTTAGAGTACATTTGAAGTAGTTTGACCATGATATAACAAAGACATGTAATAATTTTCTGTCAAAGGAGAAGGAGTGCTGCAGTCCAGTGACATTGTAAGGCTAGCAAAGAAACCAGCCTGAACAGGACTTGCTCTTGCTTGTTCAGTTGTTCAGCGACCAGCTGCACACCCTCTGCCAGAAAATCAAAGAGACCTATAGAATGGCCTAAATTCTCATATTAATTTTCCTATGGTTGGTCGTAACCATCAGGGTTTAGGCTCTGCACAACTCCATTGGGATGAAAAACATTGCTCAAAGTAAGATATAGTGGAAGGGTATAATGATTATCCTGCCTTATGATTTATGAGATGATGATTTCATTTGGCGTTTAATCTGGAATATCAATAATATTTAAAGGATTTGGTTTTTTCTCCTTTTGACATGATTCCTGGTCATACCAGTGAAGACCTATTTTGTGAGCTGAAAACATCTGTAATTCCACACAATACAATACCAGAGCCTAATGCTTGATAAAACAGCAAAAAATCAAATATACTCCTGTACAATTCCAATATATATTTTACTGGAAGATGTGTGCACTTCTTTGGGGTGAAAACCAGGTGTTATTTTCAAGTGTATCACACCCAGAACAGAAGCTTTAATCATGATGTAAACATTTGGGCATTAACATTCTACAAAAGAAAAGTATCATTATTATTCAAAAGGTTGCTTTTAAAGTATCATTTTAAGTATTTTAAGTATCATTTAAAGTATATTTTTTAAATTATTTCAGTGGTATCCACTAATGTTCTAACAGTCTTTACTAATAGTCTCTGTACAAGACAAAAATTTAGGTAATACTGAATAGAAGGAAAGCCTTAGTCACTGAGAGAAATGTACACAACAGCCAGAAAGCTATATGGCAAAAATTCTTCTAATCTGCCTATAGAAGAGGATGCTGACAAGCAGTCTTTATAAACTACTTCCAGGATGCTACATCTTCATGATCACAGTTTCTACAATCTATCTGGAAATTTTGCTATTCACATTTTCTTTAGAGTAGTTTTATCCCAGTGTAGAATTCCAGACTTTATACATTCAGATATTTGGTGTTTTAGTTTGTTGTCAATAAGCTAGAGAAAACGCTAATACTCTTATTTCTGATAAATTTGTTAATTTGTTCAATCTAAAATCCAAAGATGTCATATTTACTTTTTAAATACTTTGTCAGTGGTTTTTTCCCACCAGAAAAGTCCAGGGAATTTTATGGCCTTACTGTAGAAGCTTTAAGAGGAAAATATCAGAATTGCATTTATTCTATGTCAGCTGTTAAAGCTTATGTGAAATGATGATGAGTATTACCATTTTCAATATTATCAATTTTTCAAATTATTGATTTAATAGAAGTTCATAGTGCTTTTGAAACATTTCAAAAAGACTCCACAAAAGCTTCTGCTTTGCCATCTGAACTGTAGCATTATCTTTCCAAAATAAGCAGCCAATGCAATGGTTTGCCATACATCAGGGTTGTTTCTAAATTACTCATTAATTTAGGAAAACTTGATTTGCTCATTTTTTATTTTTCCAAATAAAAACTTCTTTAAAACAGATCTAATTCCAAGCATTACAATCACACATTTCTTAGGCTTGTTCTCATGAGTCAAATGTGCAATAATGAATTGAATGTTTCTTCCAAGACAGAAGGAGAAATGCTCCAAGGCAGACAGAATGAACAAAGCATCAATCTGCCACTGCAGTCAACCAAGCCTGACAAGAACTCATCATTAATTTTGAAAGGAACTTCAGCACATGGACTGACAGGGTGAAACTACCATATATATTCTCTGTTGGTGGTTTTGGGCTGAAACCCTGGGTATTTTCCTCCAGGCTTTTGTTTTTCTTTTAATCAGGAACTGCTACGCTGTTGTCAAGCACTGTAACAATACTTTCAACTAGTGTGCTTGTCACTACAACGTCTGCAGCAATTTATCTTTATTTCATTAATTTCAATACGTATAGCTGATGACCTTAATACTCATATTTTTAAGAAACAGTAGTTCTTTACAAACAAAATAAACAGTTGAAAGGATATTGATATTACTGCTATTGAAAGCTTCACTGTTCCAAAGGCAGCAGCCCCAAAACAGTTACATACAAAATAGTTCAGCATACTAAAAGCTGCCTTAAAAAAATAGTTTCCTGGGCAGCTATTTAAATAACACTAAGAAGAAAGTAGTAAGACCATAAGTCTTATTATAGAAAGCAGAAAAAGCAGAAAAATCAGGCTCTTTATAAACCTTGACACTAAACTTTTTTATTATGAAGACAAAGCACCACCTGTGACCTTTAAGAGATTTATTTTGTTCCCTCACCCCTTGTCCCATACAAAGGATGGAGACGTTATTCATTCCATACACTGCTTTTTATTTTCTTCTCAACACATCCATTATGTTTCAAATAAACATTTTTTCCCCCCAACTCTGGAGTTCTTAAATAACTTCTTCAAACACTGAGAAGTGTTGACAAAACTGTGAATAATGTTTAGCTGAATTGTGTCAGAAAGAAACACCTCACCTACAAACACATATTTCCCCTGAGACAATATGTTAAAGCAATGCTGACTTCAACACTACAGCTCCCCAGGACAGCCATCGTACCCAGGTATGGCCAGTATGATCATGTCACAGTGTCCTTACAAAAAAGAAATATATTCACAGCTTAGCTGTTATCCAGATATTCAAGCAAAAATATTTTAATTGGAGCACACTATGATTCATTTAGCAAATACCATTGCATTTTATAGGTGATTGTAGTTAGTTTGACTCATCTAATGTTTATACAAACTGTTGTCAGCCTCACCTCCATGCTTGGAAATGTTACAGAACAGCTCATCCTGGATGTCATCTCTAAGCATGTAGAAGAAAAGGTCATCAGGAGTGGTCAGCATGGATTCACCAAGGTGAAATCATGCTTGAACAATCTGATAGCCTTCTACAATATGCTGACTGGCTGGGTGGATGAAGGGAGGGTGGTGGATATTGTCTAACTTGACTTCAGCAAGGCTTTTGACACTGTCTCTCATAACTTCTCACGGGTAAGCTTAGGAAGTGTGGGTTAGATGAGAAGACAGTGAGGTGAACTGAGAACTGGCTGAGTGGCAGAGCTCAGAGGGTTATGATCAGCAGAGCAGAGTCTGGCTGGAGGCCTGTAACTAATCTTCTCAGTGGTGCCTAGTGACAGGCCAAAGGGCAACGGACACAAGCGGGAACACAGGAAGTTCTGTCTCAACATGAGGGAAAACTTCCATACTTTTGAGGGTGGCTGAGCACTGGAACAGGCTGTCCAGAGAGGTTGTAGAGTCTCCTCTGGAAATATTCAAAACCCTCCTGGGTGTGTTTCTGTCCAGCCTGCTCTGGGTGAACCTACTCTGGTAGGGGGTTAGACTAGATAACATCTGAAGGTCCCTTCCAGCCCCTACAATTCTGTGATTCTGTTATTAATTATTTAGTAACCATATTTTAATAGATTATATTAGATGCGCAATGTATAATTTCATGATACCCTTATTTCTCAACAGTTTGTCATTGGTGGTTTGTTTGCCCACAATCTGCTCTTTAAATTTCATAGTAACTTGCTTATACATACTTCTATCTAGGGTGATTTCTGGAGGCTTCTTCAGTACAGGCAAAGAGATACTGACATGCTGCTGAATGTTGTGCTTCCAGTAAATCTGCAAAGCATTTCTTGGCTGTGCACCCTCCACAGTTAAAATGAGGAATGAAACACCCTTTCCTTTCTCACACAAAGATCTGCTCAGATATTAGGAACAGATAGTTGTGAGTGAGCTGTTGGTTTATATACATTTGGATTCACTGATTTAAGAGATATTGTTCTATTCCCATCTATGACCTTTCTGCAAACCACGGCAGATTTTACCTCCTACTTTCTTCCATGGCTTCTGCTATTATGTTTGAACAATACATACACTTACATCCTGTTGCCATTCAAAGTAATTAAGAATGGAAAGGTTCTTCTGTTCTCCATCAAGTGCATATTTTTTCAAAAGAAAAAGCAAAATGGTTTCCTACTCTTTTTTAATTAAAAAGTTAAAGAGACACAGACACATTATGCCTCAGTCCATGTAACAGCAGATAACCACAATGCTTTGATCTAGCTTCTATCAGAAAAACTAGCCTTTACACACTGGACAAAGCTTTCCAAATTGTTTTAAAAGCTCATGTTCCATTGCTGGCCTGGCAGTCACTGAACAAGTTCAATCTCAAATATAAAATTCTAAGAAAACAAGCAAAACCAAAAAGAAACCTCTCAAAGAAATCAGAACAACAACAAACAGATAAACTAGCTATGTTGCTGTTAAGAACACAGGAAGGGAAGTTTCAGCCAGAGAAATGCGCTGGAAACAAGAAATTTACATGAAACTCACTGTTTGAAAAACAAAACCTTCAAGCTAAAATACTGCTAATACAGTCTTTGAAAACATACTGTCTTCGCTAGTCCTAAGAGTGATGATTACTTCCCCAACAGTCTCGATGCCAGGGGAACTGCACGGCACACCCGTCAAACCACCAAAACAGTAAAAAGCTTCTGGGAATATGTTCTTTTGTTCTTCTAAAACAAACTCGTTTAAAAAAAACACAATCTGAATCTCCAAAAATATACACTACTCCATAAAACACACATACCTCCAAAAATACATACTACTATGAAGAAATCAGCAGCAAAAGAAAAGCAAACTGAAGACCAATACCTCACGCAGAAAAAAAAGATTCACACCTTTCCATAGCATTAAAGCCAAGTCAGCTTTTTGAAATGTTGAGGGTTTTTTGTATTCTAGAGAGTTAAAAGAGGCTAAAATACTGAACCAAGCAGTGGTCCCAGTTGGAGGTGTACTTGCTAAACAATTCTGGCTTCAAGTAGGTAGGCAGCTGTCCCCAAACCATGCAATTTAATGGCTTCACAGTGGCCACTGTGCTTTAAAATTCATAATAGTAGCAAGCTGTCTTGATTTTTTCGTGTTTTGAAATACAAGCCATGTGATGTGCAAGAACAGGTGACAGATCAGCATCAATTTCAAGTGACTGAGCTGTTCCCAAGTTTCTCAAATCAGTGCTGATTGTTGTTAATATTCGCTTGCCTTGCATGAAGGCACTCTAAAATAGTGCAGCCAGCAATGTTACAAAGTGTGTTTTGCAACATTTTTTGTGAAGGTGTAATATTCTTTAGTCTTTTGCAATGTAACTAAGCATAAATATATATATTTACATAAGCATATGTAATCACAAAGGGGCTACCAGAGAGCTGCACATAGAGGGGAAAACACTTCAAAACAGTAAAATCAGCAAGATAAGAATACAGAATTGAGAAGCTGGAGAGATGTGCTGGAACACATATGGAATAAGCAAGAAAGGAGCCTAGTAAAACCAGAAAAGGTACTGGTCTCCAAAATAATTTAAACTAATCCATTTTTGTTTTGGGAGAAGAGCATAAAACATCAACAATGGGAAAGGAAAGCTGTGGAGGAAAGATTTCAAGTCCAGTTCCTGGTTTCCAGCTGGCTCTGCCAAGCATTCTGGTGATATCTTCTGCTGGGCCAAGCTCAGACCCATCAAAGTGTTGTTCTGCTGATTTCTGGGCTTATGTTGCATGTGTTTTATCAGTTTATATTGACTAGTGTAATCTAGGCACAAAATACCTGAACTAGATGCAAAAGTCTTATCTCATGACCTATCCTGTATGGACTTTATCCTCACGTCAATATCATAGCTTACATCACAATTCTATCTTAGATCATGCCACACAGTCCACCAGAAGAGATTATTCTCACAAGATCCTCCCTATTCCACATGACAGAAGAGAAATAACTGAAAAAGCATTTTCTTTTGGCTTGTTCTTTAGACAAGGGGTCCCCTTTGACTGACTGCTCCTTTAAAAAAAAAAAATCAGCAAGCACAGAATATGACAAGATGCTCCAACAACTTACAAAAACTCCAGGAACACAAGATGACTGATATCTATGTTCAAAGAAAACACTTATCATATAGAACAGTAAAGTTTCATTGAATGAATTCCAAGGCTCCAAGCCAGAAAACAGAGAAAGCGAACTGGCCTCAGGCAATCATCCATCCCAAAATTTACTTTATATTCACCACAGGGAAATCAGTCCTGTATTTTTAGGGATATCAAGATAGTAAATTTAGATTAAATAAAACAGTCCTGACAGCATAAGCCACATAACATTTATTTGCCCCAGGTAATCAGGATAGAGAAAAACAAACTATTTACATTAATAATCTGTTATAAGTAAGATTATTTTGTTTGCAGAGGCATTCCTAAGTGACCCCAAATACTGTACTCTCTATATATGCTACACTTCTGAGATTTACAAAGTGAGGGAGCTAAGAAGAACATTGCAAATACTTTTAGATTCATTGGAACAGAAAAAGAGGCCAAAGAGTCTGCATGCTTGTTATTCATTTTACAAAATGTATACCCTGAGATTCAATAATAAGTTTGTTCCCTACAATCCAATGCTAACGCTGGGAACTGTACTCAGATCTGTGAATTTCCAAAGTATGTCCTGAATTCTACTGCTATTTTCTATTCAGCGGCCTACACCTGAAATGTTATTACTAGCTTTCCCAAAAAGCTTACATAGCAGAAACAAGCCAAAACATACATTTATCAGAAGATGTAATTTTAGTGTAAATTTATTGCCCAGAGGAAGCAGCTTTTGTTGGTTATATCCATTTTTTGTACCCTGACTTCCAAGTGCTTTGGTAATTAGTTTATTTATTTGCTTTATGACCACTGCAACATTAACTGACCATTTGCCACCACTTTTTTGTTCTCACTGCAAGATTTGAGGTGTCTGTTTTTGCTAATTGGCTAATGCTGATTTCTGCTTTAAATCCAAGAGTAACGGCAGAGTTTCCAGATTTACTTTTTAACAATATATAAGAAACAAGCTATTAGAGAAACTATGTTATTGATTTTCTTTTCTAAAGGATTCTCTCTGGATTTCATTGTCCTTTTGTCCCCCTTTGCTTCTCTTGCTGAGAAGCTATTTCTACAGTAAAATAAAATACATTTTTTGTGAATGATTTCAGCATGTGTTTGGACACTGCTCTACATGGAGACTTAAACTGTTCAGTGAATCCTGAAAAACTGCACAATTTTTAATTCCAGTGCCATTGAAATAAATTAATATCATTTTAAGATTTGAACATTATTAATGCAAACTTCTTGCAGGAATTAGTTGTTTCCCCAGCATATTATAAGATGATAAAAGGTATGGTTATATAATGCTTTAGTCACCAACAAAATTTGACAATACTTTTTAAAAGAGTTTTAGCTCCCCATAGGTGTCCTTCAGACAGATTTCCCTCATTAGTCTTTGTTCTATCTCTCAATGGCAATAAGATTATAAGAGCAGATCAACAATAAACCCCAGAATACCCATCACCTGCTTCCTGATGTATGCTAGAGGGAGAGATGTTTACTGTAGTGCAATAGTGAAGAGTTGCATGACTCACAAAATTCAAAATCTGATTTCACCACAATTTATGTGTACCCATTTGTTCAACCTGCACTACTTGCACTGCAAAAACAGCCAACAAAATATCTTTTTTTCATGTATTTCTAGTTGAAATATATTGATTTAAACAATATTTTTTAAAATACTGAATGTTTTATTCAGTAGAATGTTCTCATCAGCTTCCCCATCCTGATCGGGTGGCCCGTAATAAAAACCCACAAGACAGCAGAGACTTGGGAAACAAAATATAGCATCAACGTAGTTCACTCTTGAAATAGTCACTAACTTGACAAACACTATACTTTCCATTCTATAGACTGTTTCAAATTTTCAAAAATGTTCGTTCCATTTAGGGGAAGGCAAAGTTGCAAAGGACTTCTCAGGAACTACAGTTTTGAAATAGCAGTGAGAAATCTTGGACATTTTAACTCAAACTGTTCTAACCATTCTCTTTTCCTAAAGGTAACCAGGAGTGGAGAAAGGATAGTTCAATGAAGATGTCAGAGGCCGTGTTCTCCTGGAGGCCTGTCTAAAAGCTGACAAAGTCGTTTTCCAATTTTCTTTAAAATGGATTTGGGAAACATTTATTAGTTCCTCCTGAAGTGCTTGTAATTACTCTTTCTTTACTGCTCAGTGTATGCCTGCAGGCTGTTTTGCACACACTATCTATTGTCATTCTGTGCAATGTGCTTTGACAGTAGATTTTAAGTCTCCAATCTAAAAAAGTTTACATGTACTTTGTGATCCTAAACTACCCAAAGTTGCTACAGCCAATTTTGAGAATTCCTTCAGATCAAATTTTACAGAAGCAGTAAATGATGCTCATTGTTAATATGGCTTTAATTACTTTGTTTATAATTTTATTTATACTACAGAGTATATATTATTTATATATTTATACAACAGAGTGCTTAAAGACTAGGATACAGTAGCATTAATTATGTGGAATAGTTCTTCAGGCAAAAACTCACTCTTTAGTAGTCCTGGCTAGTTTTCATAAAGTATTTCTACACTGAGTTTGATCAGGAGAGTACTGTTGAAGTAACTCTTCATCAGCCCCACTTAGAAATTCAGTTCCTGTTTTGTAAGTCTAGAAGGACAAGAATTTGATTCTTTTTAGAATAAATCTGAATGAGAAAACACTCTCCAGGAGTACATCTAAGGCATTCAAGCACTAACAGGCATTCCATCCACAGTATCAGATTAGAGCTAGTCGGAAAAAAAAATCCTCAACATCGAGTGCTTATTATTAATCTGCACTGCTTTGCTGTACAGATCTGTACCTATCTTGCTGTATACTATTTGGTAAGATAGACATAACCAAATATCTAAACTGGGTATTTTCATGGTGTATCAGATCAGCTTGAAATAAAACTACAATCCAAGCTTTATGGGAGAGAACCCCATCTGGCATTCAGATATTTTTAGCAACATTCTTCCAGTATCCGTGTTAAAGTAATAGATACAGTCCAAATTTCAGAAGTAATGTCTGTCCGTTTACTTCACTGATGATTTCTGGAGGTTCCATTTCTTTCCATGCCTATGTAAAACTATTCAGAAAATCTAATTTTCAGAAAGACAGCTCATTTGTTGAAATTAATCAGTTTCATTCCAAACATTCATTAATTTTACAATTATCTTTCAGTTTCTGATCTGCATCATGAACTAAGAAAGAACTCTGACACTATAATCACTTTTCTTAGAAAAAAGTCATTGCAAGAAATTTTCAGCTTCAAGTCCTGAGCTCTATTTATTTTCTCTCAGCAAATAAAGCTATTTTCCAGAGGAGAATTTAATCAATATACTATAATAGCTATTTAAAGCTGCCATTCAAATGTTTACTGCATATTATCTTTGTGAAACAGCACAGGTAATTGTAGAGCAGATTAAAAAAAAAGTAGCTATCTTTGCTCCTGATATCTACAGGCCAGTATCCAATTCAAGAGCATAACCCAGTCCAGCCATCAGCTTTAAGTGAAAATTAGTTTACATTGTGAATTGACTTTGATTCCTCCTAATGTTACTCCTAATGTAAAAAAATGATATTACTTATTGATATTGAGCATTATTTCTTTAGGAAGTTAAATCTCGGGATATTTATTCCCCTTGTAATTATATTAACTAACTACAACTTTCATTCTGAAACAAAATCAACATGAACTGAAGGAAAGCATAAGAAATAGGAGCCTTCTGAAATCAAAAAAGCTTGAAAAATACTACTGTATTATTTTTTATCAGTTTAAATAAGACAGCAAAACATTTAAAATTCTATTGTAAGAGATGCAAAAAACGTGTAGTCCAAAAATGTAGCTTCAATTCTTCTTGACCACTTTAAGAAAAACCAAACATCACTGAAAGTTATTAAACTTTATAATACTTTCATTCTCCAGTCCACAATAACTTTGAGTTATCTTATGAAATTAGACTAGAAAGCACAGCACTGAAATGTTTTAGAAATGATGCTTTCCCAGAATTACTGAACTGAAAACAAAAGGTAGAATATTTCAGTAGAGATCAGCTTTTACATGTTTTTTAAACATATTTCTATCTTAAGTAAACTGTTCATGATCAGAAATGGAATGAAATACTCAATTTTTTCTAGTTTTTATTAATTTTCTTATGATGTCTATTACTATCCTCTTCTCTATTCTCATCTAATTACTTAGGCAGTTTGGCCACATAGCAACTAAATGCAAATCAATAGATTTGTTTAGTTGAAAGACTGTGAAGTATATATGATAAGAGAGAATAAAAAAAAGTGGTAAGACCTCAGAGAACAAGTTTATTATCTTCTATCAAGGCAATCCCAGAAAAACACTAGAAGCAATTTACAAACATGACAAGAAAGACCAGGTTTCCCTAGTTTGCCATTTTGTTTGTAACTTATTTTGCAGATTTCAGCCCAAGTATGAGAAAGGGTATTTTTTTTTTCATAGCACAGTTCTTTTAACAAGGCAATTTCACTCAGCCACTCACCTAAATCATCCATAAAATTTTGAAAGACTTCAGTGACTGGGAATTTATCTGTTCACCTGACTGTAGTATCCTAAAAACCATTAAGCCCCTGGAATGTGTCTTGCAATATAGTTTGAATTTGCTGTTATTTTTTTAATATATCTATTATTTAAAATAAGTTTTGAAATTACAGAAATGCACTAGTTCAAGTGCATCTCCAATATCAGTATCTAATGATACCTAGCAATTAAAGAAAGGATTCTCTTGGAAGAAAAACATCAGATGTACAGATTACTGTTGGATACCCATGAGGCAATTTATTTAAAGTTTAGGAAACTGAGGAAAATTTTTATGCATAAAAATAAGTTCTTTCCTGTATATCAGAAAACATTAAAAGGAAGTGGTTTAGATCATCTAATTTCACTCCATTCTATGTCTGTATTCTTTTTAAAATTTATCTAATAAAGCTCCATTTCATTAAGATTTTCCAGACTGATTTTTAGTCCTTCCCAATTGTAACATGACAGGCAAATTATAAACAGGATGGTGTGTCATAATGATTACAACATTCTAGTGGAATTGTGGCAAATAACATGAATTTAGAGTGTTGCATAAGAATATGTTGCTATCAAATAGTAATTGTCTGCAAGAGGAATAATATCAGAAAATAGATCTTAATTGCAGCATTGGTAGAAGGCACAACATAGACTTCTATTTTATCCAATTCACTATCCCTTTTGCCTACTAAGAAAATCTGAATAACCATATTGTTTCAGATCAACCATCTATCTGGATCAATTCTGTGCCCCTCAGATTCAGAACAGGAGTTTTGACCTAGCAGAAGTTCCCACCTAGGAGGTGATACCTTTATTGTTATCAAGTATTTACCAGGAGATGCCCTGAAAAATTTCCTCAAGACATGAAAGCAGCTAAGTTGGCAGCAAGACAAAGAGGGACAAAAGACTTGTTATTCATTTTTCATTTCAAATAGGTCTGGTAAAACATTTAACAATAATTAAAATAAAAAAAAAAAACATGTTGTATTGAAAACAAAGAAAATTACAGTTATCAAGAAAACTGAGTCAGTTGACCAGTCACTCCAGTGTCTTCTAATTTGAAATTGCTGTGAATTTTCATCACAGCAATTTGCTAGCCATGTTTCCCAATACATTTATCTGGAATTTTTAATGAGCCAGCTAATACTGTCACAAATTGTATATCCAGGGAACAGGAAAAAGGGAAAAATAGATCAGTTTACCCCTTTAAGCAGTATCATCACATTTTTTCTCAAGTTCACATAAAACTTTATGACTAGACTGTGCCAGCATGATATAGATGTAAGGAACCATAGAACCATTTGGGTTGGAAGGGACCTTAAAGATCACCTAGTTCCAACCCCCCTGCCATGGGCAGGGACACCTCCCACTAGAACCAGTTGCTCAAAGCCCCATCCAGCCTGGCCTTGCTGGATAGGGCTTTGAGCCCTATAACAAGATATCAAGAAAAAAAAAAGATATCAAGAAGGTATCTTTTTGTTTTGTTTTTCTTGGTAGAAGTCAAGCAGTAAGGTCTGTTAAAAGTGCCTATTCCTCAAGAAGCTTCTTGGTGCAAGAGGCAAGCACATGCTGTATCTAGTAATAGTGCATTGTCCTTTCACACAAAAGACAACAATTTCTATAGGAATGTCTACAGCATGCAAGTATAACACAGACCATTTCCTAACACTTATTCTCCTCCATGCAATCAGATATTGAGCTTACAATAGGTATCTCAGGAAGAAAAAGATAACCCACGATTTAAGAAAAAATAACGTTGTACGCAAAATGACAGTCAAAAATTAATAGAAAGTCTTTAATACAAGGAAAGGAAAATGATATTAGAAAAAAAGACATTCTTTGATTGGAGAGACCATTTAAAATAATACAGCATGTAGTTATTTTTAATGAGGTTTAAAAGCATAAATGAGGTTTTGCATTATAGAGAATAAAAAATTAGCGCTACATTAAGTCATATATTTTCTTTAACTTTTGGAATAAAATTCTTCCAAATGTCAGTAGCATCATTAGCATTTAAAATATAGGTCAACTTCTCCACTGATGGTAAATGAGGATCTAACTTGTTCCCGCCAGTTTTAAAATTAACAATGTATCTAAAATTCTCAGCTTTCTATTTTAAAAGAAAGCTACCAAATTAACTTTATTTTAAAATATTACAGGAACCTTAAAAAATTATATAGGCTAAAATATAAAATATTAAAATTTTAAATCATCAATTCCAAATGTACTTTTAACATTCATTACATCAATTCTTGCCTTGTCCAATAATTAAAATAGAGCTTATGAAAAAACCTGCTCCAGCTTCATATCAGACAGTTTTAGATCTGAGTACTCTTTTCATCTTTATTTTAAAGAAAACAGAATTGTTATGTCCAAGACATTTAAAGGACATTTTCTTTTTAATCTGTCAGTTTTGGGAGGAATTAAGTGCTTCTATTTTAAGTTGCTGCTCAGCCTGCAGACTGACATCACATGAAGCTTTTTTAGAACAACCTATGTCCCTAATTAGCTTGTCTTCAAAACAGACTTCTGATTACTAATCTCCAGGCCACTTATTAGAATACTTTGTAATTATTCCTTTACAACCACAAACAATTTTAAGTTTGTCTCCTTAAATTAGAAAGTCGTTCAGCTGTAACTTTTCCTACAGTGCTGTATTCAAATTTCATTTTTATTTGCTTGTTTCCCCTCCATAAAAAGAAACTGACACCTCCTTTCTTCTGCTCCTGCCCTTCACCGTTAGTCTAAACAGGGAACTGAATATGAAACTGTAAACAGTGCCAAGGCATTGAAAAACCCTGATCCTTGCTTTAGTCTTTCCATGACAATATATATATGAAAAGTATAACACAAATAGGACATTGCAAAAGATTCTCTTTAAGTAGAAGTACTTGTAGCAGTCAAGTATGTTGGGTTTTCTAAGTTAGTTTAGTTACACACTACCATATTAGAGAGAGAAAGTGACAGATTCAATCTATGGATTATGTAAAGCAAGTGAGAATAGTGAACCAAAATGACCCATGAATCATTAAAATCCTACACACTAACTAGTGGCACAGATGAAAACTATTTTCACTGGAGTTGGGAAAAAGTTCTTGAACTCAGAATTATTTCTGCTGAACTGGAAAGCCTTTCAGAACTGAAGTAAATCATCAATAGCTTTCTCTGCTGCAAATACTTCCATTCTTATTTCTTGCAATAAATTATTTACATGAGTATTTACTTATTAAAAAAGTAAAACCTAAACAGAAGCTGTTTTTTCAGAGTTCCTCAGTTTAGGCATAATCTATTTTATCACATACACTTTTTCCCCAATGTCTCTTGCTTCTGAATCATATTCATAATTTCAACTTGGATCCTGAGAGGATCATAGGATTCAGTTGGTAACTACAAAGCTATAAGACAAAAAAGGGAAAATATGCTGAAACCGGCTTAATTCCTTCAGTACAGAGAATCAACTCTGCAACATCTTTTGCCATTTTCTTACATAATGCAATTTTTATTCTAGCAGTTAGGGTGCTTCTCATGGCAGCAGTTCAAGGTAGCTTTTTTTCTTTGGAGTGAGCTTCCATCAGTAATTTAAATGCTAAATATTTAGACTTTTTTCTGAAGTAATAATATACTGTCTTTCAGTAGCAAATGACAATAATCTCCGACATAATTTAAAGATTTCTGTTAGAAAGCAGCAAGACTGGAAGTGTGAGCCCAAAAGCGACAAAGCCAAAAGGTCTTTTTCCTTGCTTATTACCCTTTTTATTCAGCTGGAATAGGACTTAAAGAGTCTAATTACTAGTTAGAAAGCTTTTCTCAGATGTTACAGTCATGATAAAGCATTATCAAAGTATACACTGTATGTTTTCTTATTTCATTCCGTGCAAACATTATCCATAACAACACTTGCTTTCATGATTTTTTTTTCTCTCAATGTTTTAGAGTTCAGATGTGGAGACAGCAGGAGTGTTAGCAAGAGGGCTACATGGTCTTTATTGCTTCCACCCTATCAGCAGCGACGTGTTGCTCATCAGGGAACACTGGACTACTGGCTGGCTGTCACTTTGGAAACGAAGTTTCAGCCATAATCATGCTTTAGAACTAAAGCACTAATTGTCAGATGTTTAAAGCATAATGAGATTTAGCTCCCTTTGATTTTCAAAGTCAAATGTATTTCTTCCCCTAGTCTTCATGAGACTTTAACCTAAATTAACTGGTTTAGTTAACTAAGCAAAATTCAGAACTACTTTTTAAATTCCATTCTGGAGTGCCTTTCTTAATCTGAATAAAAACTTTTTAATGTATACATGATACAAATGGGATGAGATTTGAGCCATCTGTCCCAGTGTTTCAGAATTCAACATCTGTGTTATGAAAATGGATTCTACCCTAACAGTAAAGAGCCTGGAATGGAAGGAAGCCCAAGAGAAAGTTTTCAATACAATTTGGAGATTTTATATAGCAGGACATGGAGGAAAGCTGCGAGATGTTTAGGTATGCTTGGGACAGGCTGTAAAATTAGGAACAGGATGAAAAGCCAAGAAAAATTAATTCTGAACCATTTTATTCCCAGAGGTGCTTGTAATTAAACAAAAGGTTGAACTACCATCAATCCAAGCAAAAGCAGAGTTGCAACTCATTCAGCTTATTTAATAATACTTGCTGCAGAAGCAAAAAGCTTGGGGGAAAACATTCAAGAGTAGAATACTCAGAGGAATGCTTAGCTTTGGGAGTTCTGTTACAACTGTTACAACTCTGCCAAGATTTATCAGTCTTTTTGAAAGGTTCTACAAATCCCTTCCAGAGAACTTTATCCTAAGGCTTTGTTTTCTAAGAATCAGTGTTTAACATATGGAATAATTCTGTCTCAATAAGTATGTTCTAAATAACCTCCTCAGAGAGGAGGTTATTACACAGCAGCCACCACAAATTCTTCTCTCAAATTACACAGTCAAAAGGCTTTTAATTTTGAAATACACAAGATATCAAGGAAAAGTTGGACACTTTCTAAAATAATTAATTTATTGTGACAGAGTTTATTATTCAGGATCAGATAAATCTGCAAAATACAGACCATCACCTCCCCAGAGTATGTCTGCTTTTACTGGGTCTGGCTGGAACAGAGCTAGATTTCTTCATAGCATCTTATATGTATTGTTTTAGATTTGTGACCAGACCAATGCTGATCACATACTAATGTTTTAGCTGTTGCTGAAGCGGGTTTGCATAGTGTCAAAGACTTCTCTGTTTCTTACTATGTTCCCCCAGTGAATAGACTGGTTGGGAAGATGACCCAAAAAAAACTAAAGAGATATCCCATGCCATAGAACATCATGCTCAGAAATAAAATGGAGAGGAGTGAGTTTAGGGAGGTTAGCCACCTTTTGCTCAGGAACTGGCTGTGTATCAGTCTACTTGTGGAAGGTGGTGAGTGATTGCCTTTGCATCACTTGTTCCATTTTCTTTTCTCTCTTCTACTTCTTTTTCATTTATTACGCAATTTTTAAAAATCTCATTCAAACCTTTTTTTGCTTTTACTTTTCTTCTTCCCTTGTCCCACTGGGGGTGGGGAGCAAGTGGCTATGTGGTGCCTACAGGGGTTAAGCCACAACACTGCTCCATGTAAAATAACTGTCATGAGACACAAAAGAGGTGAAGAGCAGCCCTGTCCCCCAGGACTTTTAGTCTAGCATTACCTGTCAGGCCCCTGGAAAAAAAAGTCCTGTCTCAATTTATTATAAACATAGAGAACAAACTCTGTAGATATTCATTATTGATGACAAAGCCCCTTTTTATAGCTAAATTTATAAGAATGGGACGCATTTCTTTAAAGAATTAAGCAACAAATAATAATTCTGCTGCCCCGACCACAAGTCTACCTCCATTCATGTCGAGGATGGAGTGATTAACTTCACTCATAAGAGAGAAGTAGTGAAATATTTATTAAGGTGAAACAGTGATTTAACAAAATCAGCAGGAAGTGCAATAAAACCAGTAGTAAATGCAATAGTGTTTTACAAGATTCACTGTCAGGGGACACTCTTATTTACTGCATAGATGACAGTGTCAGACAAGCTGTTGGGGAGACCCTCCCGTTGAGTCACAAGGTTCAGAAAGGACCCCCTTGCTTTCTAAACTCCTTCTCAGAGAGGAGTCTAGGTGTGGCTGGATCCAATCCTAGTCCCAGACTTGGTCAATGGTTTATGTGTAAAGGATCATATAGGCACAATCAACCCTCTATATTACTTAGCTAGATTTCAAAGTTTAGCATGCTATGAGTCACTTACCGAGAATCTGTTGCATTGAGGAATCTCTCAGCCTCGAGGAGTAGAGCCTTAAGCAAGTGTCCTCACAAAAGGGGAGATCCTGGCGTGCTGCCGTTGCCATACAGGAGAGCTCAAAAGGCTCTTGGGCTGTCCACTATTTAGGGAGTAAGATAATTGACCTATAGTTATATTCTCATAGGAAAAAAGTTTCTAGGACCCCTCTCTAGGCAATGTTTTGGCTGTGTTGCCAGCCATCCCCCAAAGTCCAGGTAAAACTTATCACAACTGATGATGTGATAGCCATGGACTGAGCAGGAACTAGGGGGTGGTGTGGGGTGGGAAGAGGGGAAAAAAACAGGGATACCACACCACCACAATTCATTCTTATCATTTAGGCTTCCACCTTTAGCCTGGCTAGGGCTGGATCCAGGGGCTCCTAGTCCCCTGCTGCTTCCCTCCCTAGTAACACTTCAGCCTTTCAGCTGCCCCTCTCAGCTCTGCCACCAGGCTGAGCAGATCATTCACCCCTTCACGTCTTACACAGTGGGTTTCATAGCTGCCACCCATTACCAGTAAAAGGTCCTGTCTCTCCCTGCAGCCTGCAACCTGGACAGTCACGTGCTGCTGTGGGAGCTCTGTTGGTGCTGCCACATCCATTCCGGTTGAGGATGAGAGCATGACCTTCCTCCGGGTGGAGACCATGGCCAAGCTCTTTCCAAAGGGGTGATGCCAGCAGCATGACAGAGCTGACAGAGCTTCAGTTCCTCCCTAGGTGCCCTTTCCCTGCTCCCTGCACCTTGTGGTGCTGCTCCTGGGTAGTGCCCTGGGTTACACCCACTCATTGCTTGCTTGCTCAGTGACCAGGCCTCGCGTTGCTGAAAAGCCTCTTTTATGGGGGGGGTGAATGAGGGGGGACTGTTACATAACCCGGCGCCGTTACGCCTCGTTTGAAGCTGCCGCCGGGGGTCCTGGCCCCGCTCAGGAGCCTCAGCAGCCCCGCCCGCCAGCTACCGGCCCCCGGCACGGCCCAGCTTCAAAAAGCCCTCAGAAAGGAGCTCCTTGCCGACCCTTTCAGCCGCCATTCCTTCCCACAGCGCGCCCTTACCTGCTCTGGAGGCTGCTCTCCTCGGCGAGTGACCGTTAGGGCGGTTAACGCCTCGTTTAAATCTGCCGCCGGGGGCGCTGGCCCCGCCCAGGCCGCCTCAGCAGCCCGCCCGCCGGCTGCCGGCCCCGGCACGGCCCAGCCGCTCGGCCCGGCTTCAAAACGCCCTCAAAAAGAGCTCCTTTCCCCCGCCCCCGCGCAGATTAACCTACTCCGGATGCTGTTCTCCTCGGCGAAATCAATATGTATTGAATGGCTGTCATTTATTCTCTCGGTAAATCCTAAGACTGGTCTTGCCCAGTTTCCAGGCCTGCAATCCCTTGGTGACCAGTAACTGACTGCAGACCCAGTGTTTGTAGCCTTGGGACCTTCAGTATGGTCCTGTGTCTGTACATTTGAGGACCCTGTTATCGTTTATGCCTGTACACCTCTCTGCTGTTTTATCCTAGCATCACAGTTGTTCCTAGACAGAAGTATTATTACTGACTATTAATTATGAAGTAATTATAGGAGTAGGTTCTTCACCACACGAACGTACAAAGCTAAACTAAAGCTAGAACTGTATATCTAAGAGCTACGTGGCTATTAGACAATTACTGTGACAGATAAACGAGCTAAAATAAATGTCTAAGCAGACCAAGACAAATCCAAACAAAGCCTGAGAACTATAAAGTTCTATAAAGAACTATAAAGAAAACAAGTCCTGAGAACTATGGTTTTAGTTTAACATAAAGCTATGGCAATATTGTATTTACTAGGCTATGAAAGCTATGCTGAGTTTAGCAAAGTCTGAAAAAGAACAGCCCGTTGTAGGAGAAGACCATGTTTGAGACCATCTGAGGGACCTGAAGGTGTAAAAGCCCATGGGACCTGATAAAATCCATCTGTGGGACCTCAGGGAACTGGCAGATGGAGTTGCTAAGACCCCATGCATCATATCTGAGAAGCCATGACAGTCCAGTGAAGTTCCCACTGACTGGAAAAGGGGAAACATAACCCCCATTTTTAAAAAGCAAAAGAAAGGAAGACCTGGGGAACTACAGGCCAGTCATTGTGCCCAGCAAGATCATAGAGGAGATCCTCCTGGAAACTGCTAAGACACATGAAAAATAAGATGACTGGTGACAGCTAACATGGCTTCACTAGCGGCAAATTGTGACCAACAAATTTGGTGACTTACAATGGTGTTACAGCATTGATGGATAAGGGGAGAGCAACTGATGTCATCTGTTGGACTTGTGCAAAGCATTTGCCGCTGACCTGCATGACATCCTTGTCTCTAAATTAGAGAGACATGGATTTGCTGGATGGACCACTCAGTGGATAAGGAATTGGCTAGAAGGACGCATTCAAAGAGTTACTGTCAATACCTCAATGTCCAACAGGCAACCGGTGACAAGTGGTGTTCCTCAGGGGCTGGCCCAGGTACCAGAGCTGTTTAGCATCTTTGTCAGAAACTTGGACAGTGAGGGTGGGTGCACCCTCAGCAAGTTTGTGGACGACACCAAGCTCAGTGGTGTGGTCTACATGCTGGTGGGAAGGGATGCCATCCAGAGGGACTTAGACAGGCTTGCGAGGTCGGCCTGTGCACACTTCAGAAAGTTCAACAAGGCCAAGTGCAAGGTCCTGCAGGCGGGTTGGGGCAATCCTATGCACAAATACAGGCTGGATGGAGAATAAATTGAGAGCAGCCCTTAGGAGGACTTGGGGGTCTTGGTTGACGAGAAGCTCAACTTGAACTGGCAATATATGCTTGCAGCCCAGAATACCAACTGCATCTTGGGCTGCATCAAAAGAAGCATGGTCATCAAAAGCCAGCAGGTCAAGGGATGGGATTCTACCCCTGTAATCCACTCTCAGAGACCCCACCTAAAGTACTGCATCCTGCACTGGAACCCCCAACAGAAGGAGGACATGGTCCTATTGGAGCAAATGCAGAGAAGGGCCATGAAGATGATCAGAGGGCTGGAGCACTTCTCCTATGAAGACGGGCTGAGAGTTGGGGTGGTTCAGCCTGGAGAAGAGAAGGCTCTGGTGAGACCTTACAGCAGCAGATCAGGATAAAATGTAATGATTATGACATTGGTAAAGAAGGAGTGATGTGTAAGCCAATCTAAAATCATTCTCTACACAGAAAAGTTTTCAGGCATGTCTGTGATGTTCTTTTGACTTGAATGAGAGATAAACGTATTTTTAGTTTTGAAAATACACCAAATTCTTGTATTCCTTTTTTTTTTTAAATTTGAATAAAAAATGCTGGATAATTAAAATGTATAAAATTATATCTTAAAATTTAAAGCAAGATCAATCCTATGGCACCTCTGTGGTCTCTTCTTCCTGTGTTAGACCTTCTGGGTTGAACAAAAGAGTACTGAAGCATGAAACATTTCACTGAATATAGTCACATAAAATTCAACTGTATTGAAGACAGAAATTGCTCACTGCATTCAAAAAAGTAATTTGGTCTCATTAAATACAGATAATTTATCTGTCCTTCTTAAAGTTCTGCATGCCACCCAGAAGCACAGATGCTAACAAAGCACCTAAATATCTGATCAGTCAACTGTACATAAAACTCCTGTTTCCAGGATCCATTACCACAAAGCAAGAAAAAAAGTCCCAAAGGAAAAAAAAAAGACAGCGAGTATATATTTGGTCTATGAACAGCCAAAGTAATACCTAAGCAATAACCTGCCAGAAAGAATTAGGACATTGTTTTTAATAACAAAGACTAAGGAGAACATAGATTTATCTTCTCTCTTAAAGAAGGGCCCATTGTAAACCTATCAATGGATTCAATCAGACGAGCTGCTCTGTGAAGTCTCCTGTGTTCTGCTCTGCCTTGTATAAGTGTGTTGCGGTAATGGTTTTCACTGCCCTTTGTACATACTAAATGAATGATTAATAGTTATTAAAAGTATGGCTCTGTAGGATTATTTATGGAACATATTTCACAAAATACATGTTTAATTAAAAATCAGCAATGCAATTATGGACATCATAAAGGAAAGCACTATACTTCAAGTTTTATGCAATTACTTTTTCTTTTTTTTTTTTTGAATTCCACTTACTTTATACTCTGGGTTTCCTGTCCCATTATAATGATACTGCAACCAAAAAATTAAAACCAAAATCAACAATAACCCCCCTCCCCTGCCATTTTTCTTATCGACTTAGACATCATTAAACATTTATCATAAAGACATGCCCGTTCAAGTGTTTATTCAAAGCTGATAAGCTGCATAAGTTTGTGAAGAGCCATTTTCTGCACCAGTTAACTGCAATGACACACTGTAAGTGCAACAGTTATATTCCTTACACAAAAATATAACTAATCATCAGAACAAAGAACTGATTTCTATAGTTCAATATGCAAACAAGAATCTGCAGATCTGTAGGCACCAAAGCTGCTTTCAGAATTGATTTTGCAGCACTATATGTATTTGAAGTCACATTTCCACCATGCTCCAAGCACTGACAGTGCAAATGCCCCAAACTCAGTCCCATAGCAGGTAGCAGCAGGCAAGACACCGCATTGACAGCCTCTGCCATGGGGCTGCGGGGTACTGTAACCCAAGTCACAAGGATGTTTGTTGGGAGGAAGATATTAAAGCTGCTGAAAAAAATGGTGTTAGCTGAACATAGTCTAGGTCAGGTAATGGTAGTTTCTCCTCATACAGTTTCCCAGTAATAGAGTTATGGATTACAGCCAGTACAAATAACTGGCAGTGCTATAAGAGGAAGTTACAGCTAAATAACACATGGCATTTAATTTTCAAATGCAGGATTTATTCAGATTACTTTTAAAAATTAGTTTGCTATAGTTTGTTTACAAAACAGAAGAAATAACAGACTGGGAGAGGGCATGGAAGAAAAATGCTCTCTAGAAAGTAAACATCAAGCTACTGGCATCAGAGAGAGATTTAGACACCAGCTTTCTTGAACAGATTTTAAAGATGAGCCAAGAAATGGCATTTCACATTTTTGACTGAACAAGGGGAACTAACTGTACACACCAACACAAAATCAAGCCTTAAACAACAGGATAAATAATTTCCTATGTTGGCTCAGGCATCTGTTTCAGATCAGACAGAAGAGGAATTGAATTCTGTTCTCCCGCTATCTGACTAAGAACTCCTGATTTTATTAGTTGCTATAAGGTGGTCATAAAAATGTCTTCCACAGTGACCAAAACTGATTCCTGAGGAAGCTACAAAATAAGAGTGAGTACTAAGTGATGTCCTACTGGTGGACCCCTCAGATTCCTGAGCCAAAAGAGGACCATGTAAAGTTATGTGGAAGGAGAGTGCAGACTCCTTTAAGAACATGAGGTCAAGAGCCTTTTCAATGTAAAAACAATATGATAATAAGAAGAGGAAGAAGTCATAAACAGGAACATGCCAGGGACATAAAAATGAGAGAAATCATAAGGGAGGCAGAACGAAACCTGGTCAGTCACACTAACTGATATGGGCCTGTGAGGATGTAAGAATGTTTATCACAGTGAGGTTTTCTATCAGAGATTTTGTCATTTGGGAAAAAGGAGGAAACCAGAAACAGAGACACAGACCTGAGAAAACAAGCATGGAGTCACTGACAAGTAACAAACCTCATCAGTCACACTGATGGGCTATTGAGAAACTACAGGTGCCACCTGAAGGAAGATCAGCCTGGACTTAGGGGACCTATGCATATGCTTGTGAACCCCAAGAGGGTCGTGTATGTGCCTGCACTAGTGACCTCCTGTCTGTGCCAGCCCCAGAGGAGGAGAGGACATGGCTGTCTGTGCTCGTGTGTGATATGGCTCCTACATGCAGGTGCTGCTGAAGGCAAAGCCAGTCATGTCAGTGTCCTCTGGGTGTCTCAGGGTGTGTGTCTGTAGGCCTAGGATGCATACGCAGCTTCATTACTGGTCAAACCTGCAAATGGCAGCTTTGTCCCTCAGCCTGGGCAGAGACCCTGGGTCTCTGAGCACCAGCTTGGGCTCCAGTGGCCAGGCAGGAGGGCTGGGGTATCTGGAGGAAGTGGCCATGCTCTTAACATTACTTAAGAGAGTCTTAGTATTTGATGGAATTAATTAAATTTTTCTTCTCTGAGTTTACCACTTTTTTTTGGTATCCTCATATACTTTTCCCCTGGCTAGAAGTTCCACATCTTAACTACAGTGTAGAGAACTGTCTTCTCATACCTATAGTGAAACCACTAATTTTCTTTGTACTGGAAAGACAGAACACTTCATGTTTCATTTCATAATCCTGTTTTTCTTGTCTCAGATGTTTCTTTTCCAGGCTAAAGAGTCAGTCGCATATTCAGTACTCTAAATGACTCTGTATTCTGTCAATGTCCTCTGTAGGATACGTACTGGTCAAACTTCATTACTGGTCAAACCTACACATGGGCAAGCGGCAGTTGTGTCCCTCAGCCTGTCACTACACCATTTATTCTCCATTCCAGTTTATTTATGAATATGCTGACAAGAACAGATATCAGCAGTTATCACTTTGCATTGTGAAAAATGACCTTCAGTTTGATTCTAACTATTTTTAATGGATCTTATCTTCTTATCCATCTTCCTGCTGCTTGACATTGTAAGAGTTTCAAAAATATTTGATGAGGGACCTTGCTTGCAGAAAAACCTTGAAAATCCAAGTAGACTGTGTCAGATCAGTCTCCTTCCTTTTTGTTTTATTCATTAAAATCATTCAGCCATTTCAGTTCCACAAACTCATAGTAATCTCACCTTTGCTGCATTAAGTCAGAAAACTATGAAAAGGTTTGACTGTCATTACAAGAAAAGAATACAGGACCATAAAAAAGTCTTGTCCTTCTGTTTATTCTGCGTGAAACTCTGACTTCATCCAGAGATGTCTATTTTTGATAAAATTTTATTAACAGGGTTTGGTTATTTCTCTTCCTTCATCCCCCTTAAATTAAAAGTTATGTTATTTCAAAAAACATTATAGTTCCACCTAATATGACCTCCTTGTTTCTTTATAGATCTCCTCCCTAAGGTGTTCAAGATAAGGATTTCTTATCAGGTGGATATGCTTCTCTAAGATACTTTTGAATGCTGGGAGGTAATTAGTTCTTTAAAACCTAGATTACACTTTTTTTCTCTGTTGGACAGCTATGAGGTGGTATCTGACATTCCCAACAGTGTACCATAAAAGATCAGTAGACTCCATTGTAGAGGCATCCCTCCTTTGGTAGATCTGTTGACTTTTTAAAATTTAGCAAAATTTCTCAAAGAAAATAGTATGTGAATATATCTGTGAAAATATGTGCAGTGATATACAGTTAAACAATCAAAGATGCAAAGATAGAAAAAGAATAAATACAGAATGGTACTCCAAAATTGTGCTTGTTTTGTGCACTTTCAGACTCGTGAAGGACTTCTTGCGTACTTTAGAGGAATAAAATTTTGTTGTACAATGAAACAGATATTACATGTGAAAGATGATAGATATTTTGTCACTGAAATATATATTTTTTCAATCAACACTGTTAAATAATTGAGTACCATCACTAAGTGGTTTTGTTTCTTAAAAAAAGCAACTTAGGTTGTTCACAAAAAGTGCTGAGTTTGAAATTTTCTGTTTTAGTAAACTATTTTTAATTACTTCAGAGTGGTTATGTAAAATTGCAAGAGTTTGTACAAAGTTTCTCAACATTCAAATCTATTAATATAATTCTAAATTGAAAATTCAATTGACAGACTCATCTTTGGAGAGAAGAATTTCACAGATTAGCTTTTCCCTGTTAACAATTCAGCCAGATGTTAGATAAAAACATTCAGTAAGCCCCTCACTGTCTTTCCCTCAATATATTTCCATTTAATTTACAGATTGAAAAAGAATTCTGTCTGTTCCCTGACACTGTTCATACTGCTGAAAAGTGGAGAGATCCATCCTGTTCTACGCTCTTATGAATAAAGTTCTCTGTAAATGTTATCAGAAGGAAGGCCAAAATGTTTGATTCACTAAACCATGTAATCTGAAGCGATGATACTCATTTTGGAAGAGAGAACTTTGAAAGTCTGGACTGTGGAATACATTTAACCTTGATATTCATAATCCTGCAGCACGCTCCAGTATTAGCATATTGCTCTTAGCACAGATGAGATTCTGCCACCTTTACCAACATAATCAATGCAACTGTGCCTGGTGGATATCACAGTTCCAAAGGAGCTGGCAAAATCTGGCCCCAGGAAAATTAAATGTTAGACAATGAATTCATGAAGACATTAGAAAAACAGAGGGTATCTTACAATATGCCCTGAGTTAGCAATCTTTTTCTGAGTAGCTTCAATGTAACCATAAAAGTAATAGCTATCAGATCTTCTCCATCTCCCTCAGGAGCACAGAGAGTTTACACAATAAAGATATTGCAGTGCCCAGCTATATTATCCAGCTACTTGCTGAAGCAGCATTTGTTCAGAGCCTTAACTCATTGCCGTTCCCCTCGCTCCTCCATCTTTAGGCTATACATTCCCTGCTGCAAATCAGTCCCTGCCACTGAGACATGCTGGTTTCCCTTCAATCCGGACGGTAATGCTACATGGTGAGGCTGTGTCTCTGCTGTGATACTCAGATACTATTGTTCTGGAAGAAACCAGTAACATGCTTCTGTTTAATGCTGTTTAATCAGCATGGGCGCTTTCCAGTCTGAGCGAGGTAGTTTCATGGACAGGTGTCGTGCAGTTGCATTCATGCGATAAGCACTTTGCTGATTTATTTAGTGCCATTACAAGTTGGTGAAGTGCTCATACTCTGGATGGACTAATAGGGGCAATATCACTGTGGGACTTGGAAAGGTTAGAGAAAGCAGGTGTGATTACTTTACCCTGGGAGGTTCCTGCAAGTACCACCAGTTCTTTTTTGTTCATTTGATGCACTTTCTGTTGTGAGAAATCTAGCCCTATTCAGGCAGCACTCGTATGTACTTCAGGATTAGTCCAAATGGAGCAGTTTAAATTATTTCTCCACAATAAAAACCTTTACTGTTTGGCTGGATTCACTGAACAAAGGGAGCAGATATTGCCTTCTGTATTTATTATCTCTATGAGATTAATTTCCATGGGTCAGACTAATTATGGAAGCTTAAAAACCTCATTGCTATTGACTTTTCCTTTTGTGTCAGACTCGTTTATATCTTCTTACGTTTGATATATTTTGGAATATACTAAAAATCTGCAAACTTACAGAAATAAGGAGAAAACAAAATATGATGTTGTTTTCTCTTTTTTTTTTTAGTCCGAGTGTGACATACAAGGATTAAAAAAAGACAGCAAAAGCTTTCTATGAGAGAACACAAATCAATAGAATTAACATTGACCCATGTGTATTGCAGACTACACACTGCATCTGTTTATAAAATCATGTTAGATGGCTTTACTGTGTTAAAAATAGTCTTTTCTTGTTTTGAATGAGAGTGAACTGTATTAAATGAGTTAGCTCCAAATGCTGGGAGAGAAATGTATGTGTTGAAACTGATCCCTGGGAAAAAAAGTAACTTAGGAAAACGTTATAGGCTGCCTAAAATTTGAATAGTTCCAGATACCAGTTATTGAAAAGGGAGCACACATTTTTTGTTCTCTCTTATTGATAATTTTCTATTAAATAGAGAAGGAAGATCCTTTATTAATTTCTTCTCCAGGCATAGGAAAGAAGAAATGGAGGACAAGACTATAAATATTGCCATTATGTAATGCTGGGTTAGAGTTTTCAGAAATACTAAGGCATAAAAGTGTTAACACATACTATAAAATATGTAAGGGAATTGTTTTTTTATGCCTAGTTTTATTATTATAATAAACAGAAAAAATTTTTGAAATAATTTTATGTAGATAAACCAATCATATTAATTACTGTTTTAATCATAATTTGAAGCCCTCATGAAAACTCATGTTAGTAAGTCTTACATCTCCAACTAAGTAATCATATACTTTTTGTATACTGATTATCATAATATAGAGCCCTTTTTGTAAGAGAGATGTTTTGATATTTGACCATCTCCTGCACTAAGAAGTGCTGTACTGTAAAACCCATCTACTGTACAAGCATTCTTCTGGTGATTTTGAAAAATTCCACATTTGCTGAAAGGGCACAAAAAGGAAAAAAAAAACCCAAACTACCAAACAAAAAAATCCTGTGAAAGTAAGGATACCTTAGTATTTCCCTCTCTTTCTTCAATGGACAAAAGCAAAACAAAATTTCTACTGTATTCATATCTCTGAAATGCAGTCTGCTAATAAATATGAGATTTATGTATATTCTGAATAGACTGCTTCATCTGCAAAACAAATCTAATTTTCTTTTCTCTAGAGACTAGAATTCATTCTGAAAGTGGCTTGGAAGGCTCAAACAGTTGTCTTTTCATAATTATCTGACTTCCAATCAAATTGATACACTATACAAATACTTAATTTCTCTTCAGAGCCATCTAGCGTACACATTAGATATTTAGAAAAATTTTGGTAATTGGTAATTATCAAAGTTTGGTAATTTATAGTAGTTTAAGGAATATTAACAAAAAGCCTGCAGTAGCAGCAAATATTAAATGTTGCTTAGGCTGCCTCTGGGTGTAACATGCCTCTGCTTTGACTACATGGGTTTCCTTGTTTCCTAAGGCACACAAATGTGAGGCAGTTCTCAGCTTTCTACAAACAAACAAGAAAGCCATAATTAGCTTGCTTCTTTTCTAAAAGGTGAGAAGAAATATGTGCCATACAGGGACACAATAGTGAGATTGCAAGGATATTTCTTTTTAGGCACAGTGCAAATATCCTCAGTTTGCAACTGTTAATATCAGTTTGGTTATTCGCTGCAGTGCTTTTAGAGTTCATAGTAAGACAAGCTCTTTCAAGGCTAATCAGAACAGCATATTAGTTCTAATCTGTCACAAAAGATAACCACACTTAAAACCAATTATGTTATCATTTCCACAGTATATATATTAAAATTTGCTACCTGCAGACTCACCTACCAGGTACATGTTTGGGATTTGCTTACTAAGGAAGGACAGTACCTATAAGCAGTCCCTTGTTATAGAATGCTTTCATTTCTTCTGTTAAATTCTTCATGCTACAAATACATGTTGGGCTAGCAAATTAATTAATTAATTAAATTTTATTTAGGATGGCTATAAATAAGAATAAGTTGTGGTTGTTACGGAAATAATTACAAGAAGAGGCAGATTTTTAAATACATGTAAATATAAACTGCCATGGTCAGATTTCAGTTCAGATGCTTACCTCACTAGAGGAGAAATGTGGGAAATACAAAGCTGGCTGTCTGTAGCTGCGGAAGTAGCTGCTTAGTAACATGATAAGTGAAAATGTTTCTGTTCAAGGCAATAAATGATTCCAGAGTTAGGATTGCACAAAATGAACCTGACTACTCACAAGCTGATGAAGGTATAACATAAGGTTATAGTCTTGAGAAAAAATGTTTCCTACATATTACTTGTAAAAACAACAACAACAAATACACTTATAATATCAAAACTTAATTTCAGATAATTTCTGAAGCAGAAGAATTTCAGTGAACAGGGAAGGAGAGGGAAAAGCATAACTGGGAGGGAATTTATTTAATTTAGTATAGGTAAATGTGTCTTCATCACAGCGAAACTGCATAGGGCAATGGTAGAGATCATCCCATTAGGAAAAGGAAAATGTCAAATTGATCAGTAATTGAATGTCAAAAATAATTTGTGAAAGTGCTTCAGGCTCCTGCTTCTAGGAACAAGAGTCTCAGTCACTGGCACTAACATAAAATGTTCCAGTTCCCATGACTGTGAAAAGGCCCTTTATCCAGTTATTTACTGATAGCTCTCCTGTATGTTTTACAGTATTTAAAACATAGGCATTTTAATTTTTTTTCAGGACTGTTTACAGGCAGTTTCTGAGAAAACTTTCTCTGTCAAAGTTGAGCATGTTTGATTAGTTTGGTAACTTTTCTAAGGAAAAAATTCCATCAGAAACTTAGGGATAATTAAAATTTAAGCCTTAGTATATAGAGGAAAAAAAAAAGTCAAAACCCAACAAACAAACCACAAATCATATATGCATTAAAAGAGAATATAAAATGCAGAAATTCAAATTACACCTGTTAACATGAGAACTTCACTGTTTTCCATCAGATATTCTTGATCCACATCAGATGCCTCAATGTGTGCACTAAGAACGTTTCATTCAGGCTGAAAAAAAGCGGGACAGATACAAAAATGAGTCCTGGTGTCATTTCAACATCCCAAATTACCATCATCCTCTCAGCATATCCCATGGCCGCAAGAGATTTGCTAAAATCTCAGTTTCATGAGCAGCATAGTCCCTGTTTATCTTCTTTCCTTGTCATGTGAAACTTCAGTAGGAGAGTGTTTCTCTGGAGGCGACCCCACAATTACATGTTTCTGCAGACTGACCCTTTCGATTTCGTATCGTTGCTATATTGTTTGGGAGTGCAACAAAGCCCAGAAGGGAGCAGGTCTCCAAAGTGGAAGATATATGTCAGGGAACATGGTAGTGAAAGCTCTTATTTTTCTAAACTTGGGCTGGGTGGTTTGTTGGGTAATCTGGCAGCGTATAAAACAGCTTTCATAACATGCAATACACAAATATCTACATCAAGAGCCATTTTGGTTCCTGCTGGCATTTTGTCAAATTTAAAAGTTCCCAATATGTTGACATATTCTGAGCATTAACATTTGGACTGATCAATATTTTCGAATGCGAAACTATTTAACCAAACTATGTCCTGTTGAACTAAGACAGAAAATTTGTAGTAGTAACAACATGGCAGGCAAAAGAAAATAAAAATATAAATAACTGCCACCTTCCTCAATGAGCTCAGCAATAGAATATGCTGTCAGTACTTTGCCATATTAAAGCAGCTGCTTTGCATTATATATCACCACAACAACCTGTTTGCCAAAATCCAGAGATATTTGGGAAAATCCCATCCAATATTAGGAGTATATAAGCCTGTGTTCTATATTTCTTTATATCCTTTCTATACATTATATCCTTTCTTTGTAAATACATGCTTTATGTACTTTCTAGTAAGTAATATTTCCAAGAATCACAAATCCTCCAAGGCTTGGCTTTGCCTTGCCTTTCTTTTCCCTATGTATTCAGCAAAAACCTCCTCCCATCTATTGTCTGTTGTGTGTCCCACCACATACCTCTCTGAAGAGCTTGGCTCCATCTTCTCCATCCCCTCCCCGCAGGCAGGGTGGCATCTTGAGTGCCTGTGAAGCCTTTCCTGCTTCCATGGCCAAGCCCTGCTTCCATGGCTTCTCCTCCCAGACCAAGTTCTCCAGTACTGACTGCCCTAGGGACCTCACTGACCTTACCCCAGTCAATGGATATGGTATCTAGATATCGTCTAACAAGTTCTGAGCCAAGGGGGCTTAATTCACCCCTCAATATCTTGGCCATGCCCCTGTTCATGCCACCCTTGATGCTACTGCCTTCGGTGCTGCCAGGACACTGCAGGCACCCTTCCACTTGCTGCCACCAGGCACCAGAGACTATCCTTCTCCAGGTCAGGCAGGTCCAGCCTGGATGACTGGTGGGTCTCTGCTTGTCCAGGAAAGGGCTTTGCATTTGTCCCTATTGAACTTAATCAGATTCCTGTTGTCTCATTCCTCCAGCTTGGTCCTCCTGAGAACAAGCCCTGCTTGCAAACTACCAAATGGCCCCCACAATTTTATATCATCTATGAACATCAGGAGGGTGCATTTCAGTATGTGGAGGAGGTTCTTTGACCTTTTGAGCCATACTTGAGGCATAGTCCTCTCCCTTTACTTGAGAAGTTGATAGAATTTGACAAGGACAGAAGGAATACCAGTGTAATACCAGTGTCTGGTATTAGAGTTAGTGTGTACAGAGTGGGAAATCCAGGCCTCTATCTGGTCTGTATCCTTTTTCATGGCATCTTATGGGAGGGGAGAAAAGAAGTATTTTGCTACCTGTTTTGTCATCATAACCACTTCAAAGATATAATGGGTCATGTAAGGATCAAACAGAATTCTTAGTTGTCCTTACTCCTCTGTAAAATCATAAAATACACACTATAAACTAGCCCTCGTTATTTTTACCCAAAGTTTATTATGGAGCTGTAACTACAGGTTGTCCCTTTAAACAAAATGAACAATTATAAATCAGATTGCAGAAGCTAGGAAAGCAAGTTAATAATTTCCAAGTTTTCATCTCCTATGAATTAGGGTAGTCCATTTTGTCGTGCAGTGTTTCACTTAGCAACTGTTGCCAAGAAAATCTGCATCTTAATCCAAAATTCTGTGAAAGATGACAACCTCTTTCTGTAAATGATCAAGGTTATAATGTGTATTTCAAATATTTTTGCTTCCTGTGTTTTACTGACACAAAAATAAGCCAAATAAGTTTTCAGGTTGTTTTACATATTATTATTTTTTACTATCAATCACAAATAGGTCATCCAGAAATTGCTCATTTAAGGATGCAAGTGTATATGCCTGATTTTTATTTGTGAAAGTGAAAAAATAGGGACTATTTTTAGAAGAGTAAAGTGTCAAGTACTCGTGCTCTTAGTTTCTTATACTTTGGCAAGTTTTCCAATACTTTGCTGGATTGGGGAAGGTAGTGTGTGTATTTTCAGAAGGGTTTTCCTTTTATTTTATTTTACTTCCCTGATTTCAGTGGAAATATACAACACATAAAATTTTGTTTGGCTCATGTTTTCTTACAGTAATCCATTGTCAACAAATACCTTAGCCAGCATCGTTAATTTTTGCTATCCATTGACTCTGAAATTGATAAACATCAGAGGAAATACTTAAACTACTGGATGCTATTTTATGACCCTTACGACCCAATTCATGAGCCCATTCAGCTTCACATTCTCATCCACTGCTGCCACATGGTGGCTGATTTTTCAGGAAATCTTTAAAAAATCAATGCCCTTTTAGAGTGGCAAATGAAAGGTAATTGGAATGCTCATAGATACTCCAAACAAAACTCAATACCTTTTTGAAGGTGGTGTGGTGATACATATATGAATTTAATTCTATCTCAGGCTTGGTTGGATTGGGGTCTAGAGAAAAAGAGCTATCTGGTAGATTTTCATTACTTATAATATCTTTGCTGAAACAAAAAAAAAAACATCAGCCAACTCATTATGGAGTACATTCTGTAATATTAAAAACTAAATTGCAGGAAATACAAAAAATTGAGATGTGTAATAAAAATAGCACATTGTGCAGTTAACAATGAAATTAAATGCAAGTCAGTTGTTAAAATAGAGAATTAAGTAATAGAGCACATTGTCGTACTTAAATTTTGGCATAAAATTTCCTGTAAAAAACATTATAACAACCATGTATTTATCTATAGATTGGATAAATATGGAAAATAATCAAGGGCTAGTATTTTGTACTGCATATGTACATAGTAGAATAACAGAATTATGTTATTCTAATATTAGTAGGATAATAGCCCGGTTAGGTTATTAGTCATTTTTCACAGTTACTTTTAAGAACTTTCATTGAGGTCCCCAACCGTTTATCAAAGTAGCTGTTGCTTGAGGAGTCAGGTTAAGAAAAGAATTGCTTGCAGTCATGGATTAATTTCTTATAATTACTAAGGGCAGTCACATCTTGAGCAGACAAGATGCTAAGATGTATTCTTCCCTGTTCCTATGTCTAGCCAGCACTGAGGCTGAGCATGCTTGCCCATTGTACATTGCAAGGGATACGGTATGCCCCATAAGTGAACAAACAAAAAATCTGAGGTTAATTCATCCTATAAGAAGATAGGTGACACAGATATCAGTGACTATTTCTTTGCGTACCATTTGTTAGTGTTCAAGAAGTTATTCTTATAACCCATTTGACATTTTGATGCAGGCTAATTCTATAAACCTTAAAGGCTCAATTCAAAGTATGGCCCAATATCTTCATAAGATGAACCTTCTTATTGTTGGGTCTGAGTTGATGTTATATAATATCTTTTTATATAATACATATGCCCTCTGGAAATATTTCCTTTAATCTAAAAATATTTTAACATAATATCATTTTGCAAAGATTAAAAAAAAAAAGGAATTTTGGAAAGAAGACACTCTGTGGAACAGAAAGATAAAGAAAATAACTAGCTCGTATCAGGTTTGATTAGACATCAACCAGTTGAAAAAAGTGACTGACTTGAACAAAAAATGTAAGCCCCATTTTTAAAATCAGCTTGAACACTGAGGTAGCACCTACATTCTAAAATCATACTTGTGAGCCAGTTCATTGTACTCCAGTACAGCATAAACTAAATTGAACAAAAATTTAGGCCATGTTGTACAAGAAAGTTATGAAAATTATGTGACAAGAAGAAACCAGAATGGTCTCTGTGAAGGAAAACTACGTACCAATAAATAGGTGCTTAAAGAACAGGAATGGTAGAATGGTAGACTCTGAAGAAGTTTGTTATTTAACACTGTTTCAGGGATAAGGTTTCCATTTAAGAAATAATACTTCTTTGGTTTTAGTGCACTAGAAGTGATTCTTTTAAGACTCTAAAACCTAAAGGCTTAGTAAAAATAGGTTTGGGTGGGAGATCAGGAACAGGGGATGGGACTTCCCAAACCATCAAAAGCAACAAACCTGATAACAGAGAGATAGAATGCATGTTTATAGATTACCTGTACAGATGTTATACCATAAAATACATATTATCTTGATGAGACTTCATCATTAGGCCTGTTTATGTGTTCCCTGTTTTCGTTTTACATTTCACTGGCATTTGCTACTGAATACTATCAGCCACAGTATATTAGTCTAGGCAAATATGTGACCTAATCCTTCATGTTGAAGAAAAAAAAAACCCAGAATGTAGAAACTGCAAATGAAATCTTGGTGTACATAATTACCAATGATATTTTCAGAGTATTAAAATCTAGCCGTAGAGGTTAATCATGCAATTGAGAGTTGCATATTCCTCTTTTTATGATGACAAAAACTCTTGCATTTTGTGAAGTAGGAAGGATTAAGAATAAAAGTTAATTGTTCCTGTGAGAAAATCTTGAAGGAGCTGAAAATAATTTCTCAGGCTTTTTGCATTCCACTAACATTTTTGGAAGAAAAAAACCCAAACAACTCACAGAATCACAGAATGGTAGGAGTTGGAAGGGACCCATACAGATCATCTAGTCCAACCCCTGCTAGAGCAGGAATGCACCCAGGTGCATTTTTAATATCTCCAGAGAAGGAGAGTCCACAACCTCTCTGGGCAGCCTATTCCAGTGCTCTGCCACCCTCAAGATAAAGAAGCTTTTTCTTTCGTTCAGATGGCATTTCCTGCATTCCAGTTTGTATCTGTTGCCCCTTGTCCTGTGCCCCTGGGCACAACTGAAAAGTCTGGCCCCATCCTCTTGACACCCACCTTCTAGATGTTTATAAGCATTGATGAGATCCCCTCTCAGTCTTCTCCAGACTAAACAGACCCAGGTATCTCAGCCTTTCCTCATTAAGATAGGTGCTCCATTCCCTGGATCCTAGCCCTTTGCTATACTCCCTCTAGTAGTTCACTGTCCTTCTTGAAATGGGGAGCGCAGACTTGACACCAGGGCACAGTACTTCAGATGTGGCCTCACCAGGGCAGAGTAAAGGGTGAGGATGACCTCCCTTGACCTGCCAGCCTGCTCTTTTTAGTGGACCCCAGGAGACCACTGGCCTTGTTGGCCACAAGGGCACATTGCTGCCTCATGGTCAACTTCTTGTCCATCAGGACTCCCAGGTCCCTCTCGGCAGAGCTGCTTTCCAGCAGGTTGGCCCCTAACCTGTACTGATGCATGGGGTTATTCCACCCCAGGTGCAGGACCCTACATTTGCCCTTATGGAACTTCTTTAGGCTTCTCTCCACCCAACTTTCCAGCCTTTCCAGGTCTTGCTGAATGGCAGCACAGCCTTCTGGTGCATCAGACACTCCTAAGTCATTTTAGAATAGTGTATTAACCTTACTGTTATTTTCATTCATATTTTCTAAACAAGTGGTTACAATAGTAATAAAATTATGAAATTATTCTACTTTGAGCCATATATATTAACTTTTTAGAAAGCTCCAAGAACTGCATTTGTGAACATCTACTTATTAACATTTATACTTCAACATAAAAGTGTATAACACTTTTTACACAAATTTTTACTTCGGTAAAATAAACAGAGCACTAAAAATTAAACTCAAATGTAGCTTCCCCTAAATGCCAATGAGATCATTTATGTCTTGGCTGCATAGGTTGAACAATGCTAAAGAAGATACACTTCTGCAGAAATACACATACCCTACACAATTCGCGTAAATGGAGAAATACATCTTGTAGGTGTCATCAGGACTGAATGTCCCCAGGTACTGTCTGAGCTGCAAAAAGATGAAATGTCACAGCTCAGTCAATCGGGATCCCAGAAAGTTTATTGATTTATAACAGTATTACATACTGGAAAGGCAAAGAAGTACACAGATTTGCAGCATCCCAAGTACAGCTGAGTTTTCATTTCAAGTTTGATCTTTATCATGTTGAAAGTATAATTTCCAAAGGAAGATGTTCTTGCATGTGTCGGTGAGCAGTTTGCTCAGACATGATTTCATGTCTGGATTGACACTTTCCAGGTGATTAAGTCTTTACTAATTCCAGTGTCGTATTGATGGAGATGATTTCACAATAAGCAAACGAAACTTCAGTGGTGTGGATCAGATTTATTCTCATTCTAAAACCAAATGAACTCACTGAGACACTTCAATTTTGCAGAACCAGCCCTTGGAAAACCCATCTGAAAATGTACTCCAATCAGTGTATTTGCATCATTAATTCTAAACAGTAACTTCCCTGGCTTCAGTGATAAAAGCAGATACAGAATGTGTCTATTGCAAATAATCTCTGTAATGCCTGCTTTTGAGATGCTTTCTGATCTTTTAATTGTAGGCATGCCATAGACCTTAGATATTTGGCCATCTTTTGAAATTATAGACAGCTGTAAGTCTAGGAACTCCTCTTAAAAATGTGCATAGTTTTGTTGCTTCTCTAGGTAAGAGATAATTCATTATAATGATACTCACAGCTGTCTGCAGGCCATGCAAACCCTCCTGGCAGGAGGATGTAGGGAAAGATACATTTCAGTAGCTATCTTTAAATCATGCTTTCCGAACAGCAGCATAACTCAAGTTTACAGTATCAAGTAACTTTCGTCCATAAAGATCCCAATGTACTACATGAAAAAATTACCTCACCTCTAACACAGAACATGGAATCTTTTTAAAAGTGTGCTCCTACACCAAGCACAGACAGAAAGTGAAGAAAATAAACATATCTCATTCAAAGGAGTTAGGATATTCTAAGGAAGCTAAAAATTATTGCTTGAAATGGAATATAGCTGAAATCTAAACTTACACCTCTTCCCCTTGAAAAAGTTATCACAGGGTGATGATGAGAGATAGTTAAAACCTGAAGTAGCATCTTTTCATATCAGGCAGGCATATTGGTTCCATTGTGACTGAGAAAGTACTGGGCAACACTTTCTGCTCTATTTAACATACTCTTTAATATTATCTTCATAACTGTGGTGTCCGAGTCCTTTTCAGAAGTGCATTTAAGCAGTGAGGGCAGCATGTAGTTGTGTGATTTGTTCCTATCTAGTAATTACTAAGGTTTATATAGTAGCAATAATTAATATCAATAATAGATATTCCTTGGAGGAATACTCCCTGCAACCACTGCTGAACCTCTAAACCGTTCCAAGGGTACTGTCTGGCATGGCACTGAGAAAAGCTGCAGTGAGAGGATTTGGCTGCAGTGAAGGAATCTTTCAAAACTCTTCTGTTTTTTCCTTTTCCCTATTTTTAATGCTGCAAATGTTTTCATGGAATGCAGAATACCTGCAGAAATGTTAACTGAAACTCTACAATGAATTGCATATGCCATCTACTGCAGGAAAGTAGTTAATACTTAATAAACCACCACACAAAACACAAGGGAAATTAATTCTATTAAGTCTGAACAGTTAAAAAGGGCACTAGATACCAGTGTGGTTAAGTAGTAATAGATAGAAAAGGTTGTTAAAACTATAATCCTCTGGAAAAGAGAAGAAAGTGAATAGCTGTTGAACAAAATAAATTAATACAATTTAAGAAAAATAATTACAGGGACAAAAACATGGGATGCCAAAATCGCTACAGATTGTTCAGATGACCCAGTGAAGGGATTTGTATATATCTGCAGCAAGTGAAAAATAATCAAGAAAGGCACTGAAAAAGAAAGCATGAGGAAAAATCACTGCAAGATACAGTACACATGGTGAACAGTAGAATTTTTCACTGTGGCATAAAGAAGCCTATATCAGATCTTGAGGTGGAAAGAAGTAGTAAGGCTGGGAAGGGAGAACAAAGGTTACATGTATTTATGCTTCTAAATTCTCAACAATTTTATAGAATAATTTAAAGGATACAACTGCTTTTATTCAATGACATTCTCTTTAAAAATTCAGTCTAATGAGACATTGGGATTACACAATAGAAACCCCTCTAATCCACAATCACACAAGAGAAAGTAGTTCAAAGAATATCTTTTTTGGCCAAGCCCTCATCTGGGAGAGAAAGGAAATCTGATTCTAGAGTTCTAAGTGCCAAAGTCTGAACAACTACAGAAATGGAATATCAAGAAGAAATGTCCCTTGCACACACGTGCATGTCTTTATAGGATCACTCACTGGTTAGATGGTTTAGCCTGATTATATAGTCTTTATTGATGAAGCACAAGTCTTGTTCCGTTTTACTTTTTTGTTGGGTCTAAATTAAAACTCTTATGTGCAACAAAGATATTTGAAGGCCTTGGAGATCTGCATTGCCTGATCCCTCTTTGTTATTCCATAGAACAATTTTTTTTAGAAAATAACATCAGAAGCCTTAATCTTCTGTTTGTCTGGGTTTCACTTTGAAAGTAGAAACTACTTTTTTTTTAGAACATACTGCCTGTTGTCTCCTCCATTTTCCCCACCTGGCCTTGGCAGCAGCAAGAAGAGGACTCTGCAAGTACTTATTTCCATCTTCCTCGCTTGTGCTGAAATCTCAACCAAGTCTAAAAAGTTTAATTAGCTCAGGATGCTGAGGATCCTTGTCCTGGAGCTGCTGTAGAGCCTTACCATTTGCAACAGATCCCACGAGGGTCAAAGTTTCATTTGTTTTTCCATTTGCAAAGAAAGCAGATGCTGAGTGTTTGGAACCTGTAGAATCAATAAGAATGTAACTTGCTTTTTCATATTCTCCTAATTTAGAACCATAAAAAGGCTGCAGTCCCTGCATATTCAGTGTGTTCCGTAATGGACTGAAGATTGAAGTTTCCAAGTGTCAGGGAGAGAAAGAGAGAGAGAGAAAAGGAGGGAATAACACTAAATACTTAATAAAAGAAAATTTCATGCACAATGTAAAACAAAGAGACAGCTTCACTATTGCTTGGACTATCCGTACAACCCCATCCTGAGCCTGTGAACTATGGGGATAAAGGAAAGTGAGTGCTAGCTCAAAGGAGTGTGTGATGATCCTCACCTCATCTTTGCCATCTTAACATCCTGACGATTTCTGGGCTGCTGCCACAAATTACATCTGCTTTCTTCATCTCAAACTCACGCTAAGTCAAAGCACCCTTCAGTGAGAAACTTCAGCCAGATCCAAATGCAGCCTTCTGCCCTTTCTGTCTGCACTATGACCCAAAGGAACTCTGAAAGCTTTGCCTATTGTGGACAAGAATAGGTCTGAAAATAGACTGGCTACAAATACTTGCAATATAAACCAACGTCTTCCATTTTAATTCACTTAGAAAAATAAGATAATAACTGGTAGCTAGCTGTGAGGTGTCTTTAACGATTTTGAAAAAAAAAATTAACTGTAGTTGTATACTTTGGCTGGTATAAATACGAATTAAAGATGTTAATGCTAAATATTCCTTGTGGTACATATTTTTCAGCTGAACATCAGTTTGTAAGTTTATAGTTGCTTATATTAAAAGCTGTGAATTTACAGTGAGATATATTTGTTCTGATAACAATATAGTAAAATTAATGCATCAATATAATGAATTGTATTTGTCCATCAACTAATACATTAATAACAAGCTTTCTTATTTATACATTTCAATAGTATAAACAAGCACACAAGTAAATGTTCTCATGTAAACCTGACCATAACAAATGAATAGAGAAAACATATATTTAAAGCCTTGAAAGAATTTTAAAAGAACTTTAAAATGTATTCTAACCAGTTTCTCTTCACTGCTCAGTGACATTTTTGAGAAGATATATAGATGCTTTTTTTCAGCATAGTCAACTTTCTACACGTCTCATTCAGTGAAAAAATAATTTATTCTCCTTGCCATTGTAACTATTTTCCTGGACTAAAACAAAAAGAACAGATATTTGTGGGAGACTGGCTAGCTGATAAGGGTCACGTAGACATGGGCCAGCTAGCCCAGCAAGAGCTTAATAAGCACCGTACTCAGCTTATCTAGCTCCCAACAACTGCAAGGACATTTGGCCTTGAAGGCAGCTGTGGTCCAACAACAGAATGTCTGTGATAAGGTAAACATGTAACTGTAAGAGAGGAATTTCGGGCGGAACTGGCGTGTTAGAACTAACCAATAATGAGCTCTCATTTTGCAATATGTATGAGCTAATTATGAGTGTGCGTAAAAGAATGGTAGTGTGTCTAAATAAACGAAGTTTGCTGGGCATTCATATTGAGTGCTCTTGTCTTCCCTCCGTCGCAACAGATATTCACTGACAATTCCAGAAAATGGGAATGTTGAGTGATGAGAGGTAAGCTATGTTACCTCTCAGATATGCCTAATTTTTTTCTCCAACCAGGTTCTTAGAGGTAGTGTTTGTGTCTCAATGAAATCTGAGTGGGTGGATGATGTGAAACCTGTAAAACTTCTTTTAAGTACAAGAAACAGGAAGCACTAAATGTTAAATATTCTTCTAAGCATAATGTTCTTCTAAACATATTTGTTTTTGTCAAGACTGTATTTTGGCTTCATGTCTGTAACTGGTTCCTATCAGAAATTCTGTCTTCCTAAAGTCCCATGATTGAGCAGGAACTATGGAAGTACAAGCATCTAGATCCCAACCGGTGTCATTATAGTTCTTCCTTACAAAGGCACAGAAAGAGAATATCTTTATTGCACGTTCTCCTGTCTGTAATCTAGACAACAATTACATTTCCAAACTACACAGGTATTTGAAAGGCAAATCAAGCCACAACAAAGGAGAGCTGAACGATAATTTAAAACCAAATTGAAATACTGTCAACAAAATAATAAAGAAGACATTAGCTCCATTGGTGTCTGTAGCTGTCAAGAGCTGTTTATGTTTCAGATACTATTCTAAAAAGAAGAAAAAAAAAGAACAACAAAGAAAAACTTTTCATGTTGCTCCTTTCATTTTATATCATTCAGGTACCTGGTAAAAAATTCTTTTTTAATTTTTTTTTCTTTACACCTTCCTTCTTAATTGCTTTTGAAATTATTTTGAGTTGACAGGAAATATTGGAATCTTGTTCAATATTTTATTTCATAGCCACTTACATAATGACGAGAACAGTGAGTTCCTGATGGCATAACAAATGCAGAAATAAAGGAACAGCATTTTCAAGATCTTCACAACAGAAGCTCATTAGAAATCTAAATACAGTCTATGAATGGTACAGTTATTTCTTAGGGTCCTTGTGGATTTCAAAACTAAATTGCTGTTATTGAAAAGCAAACTAGAAAATCTCTGAGATGGGATTGATAATTAAGTCTGAACTCTAGGTCAGCTTTTCAATAGAGGCTAATTTATTTGCCTATAAATTATCTATTCCACTTTTTAAGACAAGAGGCTTTTGTTAGCTAGACACTGAATGTTATGTCTGTATTGTGGTCAAAGGTATGCCTGCAGCCTTTATGTATGTAAGTATATACATTTGCACCATTCTTCTGTTCAATTAAGTGAAGTACTAATACCTGTGGAGGTGTGATGGATTGTGGTCTGCAAAACCAGTCCTGGGTGCATGCCAAAAATGCTCCTGCTCTCCTAGATGCGTTGTTGTCAACATTGGTGCTTCAGTTTGTAGTATCTGTAGCATCTAGTATCTGTTTATAACCAGCTGTCACACCTTTGACCAAGATAGAAACATGCTGTTACAGGTACAGTGATTTATACCTTTATTTGGAGATTATATATGATAGGTTACTGTGTAATAGCCTCTTAATCTTCTAAAACATAATCTTTCTTTCCCTGGCCTCAGTTTTACACCCCTCTGAGAACATTGGCTTTACTTGGTTTATGTCTGATTCACACTTTAGCTGAGGACGATCAGATAGGTATTAGCAAAATCCTTCAAAGTCCTAGGATGGTAAAACACTGTAGAGAGCTAAATACAAGATTGTGGAAAATCTTACACTGGAGGTTTTTAAGATGAATCCAAGACAAAGAGTAGCTATTGAGAATAGCTAAATCTTGCAATGGCAGAGGGAAGGACCAGTTGGGGTCCTTTCCTGCTCCTACTTTTCTATTATCTTATTAGATACTAGGGTGAGGTGAGAGCTTTCCTTTATGCAGATGCAGTTGATTCTATCTTTTTTTCCTCATTAGCAACTTCTATTGACTTATTTTTGGCCCTTAATTTTCACATCTGTGTTTCTCAAGTTTCTTCACGGTAAATATGTTACTTGCATATTATACTGCCCATCCCATCGAGATATCTCTCCCTTCTTTGTTTCATATTTTATGAAGCAAAAAATATTACTTATTGCTGAAGCAATACCTAGTAAAATATCTTAAGATGTGAACTCTCTCTCCTACCTACCATTTTTTCCTCATTACTTGTTCCAAAATTCTACTTCTTAGTGCATACTATAAAATCCCCATATTTTGCTTCATTTCCATATTACAGGGAAATTCACTCTCTTAATTTGATTTGGCAAAATGGAGAGTGTGTTGATTACAATTAAGGAGCTACACAGTGAGGCAAAAACTATGATAAGTGAGACAATACAACCATGGTGTAACTATATTATTAATATTTCATTTAGAAAATTAAATCTTTAAATAGTGTAGATTCACTAGAATTCTCTTTGATGAATGTCAGCATTAGGAAGCTGCCTTTCTTATCGCTGTACATTGAAACACTTTCTTGACATAAATACACTGACAACTGGTGATGGGCATTAAAACTGCCTTCAAATACAGAATTTCAGATGAACCATGGGTAAAGTAGGACTGGATTAGGACAAGATAAAATAAACTGCAGATTTCCTTTTATTGCTTTACCCATGGTACTCCCATTCTGTGAATATATTTTAATAAATTATTTCCCGTACTATCAAAAGAGAACTGCTCAAGAGTGCAGGATTCATTTCAGGAGAAAAAGAATGTGTACATTTCCTGGAAATATCTTTTAATGGGTGGATAGTAGAAACTCAAGATAGTAGTTTATCTTGAGTTAACACAATTTTTCACAGGTAAATAAAATGCAATTTAACTTTGGTCACATTTTTCATTTGGGAAAACAAAACCAACCAAAAAAACCAAACCTTTTTCATTCTACTTCATTATCTAAGTATTATTCTAGCAACTATGCTCACACTACTGAAATATTTACCAAAATGTCTGTGAAAATGTGTTCTTTTCTATGTGCAGAATGCAAGCTAGAAAGGTAAAATATAATGACCTAGTTAATAGTGGTAGGAGTTTATTTTGAAGTTTTCTTGTGTTTCTGATTCTTTTCCCACACTTTAAACCATATTGTTGGTGTTTCTAATCACACTGGACTATAAAAATATAGAATGTTCTTAAATTAATTTTTCAACAAAAAGCCCACAGGCTAGATACCTCTAATTTTCTAATAATGGAAACCTGACATTCTAATTGGAAAATGTATATTTTCTATGAAGTACAACAGCAATATCTGACTTTCTTTTCCTCCTTGAATCAGCCTGCATTTTAAGATAAAATGAAAGGGTGATGGCTTCACAAGAACTTTATGTTGCTTCCTGTTCTGCTGGGTACAGACAGTCACTAGGAGGGATTCCAGTGATTTTCTGATGCATGAGTTTAGTAACCCGGGTCTTTCAGCCTTTCCTCATCAGACACATGTTCTAGTCCCCTAATCATCTTGGTAGCATACATTCACACAGGACAGAGAGCTCACCCCCAGGACAGAGCAAGGAAGGATTTAGTAGGGAGACAGGAGAGATTGCGCTGGTCAGGTAAAGGGCAATGTATGGTTATTGTTTTGAACAACAAATGTACACTGAAATAGTACATAGAAAAAATAGCATATATACTTTGATATAGGTTAAATAAATATGGTAGTCGCTGAAGGCTAGGTATCAATTTAATTAGTCCAATAGCATATCTACAAGAGTCACAATTAATATCCCTCTTCTATCAGTTGTAACATTTCAATTATTTTTTTCCCTGATTCTGTTACACATTAGGATACTAAATTGGGTTTCAGGCAGGGTGTGACCTAAGTCTGTTGTTTAATGTCCTTGAGGTGACCCCTGTGCAGAAGTCCCACTCACAAGGACTATCTCAGAAGGTCTTTGAAGGATGAGGGAAAGAATCTGCATGAAGAGCCTTGCTAAAACTGTGGGAGTTTAAAAGTTATAAATATACTTGGAAATCTGAAACTCATAGCTGCCTCCAATTATTTAGTCAATAAAGTGATTAGTCCTGTAATCTATGTGAGCAATTCATATTTTGAGTAAATACACTTTCACTTTTTTATCTTTTCACTGCAAACTTATCTGAAGTCACACTTATCAATAGATCAAGGTGCCTCTTTCTCGTAATGCAAAATTGTTTGTTTTCCATGCACATCTAGTTGGGTTGTACCAAGAATGTTGTTAATGGTGCAAAATCACTTTAACATGTAAAAACCAAAAAAAAAAAATTAAAAAAAAATTCTAGTATAGAACACGAGATGTGAGATAATAAAAATATTTCCCTAAAGGCAAATCTATGGCAGTAGATTATGACATAATCAGAATAATGTTCAGTCACTCACCAGGAGTGTTGATTCGAAACACATTACCAAACATGTAAATTCATCTACTTTTTTTTTTATTATGCACTAATTTTAATGAATTTCTATGTGCTTTGCAAGAAATGCAAATACTATTCCCTGATTTTGGCCTTCATGCTTGTTCTCAGTGTTCTCTATTGCATATGTGAATTATTAAAATAAACATTTTGCCTTATCTACTGTCAAGTACGCTGTAAAAATGCAGCTATGTTACCAGTGTAGTTATTAAAGACGTGAATTATGTCTCCTTCAATAAGCTGCATAGATTATTTCAGATGTATGTGTGAAAAAGATGCTAGATCCTTGTCACTTTTCCAGGGCTCTACAACCTGTCTGTGGGAAGGGGGAACAGGGAACATAGAACCCTGTGCTGACCTCCTGAATAGAGCTCCCACTTGCAGATGATTACTTGAACCCAGCTGCACTCTGTCAAAAGCCTTCCCTCATTTTACTATTTTACTTTTTTTTATTAAGCATTATTGGTTTTAATTTCCCTTCTAAAGCTACCACAGACTGGGCATCTCTGCCCTATTTATACTTCAGAGACGTTACACCAGATGGGGCATTCGAGCGCGTCAGCCCAGAGTTGGGTGAAAGCCTGGCCCAGATGGCAAAGCGAAATATTGCTAAATATGCCTGCAAGGTATTTAAGAACAGCATGACAGACAGCAATAACAAACAGTAAGGGAAAAAAAACAGTATAAACAACAGCTGAGGAAAGACTGCCTTTTTCCTCAATACTTAGGCCTTACTGTAGCTTGTGTAGTACAGAGGCACTCTGAGGGGGGACACGAAGATAGGTTGATTACAGCAGTGAGGGGGGCACAAAGATATGTTGATTACAGCAGAGGGCAGAACAAACAATATTGTAGGGCAACTTTGGTCCTCACAAGTCGTTTCCAATGCTGCTGTACTGAAGACAGTCTGACCATACAGCTCTTTGTTAAAGAAAACAGAGATTTAGTTTAAATACTGCTTTTGTGGTACTTTCTTTAGGGGAGATAGCACATTTCTATAAAGATTGTACTGGATTTTTCTTAAAGCATACTTGTATTCAGTTACCTCCTTGAGCCATTTTTTGCTGTCATCATGCACTGAGCACAGGTTCTGGTGAAGGCTCTCGGTACTTGGGCTCTGCTGTTGCATCAAGTGCTTCTCAGAGAACAGTAAGATCTGTCTCCTTTCAGATGCATCTCCTTGGAACAAGGACAGAGCCTTCAGCTGTGCTCAGCTATTGTAAAGCTCGTTAATTTACTGGAATAGCTATATACTCTTGACAATTTTGTCTGCTCTGCTTGAGTTTTTATGGTTTTCAACGCCATGGTGTTCCGGCAAGGCTTCTCTACTGACTTCTTCCTGTGTGTTTTGGACAAGCCGTAGAAACTCTCAGGTCTCTTGTCTTTCAGATGAGGAAGCTATGCTACAGATATTTTTAAGCTTGGGAAAGACTGTATGAACCGTGAAATTCATAAGGCTCTCTCCAGATTAGAACTTGGTTGTTTTAACCAGTTGCTGGCTGAAATAATTGGAAAATCAAAACTTAAATCGAAAAAACCAAACCAAACCAGCCAACCAACCAAACGAAAAACAAACAAACCAAAAAACCCCCAAGAACTGAATGGATGATTCTTTATTCTTTTCACTCAGTAACAGTAACATCTAAACAGTTTTATTGCCGGTAATTTAGGAGTTATGGGATCTTTTAAAAGAAATACTTTATTTCTGTAGCAAAATAATTCCTCTCTAGTCTTTGTCCAGCTGCTTTTCTCCTATAAGTCTCTTTCCCCAGACTGGGGCTAATTTGATTGTAAAAAGAAATACTTTATTTCTGTAGCAAAATAATTCCTCTCTAGTCTTTGTCCAGCTGCTTTTCTCCTATAAGTCTCTTTCCTCTCTCTTTCAAAGTAAAGCGCATCTTAAGTGACTGAATTGGAGGTAGGTTTGTGGAAATATGCTGGCATACTAGCAAATATTGTGTGATACACAGGACAGCACTGACAGGAAAAAGGGGCCATATCATAGCTTTAGATATGGTTCTATTTTCATAAAAGCCTCACTGAGGCTATTTGCAAAATGCACGAGAGCATTGTCTGATTTGGGAGATCAATTTTCTCATCTACCTGAGGGAATGAAAACAAACATCCCCACCCTGAGTGCATAAACTCATAGTCATTAAGTTTTTTGGGAGAGCAGTCTTGATGTCTGCAGCTGTGCTACTGTGTAGTGAAAGATTAATGTGAACCATGAGAAAATACAAGGAATGTAACATGCCCCAGAGGCAAGAGTGTTTGTGGTGCTGTTCTGGTCTTCAAGGTGAAGACTGTTTCTGTAGTTTATATTAAACTTTCATTAGTTAGCGGTACATTGTAAAGACCAAACCAAGCTACTCAGCTTTTTTGAGAGCACTGTTTCTAAACCTCTCTGGAAGCAGAGATCTGTTCTCACTGGTGACACTCAAAAATAAACTGGGAAACAGCTATGAAGTTAGCTATTGCCTACCCTGGGGGTTTTTTAAGAAAGAGTGTGTAGCACTCTGCTTCAGACTTCATCAAAGCAGAATTTATGAAGTAACATTAGGTGCCAAAGAACAGTGGTGAGTGCTGGTTTCAGAATTGCAGTCGTATCAGTGCTGGGGAAAAAGAAAAATAAAATTTAAAAGAAAACACAGTGAGTTTCAAGGCTCAAAACTAGCATCTCTGCTTGATGCTGCATTGGAAATTACATCTTAGGCTGTCCAGATTCTCCAGCAATACTTGCCTCAACATGTTAAAAGATAGACCTTAAGGTCAAATCAGATGAAGACTAGAATTTGTTAGTTTATATTAAGTTCTTTTGGTTTAACCTATGAATCATTCTTAGTCCTTTTACAGTGACAGGGACACTTACAGTTCTACTACTTCCTCTGGCTTCGTGCTTCCTCTGCTCCTCTGGGTCCTGAGGTCAGTAGGACCAGTACCCTTCAGGAGGAAGGTGGAGTTGGGGGTTGCAGCATCCCAAGGCTTTCCCAAAACTGGCAGGTCAACACTGGGTGTTTCTTCCTCTTCATGCTGAGTCTGCTTGAGGTCACTTCTATATGTCTTCTAAGAGAGATTCTTATTTTATAGAGCTGCAAGTTGAAAGATTGTGTAAAAGATTTACTATGTATCTTATGTATATTCTGTCAGTAAATATTTGTGATTTATGTTTATAGCCTTTGGGCCTATGGTATCATGCTGTGCTCGGACTTTCAAGTCATCTGCTTTCATCCTGTGCTTGCACTTTTCCTAGCACTTTTGTTCCAACATTGATGGTTTGTTTGTCTGTGGTGTTTTTTTTAAGGTGTTTTTTATTACTAACAACCTTCTAGCTGAAATTTCTCAATCATCTGAATAATGTTTTATTAGTACAAGCTAATTACACGGGCATTCATCTTCTAAGATCATTAACAGTTCATTCTGTAAAAATAATGACCTACTAGAGGACAGGCAGGTACACAGAGACGTACACAGACACAGCTGTATTACATCGGTGACTCCTTGTATATACCACCTCGCTTTCATTTTGTCTAGAATTTCTGCTCATTAATAAAAATAGATGTAATACAAATGTACCCTGTGTTTTGATAAAACTAGCATTAAACACCTCCAACAGGAAAAAATGTCCTAAACCTGACATTAAATACAATTAATATTCTTGTCTATAATTTAGTTGTTTACTTTACAAATACCAATCAATAAAATGAAGTCAGATCAGAGATATTTAAACTTTTTTTTTTTCCCCTAGTTATTGAGCATAGCAAAACCCATGGTACATTACACACAAAATGTAAAAGAGTGTTGTCCCAAAGTACATCAAGGGTACTTCAGATCTTTCTTTGACTATAAATGAGGGGGGTTTTATGATGCATGTTAAATTGATCAGTATTCAATAAAAGAATGATTAATTGAAATTTACAAGTTAAAAGAGTACAGCTATGCCACTCCACAATGGGTGTTTAAGCCCCATATCATACATAAATTCTGGTTTGGTTAATTACAAACTGTTTGCCCAAATGCGTGGTATATTTTAAATGGGAAGAAGGTAACCCACAGAATTCCTTGCTTTACTTGCACTGCTCTTACAACTAGGAAGCATACTGATAAAATTTGGAGTTAAACAGCAATTTTCTATATCCCTGTAAAAAGGAAAAACCATATGAATATCTCACACTAAACTCTATGATTAGCCTATCATGATATGAAATATAGACATGTGCTTAACTTTATGGAGAAATGTCTGCGCATTTCTACAAATATAAACTTTGAGGAGTAAAGCTCTGCCTATGAGACTGGAGATACAGGGCCATTGCTTAAAAGACTCGATGTTTTGAGTATTTGTTTCATTTGTTTTATTTATTTGTATTCTGAAGTTGAGCAGAAATTCCTCTTAAAAAGTCAAGAAGTATTAATGGGGGCAGACCAGAGGTTATCTCATTACCGTGGAGGCCAAAAAGGGAGAATTTTGAACAGCAGTGCAGATGCTGATTAATGTAATAGGTTAATAAAGGGCAAGATAAAAAGAATCATCTCATAATAAGGTCATTGAATTTAAGGAATTAAAAGCTTTAATAAGGAAATTATTCACAATTGTTAACATTCATTGATCTTGGGAGTATATGCAGTTATGTTTTGAACTATGTATAAAAACTAGAAACTGGTTTTAAAAACAAAACTAATCAGACAGTGACTCCATAAAAATAATAGGCTGAGGATGCATGGTCAGTCACCTGCTAGTATTTGCTGTATTTCATAAAAACAATTTATGTTAGAGCTTTCCTATTTTTTAATAATTACTATTATAATTTTCCCTAATATGTCACCTTACTCAGAAGGGTCTCTTGATTTCTGAAATTAATTTAAATCAATATATTAAAGAAAGCCAAGAGAAAGATGTTGACAAGATTGAAAAAATGTTCACAAGGAAGCAAATTGTTAAAATTAGCTATTGCTACCATACTTTAATTTATTAAATTTATTCAAGCTTTTAAATTTTTCATTGATATTTGGATGCAATAAGTTGTATATCCCAAAGAGGTGGCCAGAGCAGTTAATTCCATCATTTGACCCACCTGCTGTGTTTCATTGCTTCAGAGACCTGACCACAGAGCAGTAAGAGTCCAGGATGCATTCTTCTGAACATGCCTATGCATGGATGGTAATTTCCAGGAAACCTGGTTCTTCAGAAGGTAAGGAAAGAACAGACACATGTCTCTGCATGAGAAAAATTACATTAATTTGGCTTTTCCCTCAAAAATTCTTTAAGTTTATGAAAACAGTCAAATGTAAAGATCACCATGAAAAACATTGTGTCACCTGCAGACTGAAAAGAACTGTTTTCAATATCGTTTTTCAGATGCAATTCAGATGTAAATTCCTAGCTTTTATGAAATTCGGGTTACAATTCAGAAGTCCAGCCTTGAATGCTCTATTCGTGTGCTGGTTCTGCCAATCTGAAGACATCTGGAATTAAAAATGGAGTCCCATTTTCATTTTTACTAGTGTCGGGGTTTGGCCTCGATGGCAACAAAGAACCACGTGGCAGTGGCCCTCTCGGACCAGACCCCCCCCCAACCACCACCACGGCAGTGAGGGGAGAACGGGATGGAAAAGGCAGAGACAAAGGCAGTTTAGAACAGCAAAGGGATCAAGAAAACAACAATAACACTCATAGATGAATATACAACCCTGATTACCACGCCCCAGTGGTGATTTTCTGTCCCCTTCACCAGTCAGCTCCCCTATAGCCTGGGTATGCTGCCACATAGTATGGAATACCTGTGTGCCTGCTAGGTCCTGGGGAGAATTAACCCTGTCCCTGCTGGAACCAGGACAACTAGTCATGTTAATAACTTCTAAATAAAACATCTGTAAGATATCCATAGCATTAATACACGAGGAAAATATAATGGAGTTTGACAGGACTTCTGTGGCAAAAATGTTTTCAATTCACTGAGGCCTTCTAAAGACATTGATGTTAATTACAAAAGTGTCAGAACATGCTTAACTGACAACTAATTTGTGTGGAGGTGACAGAAGAGAAAGTAAACATTAAGAGATTTGGAAGTGTTTTCTCCAGGTATATACATCTGTCTGCCAGTGGGCAGTGCACAGATTTCATAATGTGTGAAAGTGCCCTTGATTCTACATCAGAATTTGCCAGGAAACTGCCTACAATCAAAGATCTTGGTTAGAAGTAGTAAACAAGGTGAAATATGTTATACAACTACAGAGTCCTTTTAATTGGCCCTGGTGCTTTCAAATAAACCTCTAGAATTTTTTTTTATATCCCATATTTCTTGGAAAGCTTGATGTGCCATCACCACATCCTCTCCCTTATAATCATATCTTGTCCCTGAATTTTTAATTTATATTATTTTTTCTTATTATAAGAAATTAATTGATTCTTAAAGGAGAGAAATTATGGCAGATGAGAAAGTTTTACTAACTGAAGCAAATTACACATGTACTTTAAATGAGAAAAAATCACTTTCCAACCCTGTGCTCATTGAAGTCAATCATCAGGTAGAACTATATCCTGGTGAAGCAGATTCTCACTGATTTCTGTGTAACCAGCTCTTATTTAATTAGCTTTTATTTATTTCAGGATAATAAAAAGTAGCGTATGTAATACATTTAAAAGCATTCTCCTTTTAGAGCATTAAAGTGGAAGTAGAGTTGCTTTGCATAACTGCATTAGCAACCAGATTAATTTACATTTTAATTTACATTAGCAGTGTAATTGGGATCCTAAAGTGTTATATACAGGAAGAAATGAAAGCAGGAATGAAGTCCCACAGCTACTAAAGGATGGAGATGCCAGACTCCAATTAAGACATTCTTTTGTCAAGCCTTATCTCTGAGGTTTGCAAGATAAACTTTAAAAAAAAAAGTCTAGCTTTTATGTCCCTTGCTATCGGTTTTAATTCCCCAACTTAAAAAGATTCTTTTTGAGATTAATGTTAGGAAGGCAATTTCTTCCACTCTGTCTTACCAGTAATATTGGTCATTTTTGGGATAAATGGGATAGCTAAGAGGAATTTTAATTCTGCCTCAATGCCCCTTGTGCTCTCCCCAAACAAATTCCTTTTAAACAACTTATATGCTTATATATGCTGAATAACAAATCCCGTAGATGTGGTTATATACTATAATGAGTGCATATGTTGGTGTCCTGCAATGGGATGATTATTTGTGTAAAAATGACTGTCCCAACTACATAATCAGGAAGCTTACAGTAAGCATTTGTACAGAACTTATGACAGCCGCATGAAAGAGCCTCCTTCTCAGTTCATTCATAGCCTTTCATCAAAAAGTAACCCTAGTGAAGTCAATTAGCTACTAGGAGAGTAGAAACTGAAAGGACGAAAAATCCAGCTCAATGGCATATTAAACCTAAGGTGGGAACTTACACCTCTGGTGTTGAACATACAGAACTGAATTTGACAGGTGCCCAGAGGACACAAAACAAGTGACTCAGTAACAAGGATGAACCTGAACAAAGTGTTAGCCTGAAGGTCCAGAGCTACATGTTATACTGATAGCGCTACAGACTTTGAAGCAATTACAGCTTTTTGCCATAGCAGAAACGAGATGGTCATCTGTGCAAATTAGTCCTTATAGGCATAAGGCAGTTAACGCACTTGAAATTCTGAAAAGCCAGGGAGCCTAAGTAAAACGGTTGAGCCTCAGATGTCTTATTTGAAGCTATTTTTAATTTAGATATTTTAGTAAATTTATGCCAGATGGATGTATATGCTGTGTGAAACAGTTTTCAGGAAGCGTGTCAAGTGCTCACATTCAATCACTGCCTTACCAAGCTATTATGAGTATAATATTTTCCAGATAGTTGTTTTGATTTCTTCTAGTTACTAACAGCTTTATAGCTCTTTTCACAGGGAGAGTTTTACTATCATCCTGACCAAACTCCTACAACTATGTTCAACTAATTCTGAACAAAAGAGCTTTGCATTTGACAATTGTTTTTCTTCATGTTTTCAGTGAAGATGTTTGCTTATCATGCATAGAATATCTCAGTGATAAGTAGGCCACGGCTAGACTTTGTGAAGCATAAGCATTACTGTATTAGTAGTTGCTCTGATTGCAATTATATATCATGGAAGTCTTGGACAGCACTTAGAGGACTGAAAATTCTATATACAGATATACAATTTACAGATTGACATGGTGCCGCAGACCCACATCTGACTTGTGCAGTGTCCTATCTTTGACCAAGTACAATACCAAGTGATCAAGAGGGCATGTAAAAATCCTGGCGTACAAAGGAATATGGAACTCACATTTCATTCTAAGTCCAGTGTGACCTCTAGCAATTAGGTAGTCTTAAACAAAAAAAGTGGTGTTAAATACAGTATCCAAAATATGGTTACAAATTTGGAAATAATATTCTCTTTGGCTAGTTCTGTGTCCAGTCTTTTTAATTTAATAAGGTATTGGCTTCATTAACTGTACATGGCAGTCCCACAATTATAATGTAGTGAATATTTTGATCAGTGTTGATCTTCCCTCTTTCAAGTTCACTGACTGCTACTTCAGTATTGTTACAAAACCTATTAAACAGGTATTTCCCATCTAATTTCTTAATAGTGTTCATTACCATCCTACCTTCTTTCTTTTTCAGCATTTCATATTTTCCATCATTTTCTAATAGTCTATCATTTATCGTTTTCTGATGAGCCTTTCTTCACAGTAATTGCTTTCATCAGTCCTTTTTGAAACCTCCACATTCCTCAATATCTTCTTGGAAAAGGAGGGGAGGGGGATGAATACTGAAAATAATACTTCATGCATATAATGATGATTTGTACAGTACTTATTATTCATGTTTTTTCCATTCCCACTACATATTCAAATAAAGCACTTCAGAATTTCATTATCTGCCTATAGGCTCATACCAAATCAGTTAGCACAAGATATTAGAAATTACTTGCAAAACCAAGCAAGTCAAGTATGGATTAAAATGCTCTGGTGCCATAATCCAACACTATCTTGAAATATTCCTCTCTTCCATTGGGTTCAAAAAGTCATCAAACAGTGTACTGCAGTATTGAGATCTCAGGTTTTTTAGTCTTTAAACACCATTTTTAGTGTATGAGCTCTTTAATAACACTTAAGACATATCTGGATTTGTGATATCTGCTTTATTTTTTAAAAATACTTTAAAAGGACACGCTAAACAGCAAACTCTTTTGAGTACCTAACTCAAATTGTGATCATTTGACTTAACTTTGTTGACACATGAATAAGCACCCATGAAAATAAATGCCTTGTGCAAAATCTAACTAGATTAAAACACTAGACTAAGGTAGTATGAGCCTTAGAATTTCTTAATGGCACTCATACTCAGCTATCAGTGTCTCCTGAGATACTTCCAATATTTACTGTATTCTTTTCTACAGTGATCTCAAATACCTATTTTTTTCTTAAGCCAGAATATGGAATTCTAATTAATAAATCACATGCTGGTAGAAACCTTTCTCTTGGATAGTACCACTTCATTTCTGAAGAGAAGTATTTAAGTATTCTAACTTAATTTGACTCATAACTCATCTAGTGGGAAATGGGCTTTGCTATATTTATATCAGTGTATTTTGCAGGCTGGCTGCTAGATGGACGCGGTCAGATCCCAATAGATGTGATTAACAAAATAGCAGCTATGTCTCCACCAACTAGTAAAAAGGAAAAACAAACTTTCTTAGGCGTTGTGGGTTTTTGAAGGATGCATATCCCAGAGTACAGTCTTATTGTGAGCCCTTTGTATCAAGTAACCCAGAAGAACAATTTTAAATGGGGTCCTGAGCAACGAGAAGCCATGCAGTAGCTCTGGGGCCAGTGCAGGTGGGACAAGATGTTAAAAATTCTGGCTTCAAAAAGAAAAGCATATTTCCTAATTAAATTGTTTATGAATAATAAGAAAATTAAAAGCAAATCTGGCTCCATCTGAAAGTGTCATCAAGGATGGGCTTTAAACAGTGATAAACCCTTAAAATGCTGTTGCTTATATTGGAGAAAAGAGTTGTGCCAGGATACAAATAACATGCGATTTCCATCTGCAGTTGTTGTGAATGTGAAGTTCATGTTGTGTACATTAAATGACTCTGGTAGTACTAAGTGCTCTAGTAGTCTGACATTGTGTCTAATTGGATTTAACAGTCCATTTAATAATTTCAACCCAATGCAGTCCACAAAATGGTAATACTCATTAAATTGTTTAAAATACAGCATTTTCTACCATGTGCTAAAAATATTGTTTGGGAAACACTTCTGTGCACTACTAAGAAAATCATAAGTTAAAAAATTGTAGACAGACCAGTTCAGTGAAAGGTGTGTATCGTTATCTACCTTGCCCATCCCTTACTAAAACAGAAAAAGATTTTATAAATTGAAGGTCTGTTACCAAGCTAACTAAATATCATGGGTGATCTGACCTATGCAAACATGTGACTCGTCTCTCTATATCTTCTGCTGTCCCCTTTTTTGCCTAAATCCGCCTTCTTCCCTCTTCCTTTTTAATTTAGTGAGCATGTAGCTCTAAATGCTAAAACTGTCATTATACTCTAATTTAATTCATATACATCTACAGCTCATTTGATATCATTAATGTCAAGATTGAATGGCCTCTTCTAAGCAATGATTTATTAGCATAGCACATTCATTATGATGTTTGTCTTTGAACAGAACTTTCATAATTTATCTATCAGCACCAAAAGTTTCCCATGAAAATCCATTGTCTATTAGTATAATGTTTAATAGACATGTGAACATATACTTTTTTATTTTATGGTAGTTTCAGAAACAATTTTTAAGCAAGTTCAGTTTTTGTCCACACAAAAGGGGAGCTGGTTGCTCATGTCTGATATTTATGTGTGTGGTCTGTTTGTTTTGGGTTTTTTTTGTGTATTGCATTTACTTTGATTAAAAAGATAACCTAAAACATCAAAATTAAGGTGGTCAGAAATTCCAAGGCTACATCTACGTAAGCAGGCAGTATTGATCAATAGGAACAGATCTGAGTAATACAGCAGCTACATTGGGAGGACATTCCCTCTTTAAAATGTAGGTACTAAAGGGTCTTTATTTTGGTCCATCTCTATCTTGGTGATGTCAGCTGAATATCCATCAGCAAAGCACCTTCATTGCACTCTAAAGAACATCTTGTGGTTACTTGTCAAGAGAATCCTCTTAGATGCTCCACAATCTAAACTGAAAAACAGTAAGTTGGGAGGAAGAATGTTCACTTTAAAAACACATTCTTAGTTGGAAGTAAAAGACTAATGTAAATACATCCTCAGGGTTTTAGCTGTTATCAAAACTGCCTACTTGTGTAGCTTATCAAAACCTGAGGAAAAATGAAAAGAAATGTGACTAAGTCCTTTTGCTTTTCCCAGGACTCTTGCAAAGGATATTTGCCAACCATAGTTAAATGCGTCTGTGAGTATCATTTCCTGTTTTAAAGAGCTTGCGCCGTTTCACTAGCAAAGATTTATCATTTTACACCACTGAAAGTCTATGTCATTTTAACTGTCTGTATTACTGAAAATTTGGGTCTTCATTATTGAAGGATTTTACTCTAAGTACATACTTTATTATTTGGGTAAGTCTAAAATTCTACAAGGTATCACTTTCTGATAGCACATCTTTTGCAGAATTTCATTCAAACTTAGTTCCATTCTTGAGCCCTTCTTTTAGCTCTACTTTGTGTCATAGTAGAGATATCTCATGGAAGAGATATGAATTCTCCTTAAAATTAGCTCACACTTGAATTTTAGAAATAAACAGGAATTCTTTTGTATTTTAATTCAAAAATGTTAGACATTTATTTCCTGTTGTAAAAACTACTGTCTCCTCAAACCCATAACAAAAGCAAGAGAACACTGCTAGCTGGCAATCTTCCACTTCTCTCTCAAGTATCAAAGAAGCTACTGAAACCAAAAACTGGTGTAAAGACTTCTCATTAAAAGAGGTCGCTTCTTGGATGACTTAATATAACAAGCTCAAAGATTGAGCAAGGACTGTGATAATCTAGCATTAACAACTTTCTTATAAAGTGGTCTTCAAAAGCTAAATATTTGCTCTATTCATACTAATTTCTTTATATATTGTTCAATTGGTCAATATTTATATATTGAGACTATTAACTACTATCTTAATCTCAGATTCTTATACATGTCACTGAAACCTTACATGCTGTCAGTGTCTTCACCAGATGATTGCTTGAATCAGCTACCCTGGTGGACTCCTGCGGACAATTCAAAATCAGTTCTCAGCATAAAACTCTAGGCAAAATTAAGTGAATTATCTTTATTCCCCCCTAGTTGTTCGCCTTGCCTTGCCTTGCCTTGCCTTCTCCCTTCTCCCTTTTTCCCTTTCCCTTTCTTTTTTTTTTTTTTTCCTTTTTTATCAGAGGTTGTCCTAGACAGAAATAATGTAATTTGATAGGTATTATGGGAAAAATTACACTTTCGTTCTATTTTGTCAAGTCTATACATGAAGGGCTTTTACCAGCAATGACTTCTTTGAACTGAATTAATGCAAGAAAAGAATAAAACAATCTGTTCTATTCAAAGTACTCAGGTGCTCACAGTTCTTCCCCAAGTGGCAACTGAGAAAAATCACATAGCTTTGCGAGGGTATGTAGAAGGACAATGTCTGCTCTCGTAAGGGTATCTGGTCAAGTGCCTTTTCAATGCAAAAAATGATACATGAAAAGAAGAAAGAGATAAACAAGAACATTCAGGGACAAAAACCTGACCATTAACATTGAGCAGAACAAATGTGGTCAGTCACACTAATTGGTAAGGATATGTGGAGTGTGAGAATGTTTCGTTTTCAGCAAGATTATTTAACTAAGGACCTTGTCAAATTGGGATTATAAGGAAAAGGAGGAAGACAAACACACAGAGACATGAAACCTGACCTGACAGGTGCCCAATCTCCAACTAAGCCACTGCCTTTTAGAAATCACTTCCTGCATCTTTAGAGAAATACTATCCTGTAAAAATGTGGTGCTATGTCACTGCTCACTTTGAGGACAAGTTTCTTAAACTTCAGTGTTAAACAGCCTTTGCAATAGACTAAAAGTGATTGTCCATTGTATCCGGTGACAGACAAGTTAGAGAAGAAGGAACAAAAGTCCCATGATGCTAAGAAAAGTCAGTCTTCAATAGAAAAAAAAGAAAAAAAGAAAAAAAAAATCTGTAAACTGCAAACAAACAAAGTTATCATGCATCCTTGGAGCAGCTGCAATACCGTGCCTGTTCGTGACATTCAGCAGAGACTCATCACACCAAAATGAGTTGTGCGCTGGCGGTGAGAGTTCAGTTACTCCTGCAGCACTAACACAGAAGTGAGAAATGTGTTACTTGAGATGATGTGCGCTAGTTAATAGAGCTGTGGAGAGCTACAGCAACCAAAAATTGACACCATAGGCTCAACAGAGCTTTTTGCTGGAATTTCAGCATGTCTGTGGCCATGGAAGTTTGACAATTTTGCAGTGACAAATTCATTTAGAGGATACATATACACAAACATGCCCCCATGTGCCTCTAGTAGTATATACTGCTGGAGAACATGTATTATTTTTGGTAGATGGCAAAAAACAATCATGATCGTTAGTGCAGAAAAAGAAATATCAATCACTAATTTTCAGGATACACAGCAGCCTTGGAACCAGAAGCAGAGGAGGAAAAAGTGTAATTTGTAAACAAGCTCAACTGGAGTTTCGTTGAAAATAGTTTCTGTACTTAGAAAGGTCAGATGATAAACATTGTTTGGACTGTCAGCATTGCTGTCAGACCTATCAGGGTGGGACACCATTTTTGTTAGATGTAAACTGCTGGCTTCAGGTTGTTTTCCCATCTCCTACTGTGCTGAATGTGCTTCATCTGGTTTGACGGAGGATAAGTCTTCCTCTGTATACACTTTGTGCAATTACTTATTCCAATTTGTTTTGTTCTGTGTTTTTACAGTAGTGTATTTGAAGCTTAATTCATAACCCACCAGAAAGGATTACCAAGTACTATAAAAAACGAGGACATTTTGGTTAAAAAGCGAAGATGTCTGGCTTGTGTAGCATAACACAGAGAGCAGTAATAAGTGCCATTTAAATGGAGACACTGAGGCTGTAAGGAAGGAAACCTGTCATTGCTATTGTTTGCAAAACATAGAAAAGCTACCATTCTATCATAAAAAGTAATCAGAAAACCCTTATTTTAGTTTATATGGGAATATATTTACTGCAGGAGCCCTGGAGGGTAGGAAAAAGGTGATAGCAGGTCTGGTATTTTATTGTCCTTTCGTTACCTGCAAAACACTCCATACAGTCACCAATGCAGTCACCACAAAGAAAAAAATGTCAACAAGGAAGGAAGACATTTTGTCATGTATATAAATTTGCCAGCAGTTTTCTGCAGTGAAAAACATTGTGTGACTGGACAACTTAAAAAAAAAACAACAAAAACAACCAAACCCTGAGATATCACTTTGTTTCTTCAAGAAGAAAGTGGGACTTCATGTTTGGTACATTGCATGTTTTTATTTGTAAGGGACAAATTCTTCCCCTTTTTCATGCACTGGAGGGGAACATGCACTAGCATAGATGTCCTTGAACATAGAAGCTAAGGTTTTAAGTTCTGTGTAGTTCTCTGCTTCAGGTAAATATTGGGTTGAGCCACAGAAAACAGAGCAGCTCTTATCTGAAATTATACTGAAGAGGTTCTACTTGCAATTATGTAAATTTATCCAAATAGCTTACCTCATACATGATCATCCCATTTTTCTGTAGCAGGTCTATCATACTGCAAGATTAATGGCTTGAGGTTTCTTAGTTCTCAAAAACGTGCATGTGTAAGGCAGGGGGTTGCCTGAACAATCTGATGTGAAACTTCAAGTCATAAATTTATAATAGTTTTTGAACTGACTATAAATGCATTAAACCCTACAATTTTAGGCAAGTGTGAATAAGGGCTGAGGGTGCATTGAACAACTTTATTTTGAGAAATGTACTGTGCATTATCATACAATGCCCACCAGGCACTCAGCATTTTCTCAATGCTTGTATTTGATAAGGTACATGTAATAAAAAAGAAAGCCTGTCCCCAATTGTGTATTTTGCTTCTATAGTAAAACTATTTCTTCTCAATTCAGAAGTGTTTTTATACTCCTTTTTAAAATCTTTTTCATGGGTGATGTGGGAAGATGTAGAAAAATATTTTTTCTGATAGTAAAAATGTTACAAGAAAGTTGATTTCTAACAAGGGAAGACTAAAAGTATTCCAGGTGCACTTGCTATTGCAACATTCCTTTCAGATCTGCAGTCCTGCCATAGGTATACATATGCATATGTTTTTCTTTAAAGAAGAATCTGAAATTCTAAATGCTTCAAAGGAATTTTTATCAAATACCTCAGATATATGTCAAATACAAATTCTTCCTAAAAATGAAAGCATTTTTCAAATCCAGCAGTCAGATGTCTTTCTCTGTCTCCACAGAGGTCAGAAGGAAAGAAAGAATGTATATTAAGTCCTTAGCACTTATGCAACATAAAAGTTCATATTTTTTTCTCCTTTATTTCTTTCATAAAGCAGTGATATTAATTACTCTAAGTGTCCAAAAGCTTTATAACTCACAAGAATATTAGACTTTCAGATTGATGAAGAAATTTAGATCATTAAAATGAAATTTCCCGTACCAAAGACTTCCAGACTTTCTGATTTTGCACAGGGGGAAAGAATAGGTTACTTCAATGACAGCAGAGCAGTAAGTGATCCCATTTCCATTATATATAACTATAGATTGTATAGGAAAATATATACATGTTGGAGGGAATGCTTAAACAGGAAAATCAACTTTAATTTTGAGAAAAAAATATAATTTTGAGTGTTAGTATAATTCATAGATGAGACAATAATAAATCAACTCATTTCTTGGTTGTTTTTTTTTTTTTGGAGAAGAGTTCACCGCTGAATATATCTGTACAAAATATTCCTTATTCTAACAGTAATTCCTTCCTTTCGATAGAAGTCAAACTTCTGCAAGTTTGGTAGGTTTTTTTCTCTTTAGTGAAAAAATTGAGACAGTTTTTATGGATTTCAATGAGATCATTCAGTCATGTGAGGAGACTCTACAAACTATCCAGATTTATAAATTTTCCATTAAACAATACAAAAGGGTACATTCTTATAAATAGCTTATATAATTTGAAGCCCTTCTTAACCCAGATTTGATGGTAAACATTGAGCCAGTGCAAGACTCCAAAAGTTTACTTCTTTAATGTTTATTGGTATTATTCTGGCCTAATAATTTATGAAAGATAGGACACCAAACTCACTTGGGTCAATGAAGGGTTGTATTAATATAGGCTGTATGTGTTTCCATTTATGGACTTATTCCAGAGCTAGAAAACTGGTTTTAGTTGAACATTTTTTCATTTGACAAAATCAGTTGTGAACAAGGCGAAGAAAATTGATTGTACAAATAAAATCAAATTCAGGTCACCGTCTCCTTCATTGCTGGCATATGGCCAGAATGGGATGAAAAGCCGTAATTCAGTTTGACACAGATTTTTTATTGTTCTTATGAACTGAAACTCCCTGAAATTTTCATTGGAATGATAGATTTCACCTTTGGTCTTGCCCCTTTTCCCTTACGCTTGCACAGCTGACTGCCTTGAAAATCTATGCCTCTTTAATTGGTTTTAGAAACTTTGTCTTAGGGACACTGCTTTCCAAAATCACTCTTTCACAAGGTGAAAGAGAAAAAATGATATCCAGTGAAAGTTTCCTGGATGGGGATTGCTTGTGGGGTCACTTTAGAAGTCTAGATTAATCAAAATACTTTGTATTCTTCATGGACATTAACTTATAGGTTTAAAGAACAAAATTTCTTATCTTCTTTACCAGTGTAATAGAAGAGCTGTGTTTTTAATATGCATGTCATTAGCTGTATGTGTCAGCTGTTCTCATTAGTGTTTTCTTCACCTTGGAATAAGTCTAAAATACACAGACTAAATCAGGCTGTGATTTGAGAAGGTTTCTTCCCTTCGCCTCCCACTCACCCAGATAATAAACTCAAAGTGTCAACACCAATCTAATAAATTACTGATCAGAATTTGAGAAAAAAAATAGTGTACAAAAATGTATATTTTTTTCAAATGAATTATTGTCTAAAGAACATTGTCTTTTAATGTGTGTATATGTACATACATATAAAAATATGTGTTAGCATATATACATAAGTTCAAGTATTAGTGTGTGTGAATATGCATGAAACAATTAGATTGCTTAAGTTCAAAAGATGAACACCTCTGACCAGGAGAAATATCATTCCTGGTACAAAAGAAGTGCCATTCATGAAAAACGAAAACCTGAGATTAAGTTATCATTGCTATTGATAGCATTGAAATAAATAAAACCAGCACAAAACTCTACCCATATGAATGACTTCGGGCTCTGAGTTAAAAAGGCAGCCTTCCTAATATTGAAGAGGAAATCAAACAATAAGTTTAGACACATTGGAAAAAAGAGTCTGCATAAATTTTTAATTTAAACATTTTTGCATAAAATTTTAATTTAAACATTTGTGCAATGACAGGAATAAAATTGTGTGCTATTCTATGCTCAGTTAAGTACTAATTATGACATTTCTGGAATTGTGAGATATAATAGTTTTCTATGATGGTATAATTTTTTTTTCTTATTTCAAGATAATTTAACTACCATCTTGTTATATGCACTAATCTAGACGGAACTTGGCTTTGATGATTTTCTTTCCTAAGGGTGTGTGTTGAGAAAACTCCAGCAGGCACCATTAGCACAGCTCCAAATGTATATTTGAAAGATTTCTCCTTGAACTTAATACTAAGTCAGTGTGAACTACTTCATAGATGGCTTCTTAAAAAATAGCATTTGTAAAACTCCAGTGTCAGAATATTCTCTTTTACTGTACTTTTGAGGAGCTAGCTGTGCTGTCAGACAACAGTCGTGGTGATGAAGAACAGAAGATAAAAATAGGTACGGCTTCTTTTCATCAATTAGTTACAAGTTGCTTTTGTTTTTTCTCAGCAGCATCTGACATCTGCTCTATGTCCCACATAGTTTTGATAATGTGGGACACATTTTTTTTAAAATGTGTGGGTTGTCACTTCACTTGAAAGAGAAGAATAAATCAAATTATGTGAGCTGTTGAGAATAGTTTCTATCCTTTAACTTTCAGTCTAAGATTCTTCCCTATTTTCCATAACAGATACCTTTCAGAAGTTTGTGATAATGGATATTCAAAATCACAACCTGGTATAATTTTTATTACAGTTGGAATCTGGAAGGAAGGAAGGAAGGAAGAAAAGGAATGAAAAGCCCCTCGTGACAAAGCTTTTTAGGTTTTGAATGATATTTTGTCAGTCTACAATTAACCTGAAAATAATAATCCATCCATGTTAGAAATCCAGCTGAAAATATCAAACTTTAGCGATTCCTCCACTCCTCTCTACAGAATTTACTCCCAAGTGGTTCAGTACAGAATCCTGCCCTGTGTTGGTTTTTCCCATATCTCCAACCTTCAGAAGCACTGAAGGAAGACAGGAGCCTATTTCCCACTGAAAATCAGTAATTTAAGGTGCCTAACGCCTTTAATATAGTGTAAACTTGCAATTACGGGACAAAGAAAGAATCCTACTTAAAAAACTTTTTGATTTTTCTGTGATACAAAGTTTGACCTATTACTTCCTTAATTGTCCATAGGGTGTGTAAACATGACTTTTGTTTTCATGATTAAAGAGAAATAAACATGTTGCAATGCTTGGATAATTTGCCTTCCCCCCTGCTCCCCCTTTCATAGACTGGACTAGAATAGATGTTGAAAAAACTGTTACACTTGCACTTTGGGTATTGACACCATACATGTCTAAATCAACTAAAATAGTATGGTTTCTGGATTAAGGTTTAATCCTTTTCTTGCTCCGGATAGTGTGAAAGTATAAGAAAACATGGGGATTATTGTTCAATGTAGGAAGACTCCAGCCTTTACATTATAGTTGTAATATTTTTGGCTACATTTGCAATACAAACATTTTAAAATTGGAAGCAATCCTCGCACTAGATTACAACACTGTTAAGAAGAACCAGACTGATTTATTGCTCTTGACTGTCTTGTAAATAACCAGAATTTTGGTGTCCTTAAATTTGGAACTTTTCAAACTCTTTGAAAGATCTTAATTTCATAAGCCTTTGAAGTGAACTTAGAAACCATTAGGAATGGCTGCATTTCATAGGTTTAAGAATTGTTCTTAAGAGTCTGGGAGTAACGGGCAAAAATAATTTCACAGGGATAAGTCCCAGTAGACCAATTACTGCAAACCCATGATCAGAGAGATCAAGGAAGTTACACCCTGCTATAAATCATTTATACATGTAACTAAGGGCATATGAAAAATGAGACGGTGGGGGGAACGTACACTGCTCATAAATTAAGATGGTAATTTTTATGCATCTACAACATACTGCAGTGAACTACAATATAATCTGCGTATTCTGTAAATCAGAATACATATGGTTATGAATGCATACTGTTATTTGCATCGGTTTATATAATGCTGTCTCCTGAAGATGGCCCAGGCAACTGCAAACACTATCGTCAATAAATGCTAAAATAAATGCAAGACCCACACTAATTCAAATAGGTCATGATTTAGTTCTAAACATGTGCTTCTAAATATATGCCTCAAGGAACTGCATCCCCTGAATTTACTCAATACCACATTGTGTTTCATTTAAGTGCATGTGAAAACTAGAAAAATCTAAAAGAGTATGATTTTATAAAGTGTCATCATAGGCTTCCATTTTTATATTGGAACATATAAAGTGTATACTTTTGCATATTTTTAATAGGAAATCAGGACAGTATCAAATATAATATTTCACATTTGCATTGAAACAGAAGGTCATGAGACTATCTGAATTTAAATTATTTTAAATTTTTACAGATACACTAGACTACTCCTCTTTTATTAAAAAATTATGCAAACTGACTGTGCCTGAAACATGAAGACAGGCTTTCCTGTCCAATTACACTACATTCCTGCCTACAAGAAAACTGATCGCAAGCATGTAGTGTTACTGACCCAGAAGAGCCTCCTAGCATGCATTCATTCCTTGTCAGAAGCTTCCTAAATCTGCACTATCTATATGCATCTTAATATGTAATAGCTCTCAGACTTCTCTTCTAAATTGCTTCTACATTAATGCAAGGTTTGATCAGCAACCTGCAGCAGGGAGTTCCACAACTTCATTACGTTGTTAATGTCAAACATCTTCCTTTTATTTTTTTTTTTTTATTTTTGCATACTTATTTTGATTAACATCTTTTGTGTCAAAAATTACTCTGAACAGCTACTCCCCATTCATGATTTTTAGCCCTTCTTATCCTTGTTTTCTGAAAAGCATGAGTTGTGAATCCTCATATAAAAGAGTTTTCATAACTGTGATCTTCGTTGCTAACTTTTTCCGTATCATATCTGTTTCTTAATACAAAGCTAATAAAAAACATATTCAAAGTGATTTAGAATTCTGAGATCATTATAAAACATGCTGTACATTTGTACAAGAATCCCCACCAACTGCAGATTTTTTTTTTTAATTTTATATTTGTGTAATTTTAAGAGTGTGTATTGCAAGTGTGATGTAAAAAACATGGTTAGTCCTTATTTTTATTACACTTTAAGTGCTTTTATTATTACTTTTTTGTAATTCATACTGAATGTCTAATAAACACATTGAATATTGCAAAAATTCTGTCAGAATAATTTAATTTTAAAATGAAAATCAGCAAAAGAGCAGTTTGGGGAAAAAACAATACTTCTATACTGAAAATATTGCTCATACTATTTGGCAATTCTGAGGTATTCAGCAGTTTTTCTTGTTCAACCTTCTGTCTCTGTTAACTCATCTTTTTTAAAATAACATGAAAGATAGTAAATGTAGCTGATTTCACAGTTATTACAATAATGGAAGCACAGTGTTCACAGCCATTTATCTTGATTTTATCATTTTCATAAAGTACATCAAAAATGGAGCCTGCAGGTTTGGTATGTCAAAATTACTTGCAATGATTTCACACCTGAAATGCCAAACAGCACTATTCAATATTTCAATATTTCCTGCAATTTTTATCCTAATTTATTATTTCTTCCAAACATTTGTTTTTAATTGGGTGATATTAATATTAACAGAAAAACACACCACCCACAGTCTTAAATGGGAACTGTGAGAATGCTGTGTCTTGTCTGCATGACACAGTTGTTTGAATCTTCTTATGAAATGTGAAAATATGAAATGTGATATTATCGTAATAGTTTTGCTTTCTGTGGCTAATTCTTGAAATCCTACAAGACTACAAAACCATATAATGATTTGCAACGTTAGTGTATATAAATATATGCTTATATAATACTCAATTTAAAAACATTTGCAGTATATATATATAGACAGAGATACATACCCAATTTAATGAGGTAGATGTGTTACTCCATTTATATACATACACGTTTTGTTATGCAAACCACTATTGGACCATTACTTCTGTTCTTTTAAGTTTATTTTCTGTGGATTTATGACTACATAATATTTAAAAAACATGTAACAGGCTGTGGGTATGAAAGGCGGTGATAAATGGATTAGGAAAGAATGAGACTAAAAATCAGTGATTTAAGGAGGTAAAGAATTGGGATTAGCTGGGCAATAAATGTTGCACAATGACATTTGTGAAGGATCCTCAAAAGGAACTCAAATTAAGAAAGCAAGTAGGCAGTCTTTAGAGCTATGACTAAAGAAAGAGTCTGTACAAAAACTAGAAACTAGATTAATTTACATGAAAATAATTAATGTCTGAGTTAGAATGAGGAAGTCAGGACAAGAAGGATGAGGGGTAAAGTCTGCAGGTGTCAGTTATATCTCTACTCACCACAACACAAACCATCTAGAAAGTAAAGCGTAACTTCAGGACCAAACTTCATGCCATTTGTCTTCAGTTGAAACAGACAGTAATACTTATTGCTTAAACCTCTGTCTCCTAGAATGAACTTGCTTTCATTTCATGTAAATTAAAATTGCAGGATGGAAAGAATATGACAAAAGAAGATTGGATCCTCTGAAATCTTTGGAGAGTCCTACCCTTTCAGATACAAAAAGTGACTTTAGCTTCTGTATTTCACACTCCAGTTGGGCTTGCTAACCAAGAGAAAAAAATGGACTTTCAGTTGATATGGTGAAGATCAAAAGATGAGAGCATTGCCAGCCCTACTTCCGTTATAAAAACCAATCTAGGCATTTTCAGTCTGGTTTCATCTTTCCTTTACTGCTCAAGAAAATCTTACCTGGAATGACTGAATAAAACACATAGTTAGAAAGACTAAACTGTGTTTAGTTTTTAGACTTCTGGAAGTTGAAAAAGTGCCAATTCATCTGCCGTTCAGATTGTTTTCTCAATTCAGGAGCCACCTTGATACTACTTGGAAAAATTATTGCCCATAAGTGCATATTGCTGTCTTAACAGTTCTTCTTTTGAAGTGGACAGAAGCCAATACTAAAAACTTCTCCTGATTTCCCAGAATAAATTATTTTTGTAAGTATCTGAGGCTAAAAATACCTCTCCAATAAATCAGGGGAACTTTTACAGTGAATTCAGCCTTTCTGTCATTGTTGTACCTTTCGAATTAGGGAGCATACATTCATCAGGAAACCAATCAGCAAACTTAAAATCTTGCAGGCAGATTTATTGTGTGCAAAAAACAATATCGGATTTCTTTAAAACAACAGATTTGGAAAACTAAGACCTATTATATTCTTAGAGCCAATAAAAAAAGGGAGTCATAGTCATGACAGCACCAGCACCTGGTGGGAAAAGGAAATAAGTTCTGTTTCCGTGAACAAAGCAAAATGAAAAATTGATCATTTGAGTTTTAACTTGGGTTTTAAGTGTCTGACTGGGTAGGTGGAAAATAGCTGTTCACAGGAAACTAAGGCCATCTGCTCAATCCAAAAAAGCTATCAAACATCACTGAAGTATTCATCCTGCAGGATGATTCAAAACAATATCGTTTAATGTTTGCTATTCCTTTAAAACAAAATTTTGCTAACTGGGGCTTTGAACAACCTGGGCTAGTGGGAGGTGTCCCATGGCAGGGGTGTTGGAGCTAGATGATCTTCAAGGTCCCTTACAAATCTAACCTTTCTATAATTCTATGAAATTTAGGATGCAGCTTCTGGCTCTATGTGCACATATAGAAATCTATTAATTAAAAATGTTCACACAGAGAATGAGCTTTAAACTTGTGCAATAATAGCTGTAAAAGAGTTGAAAGCAAACATCTGCAGTAACTGAATTTCAGTTTATTTGTAATTATTCCCTTTGGAATGTATTAGTCTTGTGTAGGCAAGATAAACACTCCAGTTTAGGGGAGGTTATAGAAGGCCTTCCCCTGATACCCGTAAAGACTCCACAGTTCCTGTCTAAGCACTTTAAGAAAGCTTAGGCTTTTAATTCCCCAAAGTCAAATCATAGTACAATGCAGTGTTGTTGTTCCAGTTTCCAGTCTTTTAAGTATCCTTTCCAGCTTTCACAGTATAAATCTATCTACAGCTAGAGTCTTTCAAATTCTGGAACTCTCTCCAGTTCTAGATACTAAATAATTTTAAATCTCTGCGTAGAAATGAACCCATATATAACTGAAAATTTTAGGTTCTGGTTATTCTGGTCACTCTAGTTTTTCATGTATTTAATCTGAAAGATTGTTATTGTATTACTTGAGCTTTCACAAAGTACTAAAATAAGTTGTGATGTCATTTTAAGAACAGTAAATACTTTTAATCAGAAAAGGCAACAAAACTTTTCTAATTCTATTATAAAGTAAAGAATACCTTAATTTCAAGGTATTTGCTTTCATTTTTTAAGCAAGTTTCACAATTTTGGCTATCAATTTAGTGTTGTTGTAAGATGTAAGATAGAAACAAGCAGTAAAGCAGCTACGCACATTGGACAGCATATATGGACATACCCAGTAAGTAGCTGAAGCCCTTCCAGTGAGCTCTTCAGATTTGTATAAATTCTTTCAATTATTCAAGACCTTGAAAAATGTATCATGTGCATATATGTAAGAAAAGGCAGAACTTAATCAATCAGAAAGTGTTTATCCTCATTTCCCTTATACTGATATGCTTGATCATTATAATGTCATCCATGATGTGTATTTGCCTTTAAAGCAGCCGGTAAGAAAATATCTTCATAGCATTTTAAAATGCATTATAAAATATAAAAAAGCAAACATAACTTATCATACGTGTGTCATTAAATCTTTGGATAATTTAGGTCGGAAAAAAGCTCAGCCCAGTTTTCAAAGCAGGTCAAACTAGATCAGGTTGCTCTGAGACCTGACTAGTCAAGTTTTGAAAATCTTTGGGAATGGAGATTCCATAACATTTCTGGGCAACCTGTTCCAATATTTGACTATCTTAAAAATAAAAATAAAAAAAAAAAAGCAAAGAGGAAAACCTTATACTTAATTAGTTATTTCTATTATTTAAATAATTTAAATAATTAAGTAACATGTTATTGTGTTCCTACTAGTCTCTTTTGCCTCTCATCGTGTCCCTGTGTACCACTAGGAATTGTCTGGCTTCATCTTCTCCCTACACTCCTGTGATACTTATTTCTGAAAAAAACTTGACTGAACGTGGTTAATAATTAATTCCATTTTCAGTAGCATATGGATACAGGCCAGATTAATAATCTAAACACTCTTATAAATAAATAAATAAAAAATAAACAAAGGCAATATATTTCAAAATCTAAGATACTGGGTGATCTGTACCAAAAGCCAAGATAATGAATAAGTAATAAGAACAGTACTGCCAATTTTTTTAAATTCTTTGAATTTGTGGAAGGAAGGAGCACATTCTTCTGCCCTGTTCTGGAGTGAACAAATACAGCTATTCAGAATGAGTCTTGGATATTACTAACGCTGTGCCAAACCCAACAACACAAATCAAGGCTTTGGCTAATGTGAATCTTCTAATTATATTTATCTTTGTCTGCAAGATTTATAAGGGGATCAGGGTGTAAACCAAAAGCTGTTTATGCAAATGGAATTTGGTTTTGATGGGAAGCAGTATCTAGCCTATGCTGCCAATTTTTCTACTATATCTTCCTCGTATTCCTTATCACACAGGCAGAAAAGTTTCCTAAATTCAGCAGGAGAGACTCCTTTGTACTACAGGAAGTCCATGGTTACTGAATATGCCAAAATTCTAAGCACACTAGAAGAAATCAGACAGATTTTTATTCCTTATTCTTCAGGACCAGAATGTTACCTTGTGCCCTGGAATATCAGTTTGATTAATCAAAAGAGAGTAATCAAGTAACATATGCAGAATATTAAATACATTTGAAACATGACCATCTCATATGAAATAGTAAGTTGCTCTGATGCAGCTGGCAGCCAAAGAATTGGTTTTGTTCTCATAATTTATCTGTATATTGAAGTCAATTTTGTCCACAAAAGATTCCAGAGACAGCAGTATTTTTGTAAGGTAATATAAAAATAGATACCTCAGCCATCAAAAGATTAGTTAAATGTAATGCAGAATTCTCAAGTAAAGGAAGAAAATTAATGAGTTTCTGTAGAATTATGTTATGATGGTATCATTTACCTTAAATTTTCTTTGAACTTGCAATATATTCCATGATTAGAAACTGAAGTTTGGGTTTCTTCCTTCTCATGACCTATAGTACTTCTTCAAACAAAACATGAGTTTACCTAAGGACACATTTAAAGACAATCAAATGTAACAACACTAATGCAAAGATTAATCACAAGAGGAAGAATCAAAATCATGTTTTATATAATGTACTGACTTGTAGCCTATTAACTAGAACCGAAACTTTTTACATGTCCACCCCAAAATCTGTTTTGCAGAGGGAAACAGAAAAAAAAATAATATCAAAGACAAGAATTATTTGAATCTACACATTTGTTATGCTTTTTGCCACCCTCCTGTACTTTGCCAAGTATTTAAATGCATGTTGGAAAACTATTCTAGCTGATTATCATGTCCTGATAACAAACTGTTGAGGATCGTTCTGATTATGAGGATGAGATAATGAGAAATAAAAAAAAATCAGATGAGAATATTCATAAATCCTTCCGAGAGAAGGCCCAGACTAAATGTTGATGTTGCTGTCATGATTATCAGAGTTAATATATCCTCACATTTCTAATAGCAACATTAGGCCAAATTCTCACTGGCTATAAATCATTCTAGTTCTTTTACATAAAAGGGTTTTGCTTGCTTGCTTGCTTGCTTGCTTGCTTGGTTTTGCTTTATCCTAGTGCTTTTGTTTAAAGAATGTTCTATACAATATTCTTTCCTCTGACAGTACATCTCCCCCCAGCATGACATTTGACTAGTGCATTTGCATATTTTGTTCCAAAACCAAATGATTTTGTAATATCACATTTTACAATTATTTTCAAATAAAAACTACTTTTAAAGGCTTTTTTCTACAGTATTTTAGTCATCTTTGGCACAGTCAAGTAACAGTGTGAAAAGTCTTATTTTTAAAAAAGCAAACAGAACACAAAAACCGACGTGAAAATGTTACCTATTTTACCTGTTGACTTTGTTGTTAAATCAGAGAGTAAATCCCAAGAGTTTAGTATGTGGGAGACAGTAATATTTCTTTTTTTTTTAAACAGCTATTCTATCTTCTTGTGCGTAGAGACAAAGGTGTCTTGTAACTTGCCCAGTCAAGCATTGAAGAAAAAATGACTCAATACATTTTAAAAATCTGTGTGCTTTCTCTCCAATTATTTTTAATGTGTCTTTTGACAAATTGTCAAGAAGGAAAGTTAGCAGACTGTGCTTTTGTGGTCAGCTTGGCCAAGCAACAAGAAGCAGATCTCTGAATGGGAGGCGTGCAGCGTGGAAAGGGAGTTGCTGTGCAGAGTTGGTGCCATTCTGAATATCAGGGCAGAAAGCAAATGTAGGCAGTGGTGGCAGTCCTATTCCAGGTGTCTTTCTGGGGTTCAGAGAAATCTTGAATCCTGGTGGGAAACAGCTTTGAACTGACCAGAAAAGCACTTATTAGTACAGCTTTTATAAAGACAATATATAATCTCTCCATAGAGAGTTCTTCTAGTTTTATGATGAGAGATTCAGTCCATAACAAGGGCCTGTGTATGCACTCTAGTGTATTTGATCATTCCAATAAAAATAATATCTAAACTAAGAGATTATAAAATATATGGGATTTGCAGTTATTTCATGTATTAAAGTAATATATGTTTTGCTTATTTAATGTGTTGTGACCTGCATGCTCACTGGAAAATCGGGACAGAAAGAAAACAGCAGAAGGAACATTTGCATCTGACATAAGCACACCTAGCTTTGTACCTTTCTACATTTATATAACACTTTTAACCTTCTGTAATACCTGAGCTGTCAGAATTTATATATTTGATTATATATTGCAAAATCAAAATTTAGGACATGGACATGAATTTCTACACAGGTGATTTCGGAGTTAAGGCAATCATGCCGCTCTGCCGTAATAGCAGGCAATACTTCAAAAGAGGTTGAAGCTCTGGTTTATGAAACAGAATGCAAGAACCCAGTGTAAAACTACCACTAAATCAGTCAGAAATTCCCTGAAAGTATCTACTGAAGAAGAGGCCATACTGGAGGAAAAGGCTAAATGAGTGTTGCACTAAAGAAACAAGTATGTGAACCACATATTAAATATTAATATATTAAATAAATTAAGAATATTAAAGCAAATTTAACCATATGAATTTTACATTGGGTCCTACATTTTTACTGATTTTCCCCCTAGTTAATAACAGCTGATTTTGGGTTTCCTCTTTCACCACCACTGAGAGCCTGTGCAATAACTCTAGCATGTTAAGAAGCAAGCCGTCCATTTAACCTCGGATGACAGTTCAGTGACAGCAAAAATGCTTTCGTTTAATACCTGTACATCTACTTAGGCTTAAAAAGTGGTTTTAGGCACTTCCAACACTATATAGATGAGATACTTTTAATTAATGAAAAGTTTCAAATATAAGGTTTAGAGGTTTTACTTAGAAAAAAATTGCCAATATGGCTAGATAGAAAAAAACTGCATGGCTTAATATGCTTTTTATAGAAAGTGTCTAACAGGGAGAAATAAAGAAATAATAAAGAAATAAAGAAATAAAGAAAAACCCTGTCTTGTTCACCCAACAGCATTTTGTGCGTGCATATTGCTAGACATTAAAAAAACCCCAGTCCATCCCATTAGAGATTTTTACTGTTCTCCTTCAAGAAGGGAAGACTAATGTAATGTCTATGACTTCTAGTCGACCATTTACAACATCAGTAGAGCGCAGTTCACTTGGAAGTCAGCTTGATTTCTGTGAAAATGTTAAAATTGTGTCCCTAGTGCTTGGACATGCTTCTCTACCCCACGAGATAACAGCAGTCAAAAAGAAGCCGTGCACGGAGAAGCCTCAGGGGTTACTCACAAAAGGGCAAAGATATTTATCAAAATTGAGAGAAAGTCCTCTGTAGTTTCAAGAAAAGTGAAATCTTGCATGACAAATTGAGCCTGTTTAGAGGCAATTTAATTGAACAGGGCTGCTCAAGTGGAACTAAGCCTGCTCAAAGGGCATGTCATACAGTGGGAGAGACTGACCTGTGAATATTGTGTCCAAGGTAAACATGCTGGCCTCTACTTCAGGGCTGAGCGAGACTGCAGTTTTAAGGTTTGTCCTGAGTTGAGCGACACAGGACAAACTTTTCTTCTAATGCTGGGGAAAAACTGCACTTTTAGAAGACCCTGGTGTCTGAATTCATGAATATATTTACTTTATAGCCAGCTAGGCTCTGTGGGATTCAAGGTCTTAGTGTTTTCGAGCCTTGCCAGGTGCAGGGACAAGGAGGAACAAGGCCTGGGCATTTGACCCAGGCTGGCCAACAGGGTTATTTCATACCATGAACCTCACATTCAATATACATTAGAAAAGTCTGCTGTGTAGCTCTCTCTCCCTTGATGGCAGCAGATCCAGACAACTCCTTGCCCCGGTGCCGGACCCCTGAGGCCTTCCCTTCCTCCTGAAGCCATTGTGCTGGCAGTGTCTGCCATTTGCTGTCCCTGCTGGGAGCGCACGGCTTCCTGCTGAGAGAATGGGCTGAGTATAGTTCTTGTATATCTGATATCAATATTTGGATTAATATTGGTTCCTTAGTATTACTGTTAAATACTTACTCTTATCCTATTAAATCTATTTATATTTCAGCCCTCGTGTTTCTTTGTGTTTCCCAATTCCCCCTTCCGGGTGGGGAGAGGTCATTGGTTAATAGAATAATTGTCTAAGCAACAATAAATTGTTACGGGTTTTCTCAAACCATAAAATTGGTTCACTGGGGATATGATTACAGTTAGAAAATGTGATCTTCAGGGGGGGAAAAACACAACAAAAAAACCTACCTCACCAAAAAGCAGGCTTTTATGGGCAGTTTCAATTGCTTTAAGGACAAGTTTTGAGGGTTTTATCATCTTTAAAAGTTGTGTAGCCATCTACATCTTTCTTTTAGAAAATAATGAGTCCTTTCATTCATTTCGAGATAGTTTCATCAGCCTTTTAGTGATATTTTTTTTCTAAAATAGCACATACTAACAGATCTATAAAGAGAAGTTGCACCATTCCATTCAATTCGTTTTTCAAGGTTATTCTCCCAGAACACCAATTGATACAATCTGTCATTTCTTTGGATGCCTTTACATAAAGCCTGGCAAATACGAACAAGATTTTGTGAACAGGTTTCTTGGTCAGCTAGGCCTGTTGAACATAGCAGTTTTGAATTCTTAGCAAATTGGCTGTATTTCGTTTTCCTTCCATTTATTTTGGCATTTCAGATTTCCTCTAGTCAACACCAGATAGCTTTTTCAGTGGTCCATGGTCCCCAGAAAGTAATGACCCCAAATTTGTTCGTTTTTCCTCTGCTGTCTACCTCCCTCTTCCCAACTCGTTGCAGGTAATTGGTAAATATCAAATAGCTGGTGTCTCCACAGCTGAGTGTGTTGACCTTTGATAAAAGCAACATCAACCCTTGCACCTTTTATAATATTAATAATCATATTTTCATTCAGTGAATATTCGGAATGTATGCTTTCACCCCACCTCTCTTCTCTTTTTTTTATGAATTGGAAAAAAAAGTTGAATTTGCCACAATTGTGCAATACCAGATCTATAATCCCTAAGCAATCTGCTGGTCACAAATATTTTTAGCTGATGAATTGAACTGGTGTGCATTTTGTGCTTAAAAGTTGAAATAGTGGTAAAAAACCCTTGAAAGTCATAATTCTTATTCTGTACACAGAAGTATGCAACAGGCATGAGTTTCTTGGAAGGTTCAGTAGGTTGTAGAGTGGACCTCCATTTCCTACCAGCAGTGCTGGCTGGTACTGCAAGCTGGCAGCAAAGCTCTCCTGCATCACTACGGACTTCCCCCAAGCCTTACACAAGCCTTAGCTTAATGAATCTAAAGCTTAAACATGAACCAGCTGTCTGTGGTTCCCATATAAATTAATGGATATATGTGCTTGGACATTTAATTCAGCAGGTTCGATTTTGCAAGCCACTCAGTTCTTGTTACCTCTGATCAGAGGCACAGGAGTGAGGAGTGGAGAGAAATATGTCTCATACTCTTTCTTCCATGAAGAAAGATAAGGTCCTAGGAAAGAGGATGTGTGTGTTATTTATATCCAAAGGAAATTAGGTTTATAAATGTTCTCTATACCCTCTTCCACTTCTGCCTTCATATATCAGACTAATTTAAACCAGCTTCAGCAGAAAGGGAAAAAAAGGAAACCAAAAGCATTTGAACAATATCAGGTTCTTACAAGCCAGATGAAAAAATTGTCTGGGAAGAGTAGAAGCAAGAATTTTAGCAATGCCATGGCTAACTGAAAGGAGGAGCACAGTTCTCATTAGAAACTCGTCACAGCTCTTAGAAATTCCCAAATGCCCAAGTAAGAAACGTCAGAGTTTGTAGCCAGACATGGGAGTATATTTAGAAACAAACCTGCAGTGATACAGACTATATGAATAATACTGCTCACAGAATTTGTATCTTAGCATTTTAGGTCCTGTTTTTGACTCCTGTATTGTCTTCCTTATAATAATAATTTTATTCTCCTACAGACTGTATGCTACTCCTCCATCTCCATCTTTGTCAAGCCTCAGTGTCTTGATACTTTCTAAAGAAATACTGAAAGTATTCCCTATTTTCACCGATACTCTTTAAAATTACCCATTAGGATGCTTCACATCCCCTTCTGGTAGAAAGCTTCACTCCAGAACTGTGTTCCAAGACATGTACAGTGCACTGTATTTTTAGTGCACTATCCTAGTTTCTCAATAGTTTTTACTTCACAAACATTCATCCTGGAATGGCATTGGAAAAGGAAAATCAGATATCACCAGCAAAGGGCAGTTTGCCCTTTTAGCCCAGTGACTGGGGTGGGAGGGAAGGAAGAAGTTTTTACTTTAGTCCAAAAAGGGATTGCCTTTAATGCAAAAAAATCCCAGAGAGAAAAGTTAATACAGGGTGAAAGAAATTACTGGTTCAGCGGTTGAAGTTAATGGCAGGAAATTTGCCATAAGGTGACCTGTTACTTCTATGAGTGCTATAGATTCCATGTATTTTCATAGTATTCTGTGTATTAAATATATTCTATGTAATCTGTTCCATATATGGTATCTACTATTCTTAAATCCTTCTCAGAGGCATTGATAGAAGATGAACTAAAAGAGAAGTGTCAGCGGGAAGTCAGAAGGATACCTGTGTACTTAAAACAATGTGCTTCAGTATTCAGTTATCTCTGCCCTTTTTGCAGGGCGTGTGGGGGCAAGTAAGGATTGGTAGGGAACAAAGTTTTTTTGTTTTCTACAGAATAATATATAGCAACGTTCATGCAGCAGAGAAGATGACTTTTTGGATGGTCATTTGGTGGGAGGGTTGCTGGATTCTGTGTATGATATTTGGCTTCCAATTTCCTTCTACTATAAAGTAAATAATTATTTTTTTAGAAAGACCTTCTAGCTCTGCATAAATTTATTTGTCCATGGACATTCAAGAATAGTGTATTCTAGAGAATAACTGAAGTAAAAACTCCCTAATATTTTCAAATGTATACCCAGCACCTAAATTAATTTATTTTGATTTTTCTTGCCCTCTAAATCTGAAGGGTTAGACACTATGCAGATGAATATTCCAATTAACATACCGAGATGATGTTACAAATTTACTGCAAAGAAAACAATTTTATTCTACTGTAACAGCAGTAGACTTCTGACACCTTTCTTCGAACTGAGAAATATATGCGAGAAGCTGGTGGCTGTTTTACAAACACCTTAGTGTGCCAGATCTCTATGAACCTTTTTCCAAACAGTTCTCTCTTTTAGCTGAGACTGAAGAAAAAGCTGATTACAGAAAGCAATGAATATTACATTAACAGTAAAAACAAAGAAACAAGCAGCAGCAAACAAACAGTCAAAGCTTAAGGCATTCCATTTGAAATGGTTCAGGGTACTTAATTTTAGTTGCTCAAAGTGAGACATTAAAGGTTTAGCTTTCAAGAAAATTCAGGACTCAACAACAGGTTTCTATGAAACTGCATTCTGAGCAAACACAAATTACTGCCTCAAATAATTTTCTGTTCTTTTTTGTTTATAGAAGAAAAAAAAAAGTAAGCAGAATTTCCTTAAAGCTGAAGTTAAAAGTAAATAGATTTATGGAGAGGTAAATTGTGCTAAATGGTTTTTTCACTCCATCTGGTCGGTGCAGCACACCCAATAATACAAATTTAAAAAAAAAATGATACCTTTCATGTCCCTATTGGATACTGGCTTTCAGTGTTGTTGTTTTTCCTTGCAACATAAGCATCTGGAGATTGTAGATATACATTTCTATAGTTTAATGTAAACCATTTAAAATAGAAATAATATTTCTTTCCACCATTATTCCAATTTCTATTCCATAACCCAGCATTTTTGTTTGATCTTTCCAAATAAACATCAAATTGTTTTAGTAACAAATGGTAATAATCTTTGGCTCATGTACTGGGAAAAAACTTGTGAGACTACCCTTTTTTTTGCATTACTGGTTATTTATTTCTTATGAATTATAAATTAACTAGTAACATTGAGCTTTCCATAAAGAAGTTAAGATACATAGAAGGTAATAATGCACCACTGCAACACTGTCTAGCTGTAACCATCACTATCATTATGCCTCCGTGTTTAAGTAATGAACACACTTTGTCCTCCGGAGGTGTAAACTAACTGATGGGATAGATTGCCTCAGCTTTGACTCAAAGGATCAGCATCCTTTCAGACTGTTTTATTTAGAAAGGAAACTATTATTGTTCATATCATTTCACAAGAAACAATTGTAATCTTTTATTACCTAATAAGTATAATGTGAATTAACTTTAGTTACTTGATGAGTAAAATCCCATAAGGACTTCTTTAGATTTATGTGTGTATGTTTCTTTCACTACATACAGCTCACTTGGGTCTTGATTCAGCAAAGCAGTGCAGCTTCTTTTTGTAGCCCTAAGGATATGGTAAAATGAGGCAGACCCTTCATAGAGAAAATAAAATTATCTATTTTTTCTTTTAAACAGTAATTGCTTTTATAAACAAAAGCAAGTAATGATAAGCCCAAATTTCTCTGTAAAACACAGGAAATAAGAAACTTCAGCAATAAGAATAGCAATGGCTAAATGTATAAGGCAGTTTTTAAATCCACGTGTCTCTGACTGAGTTACATAAGTCATTCCACTAAATTTCAGTCAGAAAAGAAAGTCCAAAAAACCATCTTATTAATCTTTCTGAAGTAAAAAAAAAAAATCCAAAAATCATTACTCGGAAAAAATGTTTGATCTTTGTATTCATGGCACGTATTTGCTCTACAGTCTGAAACAGAGATAGGAAAGCTGGATGTTTAAATGAAAATCCATCAGCATGACTAAAGTCTGAGTCCATTACTCCTTAGGCTAAATCTTTGGATTGTGGAGGCAGCCCAGAACTGAAGGATTTAGAGGCAACATCATACTACAAACAACAAAACTTTTTTTTTTTAGTTACTGATTCAGTGCTACTCAGTCTTAAGGCCTGAAGAAGTAATTTTCTATAATAAGATTCTTTTGTTGTTTTCTTGAGTGAGCTAAAAAGTTTATGAAAAATACAGGGAATATAGTGGTAACTCTGGGATGTTGATATCATCCCACCAAGGACTGCACTGACCCACATCAACATACAATATACCTTGCTTTGGTCATCCAGTTTTCCTTAATATTACTTTTTACTTTTCTCTTTCTCTTTTTATTTACACACCTGATTAGTAAGAAAAATTGATTGCCCTGAGAAACGTCTACTCAGTTTCCAGTAATGGGCAAAAAAATACACACCCAGCACTTGGATGAACTGAAACCATAAAACACAGTTTCTTGAATAGTGTATTTAGTTTAGTTACTGAAATTAAAGCAGAATGTAACAAAGAAAGTCCAAAGAGAGAAAATAATTACAGCCTTGGAAAGACACATAAGAGGAACTGAAGATACTCTAGCTGTAATTACTTTCACTCTAACAGGCAATTTAATAAGAGAAATCTCGCTATCATCAATGGGCTTCTTCAGAGAAGCAACACACTGCCTTAATGTGGAGAGTTATGGTACTAGGTTTTGCGGATATATAACCTGAGGAGGAGAAGAAAAAGTAAATTAAAAATGACTACAGCAATTCAGTAACAAAAGCATTGTAGAGCAATAAATTTCACACAATTAAAATAAGTTATTTGCAATATATCAGTAACTTCTTTTACTTTGTAAATAAAGAAATATCCTTGAGAAGATATGGCATTTATAACAATTAGAAGAATACAGTTTACAAACACATCTAGCTTAAAATTTAAGAAATCAAGAATTATATCTCAGAATATAAAAGACACAGTTAACTGTCTGGGAAAAAAAAAGTAGTCCTCCACAAAATATTCTCATGTTTGGTGTCACTTCAGTTTTCTCCTGAGCTTACTCATTGACAGCTAAGAAAACACGGGGCTAGGCAAACCTTTCCTGTAGCATAATATGGCAATTCCTTCATTTCTAGGTCAATAAAGGAGAGAATATGATAGATTTTGTGCCCTAGCCTGCAGCTAAGATTCCTAGACTTTCATTGGTGTTAGAAAGATCTCACAGAAACACAGCACTCACAATGTACCTTTTGCAATACTGGCTCACTGACTTAAAAAGAAGCACTGCTTTTTATGCAAGGCAAAAATATGCTTTACAATAAATCATGGTATTTGGCTGATTATTATCCTGCTGTCTAATGTCTATGCAACTATTCACTGTCAATGAATTTATTACTCCATAAGGAAAACATCGAATTCAAGCCCACTAATTTTCACATTGAAAATTGACTTTATAGCAGGAATAGCTGTGTTGTATTTTATGCACTCTGTTATTTATATGGAATTCTTTCCTTACCTGGAAAAAGGAGATGTGTGCAAAGGTATACAATTGAGAAGGGATTCTGTCCTAGAAATCCCATTAAAAAGACTCTGACATACACTGAGGGACATTATGTACACTATGACATGTTAAAAACCATAACTGTGAGACCCCTATTAGATACTTTCTTCTTCTGCTTCCTCAATTGTGCATACATAGATCCTTGAAATATCTCTTGTATAATACTTTTTTTTGAATACTTGAAATTATGATTTTTGGCTGCCTTTTAAGATCATCATTTGTTCGGCCATCTGCTTGGAAGATCCCATGCTGGAGTGAAATTGGTAAAGCCAAATCTCAGACTGGAAATGTATTGTTTAATGTCTTTATTAAACGACCAGGACAATGGAATGAAGTGCAGCAACTGAGCGACTGCAGTCACTGAGTGACTGGTAAGCGCTGGGGCAGGATTTCTCAACCGGGTACAAAAGACCAGAACAAGATGAATGGCCTGACCACAACCTCATGAGGCTCATCAACAGCAAATGCCATGCAGACCAGGTGCTGAACAGCTGGAAGGCAGGTGTGAGAGGCAGGACCTGGGGGACCTGGTGGAGAGCGTATCGAGCCGTGTACCAGCCATATACCTGGCTGTATTTGAAAGAGTGTAGCCAGCAGATTGAGAGGAGTGATTATCCCCCTCTATTCATCACTTGTGTGACCACATCTGGAGTACTGTGTCTAATTTGGGGCTCCCCAGTACAAGAAAACCATGCAAATACTGGAGAGAGCCCAGCGGAGGACCAAGATGCTCAGGAGGCTGGAGCACATGAGATAGAAGAAAAGACCAAGAGAACTTGGCTTGTTCAGTCTTAAAAAGAGATTAGCTAAGGGGAGATGGGGAGATTATGGCTGTCTTCAGCCATAAACTTCATAATACAGGTGGGTACCAAAGTGGAGATAAAAATTCCTTCACGATTCACTTAATACTATAAGGCCAATGGTATTAACTACCAAAGTTATGCATCAAATCATAAAAATTATCCAGCCATTTTAGAAATTCAGCTATGCCATTTGACTCCTTGACCTCCAGCTACAGAGAATTTCACAGATCGACTAAAAGATGTTGGAAGAATTACTTCATTTTAATTATACATTTTCTTCACCGTTGGGTTTTTCGATTATAATTCAACAAATGTAACACCTACCATTGTCTCCTTGACGTTAAGTCACACACTTTTTTTCTTCTGCAATGTTTAACCAAGTGAATTTCTGTCATTGAAATCCTTAATCAGATGATGGAAGTCATCATGTGAAAAGGTAGAGGGCCAAAACACAAACAAATGTAACCCTTAAGTATTAAATAATATGGACAATCTTTAGATAAGAGGTGAGCATTAAGAGTATTGATATGGGTTATTGCATTTACAGTGCACTATAAACCTGAATATAGATACTTATGAGCAGCAGATTACCAACAGGTTTTTTACCTTACCTTGTCCTGTGTTTCACTCCAGCATGTCCTGTGCTGCAGGATAGTCCGTGATTACTAAAAGGAATATTTAAAAATGTTGCAAATGGTATAGTCATTGAAAGTCACTAGAGGAAATCTCTTTAGAATCTGTTTATTGAGATTTATTGACAAAGAGAGGGAAGCTGTGATGCACAATAACCATTTTCTTTGTAGAGTTCTGAAATTATGGTAACACTTTGCTGTTACTACACTATTTTGCCCAAACAGAATCACAAAGTAATTAAAGCATGACTTTCAACCCACTGTTAAGAACATGTTGAGAACTCATTCAGGCATCTCAGCAGAGGACACAAACCTCTTGCGGATAAAAGTTATGGACAAGATTGAGGAGGAGGGGCAAAGAAACAGTTTGGAGGTGGGATGAAGCATAGGGAAGAAGGAGCAGTGCTAGAAGGAACACTGACTGATTTAGCAGAGAAGTTTCTTTCCTTTTTCCTCTGTGTCATCTGTAAATCTTGACTTACCACTCAACAGTCAAGGCTCAAGCGAAGGCCAAGTAGACAACTGGGCTGTAGCAATTCTGCTTCCTCTGAGAATCTAAAAATCTTCAAAATCACTGAAATCAGTAAGTGTTTATTCTTTGTCATCACTTGGCTGTGTGTTGAATTTCAAGTCCTATTAGGAATTTTGTACTTAATATCTAGCATGCTCCTGGGCAGAACAAAGGACTAGCCCTAGTATCAGTTTTAAAAAACAATAAATCATTATCCCTAGGTGTTGCATGTTTATCCTTTTCCCCTTGTTTTCAAACGAAATAAATTAATTCGTGAAACAAAAATAAAGGACCACAAACACTCTTCTCTCTTGGTATCCTGCTTGGTATATCTTGGTATACCCACTTACATGCTGTAATTTTTAGTAGATAACATTTAAAGACAGGTAATATAGTGGTATACGCTATAGAAGAAGGTTAAGCAGAAATAAACATTAGACCTGGGAAACGTGCTATTAAGAAGAAAGTATAAAATGGACAACTAGGGAAATAATAACATAGACTGAAGGAAAGATTTGAACTAAATTAAACCATTTTGATAATTTATTTGAAATTATTAAAAAAGATTCAATAAAGAACTAACATTGCCCTTAATGTTGAAATTACTGTTTACATTAGCCAATGTGGTTTTTTCTATAAAATGAAGGCATTTAGTTTACTTAAATATTTATAGAGTGATGAATGCTTTTCTGCATTTCTACTACACTAATTGTGAAGAAAACTGAAATAACTAATACTTCAGGTTTTTTGAGTGTAAAACAGTAAAGCTAAAATTTACATATTTCTTACTTCTTTGAGCTTCTTACTCAGAAAATCATCTGCTGGGTGGTTCTTTTTCTCATTGAAAAAAATCAGAAAGTAAATTCTTTAATAATTGAGAAACAATTTATAATATGAAATTTTATTCCCATTTACAGAGATAGCTTACAAGAAAGATTCAGAGGCATCTTCCTAAGAAAGGTGGTGCAACAAAAATTAATGTAAAATGAAACTGAAAACAACAGGTTTATTGGGGTTTTTATGAAGTGCATATTTAAGCTGTTAAATTAATTGAACTTTTAAATTTATAGAACATTTTGAGTAATGGGAGTTTACATGTTTTCAAAAGCTATCCTGACAAATTCATGTCACAAGTCTATTAAAGACACCCCTCTGTTAAAACTATGGATTGGTCAAAGACAACAGTGAATATGAGGGAAGTAACACTGGGTACTTTTTTGCTATTTTACTCTTCCTTAGAATATGCTACTGACCTTTGTCAGGTCATAGAATGAGCTAAATTACTTATCTAGTACACCTGTTTTATATTGTTATTTCCTAGCAAGTAATTAGGGTGACTTTTGTAGGATATAGGGAAACAGAAATTCAAGTCCATCTTTTCAAGAGAGCTGGAGTAAAAAAACGTGCTACAAATTTCTTGTTGAGCATATAATAACATGACAGAGATCTTGTTGAGACTATAATAATGTGCTTTCATGAAAAATGTCAGCCTTTGGGGTCGGAGAATGAAAACAAATTCCATGGTATTCAAATTGACTGCTCTCTGGAATTGTCGTTTCTCTAATTAGCTTTGTAAATGAGAAGTGTGATGGATTTTCTGTCGCTAATGATCCAGAAGGTTGCACAACCTGTGCAGGCCAAGGAGTGAGTTTTTACGGTTCTTGCAAAATGGAATCTGCTGAAAGTTTATCAATCTGTACATACCAGAACTGAGCCATTAAAACTTTGAAAAATCTGTGGGTTCATTGGAATTTCCCTTTGCATGTTTAGCATACACTAGGAATCAAACAAGAGTGTCAGCGTCATAAATTTCTCTGACTAATCATTTGATTTGCAGTGGGTATTGATTTTTTACTCTTTACACTTCTAAATTACAAAAGCACTAAGTAGTCTGCTGGGGAATGGAATCACCATGTAATCGAAGAACAACCCTGCATCTGTCACTGTATCTTTCTTCTATTTTAACAAGGAGAGACATAAGACATATAGATGTATATAAGATATATATGACTTCAGCAAAGCAGATATGAGGTATATCTGCAAGGAGAGACATGAGAGATGATATAAAAGATAAATGATAGATGAGCTATATATGCAGAGGACAGACAGATAAATCCATAGCTGTGTCAACACTCAGCTAGAGATTTTAGGTTGCCTTGGGAACATGAATGTTAAATATGATTTTAGTGTTTCCGTTTAAAGCAGTAAAAGTGAATTGTTTTTCTCTTCTAGTTGTATCTCAGAAATGGTATTATTGCACTGGATTTTTACTTATTTTTATTTTGTTTTTATCAAGCAGTGTGAATAACAATATAGCCTTTCAATTTCTTATTCACCTCTAGAGAAGTTTATATGTCACTACTGGTTCATATTTTTCATTTTACTGTAACTGGAAATGAATTAAAGTTTAATCCTTTCTTTTCAATACAGCCAAAACCAGTAGTAGAGTCCTCAGAGGAAAGATCTTTGGAAAACAATTAAACAGAAATGGAAACATGGAAGGTGATTAAAATGAAAAATAACAATAATAAAGTGTAATGACTCTAAAGAGACGAGACCGAAAAACTCCTGTGCAAGAAAAAATACATTGTAATGATGACATCTATTTTTGGGGACTTGGTTTTCCTTATTTATCTATTTTTTTTAATAAAAAAAGGACCTGCAGTCACTGTAAAGCTTCACTGACTTCAATACAAACTAATATATAATAACTGGTTGTACATAGTAGCTAGTGTTAATACAATCAAGAAACTCCTCAGATAAAGTATATTTTCTGGTGATGTGGGAGGAACATTACAAGAAATTTCATAACTCTAACATTCGAGTTCATTTACAGGCAACATTTTTTTTCAGAGCTTGACAAGTTTCCTTCAGAAGGAAATGTTCTCTTATGGTATAAAAGATGCACTTTGAGAACTGGGTGAGTTTCTGGCTTTATTTGGAAGTTTGCCCATATTAGAATATAGCCTGCAAACCCATGTTTCTCTGGAGCTAGATGGAAAGCCAAGAACTATCTGTCATCTAAGGTTATGGCTGTTCAAGCCTAGTGATGATGAGGAACATTGAAAGGAACCCCAGGAAGCTCTATGTATTTCAATACAGGATGCAGAAGTAATAAAGTGGGATTTCTTACTGAGAAGGTGCAGTGAATGCAAAAGAAGTAATTTGTCATGCAGACAGTAGCAAATGCTCAGTTCTATCAAGATCTTAGTGGTTCTTATTTGACTTGCTCATATAACAATAACAACAAACATATTTGACAAAAACTTTAAATGCTTGGAGCTACGAGTTTGATGAGAGAAGTATGCACTGTGGGTTGAAACATAGCACTGGGATCATTTGGTCAGGTCTTGTTGCTAGCAGACCTTGTAAAAAGCAGAAGCTTACTTAAAAGTAAATTCAGAAAACACAGGGAATGGCTTGGGGATTAATGTGGTAACATTATAGTGTCAAATAAAAGTCCTTCTTACACACTTTGGAGCTGTAGCTGAGGGCTCTGCAGAATCATTGGCCCAAGTATACAGAACACAGAAAGAAAAAGAGCACAGTGGAACAGTGATGCCATGTTTTTTTCTTCATGTGGTGGTCTCTGAATACTCTTTATCTACAGCAGAAATTCATATTAAGTGACTAGGTTCAAAAAGGCATTAATGAGATGTATCTAACGGATAGAACTGAAGTGATCAGAATATAATATCAGAAGCTTAGCTTCCTTATGATTATTATTCAGACTAAGCCCCTGAACATTTTACCAACATGGTAGAACTACAGAGCTACAGTGTTAGCCAGACTTGGTACATAAAGCCTCTGTTAGTTGAGATATTCAATTAATTGAATATCCTAGCCTGTTGGTAAAGGAAAACTAAATAGGAACCCGTGTCTACTAATATGTGTTGTGTTATAGATATGTCATAAATTTGCTCTGTAATATTTCATCCTCATAGATAAAATTAAACCGAACGCCTTGAAGGGAATAAACCAATACAGCAAATCTAGACATTTCTCCATAGGAAGTCATATTCCATGAAAATTAGGCAGAATGTATAAAGTGCTTTGAGCATGTAGTTGGTGGAAGAGAGGTATCTGCAAAGTTGGTTTTCATGAGGTTTTTCCTGGGACTGACAGTATCTTTCACTATCAGAAGGTGAGGTGGAAACAGGCAAAGAAACTTGTCCCAAAGAAAAGGAACAAAAATAGATGAGTATCAGCTACTGGCAGCATTTTTTTTGCATCGCTGTGTTAAGACCTTGAGAAACCACCACTTAATTAACACAGCCTAAAGTCTGAATATGAAAATCCTATCTTTAGTCTTTCTGAGGTCAGCTTACTTCACAATGAATATAAGTGGTTGTAAATAACAGCAAAATTCATCCCAACACAATGATTTAGTAGATATACTGTGATAATCATGCTTTACCTGGAGTTATAGCAGGCATAAATTTGGACAAATGGTTTTGTTCCAGTCAGGAAGTAAAACAACATTTTCACAGTAGAAAAAAATAATTAAATGCTCCTTCAGCATATTTCCAGAGAACGCTGAAGAGGAAAAACATACAGCTGACTTCAGTCAAATTGGGATTTCTAAAACTTCTCATTCAATAATGAAAACTTCTGAAGATGATAACTTTATTAATAATGAGATTAATATGTCATATGTAGGCTATTAAAACTTACTCTGACAGATAAAGAAACAAGAAGTACTGACATTTAAATCCTAATTGCTCATGTGTTAGTGCTCATAAACTGCCTAAATTTAGTTCATGCATACAAATCATAAAGCAACAAAGTATGTGCTTATTTGGAACATTAACATAACTAATTTGCCAAACCTTCAAGTTATAATCAGTATAAGTCTCTGGGAATGTAGATTTGACACTAGAAGTATAACAAAATAGTAAAACAAAATTATAAAAAGACATCTCAATAGATGTCCCAAGGTCAAAGGTTTGAAACCAAAGCCATCACAATGCATAAAAAAGCCAAGTTGTTTGAAAGAAGATGTGGAAGATGTCTAAAATACTTTTCCATGGTCAAAGGTAAACTGTAGAGAGGGAATGGAAATGAGACAGCAAAGAAATGTCAATAATGGGTTTAGAAGGTAGTTGCCTCACTACTTTCATTGTTAAGACTTAAAAACCTTATCTTTATCTTTGTAAGTCTACCATCTGCTATAAAAACTTATGTTTTTGTATTAAGTAAGTTTCTCTGACGTTGACAGAGAACTTATTTCCTTCAAAGGAAGGGGACCTATTGTGATTATTATAAATTGCCTCTCTCCAAAATGGAAAAATTCTCTGTGGAGAAAGCAGTTGACAGCAGGTGTCTCAGATGTAACCTATTGACAGCTGCAGCAAAGCATCCCAGTTTTACTACGTAGAGTAGCACGACTGAATATGATGTTTCTCCAGTCATCTTTGTTGCCTGACTAAAGGGTGATCATGTTCAACACAAAGGCTTGTTGAGGAACAGAAGACCAATGATGGCTGGAGGAACCTTAGTGACCTAATCAGTGAAAAGTGGTTACTCCTAAGGCTATCAAAGGAGAGGGATTCACCCATTCTATTGTCTGGGACACAAATCCAGAGACAAGCCATGGGAGTAAACCTTCTCTCCATAGAATAATACACAACGTGGTTTTGCCTAATGGGATATGGTATGCAGAGGAAAGAGTGACTGTGTAAAGTTTATGGGACTTTAGGTAGATAGGAGCATATGCATTGTGATGCTTATGGGAATAACCAGAGTTGGTGAGAGGGAAGGCTCAAGCTGGATAAACTGGGTGCCTAATACCAGCTACAAAGGAATCAATACTGTAGATGTGAATTTTAATGAGTTTGGACTAGTAGGAGGACAGGTCCGAGTGCTAGGCATAGCGGTCCTGTGATGAAAACTACTGTACATTAAGATCACTGTGATTCACTCAATATGTTGACCTGAAATGGTGTAGGCTTGTGCTGGGAACATTTCCTTTGGATACAGGATGAAATTAGCTGTGTAATTACAGTGGAGGAGCTTGTAGGCAGCTCGCATTTGGCACCTGCATGACTTTGTCTTATCTTGAAGCAAAGCAGTACGTTTTCATATAAACAGCCTTTTCTTCAATGGTAGACATTATGAATAGAGTGGTTAATTTCTAAGAACCTTCCCTAAGAGCTCTGAAGCCCACGTTGCTGGTGATCTTTTCAGCAGTTGGGATCTGTGCACCGTGCTGTGCTGAGAGGTCTGTCAATGCTGCACAGCTCAAGTCTACCACCATCTAACATTATCTATGCTGTGCTCTATTTCCTTCTTATGTTGTTTCCAAAAAATGGAATTTTAATCAATACTTCATGGAGTCTGAGTGCCTTTCTTACTGGGATCCATACCAAACACTTGCATCCCTGCAGTACGCTAACTCGGAGTATTTTACTTTTCTCTTGAGGAATTCAAATAATCCAGAGAATGATGTGGTTTATAAATCAAAAGGTACAGGAAACTAAAGTCATTCTGCTCACTATGCAATACCCTTTCTAACTAAGAAAGCTCAGCTGAGCCAGCACCCTTTACCCTCTTTATTTCTGGACTACACAGTTCTTCCTAATAACATTTTTCAGTGGATATCATGCTGGGATTTTTTTGTAACTGTGAAATGTATCCTTGTGCCTAACAGATGCCATAGCTGAAGCACTGGAAACAATTTCAAGTGCTTTGTAGATTAACTGCAGAAAAAAAAGTGAAAAACTCAAGATTATGACAACTCAGGAAACCAATTTAACTGGAGAACAAATTGTCTTCATCATCTAGCAACTGAAAACTGTCCACTCTACCAAGTTCACGAGGCGTTCAGAAGATGTGAAAACACACGCTCTGATTTATAAAGGTTAGAAAATGCTAATATTAATTATTTCCTTCCTACTATATCCACTTATCTTCCTCCAGTGCACCAACACGCATTATTTCACAGCATGCCATAACTTTCACAGAGTCTTTTATGCTTCAGGTATGTTCTGAAATTAAAATATTTAACCTTCTTTTGAAAGCATGTTTAATTACATTCTAGAAACAGTTCTGTGAGAGTTAACTTTACTGTGTCTTCACTGATCTATATAAACAACAGAATTGGAAAGTTGGGTTAAAAATCTTCATCTTTTAGGTGAGAATAGCCAATATTTTAAAAATTGTTCTGCGGAAAACCACTTTATTTTATAAATGATACCTAGAGTGCCTCTTTTATTACATAGTATATAAGTATATTTAAATATACACATATTTATAAAAATAATGAGACTACGTTAGGTTTCTTCTCTCTCAATTTATCAAGGACATTGAAAAGCAAGAAGAAAGGGAGTGAAAAAACCCACTGCAACTGATTCTGCAATGAAAACCATTAAGTTCACCACTCTTGCTGACCTATGTCAGCCAATCCAGGAAATGGTACTTCCTTAGTGCTCAAGGAGGAATATAAATCTTTCAAAGTACACAATAAACATTTCACAATATCACCAGTGTGTAGGATATGTTACTGCAATCTTTGAGGACATGACTGAATTCAGCACTTTATAGTTTTTGTCTACGGCGCGTCTATTGAGTTTTGTAAATTATACTTGGATTTCAATCTGTTCAGTATAGAATAATGTAGCTATTGTACTAGAAGCAATCTAGCAATCCATTTGATGCATACATTTTTCATAATATGGATAAAAATCAGACACATATGCAGAAATTCCAAAATTTCTTGATTTGGTAACAATCTACACACCTAAAATACGTGAATATACTTTTTATAAAGTAGAACAGTTTAAAACAAAAGTACTGGAGAGCTCATTCAGAATATGCAGAATATTCCCCCAGAGGATGAAAATCTTTGAATTTCTTTAGGCAGCTGAAAGATTTAAAAAACCAGGTCTCCTAAACCCTGGGAAAATCCTATTCGTCTTACCCTGTAGGAACTGGCAGCGATGAATCCTTTTCTGGTAGATTTGCTGATTGCAGTCTCTCTTTCTCCTGTTTATTTTTGACTGAAATTCAGTGGCACAAGATAGCAATGTGTGGGAGGGAAGGGGCTGGTAGATAGACGTACTTTGGTGAATGAAGTGACTTAGCCCTACGCAGAAATAAGTGCTCCATAGTGATTCAAAGTGCCGAATGAGATCTCTAATTTTAAAATATATTTTCCATTTTTTAAATAGTAAATAATTTTCAGCTGCTTTCTTTTGTTTTCCTCCTTCATATCTACATTTTCAAACTTTTGGAATGAAAAACACCAAATCTGTGTATGTACAGATTTGCATTTTCTGATTTTTCCAAACAATCCCATTCTGCATAACAAGATTTATGTTGTTAGAATACCAAAAAAATATTGTACCAAGCAGCTCTTCCATACTTGTTCTTTTTGCTCTCCTGATATCAAGCACTACCATTTGATTTCTAGAACCTCAATGCAATTGTAGAAATGTACGTAGGGCCTAGCAAAAATATGATTATTTTTGTGCTATTTACAATGTCTCAAGTCACTTTTAGGGTACACACAGTGTATGTAAAACACAGTGATTTATGTGCTGTTAAAACCCTTTACTCATTGATGGCTTGGTTTTTTTCTTTCACCCTTCCTAAAATTATTAATCCATGCTAAATTACTGGGTCATTCATCAATAGGAAATATTACATTAATATTTCTGTCATGTGTCTTGTTTTTCTAATAGTAGAAATTAACAACTGCAAGACTGGAACAAAATACTGTCAGTGAAGAACAATATAGAAAAAGCAAAAAATCAAAACATTTTCTCAGTTTAATCCTACATAAGGAAAAAGTAATCAGAACTTTTCTGTGAGCAAGTTGCACTTCTGTACTTTCACTATTTCTTTTGATGTCATGCGAGGTCCTTCATTGTAGAAGCAACATTCCATCTATTAAAGGAAGGCCAAATATTTACATGTCTAATAACTGTTCTGAACACTATCCATTCACTTGAAGAATATTAATTTCAGGAGAAAAGACCACATTACTTCTTTTTCTCCAGAAAAAGAGCAGAGGGAAAAACCTACACTAATTAGATTGCTGATGACACTCATGGTATTGATTGCTAAACATCAGCCAATTTGAGGGCACACTGCTGGATTCTTCAACCAAGACAGCTTGCTGTAAAAGATTAAAATATGGCTGTGAGGCCCTTGAAATTTGGAAAATTCAAAGCAGAATCTATTCTGTTTGAAGTGGGGAAAAGGGCTAAGAAAATGTGTCACTTGCCAAGCTCAACTGCTCCTGCTGAACAGACAAAGCCTAAGTCTGGCAGATCCACATAGGGAAACATCAGTCTTAGATCAGGCATCAGTCCACCTTTTGCCCTGCAGCAAAACTTAAAATAGGCTTTTTTTTTTTTTTTTCCTGAGAAAGAATCTGCAAGCAGGCATAAACTCTGTTTCAGTTACAACAGAAAATGCAATGTTGCTAGTCTTCGAGGAATATACAATCTTTTATTCCTGTTTTACTATGCCACTCTGGTTTTGGACAGAAACTATTTCTTTAATATTTGGGATATTAACCTAGGTATAGTTATTATTCACAAATAATTTAATAATAAAAAATGGTACCATAAATGCTACAGTAACTTTTTTCTTTTTTGTCTCATTTTACTGTTATTGTTTGAAGTTTGGAAACTTTGCTTAATTAAATAATTTATTTTAATGTATCCTGATTTTCTAAAGTTTTATGAGAAATATCAAATTCTGTGATACATCACAATGTCTTTTCTTGTAATTTGTTTTGCAATTTAATACAGATATTACTATAGAGACATATCATAATTTTCTGTGAAAACTAGTAAGTAAAATGTTTCCTGTGCTTCACTAATGACATTTAATAAACATATAATTTTATTTTCCTGACTCCAGCAGGACTCCAGTTCACCATACCAATATAGGTAGTTTGATGGGATGTCGAAATTAAAACAGGTACCACCTCTTACACATCCTCAGTATAGAACACGGTTCACAAACACAAGAAATGGAATAATTAATGCTAAAGGGAACACGAAATGAAGCTTAAAGGTCAGCTGAGCTGACAGACATGTTTTGTAGCATAACAATTTCTGAAATTGTATTGAACTTCTGCAGGTTACACACTGCTGGAAATGCCAAGCATCTGCTTGCTGTTGAGCTTCAGCTTTAGTTTTTGAAGTTACACAGATTAAGATCAGTCATGCATGGAAAGGAAGGTTAAAATATAATTTTGCAGGGAAAAAAACCCTGCATTTTTACGTTTTCCTTGTTGTAGAGCACTTAGTCATTACACCACTGCTAATAGTAAATTTAGTCTTTAAATGTCAGGCCTTTGTTCTTCATCTTTCTCAGATTTGAACCAAGGAAAATATCTTGCTATTTGTAGTCTGCAATTCACACACTAGGAAGGGAGTCAACAAGCACAGTTTTCCTTGGAAAAGATGCAAAGCAGTGCTCTTCCGAGCCTCATTCCTCAAGGATGAATGCTGCATTCCATCCTACCTGATTTCAAAGATTTCATGGTTTCCTCAAAACAAGTATCCAAAACTGATTTGACCTCAAAGTTTCAAATACTGGCACTGGAAAAGTGAATTTGTCTAGGATAGAAATTCAGTGCCTTAACTAGACAAAACAGAAATGCATGAAAACCTGAAAACACCCCCCAGCCTTATTGTTTTCACTGATGTCAATATAGTGCACTTTAACAAACAATAAATTCCCTGGTAACAAAAAATAAAAAATAATTAACATTCTTTAAATTACTACACCTGTATTTTAAGAAACCTTACACTATAAAATATTAATGCCTAAGAATTATAAAATGTGAAACTAAACAAAATATCAAAGAGAAGGAAACATTAATTTTAACTATGCCCTGCATATAATAGTACATTAAAATACTACAGCAAGCCATTTTTCCCTGATATGAGTGAATATTCTCTAAACAACAGAACTTCATGAAGAAACAAGACAGTTTTGACAGAATACATTTTGGAAGTACAGGTAGTGATTTTGATAAAAATACATAGCATTCTATGTTTATTCTTATCAAATAAAAATATGTGAAATTTTTGTTTCAAAATTATATCTTTTTTATATAATTCACTTCCTGTTAAATAAGCAGAATAAACCCAAGAACCTAATATTTTGATTTATCAAAATAGAACATCATTTACTTGGAATATTTTTTTACTTGATGAAAACTTATACTTATTTAGAGATTTTGTAGGTCTTCCAACTTTTTCTATGAACTAAAACTATTGATACTTGAGAATTACATCGCTTAATTCCCAATTTCCAACATCTTCAAATATTGTCCTACAGAGTGCCAAGGCTGAAGCCAAAGATTTCATACTTGAACCACCTAATGACTTAACATTCAGTCATCAGTAACCCCACTATTAAAAACACTACTTACATTGAGAAAACAAAATCATAGAATCATAGAATGGTTCACATTGGAAGGAACCTTAAAGATTGAGTTCCAGCTCCCCTCCATGGGCAGAGACACCTCCCACCAGACCAAGTTGCTCAAAGCCCCATCCCATAAGAAAACATTAAGAAGCTCAGTTCATCCTTTTCATTTGATTCAAAACATTTTTTACGTGAATTGTTAAACACTGACCTTTTACTCACTCTTTGAGGCAGCAACTGTTCTGTTAGAGAGACAGAGAGCTTATCTGGGGATTTCTGCAGCCTAATGCAGCTCAAATAAAAATATTCTAGTAGAATAATCATGTAATTGTATTCATCAAGTCAATGAGTTAGTGTTCTAATAAACCTAATCAGTTCACCCTTCCTTCCCGTGATCAGGCCTATCAGTGTGGTCTTCCTCCCACCACAGAGAACTTTATCCTAATTAATCAGACCACTTCAGCTTTTCCTCACTCCATTTAAACCTTCTGCCAAATGCCGCCTGCACCATTTCATAAGATTTATTGCCACAAATAGATGCATTATTATTGAACTTGAACCTATTTTCGCATTAATACATTTACTTAAGCACAGGAACATGGTGATTTAGCTTCCTTAATGTTGTGGGTTGATTACAGTTTATGGCTGCAATGCGTGTATTTTGGGAACACTCACTGCATTTGCATACTAAGGGTTAAGTAGGACTCATTTCTCCTCCACAGGTGACAACACTTCTAAGCATTACTTTCTCAATCATTATAACGTGCTTTAACAGAGCTTCCATTGCAGCAGTTGTTAAGGTTTTTAATAAATAATTTTGGTTTTCAGCACAAGACTAGGTGGAAAGGGACATTCTTGCAAGATACAGCCACGCTGGTCACACACTACCCAACAGTTTTACTGGAAGTCATTTTAATCACACTGACTTTTGTACCAGTGTGAAATTATGTCACCTGTATCATTATACAGCATCCCAGGCAACAGAAATGAGAATAATCTGAGGAATAACCTGTACCTGCAACTAAAGGCCTGTATCTCTGATATTTCCCTCAATATAGCCCAAAAGTACAGGCGGACTTTCTGATGTTAGAACCAACAGAATGGTGTTGCTCTATTACTACAATAGCTATAGGTATTATTCAACTACAGCCTAAAAACGTAAGATATAACACCAGAAAGTAATTAATTGAATTTCATAAAACCTTATTGCATTTCGCTTCATCCTTCTGGGGAGCAGCAAGTATCACATTAAAGCACATACAATGACAAGGAGTAAAAGCGAGGTACTCCCAGTTAACATACCCTTTGAGAGGATTACTTTTTTAAGAGGTGAAGAATACGTCAGGAAGCATGAACATTAAACTGATTATATAAACTGTAAATTAGTAAAATAATGACTCTGCCTTCACAGAACTAATCAATATTAATACTGTAGCACTGTGACTCATCTGACCATGTTTCAGTAATAGCAGCCATATCTAGAGGGCAATTTTTGTTTGTTTGGGTTGGGTGTTTTTTAGGGTAGAAATGGGCTTTAAAAAACTGTTCAGGGTCTACGTACTATGTTTTGGAAATCTAGCTTTCTTCACGCCTATCGACTCTCTTTCCTGGAGGTATCGCAATTGCTTCCTGGGACATCAAAATGTATGCGCTCTCATGGTATAGTTATGATGCAGATGTCCCTAGGTGTACCAGGTAAGCACGCTGCTTAAGGGATAAACAAGCACATGATGGAAACTGGCTGTGTATCTGTGAACCTGGTCTACAGACAGCAAGGGCATGAAGCGTGGGACCCTCAAATTCTTCAGTGAGCAGTCACACACTTTGCCTTGGCAGAAGATGAGGTGTCAGTCTTCTACCTAGAAGACCTAGACTTCTCATACCTGTGTGTAGACAAATAATCACACAAGCATTCTATACCAAGGTAAAGAATCATGAGCTAGCTTGTAAGGGTGCTTGTTCTGGGAATCTCTCTCCACCAGGCTCATTGCAGAGCCCAACGCCCTTTAATCATAGAATCATAGAATCATAGAATCATAGAATCATAGAATGGTTTGGGTTGGAAGGGACCTCAAAGATTATCGAGTTCCAACCCCCCTGCCATGGGCAGGGACACCTCCCACTAGAGCAGGTTGCTCAAGGCCCCAGCCTTCACCTACCGTAATTTTCTACCTCTCATTTCTTATTTAAGGTAGAGGAAGGAATTCCAATTTTATCCACTGGCTTATAGCTTCTTTCAGTTCTTTTCTCAAGAACTTGATATTGTTCTTGATAGGGTCGTCTTTTTTTTTTTTTTTCCACTTCTATAATTTTTATATCCCTTGCAAAATAGGTATATGTGCCCACGCACATATGATGTGCGCCCACGCCTCATGTGATACCAGCAATACATGGATTTTCATCCAGTGTAATTTTCTACAATAATTGGCAGGGTGGGTATACAAGAAGATTTAGTGACTGTCAAACACTGCACTTATAACAACCTTTATCTGACATAAAAATGTTATTCTTGCAGTTTTGATGGAAACATAATTCATAATAACATCAACAACAATAACTCAGGTACATTACAATAATGATGTCACTAAAAATCTAATACATTCTAGTGAAAATAAAATGAAGAAAAACTAATATCAATGCTATCAACAGACTCTGTCTTGGCCTGTTATTGTGCAGACAGCTGGCTTTTACATGACTATTCCACTGCACAGGACAATTACAATTTTATTTCCGAGATGACTTATGCACCATCTTCATTTTCTAAGCATCAATATAAAGTTCCAAAGAAATGTTGTTCTAATTGTGAGCACTTAATAATATGGCCTTAATTTTTGACATTATTTACAGTAAACCGCATTGTATGCAATATTAAGCCATGCATGTTTTTATAGATGGCTTCAGAATAGTAACTAGAAAAAAATAAGGTAAAGGCAAATGGTAATTATGTCTTGCCATATGGCTCTTATTTAAGGAAGAAGAGCTTCTTACTACAGTTTTAACTCCAAACGAGTTACCCTTTGCTAATACATCAACAACAACATCTTAAAGAAAATATCCTAAAGTTCAGGTGGGTCACTTCTGTCTTGGACATCCATTAACCTTGATAAGACAGACATAATTAAAAGACTTCAGGTGTTCAAACAGGACAAAGTGAAAACCTTTAAGGCATGCCTGAACTTCTCAGAGGGAGAGGAGATGTTGCCCTGAAAACGAATTATACTGAGACAATGTTACGGTGAAGAGTACATCTGTAAAATCTGGGACAGACTTCTACCTTTTCAGCAGTCTCCACACCTCATAGAGCTGCCTGATTTTGCCTTTCAGCTTCAGTTTGTTCTGTTTCTGAAAGAGAAAGATTTCTTTAAGGCATTGCACTATGGCCAGTGTCCTTTGAAACTCAGCAGCCAAATTAACTGCTTTATAGCAGAATAGTAAGAATAGAGAAGGAATATAATTTTGTGAAATTCAGCACCAGTGAGTGTTGGGCAACGGGAGTTAATTACCTGCCCAGAGGAGAAAAAAAAAGAGAGAAGAAATAAAACTAAGTCACATTTTTTCCATTTCTGTATACAGCCCACCGCAACAAAGGGAAAGTTTGCTGTTTGGATATAATGGTTTAAACTGCAATCATCTCCTATGTACAGATGTACAGCTCTCCAGAGCAAAAGATGAATGAGGTTTTGTAACGTGGCGGTTATGGTACTATAAAGCGTTATTGCACATTATTTTGATTTTGCATCTACTTGAGGTCAGCCTAATATTCCCCAGATGGAAAATAATTACCTCCCACTGTTTCCTCATTAAGGGCAAAGCCATCTTGAGTTACTATCCCAACATAAATGCACACTTGTTGATTGCATGAAAAGCATATAGGAACATATTTTACCCTTCTGGAGTTTGATAGCTTCTTTCCATGAGACTTTCCTCCTCCTTGAAAGCAGAAAGGCTGGAGATTGCCCTACTGTGACCTTGAAAGTCTTGCCTTTGTGCCTTCTTGTCTTTCTTGGCTTGCTGCTTCAGCATCCCCAGCTTCTGTAGAGCTCCTCTCATGCTGGTGTCTGAGGCACCTGTGTTGCATGCTGAGACACATAGCATCTGGCCAGCCTTTTTCCCCAAAAATCTCATTTTTTTTCTGATATTGGAACCGAACACTACAGCCACCTTCTCCTACAGCCCAGCTGTCTTTTCCCTTGTCAGCTCAGTGCTAGGCACCTCAGCAGGGTTAATTCTAGTCTGGTAATGGTGCATGCTCAGTATCAGGCATGCCGATAGAAAAAGAAATATTTGTGTCTGTACTACCTCCAAGGAAATGTCTGGAATATAAGAAATGCCTTAATCTTGTGAGTGCAGTACAAATGAAAGGCAATTATTTCAGTTTCCTGTTACGGCTTACTGTTGAACTCAGCCTAGCTGAAAGCTGTAAAAGAGAAACATTTAAATGAGCATAATTTTGTTTGTGCAATTTGTGTAACAATTAAATCATTTAAAAGGAAGACTAAGCTATTTTTTTTTTACCTATATAGGTAAGATTTAATTCCCTCCCAAACCAGTATTTCTTTATTTTATTCTCCCAACAAAATATGTGATTTCTGCCTCATGAGGTTCAAGGAGGCCAGGGCAAGGTTCTGCCACCTGGGTTGGGTTGGCAACCCCTCATCAGTACAGGACGGGCGATGAACGGATTGAAAGCAGCCTTGCAGAGAAAGCCTTGGGGGCTGTTGGTTTCTGCCTTGCCTGCATGGAGGAGGTTGGTGGAGCATGCACGGAGGCTAGACGTGCCCAGGCCACCACTCCCCAGGAGAAGCCTTTATCAGCTGGAGGTCTGGTGGAGGCTTGCCTGGTGCCTGCCCAGCCCCTCACCTACAGCTCTTCTTCCCCAACAGGCGTTGCTGCCCTCCTGTGCCCCACAGCTCACTGGCAAGAGCACTCCGTCATCAGGATGGTCCATCAGGCTCTGACCTGGGCTTTCACAGAATCTTCATGGTTGGAAGGGACCTTTGAGATCATTGAGTCCAACCAAAAAAAAAAAAAAAAAAAAATTAATATCTTCTTAAATATTCTGTCTTTTTATTGTTCTTTATTTGCATTTTTTATTCCTAACGTTGTGATTATTGACTGAATCCATTAACCATGTATCAGACTTGCACTGGCTTGAATATTCCTTTTAGGTTTTGAACTCCTTGATTTTACCAGGCCTCAACATTTTCTGCTGTAAAATACCGATAAAAAACAACCAATGACCATTTAGTGAAAAAAACCAACCACCAACCACAAACAAACCAAACCAAAATCCTTCAAATATTATCTGGTGAATTTGAAATCATTTCACTGCTTTCCAGTGAGACACACTGTTTTTTGAGTCCACCGCAGTACATCCAAACTAACCCTAATTTTTTACTTTAAGGTTTGAAAGTGATTTCCCTGCAGGACGAGCAACTTGTGTCCTAGATCTGTCATATTAATTCTTTCATAGCTAGATTCACTTTCTCCTCTTTTTCTAGAGCTTGCTTTTTATTACATATAATTGTTTACTAATTTGCATTGATGCGTGCTCTATGATAAATGATTCCTTCATATTTGGATTTTGTGATTCACAGATTTCTTATGTTTAATTTTTCCAAGCTGCTTTATTAACTCTAAGCAAATGAGACCTCCTAATTTTCATGCTGCTCCCAACAGTTGTATCACAATTTCATTGTAAACAAGAGTGTCTTCTTAAAAATCTCTCACAGGTTGTCTATGTCCTTAAAATTAATATGTTCATGGTGACACACCCCACTCTCAGGAAAGAGTGGGAATAAGTGATTCAGATTTGTAAATCCCCAACAGCATGGACTAACGTGAGCTAAATCTCAAGGCCCATATAGAAATATTTATTAGTTTCCCAGAATGATTAGTATAGGTCTTAACAAGTCCACAATAATTGTTTAGGTATATAACAATTTATAGCAAGCGGTGAGATATGCATTGTGTTACTTAACAACAGGTATATGACAACTTATGGCAAGTGGTACTTAAAGTCATCACTTAACAACTCTAACTGCTACTAAACAACTCTAAGAGTAAAGGGAAACTGAAGGATAAAGGAAAAGATAGAGAAGAAGACAGATAAAGAGATCGCCGGTCCTGGTTCCAGCATCTTTTTCAGGGAATCCTCATTAATATGTTCATGGTGACACACCCCACTCTCAGGAAAGAGTGGGAATAAGTGATTCAGATTTGTAAATCCCCAACAGCATGGACTAACGTGAGCTAAATCTCAAGGCCCATATAGAAATATTTATTAGTTTCCCAGAATGATTAGTATAGGTCTTAACAAGTCCACAATAATTGTTTAGGTATATAACAATTTATAGCAAGCGGTGAGATATGCATTGTGTTACTTAACAACAGGTATACGACAAATTATGGCAAGCGGTACTTAAGGTCGTTACTTAGCAACTCTAACCATTATTTAACAACTAAGAGAACAGAGAAACCAAGGGATACAGAAAGGAAAAGACAAAGACAAAGACAGAGATAAAGAGATCACTGGTCCTGGTTCCAGCATCTTTTTCAGGGAATCCTCACAGGCATAATCTTCTTTCTTGGAAAAATCTTCCCAGGTACGGTTGTCTTCTTTGTTCCTTCCAGGGGCACTTATTTTCCCCTTCTATGTTTGCTGAATTAGCATGATCCACCCACTTGCCAAGGACAGCCTCATCTCAGGCTTCTCCCTTCTCTCAGGTGATGTGTGGCACGATTTGGGTGGAGAGACGAGTGCCATAGTCATATACATTTAGCATGATCTCTATAATCTTCATTAGCATACGCAGGGTCTGTGCTTTCATATGCATTTCATGGATAATGAGGCAAAGGTCACTTTTCAGACATGATGGCTTTGAATAGAGAGCTGACAGACTCATCACACGTGGTAGAACTATCTTGTCTTCACAAAACAGTCCTCCCACTGCTTTTTAGGCGCCTGTGAGTCTTATCAGTTCTTTGAATGTCAGGCCTGCATGACTTACTTCCTTGTGAGTGTTTGAGGCATCCCATTGAAGGTTTTCTCCCCCTCGTCAGGGAATTTACAAGTTGTCTCTTACACATGGTACTGGGAAGACTGATGCTAATCACCTTAAAACATCTCTTTATTAATACAAAAATGCAGTTTGCACTTCCACCTTCCTGGAAAAACACGTAATGTAATCCCTTGCAATAAGTGATATGCAAAGAATATTCTACTTCTCTGAGCATGAAGTTCAGTTGACTTTGTAGAAATCCACAATCTACAAGGAAAAAGCAAAGCAAATCTTCTTTGCATCTATTAATATCTGATTAACCAGTGGCACTGAAGTACTGGGTCAAAATTGTTTACCCTTTAAAAACTTTGAAAAGGCTCCATGAAGAATGTACTCTTGTATGAAAATCTACATGAAACATTCTTAAAGAGAAGATAAATGGAAGCTCACAGATGCCCTGTAGATGATCCCTCTCTGGGCTAAAACATGCATGTTCCTTATCATCTTATGATGATACTAACTCACTGTTACTAACTTTCTCAGCTTGTATTCATACGATGTGTATATATATACTATAGACCATTTCAGTCTATCTCTTGCTCTAATAAAATATCAAAAAATATTGTTGTTCACTTTCATGGTATTAATCATGTATAAAGGTGTACTGGCTCATTAGGGCTAGTCCTCAAAAGATGAAAGAAATGTCTTATTTTGGTGCAGTAAGGAAATGTTAACTTAACAGAAAGAGAAAGAAACATTTAGAAAGAGATAAGAAAGATGTGATGATATGGCTTCTGGCTGGGGGGAGATGATCTTGTGGTATTAAAGATGAAAGCTGAAGAAACAGTAGACATTTCCTGAGTAGAAATTTAACTTGTAGATGAGGGAGAATAGGTGTTCACTAATCAGAACAGTCAGTAGAAATTAGCATGATATCTCACACCAGCATGATATAGAAAATCAGAATTTAACATTAAATGAATGTTGATTAAAAAGTGAGAAACTAATTGCAATGAAAATAGAAGTCCCTTCTTCATCCATGGAACGTAAGCACCACAAAAATTAATTATTAAAAAAATTTCAATCACTGAACTTGTTAATATGCCATAAATGGTATGCAGCTTCTCACTCAGAGCAAAGAGTGTTTGACTTTCTTTATCAGTTCAGTATTATCTTTTCTTGTATAATCACTAAGAACAATATTGATGGCACTGAGGAATGTATTACAAATTTTTTGTGACGTTGAGGCCACTTACTCATGGCAAATGGGAACACAAAGCTCTAGGATAAGTGCAAACTTTCAAACACTAGCTCTTTACTCCCACTGGGGGAAAATGTGTACAGTCTATTTAAATAGCACAGCTATTACACTATGTCTAATTTATTAATCATAATTGAGGTGCAATATGCTGCATTATTTAAGGCTTTTCTACATTTCTACTTCTACAGTTATTTCAGTTAGATTCATAACTGTTGGCATGTGGAGCTGTCATTCTAATTAGAAGGGGAAATACTGATGGCTTAGTTCATTCTCTGACAATCAGTATTTAATTAGCAACATGTCAAACCCCAAATTTCTGTAATTAAATTTTGTGTGGGTAAGATGACAATACTATTCCATACTGATAGGACTATATGTATTAAAATAGTAAGACACATGAGCAGAAATGTACAAAAAGGCTGTCACAATGCATTCAGACAGCCAGTTTCCCTTTTAATATATACCCAGTTTCAAAGAAATCTAAATAATTATTTTCTTTTTAAAGGCTCTAGTTTTCTACCTTAACCTAGTTTCTTACCCGCTGTATTAAAAAAAAAAAAATAAAAATCCCAAAATATTACGGTGTAAAGTTATCTCATTATGAGATGTCAAGCACATTCAGCTCCTTCAGTGCCTGTGTTTTGTGAAATTTGGAGCAGAGTTAATCTTCATTCACATTCCCCTGTAGGGGAGTTTGGAATAGCCGGTACAGAAATGTAATCTGCAATATTTAGAACAGGAGGATAACAATGTTCCTGAAGGAACTTTGGAAAATCTTGTGCAATTGTCTCATCTCTGTTGAAACGGTTTTCAAAATTTCCACTAGAACCATTATTGCAGAACAAAAAATGAAAGTTGGGCAATCCTTAGCTCCTGAATATCTCTGAGGTACTAAGCAATTCCAATAGTATTCCTCTGGTTTTCTTCAACCTGCTGTCTCTGGTAACCAAGTAGAATGTTTAGGAATATTTATTTATTAGGAAAGTGATTCTGCAACAGTACGTATGACAGGCGAAAGAGTATATGCATGGAAGACGAGAGAGAAGATAGGATTGAGAAAGGCACACAACTGCAGTCAAACAAAGTTTTTAACATAGAAAATACTTTTAACATTGCTATGTTAAGAATGTCTAGCATATTATCAAATATTAAACATAATAGTTTTAAATAAATCACTTTCCCAGGTAGAAAATACAGTCAGTACTTTCTTGAACATAATTGAAGGGTAAAATTATTTGCTAATTAAAAGTAAATTAAGATATATTTTTTAAAGCTAATAGCTGCCCTTATGTTCGCCTAGAGACTGTGGATTTGTTCTTCATTCATGGTTTCTTATTTTTATTTATCTTAAAAAAAAAAGACTCTTGCTCCCATGTAAGTTTACAGTCTTTCCTATTTGATTGAATTCTCACAGCTTGATTTTAACCCTTTTGAAATATTAAAGTTGTAAGCCCTGAAGACTCTTAACTTTACAGGTGGTAGCAAGTTAAGCCTCCTTCGTCCTCCGCATTTCTCTACTATATTACCACCAGGCAGGATATAATCACTGTAATTCCTTCAAAGACAGCAGAGAAGATCAGATATTGCTTTTCCTGCAATAACTCTGCAAATCCGATGTGTGAGATTTGAAATTTACTGAGGCCACAGTTGCACATGCACCAAGGTCAATACCAGCACTATATTAGAGCTCTGGATCAAGGGTTACCCTTGTCGAAAACAGTGAAGGGTCCACTATATTGCAATGGAGCTTTTTGCTTCGAACTGATAGGGAAATTAGATTTACTCTTTAGGAGTGTATTAGTATCTGTAGTACAATATTATGACCAGTTGTTGTGTACAGAAATAAAATTATTTAGGGCTTAGTGCTTTGTCTAGAGTGGGACCAATTCTGAAGTGCAAATCTGTTCTTTAGCAGATTTCTAAAATCATGTTATGATGATGCATTTGTGGGGTGGATTTATAGAAACATAGCACCTAGATGGATTTTAGATTCAGGCTTTCTAGATTTTTTACCCAGCTTTGCAAACTACTTTCTTGGAAATGCATTTAAATTAGTTGAAACAAGTTTCTTGGCTCCCTCCATTAACAACTCCATAAGTTATGCTTAAGGTTCTGGTTTCATGTGCAAATGCTCAGAGTCCCTCATGCATCTCTCTGAGTGTTTTCAGAGTATCTCCACTTTTTGATGCATTTCAAACTCTTCTTTTGAACCTAAAGTACAGAAACTGGAAAAAATATAAATTGCTTTGTTAACAGGTAACCTTTAACCTGGATGTCTCAGAATCTGGATGTGAGCTGGTCTCATGCAATGAGCTACTCATTATCCCCTGCCACGCTCAGATGAAGCAAGAGTCTTTCCACCTCTGACTTTTCTTCCTCTAGGTTTTAGCATGGTATCCAGACTCGTATGAAAGAGACTGAAAAAACACAGGAATCAGAGAAACAAGACCATCATCTTAAGGTTGAGAGAAATTGCCTGTAAGAGAATATTTTATCCTTTTACTGACATCACAGCACTTGCAAAACAGAGAAGAGACCTTTGGGGTGTTTTTTTTGAGACACAAACTATAATCAGAATTGAATCCCAAATTTGTATACGATTATCCCAAAGGCTGGCTGGTGACTCTATCTGATGAGGGTCCCATTTTGCTCTACTGATTAATACACATATAAAGTACTTATTTATCTTTTCGTCTTGGAAATACAAGAAAGAAGTGACAAAATCAGATGTTTCATCATGTGGAAAAGAAACAGAAACAGAAAAATGAGCTCCTGAACCTGATCATCTTGTCTTTGAAGAGAAAAAAGATAATCAAAATCAGAAATTACTCTCTATGTTCCTGACCTGAAAAACTAACTGCATGACTGCTTCCCCCTCTGTTGCCAAGATCAAAGCTGTTACCACACCTCACTGGATGAAATCCAAACAATGGAGTAAGAAATGCTTTGTATTTTAATGATTTTTAAAATATTGTCTATTCGATAACAGTATGCTTTACATTCAGACTATTCTCCCACACTCTTCGCACCCCTGCCTAAATTACTATTCACCTCATTTATAACTTTCAGTAATTAAAATATCCATAGATGACAGTAGCGTATTCTCAAATGCTGTATCCTAGTTGCTGAATTTTTTCTTCATAGTACTTTGGTGCACAAAAATAAAGGTCGTCTCTTGATATTTGCCTCCCTAAACCCATATAAAACAATGCAAACATCATCTACAAATTATTTGCTTTCCTTTAGAGAACGTATCTTCTTAATGTCATTGAAAATTGCAGAAACCAAAGAAACATTTGAGTGGGAATCCTGACAGATTTGTATAGTGTGTCTCCCTGGCGTATGTTACGTACTACTTGGCCAATGGTGAGGATGCTGCTTCTGCTTCCTGAAATACAACTTCTGCACTACCCCAGGGATAGGATGGGGGAGAAAAGTCTGACTGGCCCTTGATAGCTATTTATAGATAAGAGTAAAAATTGCTTTTTTTTTTTTTTTTTTAAATTCCTCCCGATATTAGTTTTTCTGAGGTAAGCCTTACATAATGAGGGTGCATATTAAGATATAATGAAGGACAGTGCCTTGACACCAGATGCGTATGAATGCAGAAATGCTGCTCTAGAAAGGGAGATTTTCCATGTGCAGGATGGTTTTATCACTCATTCAATTGCAGCTGTGTTAGGCCAGTGATGAAAATCTAACCTGCTACACTTCATTACCAGGGAAAGCTGAATGAAAGCGGTACCGTTTTCAACTCCCTGTTTATTTATGCAACGCGTTTAGGTGTTGCATCTGCACCACCACACACATATTTGTGACAGATTCCTTCCCAAGCAATCTGTATTCCATGAAATCCGAACTTCCATAATCTGAACTTCCATGAAATTCTGCTGCCTGAAGCTGGAGACTGTCTTTAAACTGCAGGATTTTTATTACTGTGATATTTACTGTCTGGCCTTTCGAAAAAAAAATAAGACAGTTGCACTGTTACCACCCAGAGGAATTTTATTGTAAATCAAATGATTAAAACCTGTGCTTTTTGGAGTGTGAGTCAGGCCTTTCTTCTTCCTACATCAATTATTATGTGATTTGTCTGACTATTGTCCCAGTTGTCTGTAGAATAGGACTCCACTCTTTATATGTTAGATTACAGGGAACAATCTTTTGTGAGCTCTTAATTAAAATGCCAGCTAGGTCTAATTTATACATAAGTCTAAGCTATAAAACTCAGCTCCAGGTTTCAACTCCTTCCTTCCTTTTACAGAAGTATTTCCTTGAACAGAAATAAAGACATTTACTAGGATTCAGACTTAGGATTGGCCAAGTATATAAAGAAGGCCCAGCTGTGAAATTTTAGTCTGAGTTCATACCACAAAAACCTTAGGTTGGCAGACTTCAAGGTGGTTTTTGGATATAGCACTCCAGATTTTGTTCTTGTCTAAAAAACCTCCACCCCCACAAGTCTTCCTAAACTACAAACAAACAAAAAAAAGAAAAAATCCAAAACCCCAAAACCAAAAACCTTTTGCAATATTTTTCACAATGTAGTTTCAAATTTTAAATTAAAATTCTCTCTATTGATATCTAAGAAGTTTATTTAGTTTATTTACTTTTAGAAGTTTATGCTAATTTAAGATAAAATAAGCTATGGTAAAAGATCACAGAATCATAGAATCATCTAGGTTGGGAGGGACAGATAATACTGGAAAGAATATTTGAGGAGAGAAATTAAAAAGGGCAATTGTTTTAGGAAAAAAAGTGATCAAAAAAGTATAGTCATGGTCTGCATATGGTTCATCACCAAATTGCATTTCGAAGGCAAGTAAGTATTGTGGACTATCCTACCCTTAGCAGCTACACTGAGTAGCTCTGTAATCCTCTCTCCTGCTAATGGTCAGTTCTTAACACATTATTAATCATCACTGCACGTATTTTCACCTATTGCATGCTATTTTTTAGCAATCGTATACTAAACTATCTGTGAGTGTAATCCCAGTAGTTTGTCATTAGCAGTGATGAAGGTGGTCCTGGAATGGTTAAACTGCAAAGATTGGTCCTCTGGTTTAACTGCCAGTTGGTCCTCTTAATCTCCAGTTTTCCATGATATGCCTGATGTTCTCACTCTATTTCCTCCCTTCTACAGTACGGATTTCAGCTGTTCCTGGTATTGCTTATCTTGTTTTTGCTTTTGCTGACCGACAATATCTTGCATCTGTCTTGCTCTCTGTCTTTCAACTCCTTCTCTACTTGGCTACCCTCCCCACACAACTACACACATTCTTGCACTGTTAGTGGTCACAGCACTCACAAGCTTACATTAAATGCCTATTAAAAAATATTTGCATAGTGCTTGCACCATGGGTACTCTATTTTAGCATGCTTATATGTGGGTTCAAGGCAAGCCATTATTAATGGCTTTTGAGTTGGGAAGTCATTGTGCCTCTGTACTTGGCTTTGGTGAGGCCTCACCTCGAGTACTGTGTTCAGTTTTGGGCCCCTCACTACAGGAAAGACATTGAAGTGCTGGAGCGTGTCCAGAGGAGAGCCACCAAGCTGGTGAGGGGTCTGGAGAACAACTCCTATGAGGAGAGGCTGAGGGAACTGGGCATGTTTAGCTTGGAGAAGAGGAGCCTGAGGGGAGACCTCATTGCCCTCTACAACTAGCTGAAAGGAGGTTGTAGAGAGGCAGGGGTTGGCCTCTTCTCCCAAAGGAATGATGACAGGACCAGAGGTAATGGTATGAAGCTGCGGCAGGGGAGATTCAGATTAGATATTAGGAAGAATTACTTTACTGAAAGAGTGGTCAGGCACTGGAACAGCCTGCCCAGGGAGGTGGTGGAGTCACCATCCCCGGAGGGATTTAAGAAACGGGTAGACATGGCTCTTCAGGGCATGCTCTAGTGCCCAAGATTATTGGTTTGTGGTGGGGTGTAGTGTGTGGGGTTGTGGGTGTGGGGTTTAGTTGGTGGGTGGTGGTTTTGGGTTTGTTGTTTTTGTGTTGGTTGTGTGGTAGGTTTTTGTTTTGTTTTTTTGGTTTTTTTTTTTGAGGTTGGTCTTGATGATCTCGGAGGTCCCTTCCAACCACTAAGATTCTGTGATTCTGTAATACTGTCCACCATTATTAGTGCACTAATAAATCACAGAGGTGTCACAAGCACCTGCATTGGCTACAGTAAGTTCAAAGGGTTCTGGCAAATCACAGATTATTTTTGCTTTTTTAGATTTTTTCCTCTGAAATATTCTTATGGACAGTGTATATTCACCCATCCATCCCAGTCAGCAGCCCCTGTGTGGGAGAGATGAAGATATAGTCATTCTGCTTCAGAGATTCCCAAACTGTTTAACAGATTCTGAATCATTCTTGCTCACGGGGAACTGGGTTATGTTTTCTTTCTTATGCAAGCATGTTGCCAGGAAATAAACCCTACTTCATAATTCATGTTTTCAAGTGGCATGATCATACCTTCCATACACTGCAAATTAAATTATATGGTTATAGTAAAAATATTCTCTGTGTGTACACAGATAATTGTTACAGGTGACTCAGGCAAGTATGAGATAATTAATAACAAGAGCTAAAGGGAATAGTAAATATTAAATGTATGGCGAAAATAACCATCCAAGAATGCCAAAGAGCTAGAAACTGATGAACTGAATGAAAAAAAAAAAAAGTTAGGATTAATTAAGATTTGTATGGAAAAACTTCTGGGTGTTTGGAAAAAACTTTGGATACATGCTCTCATTTCTGGACTCAATATGCTCTGTGTGAAAAAGAAAGTAGCAATGGTCAAAAATATGGGGAGGTGAGGCAAATGGGAAAAGAAACTTGTTTGCATCTTAATTTTACCCAGTTTATCCATAGCTGGGTGTAGTATCTGTTTTTGGTTAACGCTGAGATTGCTGATTCTGGCATAAAATATACTGAAAATACCAATTTTTTCATGGCCATTAAAAGAGAACAGAAGAAAACTGTCATCTGATGGATCTACGCATGAACACTTCACATTTTCATGAGTAATTTTTTTGTCTTACCTTACTAATTCTACATTTGTAATTGAGTGACTGAGACTTTTCAAAGTAGGCTACTGAAATATCATATCCAGCACTTAGTGAGATCAGTAGTTGTTGAATTGTTAAATTCATGCCTAGCAAATAGTAAAACAAGTAAAAAAACTAAACAGAGAAACACATGAACTAAACAAAAAGAGATGCAGCACCTGGCTTCCAAGCTGGCCCTCCAGAAAATCAAAGAAAAGCAAACAAACAAAAAAGCTCAAACCCATGTAAAGAGATGGAACAAAACAAAAACCATAAGCCTATACATGTCTTTTACAAAGCAGATAGTTCCTTACAGCTGTGCTTTCCACTTTACAGGCAAATAAGCCTGTAGTGAGAGCTAGAGAGACTCCCATTTGGTGTAGTTTTAGCACTTTTCCAGGTTTCATTCACCGAGACAACATGTTTCAGTGGTTCCTTAAAAAAAAATAATTAAAAAAAGTGGGGCAGCATAGCACAACAGAGCAATGGGTGCAATATGAAGATATCAGCTCCACCTGCTGCTTTTCACCCTGTTTGCAAAGCACATTTTGGTTTCTCTCCTAAAAGATATGAGAATCTTTTATCTAGACTTTTATCCCAAACATAGGTTGTTTTAAACATTCATTTTCTCTCTTTCATGCTTCATTATAATGGGATTAGTACGCATTTTTTTATATGTATAGTTATTACATATGTGGAAATAATATGTAATATATGATTATATACTGTATGTTTAATTATTATGCATGTATGTTACACTATAGACTACACAGCACTGTTAAGGAGATTTTGAGAGTGGGGCCCTGGAGTTATTGATGGCCTACAGCACGGTTGTTTATGCAGTCAATGATCGGCTGCTTCTGTCCCATCTTATGGTTCTAATGTAGGTTAAAACAGAAAAGATAGAAGACAGGGAAAAGAAGCCTTAAGTTCTGGGTCTTTTAGCCTTGAAAATTTTCCCATTCAGAACCTTTTGCCACATAACTTAATTTAGCATCAAGATGTGAGAGTTTTTAATTGGGCTTTTTTGTTGTTGTTGTTCTGTACTGTTTGAAACTTTCTACTTCCAAGCTTCTTTTTTTTTTTTAATAGACCTTCAATGAGTCAAGTCTTAACAGGACCGTTATGTTCTTTTTTAATAACATTGAGGTCTTGAGAGAACAACACTGCTCCAAGGGATCATCTTTTATTGAAAAACACCAAATACTACATGAAATGTTTAACAACGTTAATGCCACCTACAGCAGGATAAGATATGTTTCATATGCAATTAAGACAAATTAATCCATTACCATTTAGTGTCGTGTTCCTCATCCACTACACATAAAATATTTCTTTATACATAATTTTACATACATACATACTTTTTACATACATATTTTTAGGCTTTTAAAGGCTTTTACATACATATTTTTAGGCTTTTAGACTTTTAAGCTTCTTTTAAGTGCTGCAGCTAGCTTCAAAGATGTTATTTTTCCAGAACAAACAGGTAGTATAAAAATAAAAATAAACTTTTTTGGTAAAAGTTTTACTCTTCTAAAAAGTATCTATTTCCACTGAGATTTGTTAGCAGTGGGAGACAGGAAGTTTCTACACTCTTTAAAGCACCTTAAAAGTGCCTGTGCCAGACAACGTAACTTCTTTGCCATGTTTTAGGCTGTCGAGCTACTCTCCTCTGCAGTAACTTCCTATTACATAAAAGAAAGTTGTTTGTTTTCCTTTCACACATGCAACCGACAGCAATATTTCCATGCTATAGCTGTGTTTTGATTCCTACCTCTTTTGCTTTACACACGAGTGCATTATCTTGCAGTAGGAATTCACCTTGAAATACTTTTTTCAAACTTTCTAAATAGAGTTCAGTATTTTGCATGTATGAAGGGGGAAAAGAAAGGATTTCTTAATTACACCAGCAAAACATTTCTTCTTGTCAGAAATTTTCTTTTTGTTTCTTCGTTTCTTTTCTTGGAAACACATAAAAATAAATTTACCTGACAAAACCAATCCGGATCTAGTTTGTATGTTAATGAACATAACTGTATGGAGCTATAGGAACTCCCACTTTGCCTGTTAGCTATATGAATTCTAACAGCTATAAAAACTTCACCCTGAATGCTAACCAAAGCTTTATTAAAAATAACTTTTTCAATAAGTATTTTTCTTTGTTCAAAATATACTATTTTTGCTTGCTTATATTTTTTTCCTTTACTTGTCTAGGAAAGGGTTTTTTGAGCAGAAGAGGAGGTTTTCCTGAGATTTCCTTTATTTCTACTGATTTTTGTCTAGCAAAGTAATCCTCAGATTATTTTTTTTTCCCCAAGGACAGATTCTCCCGGGCTTTTCTCCCTTTATATTAGAGAAACTTCTTGATGGTTTAATATTTTTGTCTGGATTGAGACACATTTTTTATGCACACGCTCAATATTTCATCACAGAAGCTGTAAATTTAGGAGTACATAATTTACCTAAAATCAAAGAGGCTGATAGCATTTTTTATGGGTGCGACATCTGCCAAGCTCCTTACCATCACACTGCAGTTCTCCATAACAGTTCATGAGGAAAAAAAAAAGAAGCTTTAGGGGTGCAAAAGTTATCCAGAGTAGAAGAGTATAGTTGTTTCACTGGGGATTTAACTAGGAGAAGAGGCTAAAAAACTGTAAAGGTCCCACATTACCTTGTGGCCAGGTTTGCAATACAATTTTCTTAAAGACTAACAGTTTTTTGGAAAGACTGACCCAAGCCAACTTCCAAAACAACATTCAGGTGCTCGCTGTGATTTCTCAATACACAGCTCAATAAACACAACACTAAGATTTTGGATGTTGCCTGCAGGTTATATTGCTATGGGATAAAAATACTTTGACATGGGGAAAGCAGATTGAGAAAAAGTAACATGGGTATCTTCCTCCATCTTCAGTCCTCACCACAAGATAGCAGGGACAGATTTGACTTTGTAGGTTTGTACCCACTCAGTGCACACTGTGCTTAGCAATAGCCTGTAGAAGATCTTTTGATCTATGCTAGTTAAAGCCAAATAAAATAATAGAAGGAAGTAAAAATCATGTACATTACTCTGCTGCATTGACATAAATCCAAAAAGCCTGTAATTATTCAACATTCAGACAACAATCACTGCAAAACATTGACTGCTGAGGTGAAGGAAGCAGAAGCAATATATCAACTTTTGGTAGTCAAAGCCTTTCCTTTGTATCCCCAAATCAAAATTTATGATCATCAGTTAGATGGAAAGTGATAACCAGGCATTTGAAAGATTTGAAACAATATCATTCTTCTGTATGATGCTGTGGGGTTTGTCGGTTATGACTCTCTAAAGGTACAGGATTTTGGGAACTGTGACCATCTGGATACTTTTTGGCACGTTTGTTTCATTTATTGATTCATGCAGGTATGTTCAAACAAACAAAAAAACCCCAAACCTCTAGCGAAATCTTGGCAAGTTTATTGATGAAGATTTTAAGCTACTGATATATATGAATATGTTGCATGTAAGCCATTATTTTTTCATTGATTTCATTGAACAAAGAGAATAGGCAGAACAAAGCGGCAATTAAATGGATTTATATGTGGCATTTTTCAAAGTTACCACAAAGTGGTAACTATCTGGATTACTAGCAGTTGGAATTTTTAGGTAAAAATGGAAATATTTATTTTTTAAATGTCTAATAATCTCTCTTTTTGATATTGTATTATTTTAAGTCCAAAGTATGGAGGAAATCATAGTTTGATCCAGATAAGTCAAAATGAGATTTAGCAATCCAGCTACTATGTGTTTGCTACATAACGGTCCATTAACATCTATTATTTACAAATGAATTAATATATTTTTTACATCTGCAGTATTTTCTCCTTATGTTATTTGCCTTTATAACTTGATATACCGACTGTCCTACATGCATCCCTTTTCTTAATTTATAGATTTCATTGCATGTATCCCATACATTGCTATTTCATACACACGTGTTTAGTTTTAAATGAACATCTTAATATAAGAACAAAGTTTTACTTACAGTGAGGTTTTTAGCAAAAAATGGTGACACACCATCTCTTCCCTCCTAGGTAAATTGAGTGCATATAATGTAAGTGTGACTCAGGTATATATGAAATAGGTAGAAATTATGTTAAGCTGACAATATTTTCCTGTGAATTTTAAAAGGGTTATTGCATGCATTTAGCTAGCACCTATGCAACTACATCAATAAAGAGATTTTAAAAACCCATCTAAAATATCCTGTGGAGGGCACTAAATGCCGGGGGACCACAAGACAGCTTTCACTGTGTCTCTGAGCTCACATAAAGCTCAACATTTCAGAGAGAATGTGTCGAGATATAGAACACCATTTTATGCACAGAATTGCTGCAGAGCAGCAGGTGTGGGAGTCTATAATGGCTTTTGTCCCATGGTGATGGAGTGTTGCCTTTATTTGACCCTAGAATCCAGTACCTCTCTTGTACTTCATAGAGACATTTTGCACAAGATAAAATGCTGCGAAATCCTACCAGACTTTATGTTTGCTTTGTATTCACGTGTACGATCATACTTCTGCAAAAACCAAGGTGTGTGCTATGCTAAATTCGAAATCTGTTGAAGACAATTGAAAGGTACCTTACTATCTTCAACGTAGTGTCCCACGCCAGCAATCTCCAATGCCATTACATACACATGTATACATATGCATGTGTACAATGGCAACAGAGCATAGTCTGACATCGAAATAGAAAGAGAGTTAGAAACCACATAGTGTCATTTCTATCTAATTCTCAGATAAAAAAGATTGTACTCCCATAGAACTTTTTGACTTTTTGTGACTTCCCAAGCCCACTTTTTTTGTTTATCTACCTTTAATCCACAGCTTTAGTCCAACTACCAGGTTACTGTCAACAAAACGGAGTTTGGATATCCCTAAAGTGAAAATTCACTATCATGGATGAGGTTTCAGCAAGAGTTTATTGCAGTATCACTACCCCAAGTACCATTGACTCTCCCCTTTAATTTGTGGGGGGATGGCATACGGTGCCCTTGATGCCACCTCGCTTGGCTCATTTCAGTATCTCACATGGATTCACTCATAGAAAAAAAGCCTCTGGTGTCTAAGGTAAGATGGACAAGCATGAATTACTCTTTGTGCCCCTTTCTGTGAAAAATATCCCATGAGTTTACAAGAATGAATCTAACCACTGATGAACAAAATACCACGATAATAGCCTCACAACGCTGGTTCGTGTATTTTGGAGGGAGGGGGACCCTAAATTATTTATACAATGAGGAATAATACTTCTAGCAAGCAAAGTGATATTGTGGAACAAAAAAAAAAATCACATTTCCAACTTAATTTTATTCATTAACGTAAATTTATATTAACTAATTTACATATATTTCTTTTTCATTCTAGCTGTTCCCAGTCTTTAATTAGCTTAATTTAACCAGAAATCTCTAGATAGGTCACAGCTCTCGAGTTTAATAAAAAATGAGTGAAACAGGCTTAATAGAAATTCATAAGTTACTGATGTTCTTTGGAGTAATACATACATTATTTAGTTCTGAGTAATGCTCTACACATTTAACCATATTTAGGCAACTAATTGTACTAGATATAAGGTCCCTGTGTGAGTATCTTTCAAGATACAACACAGTTACTCACTTAACCCACTGGATTGCTCACTAAAGCAAAATCCAGCTCCTGGATATTGATTACATATATTAACAGTTTTAATGACAGAAGAATGCTGCATAGAATAAACTCAAAAATCCCTAATTACTTTTACTGTTCCCTGAACTGCTGTAAATGAAGGTGAAGAGATAAAGGGACGATTTCTATAAATTATGTTATAAAGCGTTTTGAAGTAACTAATTTATTTGTTCAGTCACTCAGGATATTCTGTCTTGCTGCCAATAATTTCAGTAGGAGTTAGGTATGCCTCCATTCTGAAAATAAGATCCTCTCCCTTTTATCTTTTATGACTTGTTTTACACTGAGAAAGCTCTAACAGCGAAGTATGCAAACTCACTAGTGAGGTATCACTACAGAACTAAATTAGGCAAGGCAAGGAAATGTGATATACTCCAGAGTGTATGATCCAGATTAGCTTAAAAGGGATCTTTGTTTAGAATTTTGCTTCCTTTCTCCCCAATATTTCATTGCATTAGACTTTGTTCTGGGCAAACAAATCAAACTGAGACACTGAAAACCTAGAGAGGGGAAATGGTGGTATTCTAAGTGGAGACAAGGATAGAGACACCAAAAAAAAAAAAGAAAGAGATAACAAAAAAAAAAAATTTGTGAGGAGCATACTTGCAATTGCAAATTTGAAATTGTGTATTTTGATCAGTCCTGCTAGCTGTCACGCTATTCACAGCTTAAGCCAAGAGAAGACAGTATCATAAAACAGTTCTCAAAACCCCTATAAGCTAGAGTGGATCTATCCACTATTAAATTATTTCTCCTGTTATTAAAACATTGGCACATAGAAATACCAAAAGAGAAGCGGATCTCTTAACTCTTACGTTTTTTTCCAAGCATTTTTTTAAAAACAGCTCTAGCCACTATCTCTTACAGTTTAAACAGTTCACTCAGAAAACACATGAAAAAAGATTTATATTCTTCTCAGTTGAGAAATGGAATTGGCTTGTAAGGCATCAGAGAATGTCATGACTTTAGGTCTAGTGACTACCTTCACTGCTTCAGGTCTAGTGACCCAAAGAAGGTCAGTGGTAGAACCAGGGAACCAGTTCACATAGTCATATCCTAAATTTGATGTTGGAAATACAAACTGATTCTTGTCTCCAATTAATGTAGCTTTATTCTTTTCATTTTCACGTGCTTCTTCTAATCAATCCTAAATTGGAATTTTCATTCTGAACTTGAGAAATTACTCTCATTTCCTTTTCTAAAATACATTGGAACTGCTAATAAGAAATGTGGTAATTGTATATGTACATTTAGATTTCCTTTCATTTCGTTCTTTAGCGGGAAACTTCAGGTGAAATTCATCTTCCCTATCTTTAGAAGTCTATGCGCTATAACATAAACCTTAACATCTGAACTGGCTGTTTAAGGCTGCATCTTCATTAATGCCTTAATTCAAAGCAATATTGTTGCTCTTGGGTTTTGGGTCAGTATCTTGAAAATAGTGGGCACAATAGCAGCTGAAGAGATTTGGCACATCAAATGAATCATTCAGTCAACACCAAAAAAGGATTTTACTTTTATTACAAACTTTTAACACATTTCTTTGTGAAATCAGTATACTATACTGGATCATCCCTTGATCATTATATCATTACGAAGACTGGAAAAAATGATGCCTTGTTATGATAATGCATTTTAGTCCTGGCAAAGAAGAAATCTAGACAGGGTGATGAAGTAATATTTGATTTCTCTTTTAGTTATGAGTTTATTGCTTATTTTGCTGGAATGAAAAAACCCCAAGCTGTCGTCTACAAGGGAGGCACTCCTTTTCCTAACATTCCTGTGGCCTCTCCTCTGCATCCATTCCACCTGTAATTAATCCTTCCTGAATGCATAGCATCACAACTGTAGGCAAAGCTCTATACAACATTTAAACAGCCTGGTAATTAATGAAAATAATCTTCCCAATACATCTTATCATTTGCCTTTTACATGGCTTCATCAAAGTGGTAGATTGTAACAGTCATCAAAACAGGAGATAGGCAAAATCCTACAAAACAAGTGTTGCCAATGCATCTGTTTTAGCCCTTACTGTTGCCAGGAATGTGCTATGAAGGGTTATAAAACAAGCATAAAAGCTGTTGTTCCTATGGGTAGACCAGATGTACAAAATAATTACTTTTATTTTTGTGACAATATGGGATGGAGATTAATAGAAGTTCCATAAAATAATGCTGATAATTCTTTGTTTTCTATTAGCAATAGCACATGAGTGTGCACGTATGTATATGAGTTAGGGAAGAATGAAAGATGGGGCAACTGATTTGATCATTAAGCTAAAGCATCTCATAAATGCAATTGCAACAATGACCTAAAGCTACTTCAGAGCTAGTTTTTTTTATGAGAGTGATTTCAACTCAGCTCTTCAAACGTACACATTCATTATGTTTTGTACATTTTTTTCAATTTTTAAGTGAATAATACATTATTTATTAATTTCATGGCAAGAGTAGTAAAAAGGATAATACTATTTTAGTTTATTTAGTACATGGCAAAGGGAGCTGAGAATGTTTGGAACCAGCTCAAATCAGATATTTTGAATCAGTATTCCGAAGGTCAGCAGCAAGACGAAAAAGGGGGGAAAATATTCATAGAATCTGAACTGGAAGAATAATAGTCAGTCAGAAACAAAGAATAAAATGTGCTTAAAGATAAAACAGGTTTGCTTTTGGTGGGAAAAAAAAAATATCCATCCTGCAGGTACTTTTTGCCACTTAAAAAGAGCTAAATTTAGGCATTCTTTTATCTACATCTGGGATTTTTTTTCAGCTAAAGTGACGCTACCAGTTCTGTGAGTAAACAAACAAAAAGAAAAGAAAAACAATTTTAAGAAACCAAACTTGACCAGGAAAAAATGTGTCCTGGACATCGTTTACATCACAGGAAGCAAACAGAATTTCATGGGCTGATACAGCTCTAAAGTGCATCCTTAAAATTCAGAGCCTAAGTATGGGTGGTACTAATGGAACTGAATCTAACCTAACCGTGTCAGGTGGAGAGGATATGTTTTCACTTTGTGCTTTGCTGGGCTACAGGCAGAGAGACCTCAGCAACCTATAAAATGTAATGTGTCTTAAAAAAATAAATCAATCAGTGTAACTGTATTAGTAAATATTTGATGCAGGAAGAGTTCAGAGGCTCACTATATATTGGCATTAAGTATATATAATGGCATTGCAAGTGGTGGTGAAAGTAAACTTGAAAACGTTCAAAGCTACTGGGGTATTTTTTTATTTAATACTTTCATGTTAGGAGCAGAAACAAAGTTTAGTGTTATGTTAGAGACCAGTCCTAGGTGCATATTGATCTACACAAGCTATTTATAGGTTTTAGGTTTTCTGAAAAGGCAGCACGCTTTTTAGCAGAGCACACTACCAAGGAAAAACATCACATCATTTGTATTTGTAACAATAAGAACGATCACTGAAGCAGCATCAAACATTTACAGTCCCCCTTTCTGTCTAGTGTTTTATCAAATGATTTAAAAATAACTCATGTAACTTAATTTCTCCATTAAAAAAAGAGATTTATGTTGCTCTTTAAAGTTTCTAGCTGCAAGATATGATTGCAATATGTTTTGTTACATGAAGCAAAATAATTGATCAAACCTACAGAGTTCCAAAGAGCTATCAGTCACACAAACACTTAAGTGGGGAAAAACCCCCACAAATTCACAAGGTCTAAGTTATGCCTGTACCTTGTACGAGATGAACAAACTGATGATACAAACGATTGCAAACAAAACTATATGTTAAAAAAATAAAAAAAAGGTAAACGAAATTTTTTTCTTTCTTTGTAACAAATAATATCTGAAGGCAGCAGAGAAGACAACAAAAGGGATACAGTTGAAATCAGGCGTATCTGTAAAAATTATGTAGAATCATCAAACCAGGACACTTAACAATTTGCATTTAAATTAAATACAAATTTCTGGCAATCAGCAGAAAACACACCACAGTAATTCAGGGTTCTAATGACATCTGCAGTTAGTTTTAAGTGGTTACTTGTACACATAGTGTCTTAAATTCATGTTAAGCGCTATAGTCTCTCCATCATTTCCAACAGATTTGGGAGACTTATTAGGAAATGTTTAGAGCACAGAATGGTTGAGGTTGGAGAGGACCTCTGGAGGTCATCTGGTTCAACTTCCCCCTGCTCAAACAAGGCCACCTAGAGCTGGCTGCCTGGAATCATATCCAGACAGTTTCTGAATACCTCCTGTTTCTACCCACAGAAGCACCTGATCTGCAAAGTACACTTTGCATTAAGTAGAGTATGGAACGATTATATCTTTATTAGTGAATCATCAGTCATTAGTATTTCTATCAAGACAACATGTGAAGTATTTCTGGAAAAATCCCTCAGACACTATCACTGTTGTTGGCAGAACTATACACATATATAGATAGAGATGTAATAGTGAATAACACCAACGTATGTATTAGATGGCTCTGTACTTTCCCATTTCCTGGCAAAGGTTGTCTGTTCTGCCTGCTGATGTCAGGAAGTAGAATATGGCAGGTTTTAAGCTTATATTTATATATAGTTAAAACATATTTCTTATAGCTACAGAATTCATTCCGGTCCTGACTCTGTGTGCAAATGCCCTCAAACACTGGCACCTGGCAAGGTCTCCTTAATTTCGCAGACTTGCAACCTTGTCAAAGCCCTCTTTCCTTTTCCAAGTCCCTCTCCTTCATTTTCGTAATTGCTTGTCCAGAGAAAACTGAATGCAAAGTCAGGAAATTAATTTAGATACGGTGCCCTGATCTGCATTTCTTTAATTTGGGCTGATGTACTCAATTACGGGTCACTTTTAGAGATATTGGACCAGAAGTGTGTAACTCGGGAGGCCAAGAGCTGAACCTCACGAAGAAGTAGTTTGATCTGCCAAAACAACAGAAGCCATTCTGAAGGATTTATCTGCATGTGTGAGCCGATGCAGGCAGGACACAAGAACAACCACAAAACCATGGATTAAGGGCAAAGAACAAATTTAATGTCAATACCTCATGGATTGGGGAACCACTGAACCAGCACCTGGGCAGAGGTGGGCAAGCAGGGGATACAGGCACCATGGAGCGAGAGTCCTTATTAGCACGAGAGTCCTTGTTAGCAAGAGAGTAAGGGAGCGAGAGAGCTCCCACTTGCAGTTTGGGCCTGTATTTCAAGGATTCTGGCAGGCAGAGTTTTCTGCTGTGCTTTGATCTCTTCAACAGCAGGGCAAGAATCTCAGGCGTGCTTGATAAGGTGCCCCTGAGTCCATCCCAGGACTATGTTATCTAAGTGCAGATGTTCTACTTGTTGAGCACACAAAACTAAGCAAGAATTAGTGTGATAGATGTGTTTTCCAGCACCCCACATGTGAGTCACTTGAGCGTGCTTACAGTCCTCCTCGCTGATCTTCCGGTACTTTCCCACACCGCAGATATAACGTTCAGTCATGGATAAAAGACAATCGATGTGTATATATATATAAATCTGCGTTTACAGCAAGAAAGCAAAGTACAGGAGAAATTTTGAGCATGTAATTTCAGGTCTGTGTAATTTCAGGTCCTTAATGTTAAATGGAAGATAACTCTCCTGGCTTACAGCCCTTATTGGGATGAAACAGTTGCTTTTTTCTTTTACCTCACAGGCTAGCAAAATAAAAAGAGTCAGTATCCTGTCATGAAGGATGCTTAGGACAGAGATTTTTGAGAATATGAAGCGCTTTCCAGAGAAGAGACTGCCCAACGCCTCACAGCCCCGGCGCCAGCCGGAAGCAGGAAGTGCGCGGCAACCAATGAGGCGCGGAGGGGGCGCGTGGCAGGAGCCGCGCGGAGATGTAAAGGCGGTAAAGAGCAGGCGGTCGGTTGGTCGCTGAGGCGGCGGCGAGAGCCGAGGGGAGGGCGGGATGGCGCTGCACAGGGGGGTCTCCGAGCTCAGGGACCCCCCACTCACAGCCCCAGGGAGGCGGCCGGTGACAGGTGAGTGCGAGGGGAGGACCAAGGGGAGAGCAGGCAGGCCGGGCCTGCAAAAAGAAAACACCCCGAGGTGGTCTCCTCTAGGTCTGTAGCCACAGCCAAAAGGAATAAAGCCACCCAGCCTGACCTCCCACAGAAACACGCGGCTGTCCAGGTGATGAGGGGCTGCGTGGAGTGTCTGAGCCTGTCACTCCGGCAGGGGGACAGCAAAGGCAGCGCCTGTGTGCGCTGTGAGCAGGGGAATGGTCTGCTCGGCCTGGGGGCTGAGCTGAAGGAGGGAGTGGGAAGGTTGAGGACCGACTGGGAATGTGAATGCAGTCATGAGCCACGTGCTCTGGGCAATCCTGCTTTAGCAGGGGAGTTGGACTAGATGATCTGTAGAGGGCGCTATTTCCAACTCTGACAGTTCTGTGATTCTGTGAAAATCCTTTCTCTTCTCAAAAAAGCATGCTCTGAATCTGATCATTCACCTCATCCCCAAAAGAGAGGGGGTGATCTCATCTTTCCCAACATACTTCACCTAATTAGACTTATCTGTGGACTTCTGGCTTTGTCAGGGTTTACCTCTTTTTCCCTTGTTCTGATCAGTTATCCTGGTTCCACCGGCTGTTGTACCTGCTGCTCTCCATTTCTTGTTCTGATGTTACAGTGTGCTTGTTCTCATTTTCCTGTATCCTGTTTGTTCAACTATAACACAAATCTCTCTTTCCTATACAGAGAGAGAGATGCATACAGGTAGCTGTTATAGAAAACGATTGCCACGCTGGTCATGCTATTTTTATTCATACTAAGTCATAAAATGCCTACGGAAGTTGCTGGTTATGTTAGATTAGTATGCTTATGTCTGGATTCAAGGCAAATAAACATTAATTATGTATTCCTTAATCTTTTTCCTTCATGGGTGCAACAGGCCTCTACTTTGGCTGCAAGATCTTACCATTAGATTTCACTGATTTTTACCCTTGATATTCTCTTTTTTTGTCTTTTTTTCTCTATTATTTTGAAATTCAGTTGAATTTTTTTAAAGAATGTATTTAATTTTAGAATTTTAAGAGAGGAAAGTGCTTTATAACACTACATTTAAAAATTATTTTTGTACATATTAGATGCATTCCAGCTTCCTTTCTTAAATATTTTTTTAAGTAACCATAAAGTAGATCTGATGGGCAATGTATTTTTTCACCAATTATTAGGTAGACAACAGAGGGGGGGAAAAAAAGATGAACTTGTGAATAATTTATAAGTTAGACAGGAAAAAGGCAGATTGATCTGCTAATTTATTAAATATTAATAATTCTAGCAGCTTGACATGATAGCATAACTCAGGATAATTGTAAAGTTTCTTATTCAAGTTAAAAATAATAATGAACTACACCCTCATAATGAAGCAACCATATAAATAAAATAAATGCCAAAGGGGACAAGAAATTAAATATTATTATATACCTGGTAGACTGTAAGCAAGGTGAATGGTTTTCTAGAGCACCATTATCCTGGAATTTCCGTTTTATAAGAAAAACATTTTCATAATTTGTCATAAGCAGAATGTTATCTAATTAAAAACCAAAAATAATGAACAAAACAAACAGCAAACCAAAACTACCAAAATACCCCTTCAGGATAAAGAAAGATGATTTTGAAAGCTGTTTAGAATATATATGTTGTAATTTCTTTTAAGGGATGTGTTTTCTAAGCAATTTACTCATATTGTTTATAGATATTCCTAGCAGCATTTCTGTAGTTTCACTATTTTATGAAACAAGACTTGTTCATCATTCTCAGCCCATCTACTTGTGAACCTCGACCTCTGATCCCTCATGGAGCTGGTCATACCAAAGGAGTGGAACAAGAGGTCATGCGTGCACTATGCTTCCTCGGAGATCTGTTGCATCTTGACTTTGCCTCTACACTACCAGAGAATTTGGAGGAAAAGAAAGCTTTGTGATGAGTGCTAAAGATCAACAGTTCAGATTACTTCAGATGAAGGGTTTAAAGGTAAGAAAGAGTTTCAAGGGTGAAGTACAAACAAGATAGATACATTATTTTAAAAATCCAGTTAAACCAAGCCATCTATTACTCATATTGGAAGAGGGTATATAGATAGAAGAAATAGACAGTTTCTAAAATGACTCCTGCTGCTCCTGGATGTCCCTAGTATTTATAGCAGAAGTTTTGAATGGAAACCGCCATGTGTCTCTACTTGCAGGATGTCATCACATCTTTGTGTGCTAAAATTACAAAATGACTTTGGGCTCTGTGCCCTTTTTATACTTATTTAGCTGAGTGTTAAAGAAAACAAAAGGAGTTAGCTTCTTAATATCCATCAGTTTATTATTCTGACAACCTTATGCAGAGTTTAACAAGGGTCGCTATTTAGGACCTGAGAGGTAGAAACATGTAGATCCATTAGAACAGAAAGGGGCGTTAGGGGGATTATCTTCCCAAATATCAAAAAAATCCCATACTGGTCAGCAAAATCTCAAAGCTAAAAGTGGAGTTTCCAGTTTAATAACATCTAAAGAGAGGAAAAAAGAAAATAAAAAGCCTTGTGTTCATGCAAGCAGATGAATAGGATGAAAGTCAGTCCTTATCCTATCCAACCCCCGGTGCTCATTTTCAGTGCCTGCAATCTGTGACAGATAAGCACTAATTTCTGAGGAGGGCTCGTATGGCAACTGTTAAAATGGCAGATCCCTTACTCTTGTGTTTATGCTAATAACATTTACTGGGGTTAGCAATCACATTGATTTCCCATATGTAATAAGAAGAGTGTAGTGCTACGTTCCTAGTTAAGGTTTATTGAGCAGGCAGGATATTAGAAGTCAGAACTGATTAATTCAGGGTATAAGCAGTCATCTAGTCACCTCTTTTTTTTCTTTCCCCTCCCCCACCCCCGCACAGTTCTCACAAACACTTCATCATGTTAGTGATCAAATTTCTGGTAACACTTGTTTCTTTTACTTTCCTTTGTAAGTTTTCACTGTTGCATTAAAGAAAATATTAAATGCTCATGGCTTAGTCTTGATACATGCCTTCAGAGTCAGATTGCACTCGATAGCTCAATGTTAGGCCCTTAAATGGACCACGAGGCTGGCTGGAGCAGATAGACCTTTTAATATGGATTCCAGCTCATGCCAAAAATGAAAGCCTTCAAAATACATTACATAATAATACTAAACAATATATCGTGAATGTTCTATAGACACAAATGTTGGGGTTTTTACACTAGAGATAAAGGGGACATTTATTCTCTTTTTCTTTGCATTTATTTTAAGGTCAAGAGCAGCAAGGGAGTAGCCTATAATTTGCACAAGCCCATTTCAGGTTCCTTGGGGGAATATTTGTAACTAAATGGAAAGCACATTTTTAGCTATCCCAATCTAAGAAAAGATATCTTCTAATGCCCTCCTTGCTCAATAAACTTCTACTAGAAATGTGACAGTCTATTCTTATTATTACTTATGGGAAATTAAGGCAATTGCTAAGCCCATGATACACTATTGCCATTGCCACAGGAGCAAGGGATCTGCCATCATAACAGGTGCCATATGAGCACTCATTGGAATTACTAATTTGTCACAGAATTGGAGTGGGAATGAACATCTGGAGTGTGACTTGGTAATGATAGAGTTCTGTTCCAATAATGAGCCAATAATGCTGCCTTAATGCAAGTCTTTTCCATAACTTCAGATAGGTTAAGAAGAAACCATTCTCTCTAAGGGTTGAAAACATAAATATGTATATTTATGGTTCTCAAGGTTTTTTTAATATACATACATATTACAGATATAAAATAAGATACCTTATTACTTTAAGACAATAGTGAAACAACAGAAAGAGCACAAGGAGGCTTATATGGGTTTGCTTCCTTTTAAATAAGGGTAAATCTGCCCCATGACAATTATTTTTATCGCCTTCATAAGAGAAAAATAAAATTAAGTACACAATTGAGCTAAAACCAATTTAATAAAAAGAAAAAGCACAAAACATCTTGACAGACTGCAGAGAAAGGTTCAGGTGCAATATCACATGATGTTCTTGTCCTTTCACAGGCCACAAGGTCTCCTTCATTGTGCACATCACATGCAGCATTTTAAACAGGCTAGGGCAGTGTAGTAACTGTGCTGACACCTCAATAAATTAGGCTTCTCAATTTCTGTTTTCCTTCAACTGTTCTTGAAATACCTTCCTTCCTTGGACCAACTGACAGATTGTTTAACTCCAGCTGACAGCTATACTTGAAAACCCATAGGATTTTATTGTAATCTCATACTTTTTTTCTTTAAGACTGCATAGCTCCTTCTTTCTGATACATGCTACCTTACAGCAAAATGTCTCTCTCTTGGTATTTTTACATTTTATGCTCTGGTTTCACTAGGAGAGTCTATTTGCTGTTGCCAAATACTGCTGTAATCCCATTCCTACTCTCTTTTGATGGGATTCCTCCCTCTCATCTCAGACAACAGAATTTCTTCATGGCAGTCAGTGCCTAAGTAAAAGGATTATCTCAGGCTACTTCTTCAAGAAGGATGGGTTTTATTCTCCTCTGACTTGAGAGATCAAGAAATGCATCTTCTTTTTCTAAGGGTGTGGCTATAATTTCTATTTAATAAATAGTAAAGGTGATGTGGCAAATGAATGAAGCTTATAGTGGCAAGAGGAAAGAAATATGATTAAAACAACCAAAAAAAAAAGGTTGAAGCATTTATTTACACACTGCAAAAGATATCATAGTCGGGTGTGCCTTGTGGGATGTTATAATGAAGAAAGAAAACAGTAGGTACTTGTTAGATGGCTTTCAATGCTATGAACATCCTGAGCTGCTCTCTCTGCAGCATGAAGACGTGGGTTTAGATTTTGCGGTTGAATCTCAACATGATATTTGTTATATTTTCTGTTATCTTCAAATGCTTCCTGTTACAGCTTGTGTTTTCAGTGTAGAAGTCTATTCCTTTACACTATCCAACTCATCAAGGGCTTTATTCTGTTCTGTGCTCAGAGATTGTCTTTAAAACCACATACTTCCCCAAGGCATCCCAAAATGGTAGGATCATTTTTTCTTCCTATTTACTCAGGTTGAATCTTGTACATGGCATGAAGGAGATCATACCTTTATAATGATGCTCTTCATTGAGTTCTCCTCAGACCTGAGTGCAGGATTTCTAAGCGGTTGAACATTTATGATGTCAGTGAAGGAACCAGTGATATTCCTTTAATAGCAAAAGCCAATCCATGATTTATTATGCCAGTAGGGCCACTAGGCTAGAGATAAGAAGTATACCACTTATACCGAGTTTTCATGTACAGAGCATTTATCCATCTCACACTTGCCATCTTCTTTCCAAACAATCATGCATGTCTGATGTCTTTTTTTCAGCCTAACAATGGTCTTACATTTACATAACAGCATATCCATGAAGTGCTGACTCAAGTTCCCTATCATTTTTACATCAGATACAGATGTAAACCCATTGAATTATTTCTAGTTTGTGTGAATTAGTACTCTTTTCCTAGCATGGAATGATTTGTTCCACCAGGGGTGATGAAATTCCAACAGGATTGCTGAATTCTGGACTCATATATGTACCACCATGTTTTAACATGTGGTAAGGTGAAAGAAGGGTTGCGCTATATTTATTTAAAAAACAAAACTCAAAAAAGCCACCACCCCTGACCACTGTCTATTAAATCCAGAGTAAGGAAGCGTATTTAGTTTCTGAAATTTGGATGTCTTCCAAAAAGTCTGAGGAAATCTATGAAGCAATATGTTTTTTAATTAATATCTTCTTTCAGAATTACTTTTTAAGAGAAGAAAGTAAAATAATGAGTTCTCTATCTTCAGGAAAATCCTGTAGGGATAAGTACCATAATTTGGAGAATAGAAAAATCTAGTATCCCAAATGAGATATGAATAGCTCCATTTTTACTTACCAAAATGAAACTAACTCTTCTTATGAACAAAAAGAATCACTTATCAGCCAGCGCTGGATCCCTCTTGGAGCTGTCTGGAACTGGTTCTGTCTGACATGTGGACAGCTTCTAGTGTCTTCTTAAAGAAGCCACCCCTGCAGCCCCCCTGCTACCAAAACCTTGCCATGTAAACCCAATACAGACAGCTATAGTAATTTTCTGGAAATTTTGATTCACAACATCATGATCATGAGTCCTCTGTATTTTCTTAATTAACCATGAGGAAGCCTAAACTTCAAAGGGGCAAGTACTATATTAAACAAGTACTTCTGCTGGAAATATCTCACATGGAAACTCCTAGGACTGCTTTTACCTTGTTTCTGTCTTTAGCCAGCCTGTAGGGATTTAGGAGACTTTCTCTCCTCTCAGCCATTTTTCATTTTTTACTAATAGCAGGCATTCTTGCTATGCAGCATGGTATTTTTACCCACTGACTTTCACTTCATTCCAGTTTTTGAGCTCATCCTGTTCTTTCTATGCATTACCCTATAGTGACAGTGCCTCTTCTTTTGTCATCCACATGTTTCATCAGTGCACTCTTTTTATGTACTTTTTATGTCACTCTTTGATGAAATTGTAAATCTTGGCTTTTCTAAAAAACAGTCAATCGATACTACAGTCAATAGATAGTAGCTTGCATTCTCTTAAGATATAACTTAAATGAGTTAAATTTATAATGCAAATTTACTAGCAGTTCTGTATGTCTTCCTTCCATATTGCTGTGTGACCATATATGTCTTCTTCATAAATATACAGGTTATTTAAAAAGTTCAGAAATTTTTACACAAAAGAATAATATTAGCTAGATCTAAATGCGTCTCATGCGATGCTACCATGTCTAAAATCACCAGCAGAATTATACTGACTTCTCACAACTTTTATCCTCTTGAAGATAAAAGCGAGATTTTGGCTAAAGCATTTCTATTTCAGTTCAACCTGTATTTAAAGAATTTTAAAAACACTTATTACTTCTACATTTTTCTTTCGTTTTGAAGATTTTTCTCTCAGCTTTAACAACTGATGTGGAAACTGCTTCCTTTCCTCAGTCATGGCAGGACTGGAGCACATGTGGGCAGGCCGCTGTGGGGAAACTATCGGCGGAAGCCTGAGCCATCAGGGGAGAAGACTGGCCTGGCTGAACAGAGGGCTATAGTTACAACTCAGGGATAAAAGGTGAGTTTTATGGCCTTTGGAAGAAGGGGTGGGCCACTCAGGAAGGCTACAAAGATGTTGTGAGGCTATGTAGGGAGAAAATTAGAAGGGCCAAAGCCCAACTAGAACTTAACCTGGCTTTGGATGTTAAGAACAATAAAAAGAGTTTCTATAAATATATTAGTAATAAAAAGAGGACTAAGGAGAATCTCCATTCTTTATTAAATGAAGGTGGTAACATAGTGACAAAGGATGAGGAGAAGGCTGAGGTACTTAATGCCTTCACCTCAGCCTGTAGTAGTAGGACCAGCTCAGGATTTGGACATGGGCCAAGTTAGGGCTCTGTTCCCTCATCCCATGGATGAAAAATTTCTGAAATTTTTATTCTTTTCAGTTAAGAAAAAGAAAGCTTAACAATTTGTAAAATGTAAGGAGTGTAAAATGCTTACTGCCATGTTTCAGCATAATGGTACTTATTAGGTGAAGTCTTTACCCTAAATATTTTCGTTTTCCAATTTCTTCTTTAATAACATACAAGACTTTTCACAATGTTCAAGAGTGTTGCTGTTTGAATTTTCAAAATGTTTAGGAACAGGTAAGTGTCCACATGCCATACAGTTACAACTGGGCCATATTTTTCCCTTAAAAATGCCAGATTGATATCTAATGATTTTCCAGAGAATTGTTTCACTTATTTATATTGAATTTGTTCAGTGTAAGATTTGCACATATTGATTTCCAAACAAGTTTTGACTTGCTCTTTCTCTGATCTTGTTGATCCTGCCGTTTGCACCAAAATGAATTGCGTTACCGCTTTACACTAAAATGAAGTAGAAAAGCTCTCCTTCATCTCCATAAGAGAAAAATTCGTTTCTAAAACTGACCCTTGTTCCACAAAAATCATACAGGTAGAGTTATCAGCCATGCTATCTGCAATTCTATTATGTTTTTTCTATCTTTCCATGATAAGAAAATATGCAGCATGTTAACCTTGAAATTTGACACATTTTTCTCTCATACTTGCATGCCTCACAGACAGTACAGAGGTATTTGATCTTACCTTGCTCAGTTGCTCCATTACTCTATATGTAGCCTATGAAAACCAGAGTTTTCTATGAGATGGAGCGTGCTTTGACTTTTGTTAAGGGAATCGGTTTTAGAGCTAAAATATTTCTCTAGAGAAGTGTCATGATACCGTCTTGGCAGCTCATTTATTCTCTGTCAACTCTTTCCAAGAGTATCTACAAATTTATTTATAGATAATGTCTTACCCTGAAACTGCTCCAAAGGAATGCAGAATAGAGCACTCTATATTCGTGCTGAAGAATATGTAGCTAAAATAGGACTACTCATTTGTTCAGGATTTCCAGCAGCTGCAAATGCTGTTCTGCAATGAGACTCTTATCTATGGTCTTCATAGAATCACAAAATCATAGAATGGTTTGGGTTGGAAGGGACCTTAAAGATCATCTAGTTCCACCCCCCCTGCCATGGGCAGGGACGCTCCCCACCAGCCCAGGTTGCTCAAAGCCCCATCCAACCTGGCCTTGAACCCTTCTGGGGTTGGGGCAGCCACAACTTCTCTGGGCAACCTGTTCCAGTGTCTCACCACCCTCACAGGAAAGAATTTCTTCCTAATGTCTAATCTAAATCTACTCTCAGTTCAAAACCATTACCCTACATCCTATTGCTATACTTTCTGGTAAAGAGTCCCTCCCATTTCTCCTATAGGCCCCCTTCAGGGACTGGAAGACGGCTACGAGGTCTCCCCCAAGCCTTCTCCAGGCTGAACAAGCCCAACTCATTCAACCTGTTTTCATAGGAGAGGCGCTCCATCCCTCTGATCATCTTCATTGCCTTCCCCTGGAGCCCTTCCAACAGGTCTATGTCCCTCTTGTGCTGAGGACTCAAGAGCTGGACACAGTACTCCAGGTGAGGTCTCACCAGAGTGGAGTAGAGGGGCAGAATCACCTCCCTTGACATGCTGGCCTTGCTTCTTTTGATGCAGCCCAGAATGCGGTTGGCTTTCTGGGCTGTGAGCTCACGTTGCCAGCTCATGTTGAGCTTCTTGTCCACCAACACTCCCAAGTCCTTCTCCTCAGGGTTGCTTTCCAGCTATTCTCCACTGAGTCTGCACTTGTGCCTGGGATTGCCCCGACCCAGGTGCAGGACCTTACATTTGGCCTGGTTGAACTTCATGAGGTTTGCACAGGCCCACCTTTCAAGCCTGTCCAGGTCCCTCTGGATGGCATCCCTTCCCTCCAGCATGTCAACTGTGCCACACAGCTTGGAGTTGTCCACAAACCTGCTCAGGGTGCACTCAATCCCACTGTCCATGTCTCCAATAAAGATGTTGAACAGCACTGGTCCCAGTACTGACTCCACTCGTGACTGTTTTCCACTTGGACTTTGAGCTGTTGACCTTAACCCTTTGACTGCAGCCATCTAGCCAGCTCCTGATCCACTGAGTGGTCCATCCATCAAATCCATATCTCTCCAGTTCAGAGACCAGGATGTCATGTGGGACACTATCCAATGCTTTGCATAAGTGCAGGTAAACTACGTCTGTAGAGCAATTGTAGAAGGCCACCAAATTTGTCAGGTATGACTGGCCTTTGTGAAGGCATATTGCCTGTCACCAGTCACCTCATTTTCCATGTGCCTTAGCACAGTTTCCAGGATGATCTCCTCCATGATCTTTCCAGGCACAGAGGTGAGAGAGGCGTCTAGTTCGCTGGATCTTCCTTTTTTTCCTTTTTGAGGATGGGGGTTATGTTTCCCCTTTTCCAGTCAGTGGGACCTTCACCAGACTGCCACAACTTTTCAAATATAGTGGAAAGTGGCTCAGCAACTTGATCTGCCAGCTACCTCAGGACCTGTGGATGGATTTCATCAGGTCCCATGGACTTATATACCTTCAGGTTCCTTAGAAGGTCTCAAACCTCCTACAATGTACAGTTCTTCATTCTCATAGCCCCTGTCTTTGCCTGGTCCTTCAACTCGGGAGGTGTGAGGAGAGAGGTTGGCAGTGAAGACCAAGGAAAAAAGGTTGTTGAGAACCTCAGCCTTCTCCTTGTCTGTTGTTACCAGTTTGCCATTCTTGCTCATCTGATCTCCACTGAGTCTGCACTTGTGCCTGGGATTGCCCCGACCCAGGTGCAGGACCTTACATTTGGCCTGGTTGAACTTCATGAGGTTTGCACAGGCCCACCTTTCAAGCCTGTCCAGGTCCCTCTGGATGGCATCCCTTCCCTCCAGCATGTCAACTGTGCCACACAGCTTGGAGTTGTCCACAAACCTGCTCAGGGTGCACTCAATCCCACTGTCCATGTCTCCAATAAAGATGTTGAACAGCACTGATCCCAGTACTGACTCCACTCGTGACTGTTTTCCACTTGGACTTTGAGCTGTTGACCTTAACCCTTTGACTGCAGCCATCTAGCCAGCTCCTGATCCACTGAGTGGTCCATCCATCAAATCCATATCTCTCCAGTTCAGAGACCAGGATGTCATGTGGGACACTATCCAATGCTTTGCATAAGTGCAGGTAAACTACGTCTGTAGAGCAATTGTAGAAGGCCACCAAATTTGTCAGGTATGACTGGCCTTTGTGAAGGCATGTTGCCTGTCACCAGTCACCTCATTTTCCATGTGTCTTAGCACAGTTTCCAGGATGATCTCCTCCATGATCTTTCCAGGCACAGAGGTGAGAGAGGCGTCTAGTTCGCTGGATCTTCCTTTTTTTCCTTTTTGAGGATGGGGGTTATGTTTCCCCTTTTCCAGTCAGTGGGACCTTCACCAGACTGCCACAACTTTTCAAATATAGTGGAAAGTGGCTCAGCAACTTGATCTGCCAGCTACCTCAGGACCTGTGGATGGATTTCATCAGGTCCCATGGACTTATATACCTTCAGGTTCCTTAGAAGGTCTCAAACCTCCTACAATGTACAGTTCTTCATTCTCATAGCCCCTGTCTTTGCCTGGTCCTTCAACTCGGGAGGTGTGAGGAGAGAGGTTGGCAGTGAAGACCAAGGAAAAAAGGTTGTTGAGAACCTCAGCCTTCTCCTTGTCTGTTGTTACCAGTTTGCCATTCTTGCTCATCTGAGGGGTACGCTTTCTTTAACCTTCCTTTTCTGGTTGACATACCTGTAGAAGCCTTTCTTGTTATTCTTAGCATCCTTTGACAGGTTCAGCTCCAGCTGTGCCTTGGCCTTCCCAACCTCACCTATAACTCTTCTCAGGATACCTGATCCTGCTTAGGTCCCATGGACTAATATACCTTCAGGTTCCTTAGAAGGTCTCAAACCTCCTACAATGTACAGTTCTTCATTCTCATAGCCCCTGTCTTTGCCTGGTCCTTCAACTCGGGAGGTGTGAGGAGAGAGGTTGGCAGTGAAGACCAAGGAAAAAAGGTTGTTGAGAACCTCAGCCTTCTCCTTGTCTGTTGTTACCAGTTTGCCATTCTTGCTCATCTGAGGGGTACGCTTTCTTTAACCTTCCTTTTCTGGTTGACATACCTGTAGAAGCCTTTCTTGTTATTCTTAGCATCCTTTGACAGGTTCAGCTCCAGCTGTGCCTTGGCCTTCCCAACCTCACCTATAACTCTTCTCAGGATACCTGATCCTGCTTAAACTGCCTGTGCAGTTCCTTCTTGCCTTTTAATTTGACCAGCAGGTCCCAAGTAAGAAGGTCTCAAACCTCCTACAATGTACAGTTCTTCATTCTCATAGCCCCTGTCTTTGCCTGGTCCTTCAACTCGGGAGGTGTGAGGAGAGAGGTTGGCAGTGAAGACCAAGGAAAAAAGGTTGTTGAGAACCTCAGCCTTCTCCTTGTCTGTTGTTACCAGTTTGCCATTCTTGCTCATCTGAGGGGTACGCTTTCTTTAACCTTCCTTTTCTGGTTGACATACCTGTAGAAGCCTTTCTTGTTATTCTTAGCATCCTTTGACAGGTTCAGCTCCAGCTGTGCCTTGGCCTTCCCAACCTCACCTATAACTCTTCTCAGGATACCTGATCCTGCTTAAACTGCCTGTGCAGTTCCTTCTTGCCTTTTAATTTGACCAGCAGGTCCCAAGTAAGCCATGCTGGTCTCTTCCCTTTCTTGCTTGATTTCTTACACCTGGGTATCAAGAGCTCTTGTGCTCTTTGGAAAGTGTCCCTGATCTGCCAGCTCTGTTCTGCCCCCATGTCCCTGAGGACCACTTCCCAGGGGGTCCTTTTGACTAACTCCTTGAAGAGCTGGAGGCTTGCCTTCCTAAAATTCAGGATCCTGACTATGTTCCTTGAATGACACGTATCCCTTAGGACTGTGAACTCCAGTAGGGTGTGACTGTTGCCTCCAATCTTGACATCCCCGATGAGCTCACTTGCATTGGTCACTATCTGGTCCAGTATCGCATCCCCTCTGGTAGGGGATTTCTATTTCCTGTCTTTGGAAGTTATCGTTGAGGCACTCCAGGAATGATGTCAGGGTGGTTGAAGTCCCCTAGCAGGGAAGATCCTTTGAGCGTGATGCCTCCTGCAGCTGGAATCAGAGGGCTTCATCAGTAGGCTCCCCTTGATAAGGCACCCTGTCACCAATCACAAGGTTCCCCTTGTTGCCCTGGTCTCTAATTCCTGCCCATAAGCTTTCAACACTTGTCACTGAATGCATTCCAGAAAAACACTACTATTCATTAATTACATTCTAATTTGCACCTATCTATCTCAAATGTAAATGCATTGGACTAAACTATCTACTATCATAAATTAAATCTTCTATCACCATGTTGCAAAGAATGAAAACTTCTTTGGGGAAAGAGAGATGCTGGTGTTTGTAGTTTAGGATGAAGAAAATGCACGTACAAGTCTGGTCCCTGATCATTCTCTACAATGTGTTGCTGAGAGACGTTATTTTTTCCAGGTATTTTTTCTCATTTCTCCTTCTTTCAGAAGTCCTATTATATTAGCTTCAGAGGGCTTGCTTACTTAAGGGTCATATACTGTGAGTACAGCTGAATGAATTCTATGTGATAAAAGATGAGAGCCCTCTGGACTTCATTTAAAGTTTGCTGCTCAAGAGGCTGGAAACTTGCTATGTCTTTGCTCTTTCCTCGAGTATTCCCAAAAGCTCAAATCACAATAGATCATTTGGGAGCTTGAAATGATATGTCTGTTGCCTACAAACCTTGGAGCAGAGAGGAGGGAAATTGAGGTCTTGACCTGTAAGTCCAAGTCTGTATGGAAAAGGCTACTTGCCAAATGCCACCTACATTAGAATCTCCTGTTTATTTGAGTTTGTTGGTAAATTACATGTTCAGTAACTTGTCCTTGAAGTCTCTCCAAGACTTACTGAACCTCAGTGTTAACCTTTTGCCAGCCTGAAAATTGACTGTTTATTTCTGCTTTTAGTTTTTTACCTCTTTTATCTAGTTTCTAATACATGGCAGACCTTTACCTTTCACCTCAGGACTACTTAGTTCTCATAATAGCCTTCCATGAAAGACTTTGCTGAAGTCTTTTTGAAAGTCCAGACAAATTATATCTACCATTTCCCTTCATCCCTTCCGTTCCAGACATTCAAGGAATTGGCAGATTGGCAGTGAGGTGTGACGTACAAAGTTGAATTCTCACTCAGCCATTAGTAATCTTTCGCAGCTGGAAACTAGGGAAACATGTTACAGGAGAGAGCAGAGCTTAGGGGAGGAAAGGTGAAGGAGGAAACAAATTGCATCTGATGAATGACCTTTCCTTCTGGCAAAATAAAAGTTTTGGATCAACTATTACATTTTCTCTCTGAGAAAAAAAGAAATTGGGGTCTTTTTTAGAATCCATACATAGCTAAAGGTTTCTTCTGCATGATTATAGTATCAAGTGGAATGTATTGGTGGACAAGGATTGTGACATTTAGGTTAGATTAGTTAAAAGCATGGGTTTTAAACACATCTAAAAGTTTTCCAGCAGAGAATAAAAAAAGGATTGTAAATATTAATCACCAAACCCGAGTTGTAACAGAAAAGAAAAAAAGAAAAAAAAATAAAAATAATGGAAAAGCTTAGATATCTTGTTTTACACATTATGATTCTGTCCACAAAATAGCAAGAACTAGGCCTTCACAATTATTTGCTTTCCTGTAATCCTGTAATCAGTGGCACACGTTTCTCTCCTGCTTCCTTGGGACAACAGGAATCTGTAGTCCTGAATGCCATATTCAGCAAGGATGAGCAGAAATGAGCTCAGTTATGAGTTATCAGCTCATATGCACAGCTACAAGCAGCAGTCCTGGAGCAAGTCTGCAAGTGCACATAGAAATGAGGAATAAGGAAGCACTAAGAGCAGTTACAGTTCTTTATTGCCTGCCACATGCTCACCAGTGAAGGTGAAGTACTTTGTGAAAGCTACCTGAATGCTCTGAGGAGGTTCAGAATTTAGATAGAAAGACCGGATTCCATTTCTTCTTCCAGACTGAGTTTGCTCAGCCGACCTTTCCTGAGGTTTGCTTCTGCTCAGCTTTGCATAGGGTCTTTGCTGAAGTATCATTTGGCAATTTTGCATTACTAATGAGGACAGGGCTTGAATAGAGCATCTTCTGTAGCGATGTCAAGAGATGACATATGCCTGGTAAGGTGCAGACAAACTGCTGTGTGAATCTGGACCAGAAGCAGCTATGAGTTCACTCTTTCTGAAACATGTGCTGTGATGAGTCTGTCTTCAGCAGCCAGCATGACAAGTTGTGCACATGCTAAAGTAAAGAGGCCTCGTGTGAGTCATGCATGAGTGCAAAGGGGCAAAATATTCATCTCTGAGAAACGTTAAGAAAGATGCAATTACCTGAGCTATTTCTACAGCCCTTAAATTCAGAAAGATTTTTCTCAATGCTTTTTTCCTTCAAAAGCATTCAATCCAATCTCCTTGCCTCCCAATTTATAATTAAGATGCCTCTTCTCGGGAAAGCATCATAAATTACTACTATTTTTACAGTCTCTATTCACTTATCTTAAAATTAATCATTAAACTGTACCACATTTTCTATACCTGCCAAACTGTAAACCTTTCAAAAAAGCCATGAAAACATTGGAATTGGCATATTTTTTTGCCCTGTAACTCTGTCGCTTGCAGATTAGTGGCTTGTCAAGCAGCAGCATGAGTAGGCAGATATTACCTGGAATGCTGAGGTTTTTCAGCAGTAATGTTCTTGGAAGTTGTACATACAATGCACTGGCTTCTGTGAGCACCTTAAGCAAAGTGCCTGTTTTTCAGCTAATTGACCTTGGAAGTTGTACATACAATGCACTGGCTTCTGTGAGCACCTTAAGCAAAGTGCATGTTTTTCAGCTAATTGACAGGGATGTTAGAAGTTTGGAGGTTTTTTTATTCCATCTAGTGTATTCCTTGCTCCAGTTAATCCGTTCTCACATATACTTCTTTTCTTGAACCTTCCAGTCAATCACAGAGGAAGGTTAGGAAGCACAAAGATGTTTCTCTGTTCTGTCCCACTTTTCACTATCCCAAAGCAGTCAAAATATTTTCCACTTCTGGTCTTCCAGAAAGGATAGAGAGCACATTAAGAGAAGCTTTTGGGATAAGCTGATGGGAATGGAATAGATTGTACCCTTGTACATTCCCTTTCCCATCCCCTAATTACTTGTTTCCCTTTGCTCCCTGTTTTGCTAGGTCTGTACAAAAATTTGGATTTTCTGGTATCAATGCTAAGACAATCATGGCCTTACCTGGTGTAACTGAGGCAGTCCTCTAGGTGCTGTTGGCCTTGCAAGACTGCACTTGCCACAATGCCCTTAATTGCCTTTTACAGTTTTCTATGAAGCCATCTGTCATGTAACTGTCCCTTATGTGGCTGTGAAAAACCAATAACCTCTCATAGTTAGCTCTGAACATTTTTGTTGCCTTGTCACACGTCTATGCCGTGTTCAGCAGTTTCCTGTGCTCTGTCCAGTAGTTTCCCACATCCTGCCTATCTCAGCTGTGGGCCAGGTCACAGTCAGCAGCTTTGCCATTTACCTGCAGCCCTAAGAGTTCCATGATAGGCCTACAGACCACCCCCAGTATCCTTGGAAATGTCCCAGTATCCCAGATGTGTCTCCAGACACCTGATAGTCACTAACTTTTAGGTACGCTTAGACACAGGAGATCTCAGATGACCACTTTTGCAAGGTATTTGCCTTCACAGTTGGCAAGTCCTCTCTGCAGACCAATCACAAGTCTATCTTCACTTGCAAATATAAGCATAGAATTCGAGACTCTCATGAATGGTGTGGTCCCGATCTGAAAAATTAATTTAGGACGTGAGGTACAAAAGCAGCTGCAAACTGTGTCTTTATTCTGACTCTGCTTGTGTTACAGAACATGTCACAGTCCAGAATGGTACTTCTGTTGAGGAGCTATTTGGTAAAAAGTAACACAATTTGTAGCACTGCTTACAGAAACTTTTTCTGTTAAGGACTGAGAATAAGCACTGACTGGTTTCTCCATTACGATAGACTTTTTATTACATTGTCAACATGTTTTAGTTTGAAGGAAAAGAAATTCTTATTTTCACTGGAGTTGCAGCTGAAACAAGTTGATAAAGGAAGCTCTCAAGAGACGTTCAGCCTACATGTTCTTGACCCAAAGTATAAATATATTTCAGGTGACAGAAATAATTCAGTGTTATCCAGCCTCTAGCCCAAACAGCTTTTGTCTTCAAGCTGTTCCCTAATTCTTAGCTAACTTCAGCTGGCATATATAAGAAAGGCTGCCATTTGTTAACCCCCCTCTTTGGGGTTAGCTTGTTTAAGCACCATTAACCTGGTACACAGAAGCTTTGCAAGCAAGATATGCATGACTTCAAAACAACAGTTTATTGCCTGACACACACAAAAGATACCTGGGATTTAGGAAGCTTTTAGGCTGAGCACACTGCTCAGGTCAAAGACTCAGAGCCTTTTGCTGGCCATGCAGACACCATTCAGGAAGGGACAGTTTGCAATCCTGCAGCTCCTGAACAGGTACTTGATGTTGCTGAGCTGCCATCCTCCACTAGCTCCATCAGAGGACTTGAGCTAGCCCCGCAATAAGATCCCCATTCTTCCCCATAAGCATTTAATATCTTTTCATGTTGGCGATGTTCTTATTTTCCTCTTGAATTCTTGGACTACTCGCACTCCCCATCTCAGTTGTCTGACCTCTCTCATCCTTCTGCAGAATTTTCATAGCTCTCACAGCTCAGCAATTTTCTCTGAGGCCTGAGCCAAGGTTAAGTAACCAGAGCGGGGCTTTGTGTCCTTGGCTTTGCATCCCTCCTGCAGGGAGGAAGGTTTTGACAGAGGTTATCAAGTGAGAGAGTCACAGTTTTCACTTCTGCAAGAGGTAAGAAACACCACAGGGAAGCATGGACAGGAGCCATATGGTTGGAGAAGTCAGAGTATAAATCATATATATTACACTAAAATAGCTCAAGGAAACTTATTTTAACTTAAATGGTAAATGACTGAGAAAATTGAGTTATATGCTAAAACCATGCAAATGTTTACTAGAACATTAACAGGAAATATTTTTCCCCAACTGATATTTTAAAGAAGCATTATCCAGAGCAAAATTCTTTGCTCATATTATGAACATGCTGATTTAGAAGGTACTTAGTCCAAAAAAAAAGTTGAACACTTTACTAATATTCTGAATAACTAGAAATAGATACACAGTGATGAACTTTTTTATTACTGTTGGGATGACAACCTAGTAGTTTTGCAAGTAAGAAATAAGTCTTGGTACTTGGACTGTGAGATCAGACGTTTCTCATTTCACTAGGACTCTTCCAAGCAGATATTTGAAGAGGCCAAAGTCCAGGGATGTAATCTCTTATTTATTTTTGTTCATCCCCTCCAGATCCTGAATGCCATCTTGTGTGCATTCCGTCCAAGGCTTCGACATTCACATTCCCAATGAATCCATCACTCACTCCTCCTTGTTAGTGAGTATGAGGTCTTACTGAGCACCTTTACTTATGGTTTCCTGTCAGTTGGGTCAAGAAATCATCTTTGATGCTCTCCAGGAACTTTCTGGATTGCTTATGTCTGTCTGAGTTATCCCTTCAGCAGGGTTGAGGAAGTCCCCCATCAGGACCAGACTCTGCCTATCTATTTCTAAAGGGCTTCAACTGCTTGTTTGTCCTCTTCAGGCAGCCTGTAGAAAACACCCACTACAATGTCACCCTTAGCTATCTGCATCTGCTGCTTCACCACCTGCTTATGAGGAGAGGATACGAGGCACGGAAGACAACATGCAAATGAGTTGGTACCCATCTTAAACATTGCTCAGGGCAAGGGCAGAGAGGGTTTGCACCTGATAGTTATGCACTCCTTTAAGGAAAAATTGAGACCCAAAGAACCCTTGGGATGGCTCTGTCAGGTACAACAAAGGTGCAGTGGTCAATTTCCTTTATGTGTATGAAACCAGGAAAGAGAATTAAGAATAAGCATAACATATACAACTTGGGAAAAACATTCAGCAATTTATCCTTCATAAACAATTAAAAAGGCCATTCCCCTGTAGTAATTTTGGTAGTATAGTCTGTAAACCAATAGACAGGGTTGGAAAACCTTTATTTTCTAGTGAGTAAATAGTACTTTCCTTTCTCCCCGCTCACTGAACTCCTGCTTTGGTATCAGGGAGTATTTTATTCCTTGTGGTATGGTCCCTTTTGATGTGCTAACATCCTTTCTTCTGGCTGCAGTAGGATTTTTGACCTTTATTTAGAGGGTGAGTGAAGTTACTTCACACTGGTCTGCTGTTGTTACGACGAAGTGTCCTCGCAGTTGTACATCTTCAGCAACTGCTTCCTCAACTGCTTCCAAAGCAGCACGGAGTAAAACGTTGCACTTTCCTACCTATTTTGTTTGTTTGAAGAGCACACAGGAACAGAGAACTAAGACACATGTGCACCTCCTTGGGCTGGTGAAATTCTAGTGTTAAATAAATTTACAAAGCAGACATGGAAGCTGCTTATTTTTCAATCAGAAATTTGAAGACATCATTGCACTTACCTCACTTCCCTCTGTGAGGAGGGAAAAAATAATTGTTAGTGCTCTGAAATTCCACATGAATTCATTTCAGTTTTGTTTTTATGGCCCTCTGAAAGCGAGAGCAGGGAGAGAAGGTTCTACTTTTATGGTTCTTCTATATATCTAAACTGACATGAATGGTAAGTGGCATAGCTATGATTAGAATGAAGAGTATGGGAGACAGGGTCATCATAAAGTATTTATAACAGCAAGTTGTATATTTTCCCTGTCAGAGAAGAATGGATGGGAAAGCAGTAAAGCTGAATTAAGTTAAAAATGTGAAATGTCAGTTGGTGTTGAGAATACCTGATGCTGGATTGCTTTGAATAAACAAAAAGGACAAAAGTGTTTGAGTAGAAAATACCATAGTTCCTTTATTTCTAGTCACTTTGGTGATTTTGTTTTCTGAGCAACATGATGTAGTTGAAGATGTCACTGTTCATTGCAGGGAGGTTGGACTAAGTGACCTTTAAAGGTCCCTTCCAACCCAAACATATTATTCTATGATTCTACTGAAACACTAGATGTTGGAAGAGAGAAAAGTGAACACAAACTTTAAATGCTACATAAAATGTTTTTGTGTGTTAAAAAATTAGAGAGCAGGTAAAAAAATCACAATTAAAATGTTTTATGCAGTGGAGCAAAGAGTTCTGCAAGGTCTCCAAATATTTTACTATTTCAAGTCTAAGCAGCTATATAGCAATTATAAATTAATACACTGCACTAAGTAATGGTTATGCAGAACATTTCAGTGTACTTTACACTGAAATAATTGTAACAGCAGCATATGCTATGTATCCTAAAGAACTGGGCCTTAGTTAATACCTTAACCATTTTTTTAGAGCTGCTACTATAAGCCATGTAGACTTTCTCATTTTTAAGATAAACTGCCCATTTTTCTTTTGAATATTTCTTGAGGAAAATATTTTTTATTTTTTAGGAAGGAAGTCTTTTGTAAAATACAAATATAACCAAACTTGCTTTGCTGAACGGACTTAAATTCCCCTTCACTTTGGACTTAAACATCCCCTTCAGTGATGGAGGCCATGAATGTGAAAATGAAGATCTGGAGGTAAGTCATTTACAGAATCTCAAGATGACTGTAATTTTTTGTAAATTACAAAGTATTCTGGGGACAACAGGAATAGCGATAGTAGGGCATCGGAACTAAGATATGCTGGCTGGCAGATCCCAAAAAGATTGGCTGTACTTTGTCTTTTCTGGTAGAACTAAAATTAATCTTGAAAACAACTGGGGAGTAGTGCTAGCGGAGATTTTTCAAAGTATGTGTGTACGCACATGCATGTAGGTCTACAGTCATTGAAGGAGATGCTTCTGAGATAGAGTTTTCCTGATTTCACTCTCTACCAGCTCTCCCTGAAATTGCAGGGGGCATAAACACAGCAATAAGTTAAAAATAGAATAAGGCATGGATCTGGGAGAATAGAGACTTACAGTTTCATTACCTTTCAAATGACTGCATTCTCAACAAAAATATGCTGTTAGTTATTTGCTAAGGCTTGTAAGGTTTGGCCATTCAAAGCTTCCCAGAATAATTCGGGAATTATAAGATAAATGTTATAATCTTCTGGTTATAAAACAATTCAATTATATCAGAAGTACCCCAAATATTTTTAAAACAATATTTTGAAAATCAGGAAAGATATGCTCATGTTGATCACTCCTACACACATGATTTTGCATATTACTGTGAAATTGCTAAGAAATTATTAAGCAGGTGTGAAAATATTTGCAGGCTCAGAACAGAAGAGATTCACAGTAGTATGGCTGTAGCAAAATTATGGAGAAGGACTGAGGTAAAAGTTTTTTGGGAATCATATTGAATATTCAAAATTCTTTGAAAATATGTAAACCAGCAACCACAAAGCAGAATCAGCTATAATATACTGTAGCCTATATCACAAATACACTGCCAGATGTTATTCTATTGGCATCCCAGCTGTCACTTATAGTAGGCTAAAAATGGTGGTTTTGATTAAAAGCTATTATCTGATACAGTTCAGAGGAAACATAGATGATGAAAACTACTTCTAAACTTTGACCATTCCATTTGATAGATTCAACAATAAGTGATACAGTTTCCTCCTAAAGGGATTAGCAGAGAATCTGGCATTGGCAATACTGTTAACACTGTGAATATATTCTGGTTTTAATCGCTGTTATTTTATTATAATACTAGGGATTTAGATAATCTGCTTACTTGGAAAATGTGTATGCTTTGGACAAACTAAGTATTTACCATTAACAGCAGTAAATCCCTTAATAAAGGGAAAATTACAATTAAATTAATTGCACCCTAAACTTGTCAGGAATGTCTGCTTATATTTCCTAAAATATATCATACATGTCTTGTGACTTCATTTTCTTGGAAAAAGTATATTCATTTGAAAGAGAAAGCTTTGTGGCCAGGCAGAGAAATTGTAGAAAGAAAGCACACAAGAACTAGGTTTTACACTTAATGCTGTTACTGAGCAAGTAATTCCATCCTCCTGTGCTTTTTACTTCTTAGAACCATTCACTTGCTTTCTTGTGTATTTAGACTGCAAACAGTTTGGGGCTGGGGGTGACTCTATACCTCTTTGTACGGTGGAATTCACCCAGAGCTTAGTCCTCACTACTGAATTTTGCCTTGACCTCCAAAACTGAGAAACAATTTGTATGACAAAGAATGTTCAGAATCCTGTTTCATGACACTGCCTTTGCCAAAGTCCCTTTTTCATGAGTGCTTTAATAAAATATTTTAAAAAAAAGAAAAAAAAAGTTTCCTTTACTTTGACTCATATTTACTTTTTTACTACAGTGATGTTCCTGGAGCTCATTTACTTCCTCTTGTACTCCCAACAGGGTGTCTGCTCTTTCTTTCAGATGCACGGATCCATATTTTTTCAGCAATCAGGGGGCCAGATCTTGCATCTGTCTATCACTCTTCATGGAGAAGGCTCAGGTAAGATTCATGAATTGTCAGGCAGCCGCATATTTTGTGGAGGCTCCTGCTGTTTCAACTACTGTATTCTGTAAAATACCCTGATTGTTTCTTAGATTCTTTTCTGAACAATGTCATTGACAACCAGGATTCCACTAAAGAGTTTTTGCACAAACTCTCATCATGCACTATAAATGATGGTGTTCTTGCTGGTGAATAAATATTACTGGAAGATGTATTGTGATAAAACTGGAATTTTGCTGTTCATTGCTAGACACATGGGGGTAGTCTTATAGAAAATTGATTGATTCATTCACCAATCACAGCAGCAGAATCTGAGCCACTGCTTAAAAAATTGTGCAAAAATTTCTGATAGCCTTCAATGATCTTTTGTTGGAGCTCTAAGAAGAAAATTGTTTTATTCATTCACTGGATTCACAGGAAATTCTGTTAAGAGGATATTAATTTGAAATGTACACTTCTGTAGCCTTATAATTAATAGTTTTCTCTGACGTATAGTGTACGTTATGAAAGAAAGATATTTAATTCTAATATCAGCAGACCAGAAGATCTCTCCTTGTTATTTGTTTTCAAATGAAAGTTGTGTGTTTTCTTCCATTTCTATGCTGAATGAGAAGATCAGGGCTTGAGGAAATAACACATGTATTATCCCAGTAACTTAAGAAACTGCAGAGACTCCACTGGGAAACATAACTATGTGAAAGAGGGAAAGAATTATTAAGTAGCAGTGTTTTCTTTTATTCAGCAAGCTTCTATATCAATCATAACAAATACTGATTAAAATATCTTACATTTTAAATGAAATTATGTGTAAGTATAATATTTAGTATTGGAATTTTATGAAAAGGGAGGGAATCAGAAAATGTAGAAGTGAGTCTTTTGAATAGCTTTTTGGAAAAGAAAGCTTGTTAGGATATAGAAAAACAGCTACTTAGAAACTCTGGATGAATCATCATAGTTTGGCCATCACTTCATGCTGTGGACAAACAGGAGATTGCAATATTCTGAGAAAAACGCAGCATATTTTGATGAGAAGACTATAGTGGGAGAGAGAGCAGCTCCCACAAACAATTTTATTCTTTTATTTGTCTACGTATGAATTAATAAGTTACAATTATTTCAGTAATATTTATTGAAAATATTCTTTATGGTGGTATAGTTACACTCAGGATATTTCACAAGATAACCAAGCTTGTTAGGATATAGAAAAACAGCTACTTAGAAACTCTGGATGAATCATCATAGTTTGGCCATCACTTCATGCTGTGGACAAACAGGAGATTGCAATATTCTGAGAAAAACGCAGCATATTTTGATGAGAAGACTATAGTGGGAGAGAGAGCAGCTCCCACAAACAATTTTATTCTTTTATTTGTCTACGTATGAATTAATAAGTTACAATTATTTCAGTAATATTTATTGAAAATATTCTTTATGGTGGTATAGTTACACTCAGGATATTTCACAGGGGGGGGGGGGGGAGGGAGAAAAAAAGAAAAATATATTTTCATTTTGTTTTAGCATTGCAAAGAGCATGCATCTTGGGTTACTAGATAATTTTATCTCAGGCTTAACCTAACCTTCTAGACTATCAGCAAGAAAGCTTCCCTGATTTCAAACTTACGTTGTAACACAAACTTTATTGCAATCAATTTTGGTTTAACTAATTAGATAAGTCTACCATAGAATATTTAATAACTTTGTTTCTATGGGGTTTTTCCATTGCAGAAGTGTTACTAGAAATAAAAGAAAAAAATAATGCCAGTGCTTATTAGTACTGAGTGAAAATCTTGTTTTCATTATTTTAATAATCAATGTAAAAAGAAGGTTAGCCATTTTTATATCACCTGAAAACAAGTTACTTAAATGTCAGAAGGAGAAATTAATGCAGACGCAAATTATTTTGGCTGTTGTACTAGAAAAAGTGAAGGTATATTCTCAATAGTCCTATTTAATTTTATGGTTTTCAATAACTTCATCTAGGAAGTAAACATACCCAAAAGGTGTGCAGATGCTAACAAGAGCTTTGATTCTGCATAAAATTACATAAAAGCATAATTCTTTTTATTGTGCCAATTTGTCTTTTCATAAGAAACAAAAAGTAGGAATATTAAGTAGAAATATTGAATTCTTCTATGAAATAGCAATAAGAATGGAGAGACATATAAATATGTTTCTTCCGCATATTTATATCCTTATCTTTAAGATCATTTTTAAAGTTCTGATTTTTGATTAATACTTTTTCTTTGGTTTTGGGGGGATTTTTTTTATTATGTTTTACAGAGAATAGTAGCTTTGATGCCTGTTTTTTGCCCTGCACCCAAAGTATCCTGGTTTTTGCATCCCAGGTTTATAACTTACAATGTAATCCTTACAATGAATTTGCTGTTAGAATTCACAACATAGAATGGATTGTTTATAAAAGTCCCTGAAATTTTTAGCTGAAGTCTAAAAAATAGCTAAGAGATAAATTTCTATGTAGTCGTACCTCATTGGTAAACTGCTATTTCAGTTCAGTGAGATTGAAAATAAGTAAAATAGAATATTTTAATTAGGTCTAAAAAATAAGTATTTCATCTTGATTTTCCTGACAGGAATTCATAATGACTTGTCAAAAAAACCCCACCCCAACCACCCAAAACACCCAACACAGGAAAATCACTCCAAAACATTTCTAAACAGGTCATATTAAAGCATATACTTGTTATTAAAGCACAGGATTAGCTGTGTTAATTCTTCATGTGGTACACAGTTTTATAATCTGCTTGCAGTTTAAATTTATAATAAAGGTTTTGAACCTTTGTCCTGTAGGTTTTGTCAGGTCCATGTATCTCACCATAATGCAGCAATGGCAGTCTAGTGAGAGTAGAGAATTTTAATTCCCTTGTGCACCACAATCTAGGGAATATGTCTTATTCCACATTAATGGTTGTTCAGCACATTCTGCAGAAATTTATTGTTAGAGATGCAAAGATGAATACACCTGTCAGTAGTGGTGCACCTCATGGTAATCTTAATTTGATACTAAAACTACAGGAATACCTTTGGAGTCCTTTTGTCATTGTAAGTAGCGCATCAAGTTGGCAAAGAAAAAATCAGCTTCCCCAGTTTATTCTGTGGATCACAAATTCTCAGGTTAGTCTCATGGATTTTCTGGCTGGAAAGCAATGCAAGCAGTTCTGTGAGGAACCTGATGCCATTGCTAATGCAGGACATTGAGGTCTAAAATTGTTCAAAATAAAAATTTGTTTACAGTTACAGGAGAAAAGGCCTTTTGGCACAAGAAGCACTTTAAAGTTTATTAATCTCCGCCTCCCCCCTAGTTCTTCTCTGCATCCTTCAATTAATTCCACATACAAATAGCCAGTTGTCTTGAACTCACTTATTATATTTGCTTTAATGGCTTTATGGAGTCACTTTGCATGTATTAACTGAAGAGAGTAAGCGTGAACACTTTAAGAATGGCATGCTGTTTTGGCCACAGAAAGCTGTTATTTTAATGGAAGTCTTGTGGTTATAGCCACATGAATCACAGTCACAGCGCACTGATACCTTTTAAACAAACAAATGTATCTTGATCTCCTGGCTGTAGGATAGACTGATTCTTTTTTACAATATTTTTTTTTTACTACAAAGATTGCACTTCAACCCAGCTGAAATAATCTCTATCTACAACATGAGAACCCTTAGTTAGAAGCTTATTAATTGATTATCTCACTAATTAGAGTATGATTGCTGTTGTACGGCTTCAAATGAATTCTGAACTACTTGAATTAAAAAAAAAAAATACACACAGATTGCATCTATTGCAATTTTGAATACAAATATAATAGCAAGAGATATGAATGAAAATTACCAGTTTAATTAGCATTTCAGCACGGAAATTAATGTAGATATAACACTTTACACATCAAAATGTTCATGTTTGGTGTTTTGGTAAGTGTATGAATCATTCAGGATAATTGGCACTATATAAAGAAGATGGTTACAGCAAATTTGGTCTCCATATCAGTGTGCTAACAGTTGTTCACTTGTTTGCTTCATTGCATTGAGCTAACTGCCCATGTGTGCAGAATCTTAATACATATTTACTAATTGTTTTTTTATTCGGCCATAGGAGCAAACTACAGCTTTATTATTAAAATGCTTTCTCTAAAGAAAATGTTCACAATAATCTGACTGTACTAGGGATGCTCCCAAAAGAAATTAAGAAAGAACAATTTACTTGAGCACTGAGATATTCCTGTTTAATTTTTAAAACTGTATTTTCTCTTTCTCTCTCACAAGGAAACATGCTAATTGGGATGAGCTGTGACGTTACAGGATCTCAGATGCTGAACTTTGCTGGTATGTGTATCTTTAAAGCAAAGTCCAAGTACCTAAAAGAAATTAATTGCTAATTCTGTAGACAGACTTCCTCTAAACAATCATCCTGGAGGTTGGAGGAAGGACTTGGTGCTACATCTCAGAGCTTAAAAACTCCATGTTGCTTAAATGTGGCACTGTTTATCATCTTCAGAAATACAGATAATGTTATGGAAGAAAATTTTTTCTGATATTTAGGTTGACAATTCCCATTCTGGGTTGTAGGTGGGGGCCTGCATATGAATATTTTAACAGACAGCTTCTCAAGTAGATGTGTTAGTGAGGAGTGGCGCGGTAGTCAATGGTGCAAAAACATACAATATAATATGACTGTGTAGTGGTTTAGGCCAAATAGGCTAATTACAGGTGACATACACCCTCCTCCAAGGAGAGGAGGAGGAGAGAAAAGGAGATCTGTGAGTTTAGAAGGAACTAAACTACTTTAGTGAAAATATGAATAATAAAATAAAAAGGAAATATTGAAATAGGTACAATATATACAAAACCATATCAGTCTCCCGGGTTGATGTCACTGGCAGGCACTGGGCAAGTCCCAGACTGGACTCGGCAATGGATGGGAACTGGGTTCCAGATCTAGAGTCAGGAACACAGGGATCGAGATCAAAGGCAGATGAACAGACAGGGTCCTCTTCAGAGACCAGACCTTGAAAGGAAGCCGACCCTTTGATTCCTCAGCTTTTATACTGAGCGTGGGGCAGATGGGATGGAAGACCCCAGTTGGTCAGTTTTGGATCCCCTCTCCTGTCCACCCCTCCCTGCAGGTGGGACCCCTCTGTGCTTTTCCATTTCCAACCCTCCAATGGGGCAAATAACAAAATTAGCTGACCTTGATTGTCACAACAATAAGCATAGGCAAGAGCCTCTCTACATACCATTTTTTGGCATCAGCTGTAAGCACAGGTCTTCTCACTCTGAGAACAGTTTCTGTACTATACACTGTTAATTTCAGCGAGTTAAAAGAGGCCCAGCTAAGAAGTAAAATTACTGAACAGGAAGTTGGTTCTACTTTAGCTCAAACCAGGACAGATTTGCATTGTGTTGCAGAATTTTTGCTATCACATTAACAACAATAAAAAAAAAATAAAAAAAGAGTGTGTCTCTTGAGATATGTGAAATGCTGATGACTGTGCCAGGAGGGAGATAACATAATGGTTAAGGTAGCAATGCAGCGCCTGTGCTACTAGGGTGGCAAAGTCCAAGATACCGGACTGGGAACTGTAACAAGGCTTTGCTTCTGCTCCAGCTTTGTTAGCTGTAATACAAATATAACAGTATTTCTAACGTTGCAACTTATTTTTAGGTATGCTGCCATTCAGTTTCTGCAACCTTAAAATTATATGAAGACCAATAAATAACCTGAAAAATAAGTATCCTGTTGTAGCATATCTATATGTAGTTTAAGGAAGGTTTTAATTTACAATTTCTGGAAGGTATTTATTAGGCCATTAGTTATATTTTAGTTTTTGCTGTGCCAAGGCTATCAGTTGAGTTCTTTTCAAATCAAACCTGTGTAAATACACAAGTTACTGCTGGTAATACAGTGAAATACCTGTATTTCATATACTCACCTGAAGGTGAGTACCTTCAGAAAGAAAGTGTGTCAGCGTTCGGACAGTCATTAATCTAATGAAGCATTTGATAATTGCAAACAGTCAAAGTGTAAGTCTATAGCTATTCCCTTTTAATACTAAAAAGCCCCAGATACTGAACCATCATATATATAATTATATAACTGAATGCTCATGTAAATTCAATACCCTATTTTGTAAATCTTCTGGTCTCAGAAGGATACAGATTGATGGTATTTGATACTAAGTTCTCAGATCAGCACTTACAAGGCATTTCTTAAATCATTCTTACCACTTTCTGTCTAGTCAATTGGAAAAATCTACCCTGAGAGTAATTGAAAATTGCCCCAGATTGTCATTGAGTGATTTGCAGAAATATCCTTTGATTATAGTCCCAGTCAGTTTTTTATTATACTGACCCTCATGCTGCACTGAGAAAAAATAAATAACTTGTCGTCTGTGGGCAGCCAGATAATTGGTGTAGCTTATTCCAAAAAATTATGTCTATTTCTGTAGCTGATCTTCTGCAAGGTAAAAAAAAAAAAAAATCAATACCACAAATCATGTTTCAAAGGAAATATGACAGCCTTACAAGGTCTGCTAAACTGTATCCAAATGTTTATTTTGCTTCAGCAGCATAACTTTTCTGCAGGAGGTAAAAAAAGCAGCCAAGTGGCACACTTTATACTACTGTTTTTCTTATGCTTTCCCCCTCCCTTCTTATTGAAAAAAAAAATAATAATATGAACATGTTTTAAGAGAACTAACCTTGAAAATGTTGGGTACTTAGTCTCATATGTCCTCCCACTTGTATACATAGTTCATATGTCCTGTTCATCCTCAATAAATCATAGAATCATAAAATGGTTCAGGTTGGAAGGGACCTTAAAGATCATCTAGTTTCAACCCCCTGCCATGGTTCTTCAAGGCAACTACGCAGTAAAGGAACTTTTTGCTTTGGAGACCTATTAAAATCAGTGTCTCCTGAATCCTCTGAATCCAAGTTTCCTGAGTATTAATACATTTGAAGTGCCAGCATGTATAAAATAGGTTTTACTCCTAGTTTAAGTACTAGATTTGCCCAATGCCTTATATTTGTGAAGTAATTTTCTAGATGTTCTATAACCATGCAATGTGAGGAGATATACTGAAAAATATTATCTGGGAGTGCGTGGGAAATAAAAAGGATAATGAAACCCTGACAGAAGAAAAAAAAACTAATATCAGGTTCTCAGACAGACAAAAGCATTATTGAGAACAGAAGCCTAAAATTGCCCAGTGTTCAGATCTGTGTTGCATGTGTAGCAGGAAAATATCTTCAGAAAAAAAATACCTCACAGCAGCTCAAAGCATCTTTCAGATGAAGGAACAGCAAACTAAGGAAGCAGAGGTCTTGCAGGTCCGGTATCAGGCAAGCCATCTGCTTCAAATTGACAAATGCGGTTAGATGCTAATGGCATTTTTTAAAATGAAATGGGAAAACATCGATATTTCTCTTGGGACAACTTTTAGTATTCCAGCAGGAAACTTTAATGTAAGATCTGGGATATAAAATGCCGGTAGGAAGACAGATAGTTTACTCTTAAAAGAAACAAATCCTATGCCACTTCAGTCCCTTTTTTTAGCATCCAGCATTCACCAGATGCTAGTACTGAAAATCTGCCCTAGCATTTTGTAGTCTGGTTTTGGTTTTGTTTTGAAGTTGTCACAGAAACATATGCAGAAAGCCCATTCTAGCCTGCACAAATTACTGTATCTTCTATTTATGAAATATTTTGAAAGTTGTTTTTTCCTGCCACATATAAGTAGACAAATCCCCAGATAAAGATGTACACCTTCAGAAAAAATCCCATCTAAAAAATAAATTTTTTATAAAAGAGGAGTTAGTTATAAACAAATGTAATTTTTTTAGTATTAATATGTTAATGTGAATTGTTATTTTGCTTTATTTAGTATCTGATGGAACTGGATGAGAATAAGGGGAATGTCCTGAAGCTTTTCCCTTTTCCGCTTGGTGGTAAAAATCTCTTGAAATAAATTTAAATAACAAAGACAAAACAAATATACTTTCATTATTTGATCTAGCACATGGAGTCTTGGCAAGTAATAATTAACAAATTAAACTCTGAGGCAATAATTATAAATAAACCCACCATTTGGATATTATAAAAGAACGCAAATGCCTGAGTTTTTTTAACAAAAAAATGCTTATATCTGAAGGAATGAAAAGTGATTGGATAAATTAGCATAAGTGAGCTAAATGTTTTTTGTTTTTTTTAATTTGTGTTAAAATTCTTAGGGAACTGCAAACTGCAGAAGACTTTTATAAATATGAGAAACAGCAAATCCTGAACTTTCAATCTAGAAAAATGATCTGATTGCTGATCCTGACCATGTAATTGCAGGTGTTGCGGCCCAATTCTCAAATTTCAAATATCTACTTCATAAATGTGAAACTGATTATTAATTACATTCACTTTCTACGAAGACAGACATGGTAAGTACAAAGGTGGAAGAAGTGCTCAAACCTGGCATTGGATATGAGAACTTCTATCTGCAGTACTTTTGGGTTTTTATAATTCTGACAAATATATATGGTAACCCTGACAAGTCTATTGTGAAATAATTGATGTATTAACATCTTCAGTCTGTTTCTCCTTTCTTCCTCACAGTAGTCTGTCTCAGGTCATGTAAAACCTGTGTGTGCCTTCAAGAGAAATGCTTTGCACTCCTACCCTCAGATAAAGAGGGAGAATTGGTAATTCTCCAATGATGGAGAATAAATCTTACAAAGAGCGATTGAAGGACCTGGAACTGTTTAGTTTGAGGAAGAGGAGGCTGAGAGGAGACCTCATCACTCTCTACAACTACTTGAGAGGACATTGTAGAGAGGTTGGTGCTGGGCTCTTCTCACAGGTAATTAGTGATAGAACAAGAGGGAATGGCTTCAAGCTGCAACAGGGTAGGTTTAGAGTGGTCATTAGGAAAAAATTCTTCACAGAAAGAGTGGTCAGACACTGGAATAGGCTGCCCAGGGAGGCAGTTGAGTCACCATCTCTGAATGTGTTTAAGAGTCATTTAGATGTGATGTTGGGGGATATGGTGTAGGGGAGAACTTTGTAGAGTAGGGTAGATGGTTGGACTCGATGATCCCAAGGGTCTCTTCCAACCTGAATGATTCTATGATAAGCACTGGGGAGCTAGACAAGTGCAGTCCCTTTCCTAACTTTCCCTTATACAATGTATATGTTATGACTTTCAATGTCCATGGGGTAATACCACAGACATGACTAAACATTGCACATAACTTTCCATGAAGGGAAGGAGGAGATAGTCATAAAGTCTTTTATTAAATCGAATAAAGCCTTTTAATGAGCTGTTTTCTGTGGCTTGTCATGGTGCAGTTAGAAAAGTTCCTGTGAAATAGCTGACCTCTAAAGACATCTTGTTTCACCTGTGTGAAATTTAATTAGTAGGTGTCATCAGTAATCATAGAGTTAAGTGGCTCTTGATTACGTGTAGCTTGTGTACTCCAAAACCAGGAAATGTATTCTGCAACCTAGGCCTTTATAAAGACAGCCTTTGATGCCTACTTCTGACAAGGACAAAACATTTTAAGTTCTTTATGGGATTTTTGCCTTTTTTTTTTTTTTTTCCTTCCATCTGAGAACAGCAAGAAGATGCCTTTAGAGAGAAACAAAAGCCCAACATGAGAAAAATTATCAGGATTCTCATGAGAATGGTGGTTAGCATAGAGAATGAATGTTGGTTTAGGCTTTGGGGCAGGGAAGTCAAACTTCCATATGTATATGAAACAATTTTTTAGCGATTTAAGGCTGTTTTGGAAAAAACTGTTATTCAAACTAGAATATTGGGAGAAGCAGGAGAAAAAGAATTAGGCCTCGGTCACTAGAAATGGGGTTTTGCTTGACAGTCTCTTTGAGCATAAGAAGTTGCCTCTGAGGAGATGCAGCAATCCACATTTCTGGGAAATTGGCAGGAGCAGAACTGCTGCAACATCTGAGAAGAAAGCCTGGATTAACGTGAAAAAAAGCGCCCCAAACTTGTGGAAGTTTTGCTTAACATCAATGAAATCCTGGTGTTTAGGGAAGCATAGAATTGTGTCTTATTGAGCAGACTAATTCAGGTAGGTCTATGAGCCCACAGAATATAAAATTACCTTAAAAACTTCTAAAAATACATTAATTTACCATATCAATGAAGAAATAGCCAGAGATTTGCCTGTCAACTTCTGGCTTTGAAGTATAATGTCATCCTAAATAGGATGTGTTTCCATTCATTATTTAATTAAAATTAAAATTGAATAGAAGGTTGTTAAAATAATAAAAAAAATAAATTAATAAGGATTGCACAGGAAAGAGTTCAGAAGCATGTATTGCTCCTTCTCTAACTGTATTTGTTTTCTTTGACCTATTTCTCAGCAAATGCTCTGCTCCTGAACAGTTTTGCTGGAGAGGATGGCTAAACTGGAAGAGGTATTTCTTAAACGAAACCCGCTAAATACTTATTAGTATGACCCAGCGACCGGGACCTGAAAGGGTAGGTTCGTTGCTTTTTTTGTTATGGTGTTAGACATACTTCAATAATTTTGAATCATATTCTAAGCTGATGGATAAGTAAACAATATGAGAATTAGACCTATAAAGCCTAAACTGTTTCCAGCAGTTGGAGTACAACGGCTTTTGCTGCTTTTTCCTATCACAGTCACTCTTACAATTTGTTGGCAAGGACCGAGGTAAGTACATTGCAGCCAACATCCTCCCTGTAGGCATTGAGCAGTTTACCTGAATGATGTACATTGCTTCTGCCAGCTTAAGGCCTTGAGCCTCGGAGTATTTTTTTTCTTAATGTTTGGTTTCTTGCACAAAAGCGCAATACATTCGCAGCTGCACCAGAAAGCTGTCTCCCCTGCAGCTGGGGCCAAGAAATAACAGCTGGGAGAAGTGGCACCTATTGTAAACAATTATGCAAGGGGATCGCATTATTTAAAACCTTCATCCCCTCCATCCAGACGCACAGCCATCAGAAAATAATGAAATACCTTCCTACCAAAGAAAAATGTATCTTTTTTTTTTTTTTTTTAAAACCTGATTAAGCAGATGAGGTGGTTTAGTAACAAGTTGCAGTGACATAGAATCATAGAATGTGTTGGGTTGGAAGACACTTTTAAAGGTCATCTAGTCCAACCCCCCTGCAGTAAGCAGGGATGTCTTCAGCTAGATCAGATTGCTCAGAGCCTCATCAAGCCTGACCTTGAATATCTCCCTGGCACCGATACATGTCATAAAGCTGGACATGTGCTCCAAATATTTGGAATTTCAAGTAGTTGTTTCTATGTGTTTTCCTACTCTACTGTTTGCAGTATACTTCTTACAGTTCTTTAAACATTCACGCACCTATTAAAAATGCAGTAATTATAATGTTTCCAGGTTCAAAGAAGCATATGGTGGTTGTGTAGTTTTGTTTCTGCAGATTAAATATATAATGATATGTATTATTTGCCTGTTTTTTTTAAAAACATGTAAGTTTTATCTAGCATACTATTTAACAGGTTCTTATTTCTTAATGGAGGGGGAAAACATAAAAGATTTAAAGAAAAAAGATACAGTGAGTGGCTGCTAAAAATACCCATAAAAAAATAAAAATGAAAGAAAGGCATAATAACAATAGTTGTAATAGGCAATAAGCATAGTACTATTTCCCTCGGTTTGTGAATTGATTGAATAATTATCAGATAAATGCTCAATGTAGTACGTAATGAAAATTGTATTTGTATTTGAAAAAGATTTGCTGTTGGAAAGGTTTCTGAGAGGGAAAAAATAATTGCCTAAAACTACAGTGATGTAGTATAAGGTCACCCATGTAAGTATTTCTGGTGTAAGGGATAAATCTTCGAAGAGATACGCTAGGTGGAGAAGTGTAACAGTTATGAAATTTAAGTCTTTCCCCATTGCTATAATCTCAGAGTATCTTTAAGACTCTGTCATGGTTTGCGCCGTCTTTTTGCCTGTTTGTCATGCAGGATACAGTTTTTGAGCAGTGACAGTTTCCATCACAAAAATATTGGTGCAGGCATAAGAAGTACTGTGGAAGATGATGTGAAATGAAAGAAAGTAAAAGACAAAGCTGTTTGAAGTACAAAAAATCCCAAGCAATATTGAATGATGACAAAGGAAATTACATAGTGGTCTTGAGGCCTGAATATCCTCTGACTAGCCAAGTGTCTATGCTGAGTAGCATATCAATTTTCTCTCCCACAAAGTTATTTTGAGGTTTTGTAAGTGTGGTTTAAGTTCCTGAGTAGAAAAAAATCACTTTTAAAACCTTTTGAAGAAAAATAACTGGAAGAACCCCTAATTCATAATGAATCATCCAATAGCTCAGCAATTAGGTCATCTAAGTGGAATAGGTGAGGCCAGTTCAGACCAAAGATTCGAACTACGGGTCCCTGTATATGTAACATATATTGGACCCAGGAAATATTTTACACTGCCAGCTTTATTACCCTCTTAAAAAAAATAATAAAATTTAAAGGCATTTTTAAGGGCTCTTGGTTTAAAGTCTCAATCAGCTCTAATTTTAACCTGAAGCAGTTCCACTATCTTCTGCAGCATGAATGCCTGAAAAGAATTAGCTTCTTTTTACCATTCCTCAGGATAAGCTTGTCTTCAAAGTGTCCTCATATCCCAGAAGAAGAAATGTTTCATCTAATCAGCTCTTTTTTGACATCTCTGTTCCTTTTAATTCCTCTCTCTAAATTAGGATTCCTCTGCCAACGCAGACTGCTGTGATTCTGGCTGGCCTCTTACATTACATCCACTCTACCTGGGTGAGTAGAGCAAAGAGCAAGTTACTCTTGGACTCACTACATCATTCTAAAATACTGGTCTTATCAGCTTAATGATGCAATAATTGTTCTTTTTTCCTGTTTGTAGCATGCCATTCCTCTAACTGCAGGACAATCCCCTTATTTGTCATCCCATTCTGCTGAAAATGCTGCTGTTAGAATATGAGTTATCTCTACTTCATGGAGTCTGTCATTCAGATGTTACCAGCTGCCATCCAGGTAGGTCAATGATTTATAACATGTTTAACTCCAATCCTTTATTTTCCTTCATAAGTTGCAAGGTCGCCTTAAACCCTGGAAAAGGCCTATGGAGTGGTGGAAAGATGAATGAGCAAGGAAGCTGTGCTTTCACTGTTGCTATAGGCTGGTTGTTTCCAAGCAAAATGCTATCTAAAATACTAATAATGTATAATAAAAAAGCAGGGCAATTCAGCAAAATCCTGCACTGGTCAGTCAGATCCTTCTCTGCTAGGAGTTTTATCTCAGATCCAAGAAAATGCCATTTCAGCTGAGTACCATTTTGCTCTCATTCTGCCCAGAGCCACAGTTCAGAAAGCAGCTCTCCACAGTTTTTCTGGCTCCTCCCTGGACTCTCAGGGTAAAGCAGACATGCTATGATTTCTAATCTAATGAGGAAGCCAAACGTTAGCCTGTTATCACTGTACAGAGGGATTCATTAAAAGTATGCCGCTTTTTTCCTGGGTTTCAGGGATGTATTATTAAGTAAAGCCGTATTGACCAATGAGGTATGTATATTTGTGACATTGTCAGCTTCAGTGCTCCATTCTGTTCTGGAGATTGCAGGGTTTTTTTGAACATAAGTAACTGTTCTGGAAAGATGAGAGTTGTGAACTGGCAAATTTTCCATCAAACTATTTTCTCAAAACTATCGAGAGTAGGTTAATCTACAAAGGACAGAAGATCTTAACAAAGCACGGTATCTCAGCAGCACAATAGGGAATGAAATTCATTGTGACAGCTGCAAGGTAAGGCATACTGGAAGGAACAATTGATACATTGATGGGGTCTAAATTAACTGTAAGTACTCAGGGAAAAACGTCATGGCTATCATTGTGAACAGCTCGGTGAAAATCTTTGCCCGGTGTTCAGTAATGATTAAAAACCAAACAAGATGTTACAATACAATGACAGAATAGAGAATACTTCTGAAAACTCTGTAAGGCCATTCAGTAAATCAGTGTGTGAGCTCACCTTGAACCATGTGCTCAATTTTATCACTCCATCTTGAAAGGAATGTATCAGAAATAAAGAATAGGAGCTCTGAAAGTCTGTCTTTTTGGGGAGATTGTTGGGTCAAATTCAATCTTTGATTTATACCCTGTGGTGTCCCTTGGAAATCAAATGTTTCTCCAGGTTATAAATCACTACACAATATGACCTATTTAATTTAGGGAAGTTGTGCATGAAAGTGCTTATGAGGAAGGTACACAAGCTAGTGAATGGCATACTGCAGACAGAGAAGCTTTCATTTTCCTTGTTGAGCAGCCTTTGCTCTGAAATGATCAACAATGCATAAAAGCAAATACAAGAGTGTTATTTTTTACATATATATAAGCATCTGATACTTGCTCCATTTGAAATATATCATCTTTCCCCAGATTTTCCTGCTTTGAAAATAATTTGGGGGTGCCGGAGTAGAGGAGGAAGAGTATTTAAACTTCCTTAGCAGAGGTAAGGACTGAGAAACAGTATGACAAATTGATTCTGGAAAAATATGCCTCAAAATGAAGGGCAACTCAGAAAAAGGCACAGGGAACTGCAGGACAAGGACATTGACATCATTGATACAGAAAGCAAAGGTAGGGTCAGGGAGCAACAGGAAAAAAAAACAAACACAACAACCCATGAACTGACAAACAGCGTAACCTGGACTAAAGCACAATTTTAAGCAACTTGAGTCTTAGGCAACATCATATGTTAAAACAGAGAAAAGCTACAAATTGCACCCACACCTGTATTGTGGCAGCAAAAAAACACCTGGTCACTGACACAGATCAGTCAGTTTCTTTGATTGGGTTTTTAACAGCCTCTGCAGCCTGCACTAATTTGTAGGTAGTGCAAGGTAGAATATTTAGGCACTAATTAGAAGTCTTTGTGTGCTTCTCTGTTTGAAATGCCTGAACTGAGTCAGAAGCTTTTGCTTCTGACTTGCAAGGCAGAATGAGCTGGTTATTAGTAATGAAAGCTGATCACAGAGGGAGATACTCAGACTTTGAATCTAATTCATAACAGGCCGGAGAGCATGATTTCAGCAGGGCAGAAAAGGAACATTTCATTCTCTTGTTATATGCCTTGGCAGGGGAGAAAGCCCAAATGGAGCATGTCACAGAGACTCTAACTCTCTGTGCCAGACTGTGATTTAGCAGAGAGAAGAGGTATGTCGGGGAAGGGGAGAAAAAGATAAAAAATCCCTAAAGACTCATCTCTCCTGCTTTGGTTAATAGATGCTCTGACCCATTTATAATGATGGTTCATGTTCCTGTCTCCACTGAACCAAGGCAGAAAGGGGCAAGCCATGGTACAAGCTTTGTCTTCCCACATCACTCCTTTTCTGTCCTGAGCTATCAGAATCTGAGTGATCCCATCTCTGAGAGTCTGTTGTTCTGATTGCCTCTGCGTGGGTGCATGCAAGATAAGGAAATGTTTCCCATTCGTGTTAAAGGAAAAACCACAATAGCACCATTTTCACATTTAGTTTAGTTTTGGGTAGCTTTAAGTAGAATTTAATGAGGCTGTACATTTTATTTTTCTCTTTGGTTTACTGCTTGGCTAAATTGTTGGATTTAAAGAGCAAATAATTCTATTTTGGGGTTGGAATAAAGACCATATATTTCCTCCTGCATTCCCCCTAGGTCTTAGCTGAACTATTTATTACAGTGACAGGTATATTCATCAACTGCGTGTGTGAGCACATTTCATCCGGTGAGTTATGCATGACAGTTGGTTATGGTCACTAGAGTCACACGGGCATGTGTCTCACTACTCGGATGACATACCCTCTGTAACTGCAAAGAGTACCTGAACAATTCCCAGCAACTTTGGTTTGCTCAGGGGTCTTCAGGGAGCAAGAGGCAGTAGAAGAGAAGCCACCTTCCAGAATTTAATTAGAGATGTAGGAAATAGTTTCCTTTTCTATTGCAAGACCGTGATATTATATCTGTGTAAATGGCCTTGATTGTCAAGTAAGGATTTGCATAGACTTTATAAACATTAATGATGCATTCCCTTGAGAACTGCTGCAAAGGTGAAATAGCCCTTGTGGCATTCTTAAACAGTGTCCCTTACCAAAAATGATTACACAAGTGCATCTACTGTGTATGCAGAAGACTATAGTTAGATATCGCTTGATAACTCTTGACAAATGGACAATTATGAACATTTCTCAAGGTAATTGGTATCATTCTCAGTAAGGTCACAGAAGTTGTGCAAGCTCTCTATTAACTGTGCATCTCAGCTTTTCTCACATAGCGTGAAGCACATTTTACATACACTTTTTCCATGTTCATGAAATAGTTTTGGCAAGTCAACCAGAGAAGTTTTGCATGACAATAATAATTACTCCAGTTACTAAAACCAGGACTAAGCTTGACAAAATATGAATAACATCAACACCTCTGTACCTCTGTTTTGTCTCTCCCATTCTCCCTTCTTTGAAACTTTTATAAAGAAAGTATGACATCCTTCCATAAAGAAAGGATTTTCTTAAGCAGTATTCTGCTGTCTTCAATGTAAAAGTAATTAGGATAAGCAAAAAATATTCATCAATATTTTTATAATGAACATAGCACTCAGACTGTGACAACAGAGCTCTTAAAGTGAAGGGTCTAGACAGCAAGCCATAGCAGGTGCAGACAATAAACCTGGTTAGGTTCACTTCACTGTTTAAAATTCTTTATAGAATTGCTTTGTGAATAAGATTTCAGGAGAAACAAGCAAAAGGTAAAAAAAATCTCTGCTATAAAAGTTTCGACACAATTTCTAGAGAGGGCAAGCATAAAAGTTTACAGTTCCCATTATGGCTTTTTCTGAACCAGACAAACCCTTGAGATTACGGTAAGGCAGGCATGCCAGGGTTATAAATATATTTATAGGAAGCACTGGTGCAATGAGTAAATGGGCTGATGCTTCCAGCACGCTTCCAGGAGTAATGACACACGGGATCCACGGCTTCTCCAAGGGCAGGCATCCTGACTGGGGTGTCCCACCAACAGCAGGTAGCAATGAACTTTCAGCAGTCTCTGAGAGTGCCCTGAAGCAGGTATGTCATGCAGGCTGGCTCCTGCTGCAGCAAATAACTACTCTACCCAGCCAGACACACTCTCTGTGTGAGTATGTAACCTACACATGTACCCATTTTGGTCCTCAGGTACAACCAAAAAACAATTAAGCCAGTGGGAAGAGACCAAGAAATTTTATCTATTGTTGTGACTGTTATATGGGGATATCACAAGGAAAACTTAGTTAACTAGACTTATAATGATGAGTACTCTTTTTTCCTGATACCCTTAAAATAGTATCTTTCCCACATATTAGTTTCCAACCTGTAGATGTTTAATTCAGACTAATTATTCTAGCTTAAAACTGGACTGTTTGTATGGTAAGGCTCCAGCTCCTTGCTGCTCCCTCTGAATTGCATTCAAGTTGTCAAGTGGATTTGAAACAACAAGAAGAGGCCAGGTACTGTGAACCTGTGTCCTACGGCATCTCAGATTTGATTAGAAAGAAAGAAATTCACACTATTACAGACCCAAAGTAAATCTATTTATGCCGTGAGTCTGGACAGAAACTGCCCAACAGCACTGGTTACTCTAATGGTTAAAGGAGCGTTCTGCTGCTTCTTTACCTCAATGTGCAGTTTGTCACGTACAGAAATGTGACTTTGTAGCACTTCATGAATTTCTGTTTTCTGTAGGTTTTAGCCAGCCATCATGCCATACTGGCGTCAGGCTTCTCTTGCTACCAGCACATTTTGATTTGATGCCTTTGATGCCCTCCTGTACTATCACTTGTTGCACTTATTGTCTTAACTGAGGCCAAGAGGTCCTCTGAGATCAAGTATGTCATCTCAAGGCTTAAGCTCATTAGATAGCTGCCTAAATCTTAAGCAGACTGTCAGTGGAGTGGGAAAGAGCAAACTGCCTCCTTTTTATAAGCCAGGGAAGACAGGGAATTAACTGTTCCAACACAAATAATATATTTCTTTTTCTTACTTGCTCAGTCTTTTCTGCTGTTACTGCTAATAGACAGATGGTAAGGAGTGGTAACGACTCACTCACAGACTCCTGCACTTTTTTTTTTCTCCCCAAGCCATAGAACTAACTATGCTGCTACAATAAAATACAATTTTGCTTATACGCCTGAGAAAAACTGCAACTGCATGAGCTATAATATCATGCCTTTCTACCGCGCTAATGCATCCTGACTGAGGCCTTTTATCATACTCATAATAGGAATAAAAAAGAATAGTTGTATCACATAAGGGGAAAGCACTTCGTGTAATGGTGATGTTTTTCAGCTGTTACCGTAAGCATCCAAGGTGAATGGTAGTGTGTTTGTACAGACAAGGAGAAGTCTCGATACTGCAAAAACCTTCTGGGAGCTAATGTACTGGAAGAATTTACTACTATCACTATGAATAACATTTTGCCTGCTTGGAGTCAAAGTGAGTGCTGTCTTGTTCAAGGCTGTATTAAGCTCCTTGGATATTTATTCCACTCAGGTAATTTCTCAATATCAAAATTTCCAGAGAGCTCCTTTATTAGAATAAATAGATTGTACTTGTGGACAAATTTTCTGTGTCCATTTCTTTTCTCTCTATAAGAAGACTCAATAAACAACTTAATTATTAAAATAAATGGGGAATTATTATGGAAAAACACTTGCTTATTTGATCTATTATGCTTGGTCATGGTAAGGTCTGCATTGCTGTAGGATTTGAACAGTTTATAATCTTGAAATTGTTCTCCCCACAATGAAATGCATTGATATCCCACCCATTTTATAGATAAGGAAAAGGCAGGATGAGGTACTTAGAATTAAACAAATTAAACAATTAAACAAAAAAAATTGACACCATTAAGTCTTTCAAAATCAGAAAGTAGTGTTGCTCAAGGTAAAGATTACTGAGTCTCATTTACCAAGACAGTTAGGTCAGTGTTAGGTTGATGGTTGGACTAGATGATCTGAAAGGTTCCTTCCAACATAGACAATTCTATGATTCTTTGACTCTATTCTAAGGCTGTGATGTTCACATATCACATGTAGCATTTTACTGCTGATAAAGAAGTAATTTTCAAAAGCATTAAGAAAATTAATGGGTTACTTTGAAGTGTTTCAGAATTATCAGAGCACAGCAGCTGGGCAAAATATGATGGAAACTTCTGGTACGCAGTAGTTTTTTATAATTTTTTTAAACACAATTGATGCTAATGTGAAACTTTTTCTCTAAAAGTGTGGTGTAGAGTGAACTATGTGGTAAAATAGGAAAATTGATTTACCAGTTTCATCTGTTATTTTTTCATATTTTGAACTGGATTGTTAATGATCAGCCACATAAATCTGATTACTGTTGTTACTTCCCTGGTTTGGGGTGAGGTACACAGGATAAAAAATGGCAGCTAGTGTGGTATAATTTTAGCAGTCGAAATGTACCAGGTATGAATAACTTTTTACACATGACCCTTCCAATCTGGAAAAAAAAACTTCGAGACAGGGGAGGTCAGCAAAAAGAAAGAAAAAAAGATCATGGGAGAGTCTTGTTTGCAAAATAAGAGCTGTAAGACAGGAAAACAGGGCAGAGACGTTATATATGGAAAACTATATGTAGTTTACAGATCCTCTAAATATCAATAAATCCTTAAGAGTCCAGTTTAAAATGCACTGTGCTTGTGTGTAATCCTACCTCAGCAAAGGATTCTGAGACAACTTTGAGCCACTTCTCATCCATTATTTTCTTTTTTCCCCAGTCTTTCTCAGTGGACTCAGGTGGGGTTTTTTTCTCTTTTTTTTTTTTTTTTTTTTTTCCAGTGGTTGAAGAGATCTAGTTCTTAATTAGTGTATCAGTGGGGATTTTGCAGGTGAAACTTTTGCAATTCACACATTTGTTTTCTTCAGGAAGGTTATTAGACTAGAGCACAGATCATTTGTCTCCTTTTGCAGGCTTCTGACAAAGAGTTCCTTGCTCCCTATGGGAGTGTGGGAATTGTAATATAGGCAGAAAATCGCCCCTGCCAGAGCCAGTCTCCAAGAGAAGGAATACATTTGCAAACAATCTTAAAACAACAAGGCAAACTCCAATTTGCAACATTTAATAAAGCATGCGAAATTGTGGAGGAAAAAGAAAAGGAACCCTTCTCTGTAGGACATTAAAAAAAAAAAATTACGGCTTAATCTTGAAATAATTTGCCGTTGCTGCTGACACTGCTGCACCCTTTCTGAAAACAGAACATTTGGGTATTTCTCACCCTGAAGCGATGGAGGGTAGATAACAATTTATTTTCTTTTGTCTCATCTTACTGCTAAAGAAATGTGGTTGCTTTATGCAGAGGGTCCTGCTGATAGGTACATTTCTCTTAAAAAAGGGTCACTAAACCAATGAGACATGATGCCTAAGTAAATTGTGCTTCTGGGATGCATCATCTCAGTTTACTGGATCTTGTCCTTTGGTATCTCAGGCATCTACCAGCTATTGTAATAGCTTCTGTAACTTGAATCAAAGTTCTTGTTGATGAAGTTTATGCAATTTATTGCTCTATTTCATCAAAAACTGGAGATAGGCTTTATTAACAAGCTTGCTTTCTAATAATTCAATGCCTACAAATAATTCAACATTACAAGTCCCTAATTCCTAAGGAGGACTTGTCTCACTCTTGATGGTATGTATATGTTTTAAATCTACCCTAACTCTGGGTTTCATAATGATTCTGCACCCCTACACCTGTAAAATATCAACTATCATTGTAAGAGTGAATTGTGGAATGATAGTTGTCCTGTAAAAGCAGGCCAGATCATTCAGAGATGAGTAGTGTTTCAGAATTCTGCTTTTACCGCAATATCTACTCAATTTTAAGTCAATTTATGATTAATTTTAGTAGTAGTAGCATTAATGACTAATGCAGCTTTGTTCACACATTTTGTGTTGCAACTTTACTGATGATCCCCAAAGAAATGTGTTTTCTTTCTACCTTCTAGTACTGCTATTCACTTGGCTAGGTTATGTTTTTTCCAGTACACCTTTCCTTCTTTCTCCATCCATCATTGTCTTCCTTACAGGCCACTCACTGTAAAAAACTGTAGGGCAATTACCACAACAGTAGGGTCTGAAAATGAATGGTAATGTAAGATAATGTAATGGAAAACTGCTTTATAGATAGCTCCATTATTTCCACCATCAGACAAATGCCTATATTTGACATAATAATCAATAGGCATCATGCATTTAGAGCAGCATGTTTTGTGCTGGTTAAACATCTGGAAGGCAGTATCTTTTTCTTCATTAAATTATGCTGAAGGAACTTTTGGAGGAGAAGAAAGTCCATTGATACTCATTTGATGTATTGCATGGGGGTCCTTTATTTATTGCAGGTTGCCATGTTACCTTCTGCTTGGTCATTGAAATCACTTGACATGAAGCTTTTATCAGCTCTTGGAAGGTTGTTGACCATGCCATTTATTTCAGTAAAGATTTATTCTGACATTTTTAGTCACAGCTGCATAAATGTTGTGATGATAATAGGAGAAAAAATTATCTCTTAAAGTGGCTGCTGTTATTTTATTCCCTGGAGCAAACTGTCAGGATTCCTAAAGGTCTTATACTAAATTGCAAATCTAGCACCATTGTGTCTGTGTTCTGATCTTAGTTGCTCGTGTTAGAAAGTACAGTTTTGAGAAAATATGCTTTCAATTAAGGCTATGTTTTGGATTTTTTCATCTAAGAAAATAAGCTTTTGCAATTAGTTCAAAATTAAATCAAAACATTTCCAGTCCACTTTTCTGAAATACAGTCATAAAAAAAATTCTTCAGTGTCCTAGGTACTCTGGAGGCTTTTCATTAGTGTTGGATTTTCTGTACACAGAAAGTTGAATACTGTTTGCCTGCTAAGGAAAAAAAAAGCAGGTGATGATCCAATAACTCAAGTCTATCATCTATCCATTAGCTACCAATCAGAAATGCTGGAACTCCTTAACATCAATCCCTAAAGCTATAATTTAACTGATTCAAATTAAAAAAAACTATCAGCAAGCCCTAAATTAACACTTTGTGGGCTATTCCACAAGAAATACCCTTCCATAATATACATTTAACTCATGAGGAAGACATGTTTTAAATTCTCTCTACCTGGCCTGCAGAAGAATGAGAAGTAGGTTTACTGAGGACTCATCTGACTGACTTAGTCCTGAATTTTCCAGTTTACTCTCCAGTGTGCTGGCTGTGACTGCAGCTGCCACAGAAGAACATGATAAGACTTCATTTTGAGGGAAACTTCATTATGGGAGAGCCTATTTTTGAGACACGGCAAATTTCTATAGAATGCAAAGTGGCAGGAATAGGAATCAGCAATTCTCTTTTAGTGCAAATCTTGGGAGAATAATTTGAAGCCAGGAGATCACAGGAGTTTGTGTTTTACACAGCATACACTTAAACCATGGTGGGGATGCTAAATGTCACATGAGTGCAAGGGGAGTTTGTAGAAGAAACAGTTATTGACAAAAATTTAAAATGAGCAAAGTGGACGTGTTTAGAAAGCTCTGTCCTATATTGCAAAGATTTCAGTTAAGAGGGAAGTTACAAAATGTGGATTGGGGCCCTACCCTTTATCATGAGATGATAGATGACCTGGTACTTGTTGTATTGCTCTCTCACCCTCTTTCCTGGCTGCCAAAGTTAAATCTCAAGACATGATTTTTTTTTCCTGTTCAGTAAGACAACTTTCCAGGTGTCTAAATAGGCACTGGCTATGTCCATATTGTGGGAAGATGTCCACATAGCTAAAGCACCTAAGGTCATTCCTGTGAGATTGCAGGGTCAGAGGGACCCTGCTCTGTGTCCCTTTATCTTCTCACCAAGCTGCCTCCAATGTTCTCTAGTTTAGCTACAGCAAAAGCTACAAAAATGCATTATGCTGAAATCGGATAAGTTATACAGTCGAATATTAAGTTGCAGAAACAACAAAATTAGATGACATATACTATAATAAATCCTTCCACAAGATTTTGAATGAACTTTTACATGCTGTATCTGCTTCAGTAGCCTGAAGTGACTCGGTTTGGTTTGTAAAGGCAGCATGGATATTCATTTATATAAATAACAAATAAAATAAATAAACCTCTTTTAAAAATGAGAAACTGACAGATTAATATATGCTTTTTTTCCAGGATATTTTAGCTTCTTCAATAAAATTTCATTAAGATAACCTATCTACAAGTAGGTGCATACACAAATATAGACAAAAAGATCAAATTAAGTTCCTTGCCAGTTTATTTGCACCAGTTTCAACATAGGCTTATTCTCAGAACGGTTATTCCTGTACACAGTAGCAAGAATGAGCTAAGGTCTCCTGAATGCATGGGTTTTTTTAAATTGCATATAGTAAGGAATATGCGAAATCCCAGAATAAAGCTCAGACCTAATTAGTATACTGATTTTAGTGTTCATTTTATTTTCCTTTAGGTTACAACTTTCTAAACGTTCCAAACCAGATGCATCTCATGATTCCTTTTTCACTTCCTAGCATGTGTATCGCTCTGTACAAGTCTCAGCTGGCACTTTCAGTCACTCCCCTTGATGCTTTCTTATTACACATGCACACACACACAACTCCAGTGCTGATCTGACCAGGAAAATCAAACTTATTCCTTTCTTCCTCCTGCCAGATACCTGTTACCATTCCAGACAGCTTTGCTTTACATACTGCTACAAAATGAAGCATGTTTTTTATATTCTTCATCAATTGGCTTTTCACAGAATAACAGCATTCAATGCAAATTACAAGGATGTGCTCTTTTTCTAACAAAAATTGCACAGTATCTCCAACAACACGATTTTTACGAAAATGACAAGGTTTCTTTGCACTTCAGGGTGCCTTCTGATGCATGATAATGTGGCAGTAGATGGAAAAGAATATAAAATTGTTCTCCCTCAATACCTAGGGTTTGGTTTTGCTTTTTATTGGGAAAATATTTGAAGTTATCAATTGCGGATGTCCTTTTCTACTTACTCTCCTTTAATGCACACCTCAGTCTAGCTTCTTCCAGCTACCTCTTACTCTGCCCACCCAAATAACTCATGAGAGATATAAAATTATGGCTTCTGAGGAGGAAGTCCATTATTAGCTTGCTGAATGCGGGGGAAAAAAAATGAATGTGCCTTGGCAATTGCTTATTAAAAGTGGTGATATGATGGGATCATTGCTCCTATCCTCCCATAACACTCCAGCTGGCACTATCTTTACCTCCAAAATAATATCCAAACTGCAGCAACTACTGTATTTCTAATCAGCATGGCAATTCAACATCCTCCCCATTTCCCCTGGGACCAATTAAGGAAAACAACAAAAAGTGTAGTGACTTTAATTAGCCAATTATTTATCATGTTCTTATAATTAGCTTTCTCAGTAACCACCCCCCCACCCCCCCTTACAGCTACGATGATGGAGTAAATTAAGCTGGAGATATTGACCATATTTAATAAACAATTCCAAAGCAAACTGGATTTACCCAAAATCTAGTGGGTCAATGGATGTGACTGCAGGTCAGTTTAGCCTTACAGCACTCTGAGCTGGCCTTCATTGAAACCGTAGCTATGACTTTGAAACTGTCTCTGTGAATTAAAACACTACATCTCTCGGGAGACAGTATAAAAATCAAAATTGATTTAAGAAATCCTGTTAGTAAATGTAGAAATGCAAGATGAAAAGAAATTCCTTTAAGGAAAGAGGGCTCTAATGTGTGTTAAAAGGCAGATTATTATATTTGTTGATATCTTTTGTCTAATATTAAAGCAAGATCATTGATTGCTGAACATTACAGAAAAGGAAGAAGAAGAAATAGAATATCTCTGAGGAGTCTTAATGAGATCTTTCCCTTCCCTTCCTTTCCCTTCCCAAATTGTATCTCCTCTAATTCCAGACAACCTTCATTAATTTTGTATAGAAATCTGGTATCAAAACTCAAATACATTCACGTTTGTATGTGCAAATTGTACAGCCCATACTGAGGTATACTAATCAGCCAGTAGTCATGTACATGCAATTATAATACTGACTAATATTTATCAAAGTCACAGAGGATCTCATGCAAACGCACATTTCCTCTCAGACACTGATAAGCATTTGAAAGAAATTAAATAGCAGATCTTATCTTTCAGCAAATATGAAACTGCAAACTGATGTAAGTTATTTGCTCCTGACCTAGGAACATGACGGCCAATTGCCTAACCTATTGTCAGAAAACAGTGCTTAATTTTATAATCTCTTCACAAGGATTGCATTTGAAATATCTGTTGCATCAGTATAAAAATCAGAATGAATATATGTTTCTCAAAGCACTTCAATCAGTGCTTATTTCCAAAGCTAACATCTCTGTCTACCAAAGCATGAAGCCTAGAATATATTAGCAAAATATTAATTATGGATTAAAATCCTCAAACATATTTCAATACTTAGCTGTCACCAAAGTGGTAATAAGTGTCATACTCTAACAAAAATCATTGTGCAGCAATGCTTGAGGCATAAACATGATAAGACTATTCCATTATTTCTTAAGGAAAATTACTAAAATTAATGATATAAATCATGTTATGTGGAAACCAGTAGAAAACAATATACTAATAGATCAATTGTCTAGTGCTAATTGGAAGAGTATAAGTGTAATACAATACCAAAGCTAACTAAATATCTCTGCATCACTATTAAAAACAAATTCAATGTCATGTTCTAATCCCATAGTGTATATACATAAATAGTCATCTACAAACTTATCTTCACTGCAAATAAAATCAAAATAGAAAATAAAATTATTGTTTTCTGATGCACAATATTTAAAATTCAGATGTGCTGGAGGTGCCTAAATTTGTCTGCTGCTTCCTGGTCACGCTGAGCATCTCTAAATATGCAGAAACCGGGCCTTGAACAAGCTGCTGCATTTTCAATAGGATGGAAGTTATAATCAGTTCTTAGGTCTGCCCAGTTTAAACAATATTAATAACAATAATAATAATAACAACAACAACCACTTAACGCCCACTAACACCTTAATATATACATTTTTCTGAAAATAACCTGCTTTTCCAGCCTTAACAGGAAATGAATTGTCAAGTCTGTTCTAACGTGTTATTGCGACCGGGGTGGTTGGCCCTCCCTGGCAGCTAAGGCTCCTCCCAGACAGTCACTATCATAGAATCACATGGGTTTGGAAGGGACCTCTGGAGATCATCGAGTACAACCCCCTGCCAGAGCGGGTCTACCTAGAGCAGGTTGCACAGGAACTTGTCCAGGTGGGTTTTGAATGTCTCCAGAGAAAGAGATTCCACCACCTCTCTGGGCAGTTTGTTCCAGGGCTCTACCACTCTCACAGTAAAGAAGTTCCTCCTCGTGTTTAGGTGGAATTTCTTATACTCAAGTTTGTGCCCATTTCCTCTTGTCCTGTCAGTGGGCACCACTGAGAAAAGAGCAGCCCAGTCCTCCTTTTTCTCCCCAAGAAAAAAAAAGTTGACTGTGTTAGTACGCTCAGCAATCAGCAAAACATTGGTGTGTCATCAATGCTGTTTTAGCCACAGATGCAAAGCACACCATTGTAGGGGTTGCTACAAAGAAAATTAAATCCGTCCCAGCCAGTCTCAGGGGATAAACATCTTCCTTATAAACACAATACAGATGGATGGTAAAGATATGTATTTTTTTAAACATCCCATGAGTTTCCGTGAATCCTGAAGAGACTTCCCGATAACCAACCAGAAAGCTTTATTTCAGTAATATGAAGTGTTTTCATGCAACTAGTATGAAAAGCTTTTAACAATCTACGTTCATCTTACCTGGATATAAACTAAATTGCTAAAGATGGTTTATTGGCATATGAGAAAGAAATGTCTGGGAAAGAAATCACAGTAGCTGATAGGAACTTGAGTTTTTCCTTTCTGGCAAAGAGCTGTTAAGAATACTTTATTAAGTGTGTTTGAAGTGTGCTTGAACTATCTCCCACAACCACTGCACGTTATCCTCTCGGTTCCCCACTGCCTTAAAACAGCAATTAGAAGTTGATGAGAAATATCCAGGAACAATAAGAGTTAAAGATCAATTAGAAATCCATGCAGCTAGGAAGATTAAATATTTATTAAAATAACAACCTTTCAAATAATAGTTCAAACTTCGTTACTCTATTAAGTTCTTGAGCTTCTATTTTCTGCCTCGCTTCACTGTAATTGCAAACTGCAATAGTGACAGTGAATGTTTCACACTAAAGTACATAAAAAACATAAAGCTTTTACATTACAGTGCCAGTGATTGATATTTTGTAAGGAGATTTGAACTGTATTATTTATTATTTGCCTGCACATTTCTGAAGTTCTTTTCTAGTGTAAAAAGACAAAAATATTCTGTTTAGTTAGATTTAGCTGGAACTTACAGTATGCATCCATAACCTTCTCCTTGCAGTCAGATGGACAAGTGGCCACAGGACGTGTGATGTTCCTCTTCAGTAGCAAACCTGGAGGAAAAGAGAAATTGGGAATCAGGATGTGAGGTAAGAAACGTTTTTGCAGCAAGAACAGGGCTTCTTTTTGGAATCCAGTGCAAAAAGGGAAGGTTTCTGTAAGAAGATGCGGCCACTACAGGTCACAGTGGAAATGTCATGTGATAGTAGAGCAGCAGCTATGGTTTCTGTCCATGTCTGCCTTGGTGACATTCAAAAAGCGTGCAACCAGTGTTGCTCAAACACATAATCCAAAGGCCTATTCTGACTCATTTAAAATGGTAATTTAAACCAAAACCTGATGGAATTAAAGGACAGTAGATCCAAGTTTTGGCATCTATAAATACGAAGGGTGAAAAAAAAAAAATTCATTAGCATAGAACCAAAAGGGATAAAAAAGAAGCATCTTTTCTTTGAATGTCACACACAAAATGTTCAGAAATCACACAGGCCATGATATTTAAAATTTAGCAGGATAACATCCTTCATTGGGGAAAAAGTGCAACCACTGGGCTCAGGCTAATATCATTACCTTGTAATGAAACTGCTTAGCACTAGATTAAATGATTCATTGGGTGACACACAGAGAGTTTATGCCGTCACCAGACTGCATTGACTGGGAGAAGCCTTCAGCACGCACTGAGGTAGCACCTCAAACTCATGGCTCTCGAGCTAGAGCAAAGCTCTTTAGGACTATGTCAGCAAGTTACATGGAGACCACAAATCCTTCTCCACATACATCTAATTTGGGTTTGGCATGTTGACATGGATACACAAAGTGGCATTCTTTTTCTTGACACTTTTATTTCTATATATATTATTAAGGGGTGTTAAGATCAGCCACCTCCTCCAGCCACTCTGGCCCAGGACCCCTCCTGGATCCCAGTATAGACCAGTACCACCCAGTACAGTCCATCCACAGGACTCACACCACACACCAGCATATCAATCTAAGCAGCAGTCCTTTCTGTCTGGCTGCCTGGAGCTGACCGTCTTTCTACAAAGCATACAATTAAGATAATTTTTCCTTTACTGCAAATAATTTAAAACATAAATGGGATTAAGGTTTTGATGCTTATTTTACTGAAGAAATATGCTGAAATATGTCTTGAATTTTTAAAAGAAAAAAAAAATCAATGCATTTTATTTTAAATAATGGGGAAAGAGGCCCTTGGCTCTTGCTCTATTTCTCCTTAGTCCTTCATTCTTCCCCTTTGTGGGTAAAAAAAAAGAGATGCAAGAGCCGAACACACTGAAAATTATTATGTCATCAAAACAAGCTTTATTTTGTTTAATAAAAAATAAGTAAAACTGCTGTTTAAGCTAATAATTGGAAGAAGTAGGTGGTAAGTCTAAATGCTTTTAACATGAGAAAATGCACAGCTGTTCAAAATGTTATCCTGGTGTTAAGTTGCTGTAATACTCCTCTGTAAAGATTTCTTATAAACAATGGGAGCAGCGCCAGAGCTATGATCTACATAAGCCACATGGCAGGGCGGGTCTGTGGCAGTATTTATTTCCACAGCAGTTACTGATGGAAAAGCCACAGGAGGTACTTCAGCTGATACCCACAATCCCAAAACCAAGAATAAATGCGAACCCTGTTGTCAATGGATTTCCTTTCTAGACTTTATGCATACCCCACCTGCAGAAATTTCAACTAACTGCTGTTCAGCAGCCTTCCAGAAAGTTTCTAAGGGAAGCTCTCATCTGGATGAAAGAAGGAAATTTTGCAGTGATGATCTGGCTTAATCTTTGTATCATTGATCCCATAATGCCAGCTCATCCACCCAGATACACAAAAGACAGCACTATTGACAGAGTATTCTTTTTCTTCTGGAGTGTATGGAAGTTGAATAGAAATTGCTACTTTATTCTTTCACCTAATAAGAATGTTTTCAGTTCTTGTAAAAGGCATTAGTAGAGGGCAACAAGTGATACTGGTACATTAGGTGATCAGAAATGTGCATAGACATTCTCACCTCTGCTGATTTTCATTCTTCAATTCTTCACTGCAACGTTTCCTTTCCCCTCCTCCCCCCTTCGACCTGAAAAAAAAAAAAAAAAGAGAGAGAAAAAGCAAAGGATACTGAATCTTAGTCTGTAAGCAACATGATGTCATAAAGTGACCAAATTAAGAAGCATTTGTGGGCAACTTTGGGTCTTTTATGACAAACAAACAATACTTTAAAAAGTACATTTAGAAAAAGAGAAACTATTTATGTAAGTATAAAGATGTCTAATGGATTTGGCTTAAAGAACTTTCACGCTTCGAGTCTTTTTTCTTTTTATGCCCAAAAATTCTCTCTCTGATCTTTAAAACCCACTGTATTTCTCTTGCTAGATCTATACCTTAGGGAAAACATGCTAATCAACCTGCTTATGCTTCCCCATGTTCTGAACTTATTTCCCTCTGTCGGTTCCATGCATGATTATAATTCAATGACAAGAGAAACAATTTAAAACTTCAATTATGAAAGCATTTCTTTGTTAATTCCCTCCCGGCTAAATGACTTCCTCTCACACTAGGAAGTTAAACATCTGACAGCATGACTGAGCTTCAAGCTTCAATTTACATCCACAAAATCCTGCTTTTCTAGCCGCCTTTCAGTCTAGTTGGATTTTTTACTGATTTGCTCCCTCTTTCACTTATAGATTCATGGATCCCTGAGATAATCAGCCTGCAGCCAACATTTGCATCTAGGTTGGACCTCTGATTCTTTGTTTTAATTGCCATTATGTTGTGTGTATTTCATTAACTTGGCAGATGGAGAATATAAACCTTTTCCGGGGTTGTTCCTTTGGGCATCATCTAGCTAGCCTGGCTGGCAAGAGCAAGACAGACCAGAGCAGTACAGTACAATGCAACCGGAAGGACTAGACAATAAAAGTAAGTTACATTTTGTGAAATGAAATATTACAAAGCAGCTTATACTGTCCCCATCAATAGTACAACATTGCAATGAGAAAATCAGAAGGTAGAACATAAGGGGGAATGAAAGATTATCTAATTGTTACCTTCATGTGGGTAAAATTATGGGCCATGGTGATGGTGCTGTAGTTCAAATACAGGATAAACAGTGCGGGGAGATGACTGGATAACTTTTTTTCTTTCTTTTTCCTCTAAGATCATCCCCCAAATAGCCATAAAGAGAACAGAGAACACCACAATTCAAACACAAGTGCTAACAAAATAAGAAATAAAAGTTATCCTCATTCATTTGCTCATTTATTGCACTGTTGCGAGTGGATACTAATGCATGACTTGCAACAAATGTGCTTTCTCCTAAGAATATTTAACTGTAATTTAAGGTAACTTGTTTAAAAGTCTAATGAGACTGACATTTGAAGCAGGTTCCTGCCATATCTATTGCTTCTGGCTTCCCTGAGATAAAATAAATTGTGGCAGGTGACTCATAAAATGAGTTGACCTGCCAGGGCAGAATAGATACTCTGAAACGTCCATGTGGAATCATGTTATTTTTGAAATTTATCAGCTATAGTAGCAAGTTGTTCACTACTGCTTGATTTGGGACAAGGACAAGACATGAAAAAGACATGGATTGAGGCTCCTGTGTGGAGACGATGGGATACAGGGGAAAGAGGAGGGACAGGAGAGCCACTGCAGGTGTGGCTGAGAGGGGAGCAGTGGGGGGGAACTGGGTATAACACAGGGTCCCTGCAGGCAGAGGACATGGTAGTAGCTGAGATCAGAACACGCCAGAAGAGGACTGTAAGAATCAGTTGGAAGGTGGCTTTGATTTCCACAGTTAACCAAACTATACTAGATAAGAGGACCTTCAATATGAGCTTAGAGGATAGGAAACTTTGTCAGAGTTTACAAGCTCAGAACCACATTAAGCTTTGTGTACAGTTCGGCCCAAGGCTTAAATACTTCTATGATTACATATTGGGGTTAGAGTTCCCAGTGAAGTAATGTGTATCTGACAGCATTTATATTGATTTTATCAACAGATAGCTGCAATATGACAACTGATGGATTGTAGGGAACACACTTCATTAACTCTGTATGCCTGTCTCTTGCAAGTAGACTTTTTTAATCTGCTCACTTTCTAACACTCCATTCAATAATTTCTCTCAAAAGCATGTGTGTCCGGTTGGTACGTTAATAGTCTGTCCAAATGGGGGAATCAATGGTATTAAATACTCATGGACAGGGATGTAAATAAGCAGCCATAAATTTACATCTATATATTTTAAAGTACTTTTGATCCAATGATACAGTATGAGAGCCTGCATTTTTTTTTTATTGATGGTTGTTCTTCCAATCTATATAGCTATTTTGAAAAACTTATTACTTTCTTCACTATTTTAGTAATATATTTTTTTGTAGTTTGCTTGGAGAGAAGAAAAGCAAGCAATTGAAGGGAAAAAATAATTTACGTTTAAGGAACTTGAAGTTACATTCTGCACATTGTCAGATCAGTTGTAACCAAACTTTAAACCAAAGAAATTAGCAGCAGAGATTATAAATTAATAATCCAACTAATTGGCAACATTATCTTGTTTTTCCAGGCATTGCCGTGACACCGGGAAGAGTTTCAAACTAGGGGCACCTAGTGATGAAACAGACCTTAGTAATTTTCTATTTTTGGTTTATGTTTTTTTGCTATTTGAAACACATGCATTTAATTGCTTCAAACAGTGGGACTCCAACATTATTCTGATGACTACTGAACTGTTAAATTGATCAGAGCACTGAGAATATGTATATGTTTTTAAATCAACCTACTGGCAAATTTCCTTTGCCTTAATGCTTCCCCATTACCCTTAATTAAATCCTTTTCTTATTCATTGCCTTCTAAATTATATCACTAACCCCTCTCTTTCCCATCTTGGTAGCGTCTCTAAAATTTACAAAAATTAATCGCTTTTCAAGCTTTTAAACACTTTGGGCAAAAGTCACTGCACATAATTTCATTGGGAACAGATGGAGCTGCACCAGGAATGAATTTGGCTGCTAGGAATTACTGAGCAACCTGAGGAGTAAGCTGTTTAGCACAAATACAGGCTGGGCAGAGAATGGATTGAGAGCAGCCCTGAGGAGAAGGACTTGGGGCTGTTGGTGGATGAGAAGCTCAACATGACCTAGAAATGTGCGCTGGCAGCCTGGAAAGCCACCTGCATCCTGGGCTGCACCAAAAGTGTGCCTGGCAGGTCGAGGGAAGCGATTCTGCCCCTCTGCTCCACCCTGGTGAGACCTCACCTGGAGTACTGTGTCCAGCTTTGGACCCCGCAACATGAGAAGGACGTGGACCTGCTGGAACCGGGTCCAGAGCTCCACCTTGAGCTTCACCATGAAGGTGGAGCTCCAGAAGGCTGGAGCACCTCTCCTATGAAGACAGGCTGAGGGAGTTCGGGTTGTTCAGCCTGGAGAGATGGGGAGGGACTCTCTCCGAGATGAACAGCTCCAGTGCTGGCATGTCTGCAGCAGAGCCAGGCGAAAAAGGGGCTTTTCTTGACTTTTTCGGAGTCTGGGAGAGGCCGGGGCAGTGGCAGGGATCCGGCAGCTCGAGTGAGGGCAGCTGGTGAGGCAGGTGCAGAGCCCCCAACAGCGGCCACCACCACCCCCATGGAAGGCATCCCTAGGGAGTGCGAGCCACCAGGAGAGGCAAACACGGGGTGGCACAGCAGATCACACAGAAGAGCACGGGATGGTCAAGAGAGGAGTTCAGCCATGGTCTCTACCCAAAAAGATGCAGAAAGCCATGTCTTCTGCATCTGCCAGAGCAGATGCAGAACGAGAGATCTGCCATGGATTAGGGGTAGTCATAAACCTGTGTGTATTGGTCAGTTGAAGTGCCTATTTATCTAAATATATTTAAAGCTTTTTCCCTACAGACATTTTTACTACCTGGTATGTGTGTTTTAATAGAACTATTACTGCCCTATTTTAGTTTTGTGACTTTGTAACGACATGAAAAGCAACACTTACCCCACATAAAAATAGAGAAAAGTGATGGAGAATCAGGCCCGATTCACTTTTCTGTAATTGTGCTCTTAAAAAGGGGGAAAGTATCTGAGTATGAAAGAAGCAAACAATTGCAAAACTAGTAGCTTCCCCTAAAAGATTACATTTTCTCCTCTTTGTTGGTTTTGTTTTGTTTTGTTGTGAGTTTTTTTCCCCTCTACAACATCTTGAAAAAATTGGCTTGGAAACATAAAAACAATCTTACTGAAAGCTTTACTTTGACATCAAAATATATGTATAACACAATTGCCGCAGAAGCAAAATGACAGAGAAGTCATATGCCTGATTAATTTTGAAACATTTAAAACAATCAGTTGGAAACCTTTTAAAGCAACACCTTCTGATGAAATATAGCACTTTACAACATCAAAATAGCCTGTAGATATATTTTTGAACTAGAAAACATGGAAATGCTCTTGGTAAACTGCAAACAAATTGCTTTAAGGTTCTGGAAATACCGAATGACACTTGTTATAGAAAGGATTGCATATTACTCGATCTGGTCCAGGAGAAGGAGAAAAAGTGTGACAGCTGGCTTGTGGGCACTTGAGCACATTTCCCTCCAGAAGGCTGTCAGACAAAATCAACTTCCTTTTTATAATTAAATTACATTATATATATCGTTGAAGAGTCATCTCTATTGGTTCTAAAACATAATGAATTATTTTGAAGGCCCAAAATGCTGTCATTTTACGAAATTACATGATTTTGACTTTGTACTTCACCGTTATTTGAAAAATTAATCACAGGGAGCATTCTAGCTTTACTCTGTCACACAAAAAACTCCTATCATTTAAGCAAATGGCTTGCTAGGATTGATTCATAGATATTATATAATATAACATAATGACATATAACAAAATTTCACGACACAGTAAGGTTAATTTGAATTATGATTTGTTCTGACTGGTAGGTGATAGGAAATACTTGTGCTCAGGGACTGCTGCAGTATTTTACACTAGCATTTCAATGAACATTCTGAGCATAGGTTCTGAGAATGCAGCAATTAGCTATCCTGAAAATAGCAACCCTAAACTATCTACTAGATTTTAAAGGTATGTGTATGCTGAAAATCTGCTACTTCAAAGCAGTCAAAAAGGTAGTAGTGAGTAGAAGAGGAATTGAAGAAAAGTTATATTAAACAGGAATGAAGTTTGGTTTTTGGTGAATTATATCACTGTGTGGAAGAGCAAGTGGTTGCAAGACAACTGCTCTAATGCAGATGGTCAAGATTTCACAAGAGACCCAGATTTCTTCCTGTCGACCAGAGCCTGTGGTCCTCCATGGGCGTTGCTCCTGAATGCACTGCTCTTCTGTTTGGAGTTACATGGAAGGACAAATACAAGTGTTGTCCTTCAGAGACAGTTTGCTCTCTTTTTTCTTTTTTTCTTTTTCTATTTTTAACTGTCTTCTGTATACAAAAATAGTAATTGCTAAGCAATTAGCAAGGATTATTGTACTTCAGTCTAATTATTTGCCAGTTATGTCATTCCAGCAATACCCATGACTTAGCAGATTCTGTGATACAGTATTTGATGATAATACACACCCAGCAGTTGGGGTGTATTTTATTCTTTAAACAAGGGATTTTGGGTAGATAATAGAATGATGCATGAAATCTAATTCAGAAAAGTAACTGTAATTTAATAAGCCTTTAGAGAAAGAAAGAAGAAAAAAAAAAGGCAAAAAACGTAACAAAAGACAAGTCCTCTTGAAAATGACAAATTTCCAAAGGTCACTCCAAAAGCTCAAAACACTACTTTTCACTATTTGAAGTACAGAAATACCTCAGAAAGAAATGTTTCAGCAGCAAAACTTTCAATAGAGGATCTGGAAATCAAAGTAGATTTGAATTAACAAAATGCTACAATTAATTCCAAATTGAGCATTTGCTTGGGAAATTTCCCAGCACTATAAAATCCTCCTCAACCTGATGTACAGTGGATTGTGAATGTTCTTATTACCACATTTCCATTATCCTTTATAAAATCCACCTTTTAATCATGTCATACTATCAGAACATTTTTAAGAGGGGATATTCAAGCTCATACAGGAACAGTTCTGCAGGCCTGATATGACATGTCAGTCCACATGTCCTTTACATCATTGAAATTAAGTCATTATCTAACTCACTTCAAAACTCCACAGAAGGAGGTTCAGATTGGGCTAGTGGCAAAAGCAACAGGGATGAGAGGAGGGTTTGCCAAGAGGGAAGGGATGCTGGAATAGACATCCCCATGGGTTCATTTCTCCTTCTTATAACCTATCTGCTGACTTGCAGGTCTTTTTTGCATAACTTATAATTGTAAATGTGAAAGTAAAGTAATAAAGATTTCAGTCAGGTGCCAAGAGAACAACAAAACATAGGTCCTGAAAACCTAAGGAACAGTGTGAAGCAGTTAAAATAATAGAGAGAGGTCAGGTGCAAAAAGATGCTGGTTCTTTGTGTTACAAGATTAATACCTGGGAATACATAATATATATAAAAATGAATATTTCATTGGAGACTGAACCACCTAAAATTGGAGAATAATGATAGGGTCTCTACCACAAGGATCTACATGGATTTTTTCAAGAAATTACAATTCAGATTCTCTGCAATGTTTTAGAACTAGATGTAAGAAATACCTACATGCTGGAACCCAGTAATCTTCCACAATAGTAAAATTGGTGCTGCAAATGGAAGGAGACCCTGAGATACTGCTCATGAATGTAATAAAACAGCAAGAACTTTGAGATTTGGGGGAAAAAAAAAAAAAAAAAAGCTCATCTTCTTCAATATTCCATTTTCCCTATATATCCCTATGTTTACAAAATAATCCAAACTTTACATTTTATTGTCACTATCATTTAAAGGCTTTGCGAGATGAGATGGGGTCTCTGTCAACATTAAACGAGACATATCTGAAAACACTGCAACACATCACAGGGGGAGGCAAAAGCCAAGACAAAACATGAGGTCTGAAAAACAGCCTCAGCCACCAGCAAGTTTTGTGGTTTGGTTTGTTTTTTGTTGTTTGGGTTTTTTTCCATCTTAAGGAAGTACTAACCTTTCTAAATGTGAACTATACGAGGACTTCATGCCCTTAACAAATGAATGTGTATGAGAGAGAGAAATGGAAACCAGGCCTGGGGGGAAAGTTTGATCCCTGGTTCTTAATAGATACACAGAGTGCAGTGCCAGTATAATCAGACTGAGTCTTTTGGAGAAGAGAGATGTGTGGCACACCAATTACCGACAGCAGGGAAAATTGAAAGAAATTACATTCAGGGGAGTGTGAAATGTGAAATTCAAGGAAATAAATTAGATGTTGTATGACCTCTAGTGTAATACGTGGAGAACTAATACATTTAACCTAGTTGTAATCATGTCATAGCTAGACTGCATTAGGAACTTTTTCCTCTCTGTGGCTCTGTTCTCAACTTTTCAGAATGGAAAATAACACAGCAACATAGGTAGGTCCAGAGCTGGTTCTGGAAACTGAAGCCTTGCAAAGGAGCCAAGCTCAGAATTAACTAATAATGCACCACTCTAATCTGATGACATTAAATATTAGGGTCACTGGAGATTTCCCTGAAGAAGAAAAAAGACAACAAATCTACTGCAAAGTATGGTACATTGTATCAGCCAGTAGATTAAAGCATCTACACAGTAAAAATGATCTATGTGGAAATATCTTTACTACTATCAGAAAAAGGGAAGAAGTTATTTAAATTGCTTGAAGATGTGATTGGAGAGCCTTAAGTATACTGAGACTTCTTTAAAGAAAGCATGGATTTTGGCTGTCATCTGTATTAAAGAAGGCTCGAAAAAGGGTAAAAGCTCTGACTAGAGAGAAGGAGAAGACTTTGGGAAGCATCTAATGGTGCGATCATACTGAAGCTCTGAATGTCTCAATGTCTTCCTGATACCTGATTGAAGTATTTCAAGACAGTTTATGTCCATTATTTTTGTCCTAACCATCACAGGCTTGGAAAATAGTGTCTTCCCCTTTGCAAAAGCCTTTTAATTCTTCTTGTCTTCAGGGTAAACAACTGTCATTCTTTCATTTTTTTCCTCCAGGTTCCTAATATGGTTAACATGATGCAAAGATGACTTTCAGTAGACGTGAAATCCATCTTGAGAACAAATGGCATGTATGTTGTGGGGGGAAGAGTTAATAAAAGAGGGCCTCTTCTGTGATGCTGTGACAATGCACAAGAATAGTCTTTTGTCCATAGAAGTCCCCATCACAAACAGAAGCAAAGGCTTTGCTCCTGCAGGAAAGCTGTAAGGGTGAGTGGGACAGCCCAGTTGTCTCGGAACTTATTTGTGTGTCACTAATTAGCCTAGCTCATAGACTGGATACAATCACTTCAAAGGCTTCACTATGTTAATGGTGGTTGCTATTTTTTATGGATGTGTCTGGCTCAAAACCCAAGTTCTAGGGACCTGTACCTTTCAGAAAGGCTGGGACAAATTATCATTACGCACCTTACTGCTTATGAATTAGAGGTCCAAAACTGCTAAATTAGACTTCACTAGAAGACTTTCTTGGCCCTGAATGAGTCTGAGCAACAGGCTCTGATCACCTGTTGTATTTAACCAATCTTTGCTTGGTCATGGACTTGTGGGGGATGTGACGGTTGGAGGCCGTCTGGGGCAAAGTGACCATGAAATGATAAAGTTTTCAATTCTCAGGGAGGCGAGAAGGGGAACCAGCAGGAACCATCCGGAGGGCAGACTTTGGTCTTTTCAAGAGTCTGCTTGACAGAGTCCCTTGGGAGGCAGCCCTGAAGGGAAAAGGAGTCCAGGAAGGCTGGATGTTTTTCAAGGAGGAAGTCTTAAAAGCGCAGGTGCAGGCCGTCCCTCTGCGCAGTAAAGCGAGCCATCGAGGGAAAAGGCCGGCCTGGCTGAACAAACAGACATGGTCACAGCTCAGGGAAAAAAAGACAGTTTATGGCCTTTGGAAAAAAGCAGGCCACTCAGGAAGATTATAAAGGTGTAGCAAAGTTAGAAAGGCCAAAGCCCAGCTTGAACTGAACCTGGCCTTGGATGTTAGAAACAGCAAAAAGAAATTCTATAAATATATTAGCAGCAAGAGGAAGACTCGGGACAGCTTCCATCCGCTATTGGATATGGGAGGCAATGTAGTGACAAAGGATGAGGAGAAGGCTGAGGTACTGAATGCCTTTTTTGCCTCAGTCTTCAGTAATGGAGTGGGGTGTCCCCTGAGTACCCAGACCCCTGAGCTGGTAGATAAGGGCAGGGAGCAGAATGAAGCCCCTGTCATCCAAAGGGAAGTCGTGAGGGACCTGCTCCAGCACCTAGACACAAACAAGTCTATGGCCCCAGATGGGATTCATCTGAGGGTACTGAGGGAGCTGGTGGAAGTGCTTGAGGAGCCACTCTCCATCATTTACCAGCAGTCCTGGCAAACTGGGGAGGTCCCAGCCGACTGGCATCTAGCAAACGTGAAGCCCATCCACAAGGAAGGTTGGAAGGATGATCTGGGGAACTACAGGCCTGTCAGTCTGACCTTGGTGCCTGGGAAGATCATGGAACAGACCATCCTGAGTGCCATTATGCAGTGCATGAAGGATGCTCACTCAGGTGATCAGGCCCAACCAGCACAGGTTCATGAGGGGTAGGTCCTGCTTGACAAACCTGATCTCCTTCTGTGACAAAGTGACCTGCTTGCTGGATGAAGGAAAGGCTGTGGATGTTGTTTACCTGGACTTTAACAAGGCCTTTGATACAGTCTCTTACAGTATCCTCCTGGAGAAACTGGCTGCTCACGGCTTAGATGGGTGTATTCTGCACTGGGTTACAAAATGGCTGGAGGGCCGGGCCCAGAGAGAGTGGTGGGGAATGGAGTTAAATCCAGTTGGCGGCCGGTCACGAGTGGTGTCCCACAGGGCTTGGTACTGGGACCCGTTCTCTTTAATATCTTTATCAATGATCTGGATGAGGGGATCGAGTGCACCCTCAGTAAGTTCGCAGACAACACCAAGCTGGGTGGCAGTGTTGATCTGCTGGAGGGTAGAGAGGCTTTGCAGAGGGATCTGGACAGGCTGGATCAATGGGCTGAGACCAACAGGATGAGCTTCAACAAGGCCAAGTGCCAGGTCCTGCACTTGGGTCACAAGAACCCCCTGCAGCGCTACAGGCTTGGGGAGGAATGACTGGAGAGCTGCCTGGCAGAAAAGGACCTGGGGGTGTTGGTGGACTGTCGGCTGAACTTGAGCCAGCAGTGTGCCCAGGTGGCCAAGAAGGCCAATGGTATCCTGGCCTGTATCAGGAACAGCGTGGTGAGTAGGGCTCGAGAGGTGATCATCCCCCTGGTGGGGGGGGCGTCAGCACTGGTGAGGCCCCACCTCAAGTACTGTGTCCAGTTTTGGGCCCCTCACCACAAAAAAAGACATTGAGGTGCTGGAGCGGGTCCAGAGAAGGGCAACGAAGCTGGTGAGGGGTCTGGAGAGTAAGTCTTATGAGGAGCAGCTGAGGGAGCTGGGGTTGTTTAGTCTGAAGAAGAGGCTGAGGGGAGACCTTATTGCTCTCTACAACTACCTGAAGCAGGGGTGTAGAGAAGCGGGGTTCAGTCTTGTCTCCCAAGTCACAGGAAATAGGACAAGGGGAAATGGCCTCAAGTTGTGCCAGGGGAGGTTCAGATTGGATATTAGGAAAAATGTCTTCACAGAAAAGGTTATCCAGCATTGGAATAGGCTGCCCAGGGAAGTGGTTGAGGCACCATCCCTGGAGGTGTTCGAAAGACGGGTTGACATGGTCCTCAAAAATATGGTTTAGTGATATAATTTTTTTTTTTTTATTGCTTATTTCTTATTTATTTTTTTGTCAGAGTTGGGTTGATGGTTGGACTAGATGATCTTTAAGGTCCCTTCCAACCTAGACAATTCTATGAGTCTATGTTTAAAACAGGTAAAAAAGCAATGTTTCATGTTCTCATAATTCTTGTATCAGAAAGATATCTTTTCTCACATATAATTTTACTAAGCACATTCTGCATAATTTTAAAATAAATTGTATCTAAAATATAGCACAAACCCACGCAGTATTCAAAGGATTTCCAACTACTTTTGTCTGAACGTGTGCTTGTATTATTTGGATGAAATCAAGTTAATACATCTTTGCCATCTGTCTCTTCACAGATAAGGATATAAATTTGTTCTTGAATTTGGAAATTATGCAGATTGCCTGTTTCTGCCCCTTCCCTTGAACCATGCTGCTTTTTTCAATAAAAAAAATCAACTTTCACAATCGAAAAACAGACCAATTCACTCACCCAATCTATTCATTGTTCCATTTCTCAAAGCCCAGTTTTCACAACAAGCTTTTCTCCTACAGGTATGCAGGCCTTCATGTCCTTTATGGAGATTTACACAGCTGCACTGGGTTTAGCAATGAGGTGGGTGTGTTAATGGTCTTCCCGACTCCCAGTGGCAGCTGCTGTGTTGGTGCATGGTACTACCTACTGCTGACCCCAAGGATGTGAGATGGCCGAACTGTGGCTCAGACATGTAATCAGCTGTGCTCCGTCCTGCTCATCATTACGTGTCCTTCTGTGTGTCTTGGACAGAGGAAAGGGAATCTTGAATTCTGAAAAGATTGGAAAATCCATATGAGTTGCTAAGCATGTCTCTCTGAAATTATAGGAAAAGCTCTAATATCTGTTCTCAGATCTATTAATTTTTATACCATTTACATTCATGCCATATAGTTAGTGAACTTTGTTTTCTCTGTGTACTCTTTTGTACAAAATTGGCCTGGTTTGCTGGCAAAACACAATTTAACAAATGAAAAATCCAGAAACTAATGTATCTGTACTTCTGTGTAACTACCAAACTCATTTGGAGCAATTCAGCCTGTCTATAATCTTGAATGATGCACAAACTTCACCTCCTCACAGATAAATTCTTTTCTTCAGCTTTCAAAAGTCCTATGGATATAATCAAAATATATTTCTTGTGAAGATCATAACAACACTGTTTTCACTAAGATAAAGGCAGCATCACAGTAAAGTAAATCCACCAGAGAAAATAAAAAGATCAGCATAGAGAAAAGAAAGAAAAGAGGGCAAGTAAAAAGTGCAGGATTACATTGAAAGAGAACTGGAATATAAAATACGGCCAGGACGTGGGAGACTGTAATGTCACTGCAGCCTTCAAATGGAAGCAGACAGTGAGGTTCAGGGGTAAGAAGAGGCTCTTAAAAAGAAAAAAGAAAAAAAAAAAAACAACAAAAAAACACAGAAGGAGCTAGCAGCATACATAGCTCATTAGGAAAACAAGCCTCTTTTCCTTTATAGGCTACTCTCTCTGGTCAATTAAATCCAATTCTGGTGACCACTAAGTTGTCTCAGAAAGGCAATCTGAGAGCGTGAAATTGTTTCCAGAATACAAGATCAAACTGTCATCTGGATCCAGGCTTACTTGGAAGTAGACTAGCATAAAATTGAGACTAGAGGATTTGGTTCCTGCTTTTTCACTTCTTCAGAAGGCAGGATTTCAAGCATTCTATGAGATCCAGGTAATTCCTGGATATAATCATGTTTTCAGAATTAAACATGCTTATTAAATTGTGTACATTGTTACTGTCCACTATATCGTTCTCACGATGGTAGTTTCCATTTCTAACTTCTGTCATGTAATTTGTAAAATCTGCCTTTTAACATGTTTAAACACTAGTTTAGTGATGCTAATGAGTAACTGAATTTTATTTCATCCCATGCAAAAGAAAGATGACGCTTAGAAGCAGCTCCCATGACCCCCAAAACTGTTTGTTAGAAATGCCCCATGCTGCATGAGACATGTTTTAGATATACTGGAAGAGAAATAGCCTTCTGAGGGAATGATAATTAATCTGACAGGCCACTTGGTATCCAGTGGTGAAAGCAAACTTCGCTAATTAATCAGTGTGACATCCAGAGGTCATTCACCAGCTCTTCATACATCTTTGCTTCTCTGAACATGAAGGTGAGAAAATGCATGATGAAGTTGAGTATCATGACTTCCTCCTTAGCATTGACCTCCTCTGAAACATGCTGTTAAAAGGCTGTCAGCTGTTGTTTCAGTAATTTGAACTGAAGAATGGACAGTAGGTGGTGCTGTCTGTTGGCTAATTCCTACCTGTGTGCTTAATTTCCAGCCAGAGAAAATGTTCTCAGCAGATCAGTCTCTCATCAGAACACACAACATTCTTCAGAGTCATGGAGCTAAATGTCTAAGTAAAAAAAAATAAAAATTGAAACAGCACAGAGAACGTATCATAGCCTGAGACACAGTTGCATCAAAATTTGGAAAATTCATGCATGCTGTAAAGTGCTCCTTTCTGGTTCTAGATTTGTCAGTGGTCTGCCTGTAACAGCGCTTGACCATGTAGGAGGCTAGTGCTTGACCTTGCAGGAGGCTAGTCCATCCCTGCTGTGGGACTTTGCCATTGTCCTTACTGAATTTGATTAGATCCCTCTCAGCCCATTCCTCCCATCTGTCTAGGTATATATACTAACTAAGTGAAGAGTTTTTTTCAGATTCGGTGCTGCTGCTCCGTACTCCTGAGATAACATTGATCCCAAGGTGCTTCTGATGAGCTGCAGACTAGAATTTTCTAAAGTTATCAGCAGAGTAAATACCATTTGTTACTTCAGGAGTAATAAGACTCAGCAATTTCCTTATAGAAATGTGTGAAACTATTAGAAATTCAGCTCTTTGAACCTATTGTCTCTGACTGTCACGTGTAGAGTAAGTATGTTTAACTGTCTAATGCTATGTAAGAGGGCAATATTGGGGAGACTATACTTTTACAACGTTTTATAACATTTTTCAGTATCAAGTCTCATAGAGCAGCATTATCTCCAGATGCCACTATGCCTCCTTGGCTTATGAGAATGTATTTTCATAGCTAAATGTTGTCTCCAAGACATATGGAGGAGTTGTAGCCACACTTCAGAAGCACTACCCTCTAACTTGTTCACAGTAATGTTGACTGGATAGAATAATATTAAAAGCCCTAAAAAAAATAATGAACAGCTATTTTTGTGAACTGTAGTGAGAACTGACATGACAGCAGTGAAGTGTTCAAATTGCAGAAATATGACAAATATATAAAGCATTTTTCACATTCACTGTGCATGTAAGGAATCTGAGTTTAAAGTCAGAGGAAGTAATACAGATGGGAGGAAAAAAAAAAAAAAGTAAAAAGTAAATAAATATAGTTTGGATGTTTCTAATTTAATTTGCATTAAGCTTCAGGATGCTAAGCAGTTTAATTATCAGCATATGAGGAAGCTAAGGAAAGCACTTAAAGCACTTGACCCAGTGAGTAAAGGAGAGGGAGTACATATTATGGGGAGCCCTAAGGGTTTAGGATTTTTCAAGAGAGGATGTGAAAGATCATTTGAAAGAAACCAGGCATTCTGAGTTTGAAGAAAGGATGTGGAATACCCTCCAGTGAAAGAGCTCCCAAGCAGAGAGTTGTTCCTTAAGGACTACTGCACCAAATTTGCTGTAATGTTAAAAAGCTATAGGGGAAATAAGGACATTGTATTAGGGGAGTTGCTCCCCATACGCCAACCATTTGCCAAGCTCCATCTTTTCTCTTCCATCAACATATGGGCCATCTAGAGATCCTTATCTACCATTTCTCTTTGCCCAAGGGAGACTGAATATTGATGAGCAGTAATTGTGTTTGTTTTTTTTTATTGTATGAGTGATAATAACCATAACTGCAACATTAAGAAAAAGTTACTTTGACTGCTTATTACTGTGCTGACGTATAACTACAATGAATCTGGTATAATAACAAAAACTTTCATTCAACATTCTGAGATAACCTCTAGGAACAATTTCCAGAAGGGATTTCCCCCCCCGCCCCCCAGTACTGTCTCTGATAAAATTTATTTGTGGTAGGAATGAATGCAGCTAAAATTTCGGAGTCAATTTGGACTACTCTATTAAACATATGTAAGATTTTCTGAAGTTATATCATCTAATCAATTTTCTGTAAGCCAGACAGATGTGTTTTTCAGTCTATATAAAATAATTATGAACTTTACAGTTGTCTTTAGTTATGACTGTCTTCTGAATATTTCAGGAGTTCTTATTTGCTATTTTAGCCGACTAGTTTGACTTGCAGTAGGGTTTTAACTGATGCATAAAACACACAAACTGAAACACAGGAAATTCCACTTAAACATAAAAGTTCTTTTTTGTGAGGGTGATCAAATCCTTCAACAGGTTGGCCGGAAGGCTTATGTAGTCTCCATCCTTGAGGATAGCCAACTGGACACAGACCTGGGCAACTTGCTCTAGCTGGCCCTTTATGAGGAGAAGAATTGGACTAGGCAATCTTCAGAGGTGCCTTCTAACCTCAGTTATTTTGTTATTTTGTCAAAAATGTCAGATCTTAGAAAATGTCAGTACTGGATGTTTCTTCCCAGAAACCCCAAGGTCCACATTCATCCCACATGGCTTCAGGCAGTTCAGATAAAAACCTAGATGCTTCTGCAGTTAATGCAAACCCAGAGAGAAATATGTCCAGAAGAAAGTTGAAATCTGCTGTAGCTTAAGCACTCCAAAACAAGGGCAGGTACACGAAAAGCAGCAAGATTATTTTACAATTTTGGAATCACAGAATCACAGAATTGTAGTGGTTGGAAGGGATAAATAAATAAAAAAAAAAACAAAAAAACCCCACACCACCTCCCACCTCCTAAACACACAACAACAACCAAACCAAAAAACCATCACCCACCCACACAGCATCCCACCACAAACCAATAATCTTGGGCACTAGAGCATGCCCTGAAGAGCCATGTCTACACGTCACCTCCCTGGGCAGCCCATTCCAATGCTGGATAACCCTTTCAGTAAAGAAGTGTTTCCTAATGTCCAACCTGAACTTCCCCTGGTGCAACTTGAAGCCATTACCCCTTGTCCTATCGTCTGTAGCTTGGAAGAAGAGACCGACCCCTGCCTCTCTACACCCTCCTTTCAGGTACTTGTACAGAGCTATAACGTCTCCCCTCAGTCTCCTCTTCCCCAGGCTGAACAACCCCAGCAATAGCTATTGCTTTTCAAGGGCTATCTAAATAAGTTACTTCTCACAAGACTAGAGACTGAGTTTTTGATCTCATATTCCTAGTTTGAAGGAAGACAAACAAATCTCTATATTTCCATCTGCTCTGAATACTCTCTTGTTAAGTCTGTAGAGCTGTGTCTTTAATTGGTACATGAATGCAAGCTATGTATCAAGGCAACATCGCAAGCAGCATATATCACTTCCAAATGCTTCTCTGCATTTCAAATTGTTTCACTTAATTGACAATTCATATAAAAAATTCTGATCATATTAAGCACAGAATTCCTGGACTAATTCAAGTCCATGTGCAAGTTTTATTATGCATAAGTCATGTAAGGTTTACCATTGGCTCATACAAACTTGCATCTGGACAAAAGGTTAAAACATGGCTTTTTGAAAAGTTTTTCAAAAGGTCATTAAGGAGAGACATATAGGATTGACAGAGGGGATATATATCATCTTTTTAGGCTATGGTGATACCACTACCTTTTATATGAGACAGGTGTGAGGGATAAAATTAGTCAATTACTGAAAAATAATGAGCAATGCAAAGATAACTTGTCTGTGTTACAGCCCACAGCTGCTGTTGCACATCATGGAAAATAAATATCTCAATTATAATTTGGTGCAAAGAATAATGCTTGTGAGTCATAATTAAAGCAAGTTGTTTGAACTGATTTTGCTGTGCTTTATGACCAGTAACCTGCAGGTGAACACGAAGCTCCATTTTTAAGACCTGCTTCATAATTTAGACCAGATTAACATTTAACATACTCCTCACGCTCCTTTGTGCATTTAGCAAAGACCTGGCTGCCTTGTTCAAATGAGCAGGAAAAATGTAGAATAAAAGAAACCTTCAGTTTGAAGGGGATATTTTTAGAGGCCCCTCATTCTGTCATATTTATTCATGCTACTTTCTTTCTACATTAATAACTTTAAAAAGTCTTCCAAGCTGCTTCACTGTATTTGTCTAATTACCTACCTTTTCTGGAACTAATAATATAAAACATACTCCAAATGTTGGAATGAAATCATTAACCAAATTGCAAATTTAACTGTCACAGGGAGCAACAAAAATTGGCAGGAATAGATGGTAGGCGGTATGAACGTGTTTCTGGCAAAACTTCATTTGACTTGTGATGTTTTGCAAACAAGTCACTACTTCATGCAATCACTGTTACCATTTTTTATCTCTCAGGTATTTGGGCAGGAACAAATAGGACATTATTTATTCAACTGCCAGCACTGCCCAGGCATGGGAAGCTTGCTCAGGACTAGCAGTGTTGTTCCTGCCACCCCATACAATGTTGGCAGAAGCTCAGGGCTCACATTAAAATTACAACAGAGCCTTTCCGCCTCCAAAACAACTCTCCCATCTACAGCTGCATGGGGTAGCAGCAATGGTCACCGAATGGGGAACTGCATCTCCATTTTTCACTGTTCTGATGTTGCACACAGCTCTGAAAAAGTGGAGGTACAATGTAGAAGAGTTTATTTTATTAAAAAAGCTTATGACATCAGTAACTTTGGATATAGACACAGTTCTTCCTCCTTCAGGTTACTAAAGAGTCAGGGTGGGTAGTTCCTGAGCCACCGAGCCAAGGAAAGCCACGGAGCCAATTTCCTATTTAAAAGGAAATATATTTCAAGGGAGTTAATACAGTGCCCTGAAATAAATATAATCAGTAATATATGCCTAATTCAACGCATTAAACAATTCTAGTGTGTCAATCCTTTGGGAATGGCACATTAGCAGTCTTATTTAGGTTGAGTAGTCTTTGCATAAACGTTATTAATTCAAAGCATGTCATTCACAATTCACGTCAGGTATCTGATATCATCAGTTAATAAAGATGAATTTGCTTAAAACAGAAGAGCTGGGTATATCATAGATAATTTTCCATCTAGTAAGGAAATGAAAATTATGATAGTATGTTTGACTCTTCAACCTAGATCGGGCTTAAATGAAATTAACCAAATTTCCAGAAGATAGAAGTCTGTCAGGGTTCTGGATACACTCTACTACAACTCGGGAAACAGGGTGGTGGAAGATGCAAGCTTTGCATTTTGGTTTTGATCGAAGTATTTATTGCTGAAAAATTGGCAAATAGTGAGTTATTTCCCAAAACAAGCCCTGGCGCTCCAGCAAGACTGAATTACGATGGACTTTGGTTGCTAGTAGGAGGGTAGGGGAGAGAAAAGGGTAAAAGAGAAAGAAACTTTTCAACTTGGAAAGCATCCCTCCAAAATATACATAGTTATTGTCCAAAAGGTTGAATAGCAGGCTGATTCTTGGCAGTTCCATGATGCTTTTATGCATCAGTGTTATGAAATATTCAAGTTACCTGTCGCTATTCCTCAGTGTCTTTGATGCTGGTGTGCTTTAGAGTTAAATAAAAAGTAGCAGACGGGGACTCAAAGGCCTGTAGTCTGTATAAAGACCCGTTTTCAAGCTGAAGGAGTACTAACAGATGCATGGCTTGATTTCCCCTTTGAACCAAGGAAAGCAAGAATACGGTTTTGAAAAGATATCAAGTGCTTGTTGCCCCTGAACAGTGTGATAATTATGTTATTCAGAGAGTAACCTGAATCATGTTATTTGAATTAGGTGAAAAGTGGTGCTATGTAATTGCAAGATGGTGGAATGAGTGCCTACAGACAAGCACAGATCAAAGATAGCATCACACAGGTTTGAGCTGGACTGGCCACTGAAGCAAATGACAGGTGACAGAGAGAGCGAAAAAGACTTATGAGTTTAGAAAAAACCTAAACTACATTAGTGAAAACATTAATAAATTAATAAAATAATAATATGTATATACATACAATAGATACAAAACCATATCAAGCTCCCAGGATGACAATCATGTCACCAGCAGACACAAGAAAAGTCCCAGCCTGGACTCAGCAACAAATGGGAGCTGGACTCTGGATCTGGAGTCATGAATTAACAGATTGGAATCAAAGGCAGATGAACAGACAGTCTTCCTTGGACATTGGCCATTGAAGAAAGAGGGCTGACCTTTGATGCCTCAGCTTTTATACTGAGCATGACACAGATGGGATGGAATACCCTGTTGATCAGTTTTGTGTCACCTCTCCTGTCTGCTTCTCCCAAAGGTGCAACCCCTCTACAATTTTTCATATCTGACCCTGAAATGGGGCAAATAACCAAGTCAGCTGACCTTGGTTGTTATAGCAATAAGTACAAGCAAGAGCTTCTCTGCATACCATTCTTTGGCATGAATTATAAACACAGGTCTTATCAATCTGAGAGCGAACAGTTACTGAACAATATGCTGTTAATTTCAGAGACTTTATTTAGTTAGAAGAAGCTTACCTAAAAAGTAAAATTACTGAACAGAAAAATGGTTCTGTTTTACCTCAAACCAGGACAGGGTAGAAAGAGATCTGCAAAACAGGATGGAGAAGCAAAATTAGGAGGTGGCTAGTAGTGTTGCACTGATATTTTTTTATTCTCAGTTGAGAAATCTGCCTTCCAATCACTTGCGTATTTTCTGGCCAAAAGTAACGTATTTGTTTGTTATCGAGGCTAGTCGAGCCAGTATATAGCCAGTATACACTCTTGTGCTGGTCCATGTTGTTGTAAATTTACTGCTGCTTAGAAACAAGGTAGAGAACTACAGCTGCAAGATGTGTCTGATTTGGGTTAAATCCAGTCATGCAGGTTAATTATTAGGGATTGCTCCAGGATGTGTCTTAAACGTTACTCAAGTCCCTTATGTTATAGTTGGAAATTAAAAGTTAGATTTGGAATTGAGGCCATTTTTTTTTCCAGTTTTTAACTAAAGCCAGGTTTCCATGTGTTGAATTTCATATCTATAGAGAATATTGGGGATAGAAAACCCTAGACTGTGTAAATAGACAAAACAAAATGGCTCCCGTTACAGATAATGGATGAACATTTATTTGAATTAAACATTTAAATGTGGCTAATTAACTCATTAACCTTTACATTAACAATTATATCTCACACTGTGCACTACAGTGCTGCTCTGCTGTGGTTCATGAGATTCTTAATTAAAACTAAGTCTAGTAGTCTTTCAAGAATTTCCTCTTAATTCCTCTATCACCCACAAACTGGGGGAAAATATTCCTCAAGACTTTGTCTTCTGATAGGCTTGTGGTTATGCTCATCCCTGCAAAGGCAGTGGTTCACCTTTAGTCATTCCGTTAGAACCACAGAATCCTGAGGAATTTAATTAGAGAGTCTATTTAAAGAATTTATGAAGCAAAAGGCATAGGAAGAGTTTCGTGACAGTGATTAAGGTTTCCACTAGCTCAAGGTGCTTGCCTTTTCATAGAGCAGTGTTCTCCTTTGCCATCTTGGAATGACTCTTCTGGGTCCTGTTCTGAGTTCTGCAGTGTTCAGTCCCTATTAATATTCTTGTCTTAACTCCTGACTTCTCTGTGTGTGTGTCTGCCTGTCCTTTCTGAGTTAACTCCTAGATAAGGATCAGCATACTACTTCAAGATTTTGAAATCTTGTATTTAAAACCTCTTTTGATTAAAAAAAAAATAAAATGCAGCTGCAATTATTTGAGCTGCAAAATGTCCATTTCTCTACGTACTAAAATTGTCTAATGTTTTCCCTTCACAGTGCCTGATAGCAATTCATGTAACTGCTCTTGCTGAACTAGTATAAATACCAGATAGCTCAAATGACCTAATGCACTGCTGATCAACTTCTCCTGTGGGACATTACCTCTAGCAAGGTCTGCACCACATTAAAACACAAGGTTTTCCACAGGAATGTAAACCAGGTTTACAATACTAACATATCACACTGTTCCTCAGATGTGGACGTCGTCAGCCAGATCCTCTAAGAGACAAAACCTCTTAAATCATCTTTTCCTGGAATCATAAAAAAGAAAGAAAATGTTAATTACTGAAGCTCAAGATGCGTTATAACTTTTTAAGTGTAACTATTCAATGACAGAAACAATTTAAGAAGTTACTGCAAAAATGATGACATTAGATTTATGTCTTCTCAATTTTTGCTCTTTCTTTTGGCTTTCGTCCAGTTCAGGTACAGTTTACTGCCAGACTATCAGTCTATTTCATTAAAATAGCTCCTAAGTCTCCTTTTATAATCCTTTTTTTTCTGTGTACAGGTTGAACTGTAACATTTCAAGATTTGCTGTTTGTTGATCTGATTGAAAATATTGGACAATACTCCATAAAACATCTCGAGCTTTCTGTTTCTGCCATTTAATACTCCTTGCACTTCTAATAGTTATCCAGCAATGCTTATTTCAGTTTATGAATCTTTATGCTCATTTCAAAGTACACGGTAAAGAGTTTCTGAATTTGGGAGACAGGAGTATTGACACTTTTATCTTAGTTTTCATAGAATACTTTGGGTTGAAAGGGACCTTTAAAGGCCATCTAGTCCAGCCGCCCCTGCAATGAGCATCTTCAGTTAGATCGGGTTGTTCAGAGCCCGGTCCAACCTGACCTTGAATTTTTCCATGGAAAGAGTGTGATAAAGGGACAGATAACCTTCCTGCACCTGACCCTGAATCTCCTATCCTTCCTGAGGAAACACACCCTACCTTTTTGGGGCTGAGATCTAATGACAAAGATTCAGCCCAAGCTGCAAGTCTTTTCTGGTATTTTATCACCCCAATACACTGTTTCCATATACTAAGAAGGTCAGAAAGTTAAGGAAATTATAAATAGCAGGTTTGGAAGATGGCAAAAAAAAGACTTTGCTGTGATTTATTTATGTAAAGTGTAATCCAAACTTTTATTTCATTTATTTGGGGAAAAATACCTCTATATTTTAGGTATCCTAAGTTTTTCCACCTACTCAATGTCTCTAAATGCATCTAAACTTGTCTTGCAGCTGTTCTAATCTGAATCTCAAATGCAAGCAACGTCACAGGATAAACACCTCTGGTTTATCTTCTACTTCAAGGCAGAGGTGCAAGGTAGCAACAGCAATAGCTGCAGAAATCAGGGAGTTGTTCACTCAGTGTAGACAAGGAGAGGTTTCTTGCTACTGTCTCGGGCACTAACTTGAGCTCTGTCCTCGTGTAGTTTAGTTTTACTACTTAAGAAATTCTCCTCTCTACTAATCATATTTGTTTCATGTTCAGATGACTAGTTGCTAAACCAATTAATATAAATGTTTTGTCTAGTCAGGTTATTTTGGTTTTAATTAGGGAGAAGGGAAGACTTTAAAAACAAACAAACAAACAAAAAGCAATCAACAAAAAAACCCACCAGGAAAAGTCAGAGACACAGCTGGCGTGACAAACTGATTCTCTAAATTCAAAGTCAGGCTGGTTTTATATTTCAGACAACAATACAATATTTTTTAGGCTTTGTTTATCTTTCTTTTTAATAAAAAGTCAATCTTCATTATACAAAGTAAAAAATAACAATGCTATGCCTACATGAATCTCAAAAGCTCAGTATCATTAAAAATCACATTTTGAGGGAATGTAAGATCCCAAGAGTGAAAAGAAATGCAAATCTTCTGTCTTTATTAAGTTGTCTAGCAACTGGATATGAAAGAATCTTTTTTAGTAAGTTCTGCAAATCCTGTATTTTTTTGTGTCAGATTGTTCAAGCACCATTAACCAGCTACACAGAAGCTCTGTAAATAGGATACATACAACTTCACAGCTTCCAACTATGGCTTTTTCCCATCAGCATTTTGTAGCTTTCCACGTTGGTGATTTTCCTCTTGAAGCCTTGAGCTGCTAATGTGTCCCATCTCAACAGTCCATCCTGTCTCTGCAGTTTCACCTTTCTCATTTTTCTACAGACATTTTTCACAGCAATATGATCCAAGGTTATATATTTGTGTCATCTCAAAGCTGGGACCTGAATCATCGCTAAACAGAGCTAAAACTGTTGTGGGGGGAAGGGGAGGTGAGGGTGTGTTGAGGTTTTTGGTTTGTTCAGTGATTTGGGGCTGGAGAGGTTGGGTTTTTTGGTTTGGTTTGGTTTTTTTAAGGTTTAGTTTAAGACCCCAGGATTACAGATGGGGAAGCTCATATAATCTCACTGACTTTTCTCCTGTGTTTTCCAAGGCAATTCTATTTCTTTCCTTTTATTCTTGTCCACACCTTTTCCCCTTCAAATTCCCTAGCAGATAACTTTCCTTCCTTCATTCCCACATCTATACAATAAAGGTAGTTTTCCTCCCGAGACTATGCATAGAAAATATCCTGACATTCAAACAAACGTGTGCTGTAGTATCAAAAGAAAGGAAGGAAACCATATTGAAGCAAAAGAAACAGCAAGTTGTACAGCTAAATCTGAACTAAACCCATGTACAGAGAACATTCATTCTGCTTTTGGAGACTCTTCTGTACAGTCTCTCTGGCAGGATGGCATGTCAAAACCTCAGCCTCATCTCCCCAGGCAGGTGCTGTTCCCCTCCTTTGTCTGCCTTCAGCCCCTGACTTTCAATGCAGGTTACTGTCTCCTGCTTCCTTTCACTCCTCTCCCTTAGGGAAGAAAAAAAAATACCAGGCTGCAATCATTGAGGATAAAAATTATCTCAAGAAACACTGGTATCAGGTTTCGCAATTCTTTTCACGATTGTAATGACTTGGGTAAACAGCTGAAGATGTGTTTTGGTTTTCTTTTCCCCTGTACTCCCTTCACATCCTATTTTCAAATAAGCATCACTCAGTTTTAGGGCTTTCAGCTCCCTTGTTCTAACCTAATGGCTGTGCTTTCGCATGCCAAGGTATTAGCTGGAGGTATCAATCTGAATCTCACTGTCTTAAAAAAGCAGGGCACATTTTTTATAACTCCTTCTAGACTGTATGTCTGCTTTATATCAGATATGATTTAATAGACTTTTTAAAGCTAGCCTGTCATCTGCCTTCCCTGAACATGAAAAGAAGCATATTTACAAGCGACGCACCACAGAAAGCCTTTAATTGTCTGTGAAATCTCTTAGTGAAGCATCTACTCAAACACGCATGGTTTTTTGGAAGTCTTAAAGCCACTTTCCTTTGTACAGATATCTTAAAGTTTCTTTGCTGTTTTCTGCTTTGCTGCTTATCAGGTCTGGGAATAGTGCATTACACAGGCACCCTGCAGTATGGGAGGATTTCTGAAATATATTGGTTTGCTCCAGAATCCATAATTTATTAATCTCTGTGCCTGATGCTGTTCCTGCCATCTATCCTCAGTCACAGCCTGAGTCTCTTCAGAAGCAGCTTTTCCTTTATTTTTTTTATACATATATTTTGTGTCCTGCAGCAGGAGTGAAGTCAATCAGCTCCAATCAATGCTGACACTATGAAACACAAAAGCAGTACATCAAAATAGGAAGATTTGAGGGCAAGGTTTCTCTATGAATACACAAATAATAAACTCCAGCTGTGTCCTGCCAGAGGCTACATCAGCTACACAACCTGTTTTATTGGTTTGTTTGTTGTTGAAGGGCTTTTCTGTGTCTGTGTGTATCTGAATTCAGTCTTACATGGCTAAGTTGAGGAGTTTGCCTATAGAAAGAGTTCAGTCTTCAAGGTGGAAGATCCATAAACATAAATAAGTTTCTTTCAATGGCTGAGTAGCAGGTATCTATTTCTTAGGAACATACTTCACAAACAAGCCTCTACAAACCTCCTATGAGGAAAACCAAGTCGTTGCAAAAGATATAACACTCTGCCACTTCTGGATAGAAACTGGTTTGATGTCCATCATCTCTTCCCTTTTTAACTATTTCTCTAGAATATGCCTAAATAGTGGTTTGCAAATGTGCCATATTGTGTACCAATGTCTCAAGGGCTACAACTGGTGGTTTGTTTTGTTTTGTTTTTTTTTTTTCCTACAGTGCTATATTCCCATTCGAGGAAGGTCTGTGTGCTATTCTGAACATCCACTGTCTGAAAGTGGATGAATGATTGCACATGCAGTTCTCTGCCGACCCCTGATGATGGTAGCTTTGAGACATAATGTATAGAATAGCCACTGAAATATTCAGAATGAAGATAATAGGAGTTAATAGGAGGATTAAAATTGTTTGGACTGTAGACAGATTATCCACATGGTGTAGTAGAGATAAAAGAACAAGAGACTGAACAGAAGAGGAGAAATCACAATAAAGTCTTCACTGCCAAGTAACTATGTGAATACGGTAAATTTTGAATGCAGCTTCATGAAGTTGCTGAATTCATTTGCCTCAGTTCATTTGCCTTCTTTGCCTCAGTCTTTACTGCTCGGGCCATCCCCCGGGAGCCATGGACTTTGGATGAATCAGAGAAAGTCTGGACTAAGGAAGATCTTCCCTTGGTGGAGGAGGACCAAGTTAGAGATCAGTTAAGAAGGCTGGACATCCACAAGTCCATGGGTCCGGATGGGATACACCCAAAAGGGCTGAGGGAGCTGGCAGAAGTCATTGCAGGGCCACTCTCCATCATCTTTGAGAGGCCCTGGAGAACAGGTGAGGTGCCCAAGGGCTGGAGAAAGACCAATGTCATCCCAGTCTTCAAAAAGGGCAAGAAGGAGGACACGGAAAATTACAGACCGGTCAGCCTCACCTCCATCCCTGGAAAGGTGACGGAACACCTCATCCTGGGTGTAATCTCAGAGCATATGGAGGAAAAGAAAGCTATCAGAAGTAGTCAACATGGATTTACCAAGGGGAAGTCATGTCTAACCTGATAGCTTTCTATGATGTCATGACTGGTTGGATAGATGAGAAGAGGGCGGTGGACGTTGTCTACCTTGACTTCAGCAAGGCTTTTGACACTGTCTCCCACAGCATCCTTGTAGCTAAGCTTAGGAAGTGTGGGTTAGATGAATGGACAGTTAAGTGAATTGAAAACTAGCTAAAAGACAGAACCCAGAGGATTGTGATTAAGGGCACAGAATCCAGCTGGAAGTCTATAACAAGTAGTGTTCCCCAGGGGTCAGTACTGGGTCCAGTCCTCTTCAATATATTCATCAATGACCTGGACGAAGGGATGGAATGTACCCTCAGCAAGTTTGCTGATGACACAAAACTAGGAGGGGTGGCTGACACCCCAGAAGGCTGTGCAGCCATACAGCAAGACCTGGACAGGCTGGAGAGTTGGGCTGAGAGAAACCTAATGAAATTTATCGAGGGCAAGTGTAGGGTACTGCACCTGGGGAGAAATAACCCCCTGCACCAGTACAGATTGGGGGCTGACCTGCTGGAGAGCAGCTCTGAGGAAAAAGACCTGGGAGTTCTTGTGGACAACAGGATGACCATGAGCCAACTATGTGCCCTTGTGGCCAAGAAGGCCAATGGCATCCTGGGGTGCATCAAGAAGAGTGTGGCCAGCAAGTGGAGAGAGGTCATCCTACCCCTCTGCTCTGCCCTGGGGAGGCCCCATCTGGAGTACTGGGTCCAGTTCTGGGTTCCCCAGTTCAAGAAGGACAGGGAACTGCTGGAGAGGGTACAGCAAAGGGCCACAAAGATGATTAAGGGCCTGGAGCATCTCTCCTACGAGGAGAGGCTGAGGGACTTGGGTCTTTTTAGTCTTGAGAAGAGAAGGCTGAGGGGAGATCTAATTAATGCGTACAAATACTTAAAGGGAGGGTGTCAGGAGGACGGGGCTGGTCTTTTCTCAGTGGTTCCCACTGACAGGACAAGAGGAAATGGGCACAAACTTGAGTATAAGAAGTTCTACCTAAACATGAGGAGGAACTTCTTTACTGTGAGAGTGGTAGAGCACTGGAACAGGCTGCCCAGAGAGGTGATGGAGTCTCCTTCTCTGGAGACATTCAAAACCCCCCTGGACAAGTTCCTGTGCAACGTGCTCTAGGTGGACCCGCTCCGGTGAGGGGGTTGTTGCACTAGATGATCTCCAGAGGTCCCTTCCAACCCCATATGATTCTATGATACAGTTTCTTCTGTGTTTCTCTAAAGATCTTGTACTTAAGTAGGTGGAAAGATCTAGCACCTGAAATATGTATTGTGCATCTATTCCCTGTGCTGGCAAATGTTGCATTAACTGTCACAAACTTTTCCTAAGATGACTCAGTATTCACTGGAATAAAAGGAGGTGAGAGAAGTAAAAATCACTCATCCATCCCTATTTTAATTCATCAAAATCACTTCTCTATTGAGAGCTATTTTCATACCTTGAAAATTTACAGGACACAGAAAGATGAGGATTACATTAAACTTCTTGTAAATTTACATGTAAATTTTCTATAACATATTCCATCTTAGGGGATATTTTAAAGGTATTTCAGGGAAATACATGACTATGGAAGTTTTCCAATAGCCTTGCTTAGTTTAAATCTGTGAAAGTGTGTCACTGATATGATTTCCAGTGCTTTCAAGTTATAAGGGGGCATCAGTAAAGCCTGTAAATTTTAATGGAACTTTTTCATGAGTGGAGCTTTACTACAAACTTTTTCTAGGGACTTTTAAACAAAAGTGCTCAAAATTATAATATGTATCACTCATAACATCATATCATCACCACTAAAATGCAGGTTTTTAGGCCTTTTGGATAATATGGTTACCTGTGTGATTCCAGGTTTAGACATGGATTTTCTCCAATTGGTGATTTGAATTTGTAGCCCTCACCAGGGCTTTAACTCTATCTACCCTGACAGAGTTAAACATAGCCCTGATGTCTAAAGACTGATCATGCGCAATCTACTTCATCCTACTTTCTCAGGCCATTTGTCACCTGATGTGGCCTGATCTGACCATATCACAGCCAGGAGTCTTCTTGAAGGCTTTGCATTATTTGGTTGAGCAGAGCTCCACAGTTCTTCATATAGCTTTGATGTAAAGACAATAAAGCAGTGCACGGTGTGGTATTTTATACCTACCAGATCTATCAGCACTTATATGTTGGTTTCAAGAAAGTGTAGAAAACTTGACAACTGACTGCCTTAAGCTATGATGAAATTTATAATGTTAGGCTTTATCACTACCTCCTGTTATGCCTTAAAGGTTAAATAACACATAAATGCAACTTGTCTTACAACTGGTATGAATGATAATTGCTGTCTTGCTCTGTTTCACCTAAAATATCCATGTAATGGTTACAGTGCAAAGACTGATAGATAAATAATCACTTTTTTCCTCATTTATATATCAGCATATTATTAACGCTGATAGATATATGGTTACAATTTCCCTCCTCCCAACAGCATCTCAAATCTGAAGTCAGACTCTATGTTATATTCTTTATTTAGACTAAAAAAGTCTCCCATATCAAACAAGGTGACATGAACTATTATTGGCAGTGTTAACTTCACACATATACAGTGCAATTTGGCTTGAGACTTCACCGCTGCTGAAAGAGACAATAACAAACATTATGATAGTCATTAGCTTTTACAGCATCATTCATTCAGAAGCTTCCTAATGGTTTACTACAATATGTTGACTTTCTACACTTATTTTTGTCATTTAAACTAAGCAATAGAGCTGGTTGAATTTTTTTTTTCAACCTTGAATTTTAATAAAAAGATGTTAGCAGGTATGTTTGAGAAAAAAAAAATATTTCCTTTGGAAATATCCTTTTGGGATATTTTAGAGAATGTTTTCAGAAGGAAATGCCAAAAAAAAAAAAAAATTAATTTTATACTGAACGTTTTTCTTCCATGCCCAATGAACATTACCTTGCCACTTTTTACAGATAAGTGAAGAGAGAAGCAGGAAAACGTTATCTTTGTGTCACATGTTTATACATTGCTTTGTTCACACTGGGTATCTTTTATTGATACATCATTATAAATTGATATGTTATAAAAGCAATTTACTCAGGGTCACTAGGAAACACTGCCTCAGTCAGGAACAGGACCCAAAGCAATTGCCATCCTCCCCAGTCCAAAGCTGTAATTACTTGCCATTTCTTTCTTGCACATTGTATTAGCTGTGAAATACTCACTGTGATTAACTGTAATGACAAATCTTTCCTTTTCTAGCATGCAGTAGGGTTTTTTTGTTACATCTATTAGAAATTATTAAAGAGATTGTGTGAAAATAAAGAAAAAGCTCTAAGTAAGAGTTAAGGTTCATTACAACTAATTCTTGACCAGTTTCCTCTCCATAAACTCTCTAAAATAATTATCCACACATTCCCATAAAAGTCTACTTTATTACCAAAAAAAAAAAAGACTATTTGTAGAAAATACAGTCAGCTGGGTGAGAATCTACATTAATTCTGGATAACTGAACCTCACAGTTGTACAGTATAGGAGAAAGGTAAAAGTGTCTCAGCCAGTTAAATCAGACATGAATTTACTGAGTAAATTTGTAATATTATATTCAAACAGGACATTTAAAAAAAGAGTTATGCAAACATGCTTATATTTGGGACCCTGTGAGAATAAACAGTAGGGAAAATAGTTGAACTAAGGATGATTTCTTTCCTTGAAATATCTCAGACCTGAGTTTTCAGACTTATACAAAATTATGTAAGAAACTTAATCTTACACATAAAGGTCTAGGACAGCATAAAATGTATGCAGTAAGTTATACACAGAATAATGCTCTGGGATCCTGGGCAGAAAGGAATGATTTAAAAGTATACTGTCTGTAACTTTACCTGTGTGTTTATTCTTTGACAATATCTTTCCAAATATAGGCTGCATGACAAGATTTACTAAGTGGGAAGTTCTAGTGAGAGTAATATTGATATCTAATTAACTATAAAACAACATTTCTTTATTAAATCAAAGAATTTAATATATTGTGGTTATGAGGTGGGCAGAGACTTCATGGTTCAGATATTCTGATTAGTTAGATTTCAGCCTGAATCTTGAAGTGAGAGTTGTTATACAGGAAAACACTGGATTTGGGAACCGTGAATGTTCTTTATGAAGGCTGAAGTTGGAAGTCTTAAGAGCTGGACACACTGAACACACTTCTGCAAGGCATCTGGATGACAGTGAATCTTATGATTTCTCAGTATAAGCAATAAAATTCTGAGAAATAATATTCCATAAAATATAATTGATTTTAAACAGTAGTAACTATATTATAGTAGTGAAAGTATTTTAAAGTCTACTACAGATACTCTTGACTGCAGGCAGTGAAAAAGGCCTAATTAAAATGGAGTGTAATAGTGTTCAACCAGCATGTGATTTGACATATTATAAATTCATTCCCATATTAATTGAGAATAGTCCTTTTTTTTTTTTTTGTGGTCTCTGGATTAATAGTAAGAAAGGGGGGGAAAAGACATGAAGGAAATTTATTTGCTCTTTCTGCAGTACTGACATTTTTCACCTTAATGAGCACTTAAAATGTAAATTATAGAGTCAGCTTAAAAAATAGAACAAAAGATATGTGTGAGGCTTTTTCTTATTTTTCACATCAAAATTAGCTGCAATTATGATTAAAAAAAAGTATTGTTCCATACCAGACTTTGCACAAAAGTACTGAGCATCATGAAATTCCTTAAAACATTGAGGGTTCTTACTGATATTTTCCTTGATTTTGACCTGAAAGTTGGGAAGAAGTTTTTTTACTTTAGTGGAAGACAGAAAAGTGAATCAAGAATACTTTTAGAACATTTACAGTTTGGGTTTTGGTTTTGGGCATGATTTTTTTTCCAAATATGAATGTGTTCTTGCACCTAGGCCTGTTGTCTTCTACTACAATCTTGAAGAAGAGAGCAGACCTCAGGGAAGTTGCTTAACCTCCCCTGTTCAACCTGCCTCACTCCTTTTATTGACATCTAGTGTATAATTGCTTCATGGTTTATAAACTGTTTTGAGGTATTGAAGTGAAAGGTGCTTTAGGAATTAGATGGTGTTGATAGTTATTATTATGCATTTATTTCATTAACCTCAGAAGAGAAAGATTTGTTTATGGCTTTAGCTTTTTCACCAATCTGTAGTTTAAATTAGACCTCAAAGCTCGATCTAATTATTTTTTTTTTTCCTGACTGCTAATTAATTTTATTCTACTATCTGGCCTATGAAGACAACATGATACCACCAAAGAAACAGCACCTTAAAAAAAAACAACTTCCCAGTAGAAACATTTCAGTTATTACCTAACATTCTGGACAGCTACCTCCAAAGAAAGATGATCAAGCTCTGTTAATCTTATACATATTGTAAATTCATTTTCCTGATAATATGAAGCTTATTGACACAGTTCTGTTTCATAAGATTGTCCTGAAATTACTTGGAAACCTGCATAAAAAGGTTTAATAAGGCTACAAGTGTGAAAAAGATTAGTATCTGTGAAAGACAATCTATTAAGAAAAAAAAAGTAAGTGAAATATTGCCTAAAGAATTTGACTCTATAAACTCGTTTGTTCTTTGTTCTCAGGATTTATAATCCTCTCTGAGAAAGCAACAGAGTCTATGAAAAGTTATTAGGAAAACAGTATTGTCAAGTTAAAATAAAGAAATAGCCAGATTTCTTTTATAAACAATTTAATGATTATTTTTACAAATTATATATTTGTAAACTCTAACCAAATAATTATTATAGTTATAACACCTTGTTATCTTGTTCTCATCTTCTAAATTAATCTTCTGAGAAATTGCATATTTTTACACCAGAAATATTTAGCACTCTTTCTGTTATAAAGTTCAATTAGAATATTACAGAATATATTTTAACACACTGAAAAATCTTCCAGAATACTCTCTCTCAAAGAACACACATAGTACTGAGGGGACACTCCTAGAAAGGAAGCCTGCTCCTAGAAAAGAAGATTGATCTTGTTATCAAAGCTAATCAAAGGTATTTTAGTATTCTGAGTCCTTATCTTTTTCTGCAAAATTTCCCTAGAATTTTAATAAACAGCGCTGCTTCTCCATGTGTGTTTGCTTCCTACCACTGAAATACATGTAATAAAATTTCCTTCCATCATTTTCCTTGTCTGTTTAGCTTGGAGGAAATAGATGTCTCTTATTATATGGTTATAAACTCAACTGATCCCCACCAGCAGCTAAAACATAAATCAAATGGAAATAACAGCAAGCATAATGACATTGATATGACTAATAAAAATGGTTGCTGTAAGACAACTGCACAATTTTCAAGCCAGTTACATCGTATCACCAGATATTTTATTTCTGCTTTTTCCATGTTAAGACATTATTCATCTCATCTAACACATCTCCATCTTTAATGGCACAGTACGTCTAGCACACTCTGTCAAGAAAATAAACCACTGATTTAAATGTAGCTAAAAAATGCACTTCAGGGTATATTGAAAGTGTATCTTCAGTATTGCTCTGAGATTCTCACTTCTGAACTTTAAATGGAGATACACGATATAAGCGAGAAACTGTTTCCTCTTCTAATCCGTGCCTTATAAATACAATGACAGTGAGGTAGTAACAATAAAAAATAAAATATTCATTAAATGTGGGTTGTAAAAAATTGTGGTTATCAAAAAATGAATATTTATTTTTGCTATAAATCTTAAGATTATTTTGATTTCCAAATGTTTAAAACTAACCAATATTTTTCATGAAAATACGTCTATATTGTTTAATTGCTGTTTCATACTAAGCACTTATTGAAATATTTTCAATCAAAATTTCATTATATTTTATGACAATGTTTTATTTCCTGAATAAACCTTTTGAGAAATTCTCTGGTTTTATGATTGCCTGGACTAGGGCAATATTAACCTTTTTTGTTTATCAGGACATAATTACAATATTTAGCCAACTTAAAAATATATTTTTTCCTCATCCTGCTCTTGCCGCCTGCAACTCCCTCCTGGAAATCCTGCCTCAAATTAACTTATTGGTCTCTTAGATAAAGAGCTGCTCAATGAATTAAAAATCTAGATGAAAAATTCTTTAGAAAAATTTGGACTTTTCTTTATTAAGTGCCACTCTTCAGCTCTTCCTTTCATGTGTTTGCTCATGCTGGAGCCACAGGTTTTTTTCTGATGACTTGATGTTTTGTGCAGCCATTTTAGGTGTAATTAACTTTTTTGTGAAGCAAACACCTAATCAGCACTTTCAGGGGCATCTGCAGCTATGGGGTTAGTTAATTACTTGTCAACATTTTGACGATGTCTGTGTTGGGTCATGTACTTTATTCCTTGCCTATTGCAAGGAAAGAACTGAAAGGAAAATCAGTCATGTTTTTTTTTCATAGCAGCTTTTATTAAATGTACCAAAAGCTGGGGATTTTTCACTTATTGGTTTAGAGCTCTATTGCAATTTCATTTTTTAAATTTATCTATATTAACATATACGAGTGCACATATGAACTTAAGTTTTTGCATATACAACTGTGCAGGCACACAGACATGCAACCCTATGTTTCTAGATACCCTGGAGGCTGTTTTGAGCTTTTAAAGGCAAGTAACACTGGAAAATATTGAATTTCTATAGAATAAAAAGAAATTCAATTCTTTAAAATTCAGGAGTGCCTATAGCAAGTACTTGATGAAAGGAGAAAACAGATAGAAAATCTCAGGACGTGATCAATGTACTAATTTCCAGCATGAATGAACTCTCCAGAGTTTTTGAAATGGATGCATATTTATCTTCTGACTAAATCAATATTTTTCCTACAGAAAACTATTGATAGTCTTAGGATTTTTTTACTAATATAATTTTACAGCTTTCAATTACTCTCTCTTTTGTTGATTTCATGCTGAAAGCTGAATACTTTTTTTCATTGTTGACTTAAACTATGAAACTCTAGCATTTTTAAAGTTGTTTCATGACATTCCAGGTCCCAGAATATTTCGCAATGCATTGCCAAATATTGGTTGCTGAGACTTCCGTGTTAATGCATATCACGCAATGCCCTACCATTGTTTACAAATAGTTTTTCATTATCACTTTTGTACCTCTATCCATTCTACTGTATAATGAAACCTGGGAATTGAAACATGGTGTTTATTTTGGGCGATATTGATATGTTTGGACAGCTAATTCATGGGTGGCTAACTTCACTGCTGCTGCTATTTGATCAGTACCCAAGTGCTGATCAAATTTCTCTCATGCTGTCTTCTCAGGTTGACTAGGAAGAAATAACAAAACTTATAATTTTATCTGATTTCTTGCAGTAGGCCCTAACTATAAACCATGTCATCCCTTTATATTTTAAAAAATCCGAAATCAAAATAAGCTCACTTGCAGCATCTTGAATTCATGAGTTTAAAATGAAAACAAACGCAGATGTTGAATGCAGGTTGTTCCTCACTCTCAAACTTCATAGGCTTTTAGTCTTCTCAGGCTTTTAGTATTCTGTGTGGGTGGGGAATTGTTGCATTCATACTCATGTTTGTGTTCATGTTGTGTCACAAACTAGCAAAGGTGAAGTCTCTGGAAGCTGAGGGCTGTCTGTGACTGATCACAGTACATACAGTTTCATCAGCACAGTATACACAATGTTGAATGCAATAGACTAGACTAGACTAGAATTATTCTATTGTTCAGCTTAATTTTTTGGAAGGAATCTTTGAAAGTTGGAAGGGGTATACAACAATCACTTAGTCCAACTGCCTGACCGTTCAGGTCTGACCAAAAGTTTAAGCATGTTATTAAGGTCATTGTCCAGCTACCTCTTAAATGCTGACAGGCTTGGGGCTTTGACCACCTCTCTAAGAAGCCTGTTTCAGTGTTTGACCACCCTCTCGGTAAATAAATGTTTCCTGATGGGGGTGGTGAGACACTGGAACAAGTTTCCCAGAGAAGCTGTAGATGCCTCATCCTTGGAAGTGTTCAATGCCAGGTTGGATGGGGTTTTGAATAACCTGCTCTAGTGGAAGATGTCCCTGCCCATGGCATAGGGGTTGGAACTACATGATCTTTAAGGTCCCTTCCAACCAAAACCGTTTTATGATTCCATGGTTCTAATGTCAAGTCTGAACTTGAATTGCCTCTTAAACTTCTAGTGGGACAAGTTCAAAGAGGATTTTCACTTCAGCACCCCACTCTGTATTCAACAACACACATAGGAACAACCAACCAACCAATCCAAAAACTGTCTCAAATAATTACTGTCAAAGGTCATGCCAGAAATTAAGGGATGACAAAATCGAGCTTGACTGTGGGGCTTTCACACACTCTTTCTGGGTGCCATGGGGACTTACAGAGTAGTTTTTGCCTGCATCGGTGCATGTCTGTCGTCCCCACCTGAGCACCCTGGAGGAGGGTTGTGTATTGGTCCAGGAGATGCTCAGCACTACCAAAATGCAGGGGCTGTTTGCCTGTCTCAGAGTAGCACTGGGCATGTCTGGGCAGTTTTAGAGTAGAATTTTGAGGCACTTTTAGCAATAGCTGGGGGAAGGTGAGTGAAAGCAAAACTAGCTATGTTTGGTCTTCTCAGAGGTTGTGCTTATAGTGCTCAAGACTGCTGGTATAGACTGGCATAGACTCTAAGGCTTGGAACTGCCTTCCCGCCACAGGGATCAGCCCCTGCAGGGTGTCACTGGAAAACAGGGGCTGAAAAAGCTTCTAAAGAAGTCATGAAACTGGACAAAACTACCATAGCAGGGACATAGAGCTTATGATAGCTGACCAAACTGTTGTATATGATACTGCCTTTGAATTCTCACATCTATACCAAGCAATTGAATCACTTTTAAAAGCTGTGACCTGAATCACAGAATTCTCTTGAATCAGCACCCTTGAATAAAATTTCTGATATTTCTTTTGCTTTTGTTATTGCTTGGTCACCTCCACGACATTCTTTATCCAAGGAGATGCCGCTTTGGCATTTCATTTTAGATTGCTTTTGTCCCTAGTCTGTATAGCATCTCACAGTCCACGAGACAGAATATAAAATAGAAGAATTGCTGATGCTATTGCTAGGTATATTTCCACTGGCTGCAATGTCACAGCTGTGCCATTTCCAAATAAACTATCATATATATATATATATACATGTACCTATATAATTATTTCAGTTTGAATGGAGTATGTCAGAGTAGGTTTTTTCCTAGAAAGAGTGCATCAGAACTTGATTATATATATAGTTTTTTGATATGTGTATAGATATACATGAATATTTATGAATATATGTACATATAATCAAATATATAATGCATACAATAGTGAATTAGGTAGTTGAATATCTGCAGTCTGAATGTGGAAGCACCTGAAAGAGCAGCCTAAAGTGAGAGACATTAAACCTCAGATTAAAACAAAGGACAAATTAGAGTCACTATGAGATCCTAAATTGTACAAAAAGACACATCCAAAAACTCACACATGGTAGCCACTACAAGGAGAAGGTAAGAGATGGGATGATAACTCTGTATTCAGCATCATTGCAGTGCACCTGCAATTAACTCTGGCCAAATCACTCAGCCCTGCACTTCTTTGGTGCTTGTGGGTATTGCAGCATGAGATTGTTTTGGTGAGTGAGTGAAATCAGTTCTGTTTTAAAATGAAAATGCTTTTCTCTGCTCAGTCTCCCACTGAGTCTTGTGACCCGGCTGTTACAATGCTGAGACATTATTTGTTGCAAAGTGTGGTCTATAAAAAAGTTCTGAACCATTGTTCTTAGCCTACCACACAATTATAACAGGATATTTTTGATCATTTAGTCCAGGCTATTTAGGTTTCCAAGCCTTTCAAGTTTGTAGGTAGTTATGGTTTCTCTGAGAATAAGGCTACTGATCCTTGTAGACACCAGAGAGTCATATTAAATCGGTGTCATTTTAAAAGTCTGTTCTAGGTGAGAAATAAATTGAGTTCAAAATGTTTCCTTGCCAGGACACTGCTTCAGAAATCACCTAATCTTGCAATCTCAGCGCTGTTCCAGCTTCTAAAACTTGCTGTAGCAACAGAGTTCACCTAGTTCTGTCATTTAAATGTTGTCATTAGGCTGTGATAGATGAGGAAAGATTCTTAATATGCCATTGCTCATTTTTTTTGTTGTTTATTTAAGCTCCATCCGTATCAAAATATTTCTCACTTCACATCATTTCTCATTACACTTGTAAGGTTTTTGTGTGTAGTTATTGACTAGTGAAGATAAGGGGGGTTATTTATTTATTTTTGTTATGCAATCTATTACATTGTTTATCTCAGTTAAAAGAAAGAAAGGCTTAAAATTTTAATGAATTGTGCATATATCATACGTGGGTTTCAGTTTCTGATAAAGGATGTTTTGTTTATGTATTATTTAGCTATCGTAAACTTATTTGACTAAGCAAAAGTACCAAGAAAAATAAATAGAAGCCTTAATCAAGGTTTTCTCAGAGATAATTAACTGAAGGGCTTTTAAGATATGAGCAAGGATTTGTTATTAGGAACAGGAGAGAAAGCTCATATTTCATTCCACTTAGGATCATCCCACAACAACTGCCCCTGGAGGAAAAGTAATTAAGAAAACCTGCAGTTATGCAATGGGTGCCTTTCCTAATGACCAGAATTAACCTTTATTTTTTACTTTTCAGTTAAAATCCTGAGTATTATTACCATGGTCTACTTACTAAAACAGTATTGTGCTGCATCTATAGTTTGATGTAACATGATACAAAAAAGGTTTTTATTAATTGAAAAATGGGAGTCATTATTTTGATAATACTTACTCTAATCACTTACTACTTACCTTTGATAGTACTTCAACCACTCTACTTACTTTTAACTACTTGCGTTAAATGGCACAGAAAACTCATCAGTTCAAAACAAGAATTTCTTTTGAGAGACCAATCTTTCTTGAAGTAGATGGAGACAAGTGGCAGTGTTCCTTAGCAATAAATTTCTTTGTTTGGGAAACAATTCCTTTTCACAACATCTATCCACCTAAGAAATTTATCCTTCAGGGAAGACAAGCCCGTATGTTTCATTAGGATTGCAATCTTTCTCCAGTCAGCCCTCATTCCTCCTACGGAAAATACCAATATTCCCTTTCATGAAGGATAGGCATTTCACTTCTCTGGTGCTTACTCTTTTTCCTTCATATGAGTTTTTCATTTCAACCTTTTTTTAAATCAGTTGCAAAGTTTGGGGACTTTGAGGTGGGAGAGGGATTCTGGTTTTTTTTTCCCAGTTAGACTCAATGTTGATTGAAATGGAGAAATAGCAGCAGTTTTAAAAATAAAGAATAAAAGGAGGAAGGAATGATATGTTGTGGACAAGAGTGCATGAGGTTAGTGTAAAATATGTGCAACTTTTAGCAAAATTTGTGCAATTTTCTGGGCTACTTACAATGACTTTATTATTCATAGCTGAACCTTCAGAAACTCTTCCTTGCTGAGTCACTCTTTGTTTTTAGGAGAATTTAAAATTATCCCCAAACACTTATTAAATTATATGCAGCATGGGTTCTACCTACCATAGCACAGATAGGAAAAGCTCTTTATCAATAAATGAAGTCTAGCTATCTCAAAAATACCTAACTTATAGTAACTGAAAAATACATATTTTCATAGAAAACATTATATTAACAAATTACAAATACATCAAGACTTCCCATTACTATAGATGCAAAATAGGTGGGAAAGGCTCAATGAATCCATAGGTAGGAGACAAAGTTCTTTTTGCTGTGGTTACCAAGATTTTTTCCCTTGTGAAAGGGTGCACTAATACCAGCAACATTCTTAGTGTGTAACTGGTGGGACATAACAGTGAGAGCCTTGCACAGTGTAAACCTCTCTGATCACAGCCATGTTTTGGAAAATTGTGAGTGTTGATTACTAACAGAATGGATGGACGGTTGTTTCAGGGTTGCCGGATTATGTTTCCAGTTATTTCCTTCCTTGGGTTCAAGACTTTTTTCCACACTGAGACTAAGCTGGGGAAAAGTGTAAAAATCCAGAAGTTTCTCTTTTAATTATATCTTAAGAACCTTTAGAAACTCTTAGAAAATGATTCTTTCTTGGAGAATAGTCTCAAGTTAAATGAAAGTAGACTGCAGTAGAAGATTTATCTGAAATTAGCTTTTGTGAAAGATGTAGAAGTTGCTGGGTAACATTCTGAACTATTTAATCCTACCCAAACAGCTCCACACACGCACTACCATTTTCGTATCTGACCCAGAATAGCATCAGAATATGGGATTCAAGCAACTGCACAGTGGCCTTGGAATGCCCTGATGATAATGGCTTGATGCTGCTGTTGATGATTGAGAGAATCAATCATAGGATACCCTGAGTTGGAAGGGACCCACAAAGATCATCAAGTGCAATTCCTGGCTCCACACAGGGAAATCTAAAAGTTAAACCATATGCCTGAGTGTTGTTCAAATGCTTCTTGACACCACTTCCCTGGGAACCTTGTTCCGATGCTTGACCACACTCTCAGTGAAGAATTTTTTTCCAAATGTCCAATCTGAACTTCTCTTGACACGGCTTTAGAAGCAAAGGGGATGGGGATAACTATGCTAAGGATACTATGCAAAAGGAAAGGACCATAGCTGGGGGGGGCGGGGTACAGAAGAATTTCTTTTAATGTCTATAGAGTGGGTTTTTTTTAAAAACTGTAATCAACTTTCATCTGACTGAGGAGTTTTTCAAGTCTTTGGAGAGCACACCAAATAAATCTCTTGGAAAATTATGCATTTCTGAAATGGTTGCCTACACCTACTATTTCCCAGAAGTGATCTGTCAGTGTCTTATCCGAGACTTAATATAGCATCAGATAAACTTTCTGTGTACTGACAGTCTCAAGTTCAGAGCTTAGAAAATTCTGTGATGCATCGCTCCTCATTAGTGCTGCCATATTCCAAGTTTCACAGTTCACATTCACCCCTTCCACAAACCTCTCCAGCTAGGTCTTGAATTGCCTTCATCACCATCTTTTTTGAGTAAGTGGACAGATTTATTCTGCTGATGAATTTATCCTGTTGATGAATTTATCTTCAAAGCAAATTTGATATAATTATATCATTGGTTATAGAGGTTATATATAAGCAGAGAGAGTGTTTTTAATTTTAGCACTATATTCATCACTATTCATCACTATTATTTCCAAATGAAGGTTTACAATGTACATAAGAGCTTGTGTTTAAAGATAGCTTTAGATATCAAATTATTGTTTTCTTAATAACTGTTCAAACGTGATCATTTATCAAAGCACATAAGTATTTATCAGTTCATGTCAACTTTAATGGAGGACAAGATGTCAGGAATTGAATGTTTCAAAACAAAACAGTATTGTCTTAATTTCTATTGTTATTTAATGTAATTTCTAGGTAAATACTTTCTTATTTAAATAATTCTTGTCTATTTGCCTTGTGGTTTTATTCTGTACAAATCAGGGTGGGAGGTTTTGCTTTGTTTTGTTACATTTTTTTAGACTGGAAATACAGTACTGCATTTAGGCATTTTTGAAGCAGTAGTAATTTCCTGAGATTTGAGAAATGTTGAAGTTACCTTTTCTTGTTACACATAATAAGAAACAATTGCACATCAATATGTAGCTCTTATTTTTTAGAACCAGGTTGTCAGAGGTACATCAGCTTTATTGTCTTAAGAAGTAAAATTCAATTTACTTTGTAATGGAAGTGCTGAAATTCAAGTCTCAAATTTTGAGCTTCATTCAGATTTGTTAGCATTTTACTAAATTAGGAGACAAACTCAACTTTATCTCTTCACTCAGAAGATTTCTGGAGGTAAAAAGGGGAGGCAGGGCAGTTTGCGGGTAACCTGGGAATTTATAGTTGATAAAGCGTGTTCCAGATAAAGGTATGTCTATAGACATATTGTAACATCGTGATAATGCAGGCCAAAAAACCGTACAACCATCAGTACTAACCCTATAGCATCAGCTCCATGGTATTACATACTTCACAGCTAGCTGATTCAGAGTATAAATGCCAAGGACTAACAGTTTTCTATACATAGTGACAAGTAGTGGTAATGACCCAGAAAATGTGTTTTGTAAATAAATGAATTTAATATAGTTTTATGTTCAGTTGCAACAGTTCCATGTAAACTTCCTTTTTTTCTTATTTTTCTTTATTTTTTATTACAAAACCCCAAAACACTAAGTCAAATTAAATGCACACTAATGTTCCTTTATAACTCTCTGTATAACTTTTGTGTGTGTTTCCGCTGTCCAGGAGGCATGAAAAAAAGGATGGGAAATGGAATATGTTGCAGTCTTGTCTTTTTTTTTTTTTAATGTGACTTGTGATTAAGAAAGAAATTTGTACCCTTCAGTAAGAGTTTTTTTTTCCTTTTTTTAACTGTCTTTTAAAGGCTTAAATGCTGCATTCTCTTGTATATAAAAAGTCAATTAGCAGGCTTTAATAATTTATTTGAGTGACATGCTAAGTGTCAAATTTATTTTTTATAGTTTAGCCAGATGGTATTACAAAAAAGTACATAAAATTGGCTAGTATTACACCTGCTGATTTTCCACACTTGTCAAAAGGATAAATTGATTTTTTGTTCAGACAGGATATGAGGAAAAAAGCCATCCTTAACCATTTTAATGTAGAGCTAGAAGAACTAGAAGATGACATTTGATCTGATTTATTTGAGCTCCCTAGATGCACTAGAGTCTCTGGCTGATACCAGTACTTTGAACCCTCTTCCAAAGCTATCCATTTATTTTAAGATAATTGAAATTGGGTATCTATATCTTTATCTATCGACTGGTAAATAGATACATACAAAAGTAGATATCTCCTAAGGAATTAGAGGTTGTTGCAATGGAAGTGTAGCAGGCCAGTTTTAAACTTCAAAACAAAACTTCATTCGTTATTAATATTGTAATTTTTATCATTACTATCATTCATTGTTACTATTATCATTCACATTGTTTTTACCATGGTATTATTCTATTATTATCATCATTGTCATTCATTCACTCATTTACAGCACAATCTATGTTAACAGTTAAATCTTACATGTCATTGTCATCATCACTAGGTACACAAAAGGGTTACTTTTTAATACTGATATTCTAAATTAGCTCTCAGTATGCAATATCGTGGAGGTGTTACCATGCAGCCAGCACCGATGGCTGCAGTCGTTGTTGGCTTTTAGTCTCAGTGGCCAAGGTGCACAGTCTGGAGAGTAACTTGGGAAGAACAGTTAAAATCCAAATAGGATTGTCCTTCTCCATTGTTCCTCTTCAGGTTTGTCATTTTTATGTCACTTGCCTCCCTCCCAAAGGAGGTCACTTCTGCTTCTGATGTTACTTGTCTTGGTTTGTCTTGCTTGTCATCCCTCTTGTGTTTCCTAAGGATGCCCTACCTGTTTGCAGTCCCTGCATGTAAAAAATGTGACAACTTGTTGCTCTGACATGCAGCTATGCACATCTTTGTTTGGCCCTTTGGTGGTTACATTGCTTGCACAGTATGTAAAATACTTACATATTGTGCCTGACTACACTATCACAGTGCTACAAATTGGGTTTAAATCAATTTAACATTCATTGTATCTCCATCAGTGCTTTTAAAATTTAGTGAAAATTTGAGGATGTTTAAACAAAAATGTCATCAACAAAAACCCTCTAAAAAGAAAGGTGAACTTCAACTTAAAAAAAAAACAACTGAAGAGATGTATATCCAGTAGCCAATAAATTACATAAACTCATCGAGTTTGGCTGTCAAAAGCACACCCATAAGCCTGTGCTTTGATGTCACTATTTGTATATTATATCTCTGTTGGAGTTCCTGTACACCTAAGAGTCTTACTCAAGGTAGGCCTTATTGTCAGAGAACACGCCACCCACGTGTCCTCTTTCATGGAACATGAAAGCAGCAATCCAGTGATGTGTCCCAGCAGGTCTGGGATCATCTCTGCCTGCCTGTTGTTGGCTGCACAGGCATTGCACCTAATAGGAACACACTATAGCACAGCAAAACACATCTAGATGAGTTAAGACATATGCAATTTCTGAAGTAAAAGTATGCTAGATTTCATGTTGGCTAACATCTACATAAAAGTAGATATGTTTTTTTGCTTGTGTAGTAAAGATTGTAAAAGAAGAGTAATAAAGATTGAGTCAGAGATTAGTGTAGTAGTTCATAATAATCACAATATACAAATGATTTTTAAAAATGGGAAATATCTTAACTTTTGGTTGGCACATAGCTTATACTTGTTTCCTTGAATTTTTTTCTGAAGAGTTGCTTTTTCCTTAGGAACTGACATGAGATCAGCAAATTGTATATGCTGGATAAATTGATACAGGACAGACTCCTCTCTCTCTCTCATTATATCGGAGTCAACAGCAAGAATAAAACTTGAGCACTTGTGGAGACGTTGTCTGATAACCTATGAACTTTTGGACTTCAAAAATTCCAGAGGGAGACAAGTCCTGAAATTCAGCATTGACTTTTCTGCCAGTTTAAGCCTGATTCACACTATCTAGCTTTTCTTTTTCAGTGCTTTCTATTAGCAGTCTCTCTACCCCCATTTTGCTGATGAAAAATAATGAGGCACAGAGAGACAGAAGTGACTTGTCTAAATCCATCCAACAGGTGCAGGTGGGTTTGGAGCCTAAGTTCAGAAGGTCCAGCGCTGCCAATTTGATGTATCCAAGTTACAGAATAGGCTGCTTCAATTCCTACAAGTTTCTTAATGCTTATAATCTTTCTAATGACAGAAGAAACACACCTTGAATACAAAGTCAAGTAGCTCTTTCTAGTCTCAAGTCTTAAAAGTCTAATCAGAGCATTACTACTAGTACAGATACAATGATGCTAAAACTAACAGTTCAAGTTGTATTTATTTAAAATTATATGTTCATATACAGATTTCACCTTCTTCTGATGTTATGCTCGTTCTTCCACCGCTCATCCGGGTCAGTTGTTACCACCCTGAGTCACTTGCCAGAAGTCTCTTGTTGACAGCTTCTTACTCTTTGCTATAGTATTCTTTGGAGTAATCTTTATGTTTTTCCTAATTTGCTCTTATACACTCTAACATGCTTTTATACTTTTGCTAACCTTGCTCTTTCTGTGGTGATGTTACGTTTTATTTTGATGTATAGAGTGAGTTTTAGCCAACTCCCACGGCTGAACTCCTCTAAAGACCAGTAACTGGCTACTGGTGAGTTGTAGATGTTTGTGCCCTCAGCTATCATCCTTTGTCTGTATTTTCAAGGCCTCTGATATCATCCCACACATGTCATCCTCTACGCTAAATGTTTGTATGCTAAATGGCCTCAAGTTGCGCCAGAGGAGGTTTAGATTGGATATTACGAGAAATTTCTTCACAGAAAGAGTGATCAAGAATTGGAACAGGCTGCCCAAGGAAGTGGTGGAATTGCCATGCCCGGAGGTATTTAAAGGATGCATAGATGTGGTGCTGAGGGACATGGTTTAGAGGTGGACTTGGCAGTGCTAGGCTTACGGTTGGACTTGTTGATCTCAAAAGTCTTTTCCAACCTAAAAAATTCTATGATTCTATTCTAGGTCATGGGTAGCTCATTCTATGCAGAATAACTTCTTGTTAAGAATATATAATAGCTGCAATGATACAGTAAACATCACACCATGCAATTGTATAATGCCAGATAAAGAAAATGTAGGCAACCATAACCTGTTCATTATACAATTGCTGTTACAGTTGAACAAGCTAAAACAAATCTTCAGGCAGGCTCAGAAAGGGTCAGAACCCTGTGGTGTTGGCTTAACACAAAATCTGCAGCCTCCTATAGGAACCTGCAACACTACATTTACTGGCCTGCACATCTATCATGAGTCCCACATCTGTGGAGTTCTCTTAAAAAGATAAAGGTGAGACTTTGCTTAACAACCTGGGGAAAACCCAGAGAAGTAGGCTAACACAGGCTATTGGTGCAAGTGAAGAAGGATAGAGACCTGTAGAGACAGGATGAAATGGTGTTGTCAGTGTCATCACTTAATATTGCAGCTTAGATTCTGTGAAGAATGCAGAAATAAGACATATGGCACTAATGAGAGTCACGATGGCAATTTAAAGTAGTTCAGTGTCACCAGCGTGGTCTGGGTTAATATGGGTTAACATGGTACATCCTATAGCATCTACAACATTCACAGGAATCTCACTATTTTACTCTTCTTTTGGCTAAAAATATTTTATTTCAATCAGGTCATATTTAAAGATCTAACTTCCATGATATTTACTTCATACCTTATATCTGACTCTGGATTTCAAGTAAAAAGGTTTGTTTAATCACAGTACAATCTTCTGCTATTTATATGTCTTTGCTACCAATGCATGATCATACCATTAATGGAATCCATAAATATAGGGTCTCTGATTAGATATTAACCTGAACACTTCATAGTCAAACATAACATTTTTTTTTATGTTTTAGACAACTATATTATCCATTTTGGAAAAAAAAAAAAGTCTCAAGATCATTCTTAAAAGACTTCTAATTTCATTTGGGTGAAATATATAGACACTCAAAGACAGTTCATATTGCAAATGATATGTAGTGGTCTGTTAAATGTATTTACAAGAAGTACAAAGATGTAAGGCATATCTCAAAGATGCTCAACCAGCTTCCACAAGAAAAAAAAGTTGCCTGATGTAAGTAGCCTTCCTTCAGAGGTATTAGCTCTAAGCGCTGATAGAGGTAAGCACAGTTTACCTAAGCTACGTGTCAGTGCCCTTGGCTGTCCTGCTTCGATGCTCTTTTCTTCCACTTTTCTTAAGCTATACTTTCTCACCGCACCTTCAGCAAGGGCAACTGATTTAATTTCTTTTATTTCTTCTTAGAAAACCATCTGTACGCATGGCCCAGGGTGTAGTTAATCTTGCCACGTACAACTGTGACTTGGAGAGCTGCCTCTTTCCTCAGCTCCAAACAATGCCCCACCCTGCCGTTTAGCTTGGATGGGAGGGGACCTCTTACAGCTACCGGTTTCAATAACATCTAACTCAACCCATGGCAGAATATTATGCTCACAGTGGATCATTACTTTGAAAGCCCTAAAGCTTCACTTCACCTAATCAAAGTACTCTTCATGGCTAGTGGGAGTCTTCTAAGGTAATTTTGAATCAGCACTTAATAATGAAAATGTAAGTCTTGAATGAACATGTACCGCTTTTGCTGAAACTTCAGTGAGAAAGGTCAGAATGAAAATTCTGAAAAAGGAGATGATTTAAAATCTGGTAGTCATGTCATGCTTCACTGTGCCACACCACACTATGCCATGCAAGGCAGCAACAGCATGGGCCTGAAGCTTTAAGTCTTTTTTCTGTCTTTTTTCTCTGAACTAGAGTTACTGCCCCCTTACTGCTCAGTGGACCACTGGCTTTTGGGGGGTATGGAGAAAGAAGTATGTTGAAAGACTTATTTTCTGAAAGGTTTTGGATCCAGGAAGAGCAGTATCTTCAAATCTATAAATGTTCCTGACCAGAAGAAAATGTTTTCTTCCCCAGTTCTCTCTCCTTTTTCATCTTGATTTTTAAATCTACACATGGGGGTTTTTTGCCTTCCATTCAATTTTTTCTGAGCCTTACTCCCCATTTGGTACCCTAAATACAAATTCTGCAATATCCTGAGTGTGAAGAGGAATAAAATGGTATAAAATATCTATCTTCAGAGCTTTCACTATTTTGACACACTATCTTTCCTTCCCCAGTGATAGAAAGGACACTTTCAAATTTATTTTCCCAGTTGTGAAAGCTATTGTGTATCAGACACACTAAACTGTTTGCTACTCAGATTTCTTTAACAGAAAAGGAAACTTTAAAGAGATCCAGTCATCCATGGGTAGCTGGTAAAGACAGCAGAGGTTAGAAAAGAATCAAAAGGAATTATAACAGAATAAATCTAAAATAATGAAACAAGTAGAATAAGATAATAGTAAGGGAAGTGAACAGAGCAGATGAAAAATTACTCCATCTCTCCTACCTGAAGAAAGTTGACAGTGGAATAGAAATAATCTTCTATAATGAAAAGATGTGTTTACTTTTTTAATGAACTATAAAAAAGAAAAAGATGTAATAAAGTTATTAGACATCTAGAAAACACAACCTACAAGAAAAGATTGAAAGAGCTGAGATAGCTTAGGCAACAAAAGACCAAAGGGAGATGCGGGACCAGCCATCAAATATGCAATAAGCTGCAAAAAACCCTGTTAGGTGAATATGACGAGTAACGGGCTTAATCTGCAGCCAGGGATAACTAAGTTTGGAAAAGGACAATTCTGTTTTTCCAACCCTGTTTTGCCTAAGACTACATTTTTGTTACTGTAATCCTTGAAACCAGTATCTTAGTTTGTGGATTTTGTTATGAAGTAAACTTGGATGATGCCTAACTAGCAATGGCCAAAGCTGAAAGGTTTAAATAACTGAACTGTCTGAAGTAGGACACCGATGCCCTTTCAGTGGCTATTGAGTTTCTCTCTTTATATATCTATACATTTCAGAATAATCAGTACTTATTGGGTTGGTGTTAAACCAGGAAAAAGAAAAAAACCCTCATAACCTCAGGTTTTAGCAAAAGCCTTATTATGTTTAGAATAGTTTGGTGGGCAGGTTAACAGCTGTTCAAGAAATGTAAAATGTGCTCTTATTCAACAGGTAGTGAAAGAAAATAATCTTGATATTCCTACCTATGGTGAGGATGAGATATGATGATATTGTTATGCCTGAACAGTATCAATACTGTGATATTTCTCTAGTAGAGATGTAGCTTTTAGTCTTGTATAATATTATTATTTTTAGCATAAACGCTTAGTAGTACGACTACTTCAGAATAAGTAGAAATTTTTATTCACCGTGAAATAACCCATTTAATCCTTGACAGGATACACTGACAGTTGGTACACAAAAATATGAAACCTTATTTTAGGACAGTAGTTTTTGACTACTTGCAAATTCTGAAAATTATATTTGACTCAGCTAAGGAAATAAAAACAGGGAACAAATACTCTCTGTAAACAAACAAGCATCAGGAAAATCTATAAGGGGATTTACTAATTTTTAAATTTTCTGTGGATTATTTTACTTGCCTTATCATCAGTATCACAGTAGGAACTGCATTAACAGCAAATACCAAATAATTTTTTTCTTCCCACCAGTCAGACATTCATATCTTTCTGTTGCGTATATTCTCAGCCTTAATTAAAACAAAAGAAAAAAGAAAAACCTATACTTTATAGAAGTGTCTAAGAGATCCAGTGGGATTATATTCATTGTACCATCACCTCTACAGTTTGCCAGTTGAGCCCTGGAGGACAACTGTAAACCAACAGCATCTTCATGAAAATTTGTTCACATCCAGCTAGGAGCTAATGAGTGTTGGTTCAGTAAACTTTCTTGCAGCAGTTTTATCCACTTGGGAAGGACTTTCCTTCATCTTCATATAGATGTACTTTCATGACATTTGTGCGACCCTATCAAACTGATATCACATGGAATATTTGGCGAGTGCCATAGAAGCCTGCCTGATTTTTGCCGCTCAACTGTAACTTTATTTCCTGGGGTTTTATTTGGTTTTACCTTACATTCATTTTATATTTGACTTGCTGTTAGTATAGCATCTCCCAAAGGTATACTGAAGCATCTGCGATATTTTGCTGCCTAATACTTAAATTGTCATTTGTTCAAACGCTGAAGCCTAGAATGAATTGTAGCTTTATAGAGGTCTGGGGTCCACATCATCAATACTCCATTTTCACACCCTAAAGGGAGCTGTTTCACTTTAATATTAATTTAATATTTAACCAGATGATCCTTTCCTCTTACTTAAAAGGAATGTTACCCCTGATATCAAAGTTCATTCATGTTGTTGTACCAGACAGACCAATAGTGTGCTCTACCCAGAGCCATAGTGAAACACCACAGTTGAATTTAGACTTCTAAATTATTTATGTCTATGGGTGTTCTCTTGGCTTAAAGCCAACTGACACAGAATTGTTTGTGTCAGTGCTAAATCTGTGTCTAACTGTCCAAAACAGCATGACTGTAGATAAACAGCCAGTGGAAACACTGGTCCCAGTGCTGTTTGCTCCAAGCCTGCGAATATGTTCCAGGGACTGCTCTAATAGTTGAACACTACAGGCAATAACATTCAGCACGGATCTGCATTTCCTGGCTCAATTTTGTGGTTTCAATAGTAATGAATACTATTTAATAGATTTATTAATGTTCTACATTTCCTTAAAAATTCTATCCTTTATCCCCATTGCTAAACTCCTGTATTCTTGAGCCTCCTTCATGGGTAACAAGATCAGCAGCAACAGGGGGAAGGCTTTTTCTCTCCATTAGAATTCACTCTCAAGGAAGTGCTGTAGGTGACAGAAATTTTGGACCAAGAGTCATTATACCCAAAAAAACCCCCTAGAAAATTAACAGACAAACATGGCACTATCCCAGCTTTCTCTCTACGCATCCCATCCTTAAAAAAAACAACACAGTTATCAATAACATTTTCAAACACCTCTTTAAAAAAAAAAACTATTTTTTGCTTCAGATGATGGCTTCTTTTTGAGATATGTAGTATGTGTACTTACAATTCTTCAAAGAAAAAGAGTGGTTCAAATAAAATCCTTCTTTTCATTTATTGCATTCATTATAAACACAAACTTCTATGGTATAAAATTGGTATTTACATCAATAAAAATCAAATTGGATCCTAAGTTCATATCATTCAATGAAGATTTATTTAACTCAGAAAGTTCTGGAATAATATTAGAATGTATCAATCATTTTTTATTCCTCATCATTTAAAATATATACCTTCATAGCTGCTGCACTACACTGTGGACAATCACAACTAGGTCCCTTTCAGAACAAATACGTACAATTAACTGTCAGGAGCTGGAAGGCTTTATTTAGCAAATTTGTTCTGATTTCTAATCCTTTCTTATAATACATCAACACAGTTTTCTCTGCTAAATGGAGAGATAAGCTCTACACTCTATACTCAAGTGTTAGAGTGACGCTGAGTGTATGTCATAGCTTTCAATGTCATTTTATAATCACAATATTTTCCAGATGGTTCAAAGAAGGTATTTGATGAAATTTTTTACCGACCAGAATTTTCTTTTAATCTCTATGTTTTTTTGATAATTGTTTTGTGTCAAGTAATGCTCATTTATATGGAATCATCCTATAACTGCACCAAGGCAGGACAAGAAATCATACTGGTGTCTCCACCAGTCTTAGAAGCTGGATAAATGAAAAGTCATTTCATGCTGAATGTTCAGAGCAGAGGAAAAACAATGTAGAGAGAAAACATGAAGGAAGTGAAAGAAATGCAAGAGCTGAACAATAGCTCCTCTGTGTATTTGTCCATTTTATATTCATATGAAAGCTGAATTATTTTTTCTCTCCTGCTGCCTTTTTACAGTTTTCTGATGTTAATCCTAAAAACTTTCTCATCTTTTATTGATCATTTGATGGTCATAGCTTTGCTCATTAGTCTTCTGAAACCATGCTATAAACCCAGCACATTCTAGGAAAAATGTACCTATATTTTATAGCCATCACCAGCACACACTCATCATTAATGCACTTTGTGAAAGGGTCTTTCTCTCATATCTGCCCTTTTGACCCATTAAAGAACTGCAATAACAGCAGTAATTTCAAAATTTAACAAGATTTCTCTTTCCTTACTGATCCTTGTATTGAATATTGGTTTATCCCACACAATATTCATATTCACACATCCTCCAAATATCAGCATGGGCTCTAAATACATCTAAGATCCATGTCCCAGACCCACTGAGAAATGCTCAGACCACAGCATAGTCACTTGCCCACATACTTTAATCCTTAACACAACACTTTATCTGGTGATAAAACTGACATTGCATACAGCTTTCACCAATGTAATAAAGGGTAGCAAATAAAAAAAAGGAACTGTTTTCTGCCTCACATCCCTTGCAGAGAGCATAAGAACAAATGCACCTGAAATCACAAAAAGATACTACAGGCTGGAAAGCAGGAAATCTCTGCTTGAGGCAAAGATAACAGAAGATAATACATTTCTTCTCCAGGAAGGCTGGAAAATTTGAAACATTGTCTTAAAGTAATTAGGACAAAAACTGCCTGGAATTGCACAGACACAGAGAAACCTTCCTCTGAACATTTGGGTGAATTCAGACATCACTTATGGTCCTACCCCTACCATTCTACGTCAAATTCTTTCTCGAACTGCAAGCTTTTCGGACACTGAAAATCCTGTAGCAAACTGAAAGAATGGAAATAATCTCCTTTTATGCACCAAACCAGATTACCTTTCCTTTCTAAATTTTAAAATGACTGCAGTGAATATAGAGTCAGTAGTTAGAAGAGGTCACTTGATCTACAGCTGTGAATAATGCATAAATTGGAATTAACTGAACTGGAAACCTTGGGTGGCACGGCACACAATCCTGCTGGGATGTCTTGTTAACAAGCAAAAGCTTATCTTGTGTCTACTGTAGTTACTTCCTATCATCTATTTGGCTTTTAATACTGACAGAATTCTCAAAAAGAAAATATCAGCTTAAAATTTGAAAATTAATGTTATTAAAATACATTTTCCATCATATTTCTCACCATAGAATTCTGTTTAAAATTATGCTGTACCACTGGGAGAGGCATTCTTTCCAGATCTGCTATTTAAATTAGCATGATTTTTTGATGGTACATTGGAAAGGTTTTATTCACTGGGCTTATCAATTTACCATTTTTCAAAGACTAAAAATTCCTTAATTTATGTTTATCAAGGTTTTAGATTAAGAAAGATTGGCAGTTATATTTGCTGAAGTTCCTGTTAATGTTTCCACCTTAAGTAACTGGAGTAGGATAAATGCCATATGGAAGAAATCCAGTTTTTCTATATTATTAGAGCCCTTCGCTGGTTGTTATGTAAACAACTTAATAAATACACGTAATATGAATCACCCCGGCTTAGACATTTGGCCAGACAATAAAAACACTATAGTAGTTTATATAGTTGTCACAGCTGTTGCTAAGCAAATTGGCAAAATCTTGATGTTTAACCTCCAGCAGCTTGTCATGCAAAATCACAGCAGCATACTTTAACCTGATGCATGAAAAAAACATACAATAGTCCTCTAGTGGCTAGATTTTCTGCTGGGAGGGAGGCTACAGCTGCAAACTGATTACGTATTTCTAACACCAAGTTTTCTTACCCTCTATCTCCTCAAGGAAAAGCTCACCCCAAAAAGAGCTGTGTGTCTCTGCCCTCAATAAGCTAGCTATCACAGAAGCCAGATACACCAAAAAGTGAGGTTTTTTCCCTAGACACCAAGTCAGAGCTCTTTCAAAGTTCACTGAGGTCTGTAGGAGTAATAATTTTAAGAATTCAGCAGCCTTCAAATAGGTCTTTTATCAACATTCTAATTAAGCCTATACACTTATTATCATGTAGAAAAGCCTCTGTTCATAATAACATATATAGTATGTTAACAGTATAATTGGGGAAGCTGCACTTTTTAGTTTATTCTTTAGGCTATTAGCTGGCAGTTAGGAAGAAATGTAGGAGTAGCAAATTATGAGTGGGACATAGGTTTTGTGTCTGAAAAAGGCTTTGAGATTTTAGAATACTAGGTTGGACTAGGATGTGGCTAAACTTTTTTACTTCTACACAATACCCTCCGCCCTCCCCAAAAAAGTGAAGGTTAATGTATAAAATAAAATCTTCTTGATCAAATACCACATCAGATAAATCACAGTTAAACAAATCCTTTAACCCTTTTTAAACTCACAAATCTCCTAAGAACTGTTTTGATAAATTATTTGCCAGAAAATGCTGATTCATTCAGAAATTTGCTTCCATGTTTTAGCAGCAAGCAAGTCCCCCTCAGATTACTGCAGATCATAGCGTAAGAATTTCTGTTTAAAAAGCAATGTCCAGCAAGCAAGTCCCCCTCAGATTACTGCAGATCATAGCTTAAGAAATTCTGTTTAAAAAGCAATGTCCACCTGAAAGAAAAAAATAGCTAAACTTCCAGATGCATTTATGGAGCAAAATACTTATGAGGAGACAGTAGAAAGTTTGTACACCGGTTTCTGACACAACATGTTCTAGAATACAAGTAGTTTATTATAAACAGGTATAGGCTTCTGCTTCCTACTTGTTTTGCAGATATCTGAGAAAAAGCACACAAATGAATGAGGAAGCCAACTGATCAAGGGTTCCTTGTTTTATGATGCCTTCTGGCTCTTAAAAGCAGCCCATGGATAAAGCACATCAGGAGTTTCATGGGACAAATGGACCCTACACAGACCATCATAAATTAGAATCTTGCTCTTCTTGAATGCAATTAGTTCATCTTAGACACAAGGAATCTTCATCCAAGGTTTTACCAGGCATAGTCTCCTGAGCTAATGGTTTCACTAATTTAAAATAAAACTTTAAATGTGTGAGTCTTCTATATATATAAAAAAGAAAAAATTGTAATGAAAATACTAATTTAAAATAGATTGTGTAAAATTCATTCTAATTTGGGATTAGACTGAAGTTGTAATCTCACCAACAGGAGTCTCCATGTACAACCTAGCAATAAAAATGGACCACAGAAAGATGCAAATGTATCGATTATATTGGCACAAAAGTTGACAATGATCCCTCTTGTGAATTTTTCTATGATCTCCTCTGAGGCTCACCTCTGTTGCAACCTCTCAAAAGCATTCCTTCAATGCCCATGATTAGCTGCTTCTTATTCTGTGTAGTCCAGATTTCACCTCTCCCAAGAAAAAGAAATCATGTTTAATGATTCAGGATTTCTGTTCCAGTGCACTCTGAAATCTCTCTTCAAGACCACGGTTCAAATCCCTTCCCAGTCATGTCTGTTGGCTTTTCCACACTGCTTCTACAACTAAAATTCCTGCGCATTTCTGGTCTGTTTTGTCTTTGCCACAATAGCTTTTTTCCTGTCCTGTGTTAATTCCTCACAGCTCTAATTTAGCATAATTTTCCATCACTTACCAAATAAAACTAAACTGGGGAATCAAGCCAAAGTACCTCATCAGTCCCAGAAGCTGATCCTTGTTGTAATTAGTTATTATATTTTTTTGCAATGTACAATGCTTTGAGATCAATTTATATAAGAATTTGACTATATTCTTCCATGTGACTGCTGAACACTAAAGAGACAATGCAATGAGTCTGTAATTCTTTCTTACCCATCTATAAATAGAAAGAGGAAGAAAAGGGAGAATTAATACGCATCTATTTTTTCCTATATGCATCTATCTTTATACTTAGGTATTTGTCATTCTCTCTTGCCTCCTAAGACGGGCAATTTTCTAACCAGTTCTCTACAGCTGCATTGATATTTTTATTTTTATATTTAGAAATAAAGATCAAAACCTCCAACCACTAGCTGGTTTAACAAAGTTGAGGACAAAGTCAATACCTACTTAAATTACTTCAACACAAAGGAAGCAGCTGTTCAGCTGTTATTTCCCATTGGCAGATATTAGTATTCCTGAGGGAAATATGTACATCATGGAAGGAGTGTGGATGAAAAACATTTAACTAACCAAATACAAAATCAGGACTCAAACTATTGAAAAGACATCTTGAAAAAAATAATATCAAATAAATGAACAAGCAAAACCCAGTGCACATTAAAACCTTGAATATATGTTTTATTGGGGGAGGGGGGAAATCAAGCTGAATCACACAATGCTCATTATTCTCCTTGTTATAGCACGCTTCATAAGGACTAAAATCCAATTTTTCATCAGTGGAAGAACACGGAATATGACACTTCTCAAAGGAGTTACAGTGATTCTTAAAAAGGAAAAAATGGTGTGGTGGAATGGAGAAATGGATATAGAAGCAAGAAAGCCTTTTAAAGATTTTAAAAAGAAAAAAATATGGAAAATGACAATTATTTCCTATGGGGACCACAGAATGCACAATGCTGCATCCATGCTGGTTTGAAGATATTAAAGTAAATATAGTACATCTGCTGTAGAGCATCAAGATAATATATCACAGTGTGAAGTTCCATGATGATTATGTGTATTCAGCTCTTCTTCTGTATATTCCAATTCCTCTTCTTCATTATCTTGCACACCAGACAAATTGCCATTAGGAAACAAGCAAAAAGATTTCAAAAAACAAAACAAACCAACAAACTTTACTCAAATCATCCATCCTGGTGCTATAATGCCACAATGAAGAAATCAGAAGAATTCTGGTTTGACTGTTTCCCATGTCCTGTTGTGAGACGACTAAATATTAGGGGTTTGTAAACTCTCAGAGGCTGTGTTCATTCCCAAATAACTCACCTACATGTGAGTTCATCCAAGTGCTAATGATTCTACCCAATCTGAGGGGGAAAATGTTTCTTCACCTCTTTCAGTGGAAGAGTCATTCACTGGCAGAGCACAGCTGGGGAAAGTGTTATAATGGGCATGTATACCCAAAGGTAAAATGAAAGGCAAACATTTACAAGGTTTTATGGAAATATGCTGTAGTTCTGTGCTGTCGTGTTGTTTATGATGCTGTTACCTGACAAAGATTTCCCATGTAGGAATCATATTAAAAATAATTGCTATTTCTCTCTCTATTTGAGTCAGTGAAGTGATATGTTGCCCGGTGCAATGTGAGGTATCAGCTCAGTGAGGTGGGTGAAAGGTGAGGGGAAAGGAGAAGCAGAGAGGAAAAGAGAAGTATTTCCTGATGAATGATATTATGAGGTCTTTTTTGTTGCTAGCTATCTACTAAGTGAAAGAAAACCACACATAGTCACCAAAAGTATAGAGAATGGGATGCTGTTTTGCATTAAAAAAAAGCCAAAAAACCAACAGAAAAAAAGCAACAAAAAAAAAAAAAAAAGAAAAAAGAAAAAACCCCTTAAAGATTTTCCTTGCTTACATGGCACACTAAAATCAGGAATTTCAAAACTTCCATTATCACAAGCAGAAGCTTATTATTAATGTGTTTTTCTTTTTCAGAGCCTCTTCACTGAAATAGAATTCAAAACCCATGCTGTGACTCTGCAATATTGTTCACTGCAAGAAACTATTTTGTTCTGCCTCAGAGGCAATACATTTTTATGTTTAATTTTGCCCTGGGTATATACAGCACTTGTTTATGTCCTTAAAATGTCTTTTAAAGAGATTGATTTCAACGCATCTCTACTAAATCCAGCTATGAAGATTTAATTCTCTCCCTCATGCAGCAAGACAACATTTACATTTTATTTTGGTAGCTCATATTTCTACTAGGTAACGACGGACATAGTATCTAATCACATACATAGAGATAGATGCATATATTTGTTTCATGTTCTCAGTGTAGCTTTAATTATATAATTTTACTTAAAGCTTTATTACTAGCTTCAGATCACTCTTTAGCCTCAAGAGCTGCTACCAAATTTACATCTACAGTAAATGGGGTTCGTGTAAAGAAAAGTTTTTTCTCTAAGAAAAATACCATTACATGGTGTATGAACGTTTCAGAAATATTTTTATTTGACCTGGTGCTACTTCTTTGGAAATGAACATAACCCAAGGCTTAACACATATGTGTAGGCATGACTGTGTGTCTGCAATTCTCTGTTTTCATTTAATAATGGACATGAGGAAAGTAGGAGATGGGTTTGATTCATACGCCCACTATGAACATGCGGGCCCCTGAAGGCAAGCCTGCAGGAGTTTATCAGCCCAGACTATTTTGCGCAACATGAATGCTGTTTGTTGTAACTTATTGTTTTGTAAAAACAAGGGAAATTCAAAGGAAAATAATGCCATTCTCATTTGAGACTTTCTTAGTATTATTCTGCTTTTTTCTCCAGTCCTTCAAACCTTAGTGCATTGATTTAATTCTTGTCATGTTAAGTATACTTGTAACAGGAAAAAATTTTTTCCTCTTACCTTACCAGGAAATCATTATCCTTTCCAAAATCTAAATCACATTTCATTCCAAATACATTGTGTGTGACCAAGTTACCCATCAACTTCAAGCAATAAGTTGTATGATAATGGCCTTACTCATTTAAGTATAATGCCTTAAATCAGCAGTCTATTTAAACCTGATTTTTTATGTATATATAATCTGTGGACTTGCTCAATAGTCAGGCAAAGAGCTTGAAAAAAGTTGTGTGAAATATTGTAAAGCATAAATAACAGTGTCTACTGTGCATTACTTGGCTTTCATTGTGAATGGATAGGAAAGAGCATCTCCAGAAATGTAATGAGTCTAGAAGGTAGGGCATAAATAGAAAAATTTCAGGAAGATTATCAGCAAAGAATTTTCTTACTTCAGTAGGCTTTCATTCTGGACAGAGATTATCTGCTAGTGAAACTCCCAATAAAGGAAAGTTGTGCTTGGATAGCTTCATTATTGAAGATAAGCTGCCCCTGTAGCTGAAACTGCACATTTTAATTTTCCATTACTAGACTGTGTCTCCAGATATTGAAAGATGCAAGGAATTACCATTTAATAAAAACAAATAAATGTTTTTTCAATGAAAATTGAGAAAATAGTTACTGTGGCCTTAAAACCAGTGTTATGCTAATATGCTCATGCATTTGTTTTCTTTGTCTTCTTCTACCCATGAACATTTATTTAATTCTATATATATTGTGACCTGCAGACTGGAATTATTTTGCTATCAAAACTGTTACCCATCAGTGGATAACATATATTTATCTGAAAGAAGTGCAACTTTCAGTATATACCAGAATCAGAGCTGAATTGTACTGTTATAAACTAATTTGAAATGGTTCTCCATGAGTAATTGTTACTTTAGGACCTGTCAATATAATTTGTTATCAAATTTCATTTTTTACACTCTCCTATATGCTTATTAATTCATAAAACTGTTATGAAAGATTATTTTTCTTCTTATAGAAGCAATAATATCACTATCTAATATAAGATAATTACATTTGTTGTGTCCAAATTCTAAACAGAATTTTGATTCCTTTGGAAACAATAGGTAAGCAGGAAACATTCTGCATCCATGCAGAATTGCTCCCTATGCTCTCTCAATGATAAGTTCAACTTAGCCCTTCACACTTTGCCTGTTAACTTTTCTGATGCATTTTTACGTGATTGTGGTGTTTAGCAATTTAAACAACAATACCTACATCCATTTTGAGCACAACAGAATTTGCAGATTGCATTAAGGTGGTGTGAGTAGTAAAAATTGGGGTCAAGAATTGCAGAAGAAATTGCTGAGAATGAATGACAGGATAATTAAGCTGCAGGTAAAATTCAATGTAAGTAAAAGTAAAGTAAAACACATGGAGAGAAACAGTTTAATTTGACTTGTATAATGAAGGGATGAAAGATTACTGCTAGTACTCTGAAATGACATCTTGGGTTATGTTAGATAATTCCATTAAAAATACCATGTCTGTGCTCAATTATTTTTAGAAAAGAAGTTGAAAAATTCAGAATAATTAGCAGAGAAGTAAAGAGCAAAACATCATTAGGCTATTTAAAAAATCCAAGGTGAACTCAGTATCTTGTGAATACTATGTCTGGATTTCTGGACTCTCCTCCAAGAAGACACATCTGAGAGTCATCCAGGTGAGAGAACAAGAATTAATAAAGGTCTGTGTAAGCAATTACTAAATAGAATAAGACCCTACAGCCTGCAAAACAGATGGTTCAAATATAGTATTATAGACCTCTACAGAAACATGAGCAGCTCAGAAAAGGCATAGAATCATACAGTCATAGAACGGTTTGGGTTAAAAGGGACCATCAGAGATCCTAGTCCAACTGCTCTGCCACTAGCAAGGACATCTTTCACTAGATCAGGTTTCTCAGAGCCTCTTACAAGCTCACCTTGAACACCTCTAGTGGTGGGGCATCCACAACTTCTCTAGGCAACCTGTTCCAGGGTCTCACCACCCTCTTAATAAAAAAAGGTCTTCCTTATGTCCAATCTAAATCTACCCTCTTTCAGTTTAAAACCACTGCCTCTTGTCCTGTCACTAAAGACCCTGGTAAAAAGTCTTTCTCCATCTTTCTTATAAGCCCTCTTTACATATTGAAAGACAACAATAAGGTCTCCCTGAAGCCTGTTCTCCAGGCTGAACAACCCCAACACCCTCAGTCTTTCCCCACAGAAGAGGCATTCCAGCCCTCTGATGATTTTTGTGGCCCTCCTCTGGACCCACTCTTAGAGGTCCATGTCTTTCTTGTTTTGGAAACTCCAGAACTGGATGCAGTATTCCAGGTAGGATCTCACAAGAGCAGAGGTAAATGATCATTTGTGATCTTTTTGAACACCAGTACAAGGAGACATCAAATAAAAGTAAAAAATGGCAGCTTTGAAATAAATAAAAATAGTTGGCTCCTCATACAGGATGTAATTAAGTTGACATAGTAAAGGAAAAAATGACAGAAGAAAAACACAGGAAAAACAGGACTTCTGATGCAGGAAATACTTAACCTACATATGAAGGAAACCTTTCATGTGTAGTGTCGCGGTTCCAGTTGGGATAGAGTTAGCTGTCTTGTTGGCAGCTGGTACAGTGCTGTTTTGGATTTGGGATGAAAGCAGTTTTGATAGTGCACTGATATTTTCAGTTGTTCCTAAGCAGTCAAGGACTTTTCTGCTCCTCATACTGTCCTGCTAGTGAGTAGGCTGTGAGGGCACAAGAAGTTTGAGGAGACATGGCTGGGACAGCTGACCCCAACTGGCCGTAGCAATATTCCATGCCACCATGCCACACAACATCATGCTCATTATGTAACGCTGGAGAAAGAAGGAAGTGGGGGATGTTTGGAGTTATGGTGTTTGTCTTCCCAAGTGACTGTTATGCATGATGGAGCCCTGCTTTCCTCAAGAAGGCTGAATGCCTGCCTGTCAATGAAAAGTAGCGAATGAGTTCCTTGTTTTGCTTTGCTTGCATGCACGGCTTTTGCTACACCTGTTAAAATGCCTTCATCTCAACCCATGAGTTTTTCCTCACTTGCTCTTATGATTGTCTTCCCATCCCAACTTGGGGGAGTGAGCGAGTGGCCGCATCGTCCTAGTTGCTGGCTGGGGTTAAACCACAATAGTATGAAAGCATCATAGGGAAGTATGACTTGTTCAAACCTAGCTATCTGCTACTGGTTCTTGTCAGAGAGTAAGCCAGATCAATCTATGGTTTCAGTTCAGTTGCTTTTGCACCTTGCAGACATGAGTCCTGCAGATACAGTGTGAGACTGTGTGATGGAGTTATTGAACGGTGTCTTAAGCTGGTAGATGCTTTTGTTACACTTTTCTCAGTCACTGTATAAGCAGGCACCTCTTCAACTTACTTTCACATAAGTTGAAGTTCTACTTCACCTACTTTGAAGCAATCTTTGAAATCACGCTTTCTGGAGTGGGCTTAGTGCAAAGGGGTTTTGATTGGAATGCATTTAGAATGTCAGCCTTTGCAGCTAACTTAGCTTATTTGTTTTATCTTCTAGTATTCTTGAATATTTTGATGCAAATCATGCATAGAACGGTTGAAGTAGAAAGAAAAATAAATCAGAAAATGTCAATGTCTCACTTTCTATTCATCACCCTACTGGAGACTGGCAGAGTTGCTTCTCAAGTCAATGAATTTACAGTGACTTAAATGGGGAATAACAGACCCTGATATGTAGGTTTTAATATTTGCTGATAAACATAAAAGCAAAAAAAAGTAGTTTATGTCTTTCTTGCACATGAAATACTCCTCTACATTCACTGACTTTCTACTGTAACAAGGTTGATATATTAGAAAAAATGCCTTTGGGAATAAAGACCTACAGGTTTTCCTATAGCTAGATATTCTACTCAATTTGAGATATTTACCTATTAAATTTTAATTGTCAAATATTTTCAAGTTTACAAGTACTCTGGCTTTAAAGTAATTTAGTGAAAACTAATCTGTTGAATGATTATATCAGTATAGCTATTTATTCAAAGAGAGAAAACAAATGTTCCTGCCAATCCAGTAAATCTCTGTATGTTATAAAAATAATTATAGATAGTAAGCATGCTTTGAAGTAGTATTTGCAGGCTATAAATCACTGACAAAATGTCAGTGTGATTATAAATTTAGTGTGATATGATACATAAACAGACTGCAGTTTGAAGTTTACTTATGAATTCATCTATGACTAAGTGGTTCCACCACTTCTTCCGTGAAAAACATTAGTTATTTTATTCGGCTATGTATGTTTCATTTTAGAACTTTAGCTCACATTTCCATAAATAAATGAGAATAAGACTTAAGAAATCTTTTCAACTCAAATGCTGTAAATTGTTCATTCTCACAAAATAAGGTGGAGACTTTCAGGGATGTAATTGGAAACCAAGTGTTTTGAGCTGGGTTTTAAAGCTGTACACATCAGCATAACCCACAGAAATGAAAGGTCTCTCTAGGAAATAAGCTGTTATGCTTTATGTGTGCCGTTAAATGAAGAGAGTAGGGTAACTGAATAAAATAACATCTTACTGTCCCACAAGCTTAAAGCTCACTGAAGACCAGCAGAAAACAGTTCAGTCCCTTCATCTTTCTGGATTTCACTAGACTTGAGCCTCAGCTTTAAAAAAAAGACAATATGGGCCAAAACACATAATACCAGCTCAGAAAGAGCCTACTAGGGGATTTGTCCTTTCAGGGTTTTAATCCCTGTAATCTCTCAACACAGGCCAAATCCCAAAGTCCTTAAATATCTCAGCTCCACTGTTAGCGTGGCAAAATTCCCACTGAGTTCAAGTAAGATCTAAGATAATACTTCAAATTTGGATCAGAATGAATAATACTGAGAAGCCGTCTCTGAGTATCATAAATTCAGCATAGAACACCTACATCAGTTGATTGGACCCTTTTCTTCTATGATTTGATTTTTTAATGGCACCCAGCCCATACGGCTGCCGAGGGATACATTCCTAAAATATTTCTGTTGACACATAAAATTAGACTCTAACCTATTAAATGCTTATATTGTGCTTTTCCCAAGGACCAAGCAGTAGGTCATATCTTTGTTAACCTTCTGACTAATAATAGACTTCATAAAAAAACAGCATGCCAAAAATCTGTGGATTATGGCTGTCAACAGCAAAAGTGCACATTACATTTTAGGTTCACAAGTTTATTGTTATGTTGCACTTAGAAGAAGTGAGAAATTTTCTCTGACAGAAAAGGATATTAATGGAGTAACATAAATCATCCCATTTAAAATTTCCACAACATATTTATTTCCTTATCGATTTATTCAATCCTGAGTGCATCACATTTCATGTATGTTGTTTAATTGGAGCTGGGTGATTGGAAATAAAAATACGTATTGTTTACTTGCTAATTCCACATTGCATTCAAACTTATAGTAAAACAAAAGTTTTGAAATAAAAAGCCATTAAAAACGTTTGACATTTTGAATTCCTTTCAGACAGTTTTCAAGAAACTGCCTAACTTGGGAAATCAAGGTCTTGCTGTATGTTAGGCAATGTCATCTTATAAACAGTATAATGATCTGTTATATTTTTTAGTAGATACAGCTTTTTTGTGAAGAAAAAGAGGATATAATCCTTTTTATATCTTAGATAGATAGATCTCGTAGATGAGATGTACATGTCATGCATAAAAATATACACTTGGGGAAGACTTAAGAGTTAAATGGCACTCTTGCAAATAAACTCATAATATAAATTTTCAAGTAGGATACATTAAAAGTTACTGAGAGACCACCTCTTCCCCCCTCCTCAATTAAATAAGCAAGTAGCATTTAATTTTGTAATTGTCCTTGAAAAGGAGCATTCAGACATAGGATATTAAAAAGTCTGGTAGCACTAACATTAAAATTAAGCATTGCATGTAGCTAATCCACCATGGTTTTCTCTGAAAGGGAAAGATAAGTCTGTTAGGGACCCAAAGATGATTATTTCATTGTTAATTAAGACTTTATTTTTAAAAGAGTACAATCTTCCTGAAATTTGATCTTAATATTTGTCAAGGTAATTTTAGCATAAGGCTTGGGGGAGAAAAAAGTACCCATTTGGGCACAAATATTACCAGATTAGAACCATTGCGTAGGTTATGTTTTTCGCAACTGAAACAAAACATAACCATGGGAACAGCAGATTTTTTTCTGTTCGAGAGTCTCCCTTTTTATAAGTTAGGAGTCTATACTCATTTCTTAAAAAAAACTTTTTGGCTTTTGGTAGGGAGTCTACGAGAAGGCGAGGCCAGATGAAAAATGGGGAGAACACTTGCAAACATCCCACTTCACTGGGTTCTGTGGACGTAAAAAACATATCTATCAGTCTGGCAAATCTTTCCTTCCTAAGGCTATTAATGACTTGATCTAACAAGAGATGTAGAGTACTATTTATAGTAGTGATGTGCCTTCAGTTCTTCCTTTATAGCACTAATGAGGCATTTCTTATCTGTTGAAGGGAAGATATTTTAATTCTTCAGTCTAAAATCATGGCTGGGCTCTTTAGCTGCAGATCGCAAGCATCTGGTAGATCATTTGCTAGCTGTCAGCAGCAGAGACAATTTTCTGGATCAAACTACCAGAATATGACAGCCCTTTAATTGTGGCTCTGAAAAAATAAAACTTGGAGGGTCATAAACTCTTATTCAGTTACACTACGAAACAGGTTGAGAGATATGTGCATCGGCACAAAATCAGGACAATTTCTATTCCTTTCTATTGCAGATGTAAGGCATTAGTGTAAGCAATGCCCGGAGCTATTGTGTGGCTTAAGACATTGGTTTTTCACATTGTTTTTTCAGCTGTAAAAGTACTGGTAAGGAACAGTCCATCTGATCATTGTCTGAAGATGCCATAAAAATATTTGCTTGCTCACGATTCCAAGCCTATTCTGATGGAAAAGTATTTTTTTGCTCAACTTTTTCCATGTTTGATGTGCTTCTCCTCCCTTTTTTATGTACCAGCATCAGAAGCATGAGAAGGAAATGAGAGCTGTTATGTCCTGAGTAGAGTAGCCTAACTGAAAACTAAATAGCTAGAAATTTCATTTTCAAAAGTGATTTTAGTCTTCTCAAGACTGAAAGCAAGATTTTTTTCAATTTGTTTGGAAGCTTTCAATGCTTCTTGACAAAGCAAAATGCCTTTGACAGTCATGCTTTGCAACATGCATCAATGGTGATGGTTTTCTGCCTTCCCCTTGCAGATTCCTCAGACCTGATGAACCCTCCAAATGTCCTGCCTTCAAGCTGAGTCCTGGGGTAGAAACCAGATTCCTTTCTGGCCTGGAGAAAGCTCCTTTTGAAATACAACAGATTCTGCCTCAAAATTCAAACATAAAATTTGGCATTGACTTTTTTTTTCTTTAGAAAACTCAATATAAACTCTACTTCTATTACTTTTTGTCCTACCCTTGAATTGCAACCTGAGGATGAAAGTACATGAATTTTGAATGACTGTCCTCCTAAAATACCCGCAAGAGCACATTATTTCTCTGCACATAGCTGCATTTGCAATGTAAATCTTAACATCGAAGTTACTCATAGATGAGTTCATAATACGTTGTAATTTAGTAACTTAATATTACACAAGGCATACAACGGAACGGACTTGGTCAAATGGATCTCTGATATCATGATATCACACAATTTTGACCTCAGTGAAGTTTACAATGCTCTCTATGTAATACTTTCATTATTTAGTTACATGGTCAATTGTATTGTTTTTTCACCAATAGCTTTCATCTGCTAGCTTTCGTCTAGCAGAAATCCATTAACTCATACTCTATCATTTAGTAATATTCCATCATAATATCAACTGACCTAGTATTCCCACACAAGTATTTAACACAGGTTTTTATGCTTTTTCTCACTTCTCTCTTTTGTTGTATTATCCTACTGCCAGATGCTGCTGATCACTACAGCACCTTCCACTACCAAGTATATCAAAAGGCTCAATTACAAAAGAAGGAAGAGCAGATCACACTCATAGACTTGTCAGTCACTGTGACAACAGGCAGAGCTGCCTAGAAAGAGGTCATATTTCCATGGTCAGCCACCCCACCGGGAAGGATACTGCTTTGATTGAAAATCGCTTGCTTTGTCATTTAGAAAAGTGCTGGAACCTTCTTTATAAGAGAGACAGTTCTCTGTGTTTGTTTGTGCATCCAGAAAGGGCACTGCTCTGAATTTTGAAAGAACATCTAAATACTTTTTAACATACCTGTCTCGGTGCTACCTACTCTCATTTGTAGTGAAAAACAACCCAAAGTATTTCTAAACCTATCTTATCTTCTCATTTACACCTGGCTTGGCCGCCTTTGTTTTACTTTTAACCGTTCATTATCTTGAACGTGAAGAAATGATCTCTCACTTAAGAACAGCAGGACACTTTTTTTATGGGAATAAACTGATTTATGAAAAGACTTCTTAGTCTGTATTAAATAAAACTCTGCTCTAGTTGTTTTATTTATATTGCAAGTATTTTAGAATAATTAGTATAATATATTTTTATTATCCTATGTGCTTGACAGGAAAGGTAGGAAAATGTTATCACTTTGTAAGTATTTCCTTCTAAATTTTTAGACTAAAGAGATACTTTATCATTAAACTCAAAATAACACAGTGTACAAGATAAACTCATGGTACTTTATGAACTATGAGCAGACATTCTTTCTAAAAGTTTGTTACTATTTGACCAATATTTTTACTTTATAAACTATGTTTTACTAATGATAGGAGATATGAGACCATCCTTTCTGTCGGAAAAATACTGTGTTCAAGCATTGTCCCAAAAGCTTCAGATACACTTCTATTTAATCACATTTTTTTCAGGTATGTATTAAATTTTTACCACAGCTGGAGTAGAGATATTTCACACTTCTCAAAACAGTTTGTCAAATATCCACTTGCCAAGTTATCTATTAATTTAGCTAGCACCTGTTGTCATTTAAAGTTTTGAATAATAAATGAGAAATTTCAATAAATTTAAGGTGACTAAGAATGCAAGTGCATTTTGCATTCATGCTCCTTTGAAAATAAAAATCCAAATACTCAGATAATGAAACAAAAAATAAAGCAACAAATATATGACTTAGTTATTCTCTGTTAAGAAAGGCACAATTAATATTATTTCTCTTTTAGGTTTTTATTAATACTTTACAAACAACCTTACACTCTATAAAGTGGCAAAACCATGTTAATTCTGTCTGCCTAGCTAGGTGTACTTCCTGACAGTTAAGAAGTAATTATAAAATTAGACTTCATTTAAGTAATTAAGAACTAAGCATATCATTTGAAATGTCGGAATGCAAAAATATTAATTTTGGTTACTTGTGAAATAATGGGCAATTTTTCTCAGCTGCTGTCCTCTCTTAATTTACCTAACAAAATGCCATACCCTGTGTCTGTCCCGTGCTCACATTTTGTACAGGTAAATGATGCTTCATCATCTGTTCTGTTGTCTTATTCCAGTTTTGTGCCACAACTGGTCTTCCATCCAAATCACTGCTGTAATTTTTTGGTTTTTAACCAATTCTGCTCATCTTGTACTCCTGAAGCAGCCCCCATGTGATAATCTTGCTGAATGTCTGCCTCACTGTCATCAGTCCAAGCTATTTTTTCGATGACCATGTCACTTTGATCTAAACCTTCTAGTCTGGAAACTGTGATGTGGCAAAGACAAATGACTCCTCTCTTTCCATTTTCAGTTGGGCAGTGATTGTGTTTACTTCTATACGGCCCTCGGCAAAATAAGGGCCCCTGTCACTTTCATGGGGTCTGGGGTCTATCTCTGATGTAAGCAGTAATACATGGGACACACGAATAACACAACACATTAACTGTGAGTGTCTCAGCAAATAGAAATTAAAGCAGAGTCAGTATTCAGTTCTTAGGTGGAGAGAGTACTGCCACAAAGACAAATCATTCCATTTATGTCGGATAGCAGTGATGAAGAATTGAAGCCAACCCGTGGAAACTTATTCCCAAGAAGCGCATCACTGCAAATATGCACTCTGAAATGTGCTGAAAAGAGGAACTAATTAGCAAATAAGCTGCTTACACTGAGTTGAATGGGCATCAATCACGTTCTGCAACTGGGGCAAATCAATATTGGGCAGCCCTGCTCAGCTGCTGCTGTTTGGTGAATGTGCTCCCGAGGTGCCCAGCGAGCCGCCAGCTGCAGCGCGGCATGGAGTCGGTGTGCTGTTTGTCTTCCAGGACAGGAGAGTATCTGATTTACTCCCTTTTGTGTAGGAAGACAAGCTGCAGTTCCGTGACTAATACTGAATCTGCTGCACTTCCAAATCACCCAGCCGTACAAATATCATAGAGTCATAGAATAATTGAATTGCCTAGGTTGGAAGGAACCTTTCAGATCATCTAGTCCAACCATCAACCTAACACTTACAAAAGCATCACTAAACCGTATCACTAAGATCTATGTCTACCCATCTTCTAAATACCTCCAGGGATGGAGAAACCACTTCCTTGGGCAGCCTGTTCCAATGTTTAATAATCCTTTCAGTATGAATTTTTTTCCTAATGTCCAATCTAAACCTGCCCCAGTGCAACTTGAGACCGTTTCCTCTTGTTCTATCACCTGTTACTTGCAAGAAGAGACCGACCCTACCTCACTACAGCCTCCTTTCAGGAAGTTGTAGAAACATGATTCAAATCAAAGTGCCTTTCTATTAAATGAGCCACAAGACCCAGTACGGACTTTATATTGTGTTTATGCTTTTATTAAGGCTTTGTGCCAGCTGCTGCAGGGCTGGTGATATCTGACCTGTCAGAGAATCTGTTGGCAAAAAGTTAATCCATCGACATTTCTGAACAAATTTGAACCACTAGTGTGAATTTATAGCATACCAATGTTTTGTATCATGCGCTCATGACCCTTTTGATCTCATAGCAAGGCCTTAGAGATGCAAAACTTACTGTTTTGTCAAATGGCAGACTCTATACTGCTCACCCTCTCACTGCAATGGCAAAAAGTTGTGATCGAGGAGCTGGCTCACAGCCATGAATGAAAAAGCACAAACCAACACGCCTGAAATAAATCCAACATATGTCCATACATACCTCGTTCACTGTCAAACATTAATCTACATATATAATGAATTCAGTACTTGAAAAGTATCTCAGCTGACAATCCTGTACAGGTATTTCCCATGCAACTTTTCAAAAACTTTCTTCCGCTCCAATTAAAAGCTCAACCACTTCAACAGTAGCAGAAGCAGGCCCTGCATATTAAAGATCCCCTGCTTTGTTTTCCAGTCTGAAAAGAATATATAAGAAAGGGTTACAATAAACCATAATGAGCCATAAAGTGGGATTAGAATAGAGAAGCGTATCTCATGAAGTACAGCAAAGTCTCTATGTGGGTGTTTGAGGTGGCACTTATGTCTCTGCTGCTGAATGGTTTCTTGCTCTACATTGTCATGCAAATTTCAGCTTGAGGTGGTGAAATGTCTAAATTGGCAGTAGAATATTTTTGTGCACAGTCTCTGCTTAATTTCCATGAGCGCTGTCAGTGCCTGCTCACTCCATCACTGTTTTGTATTCACAAAAGAATGAAATCCTGTCAGTGTCTCGTCCAAACAGCAGTGCCAGCATCTGCAACTGAATAAAACTTCTGCATTCTCTTCCAATTAGGCATTTTAAGATTTCATTTCCTAGAGTCCTACTCATGCATATATGGTTTAAGGGCAAACCTCCTTTTTTTACCAACCCATAATGAACCTCTCCTCTGAAGTAAAAATCTCTGATTCAGAGTCCACATCTATGTTTGTACAGGACTCCAGGTTTGACATGAAGTATTGACCACAGTCAGCTTCTGGGGAACTTGCTCACAATGTGAGACTAATTCTGAACAGGCAGCTTTCTTCTTTTTTTTTTTTTTTTCTTATTGAAGTGGATCCATGGGTTTCAGACTGTTTTATTTTGTTTTAAGTTTTTAAACAAACAGTTTATCGGTGATGAACACAAAACTGCTTCCCTCTTTACAGCCGTATCACTGTTAAGGATATTTGGTGGCTTTTTTTCATTCCACTTAGGTAAAAACATAAAGTTTTAAAGGCATTTTTTTTAAACAGTTATATTATAAATGTTTTATCTGTAGCAAAAGAAAAAAAATGAAAAAGTAGGGATTTCAAAAGATTTCTAGGGTCTTCTGTTTTCTTGGCTTTCCTCATTCTTTCAACTTGCTAAATGAACATCTGAGCATTAAATGGGGAGCCAACGTAAAAGTGTATGTTTCTGCTACTGTGTGTAATGCAGTAAAGGTATCAGACTTATAGCCTGGAAAAATGACTTTCCCACTATCTAACAGAAAAGGTATGGACTAGACATTGGTAATATGGATAACATATTACTGCAGCACCAGTGTGTTACTTCCTGGACCTCGAGAACTGCACTTGGTTGGTCGCTTTTTCCATTCAGCCCTTCTGCTGGGACTATCGATGCAAGTACCTATAAGAGTATTTGTTACTAACTATTTTATATTCATTGGAATCCTGCATTCTAGAACGGAGCTGTTTTCACTTTTTCACCCTCCTTTTCTTCACTACTGTTACGTACTTTGAAACAGGTTTTTCAAACTGTATATTTCTAGGTGAACATACATATTTCCAAAAATTAGATATCCCTGTTAGTATCCGTGGGCATGCAATGTGGAAAAATGGAAAAAAAAAAGGCTTTAAATTCATGTATTACATGGGATATTCAGAATGAGACTATAAATAGTCTGCTCTTCCTTGGCTTCAGTTATGGTCAGTGCAGAGACTAAATCAGAAAAGAAGGTAAGCTAGAGCAATCAAGAAGCTGATCAGCCTGATTAATCTCCATTTATTGTAAAGGGAGCAAAGGAAGATAAGCCTCATCAGACAAATGCTGGCCTTCAGGAATTCTTTCTTAGCATACTTCTGTGCATAAATTAAATTAACTTAAAGAGTCGTATGAAGCAGAAGTTCCAATTATTGAAATGATGGCTATGTAAAAAAGACATAGGAAATTACAGGGAATTGCTGTACAAAATATTAATATTTTGTAGATTAAATACAGGCTATTGAGCTCCTTCCCACTTTTGCTACATGGCTGGCCATAGAAGGACTTCTAGTAATCATTATAAATGAAAATAATGGAGGTTTCTGCTCATATTCCCCAGAGAACAAATAGTGTAGAAGAAAGGCAGGAGGTGAATACTGACATGGTTCTGCAGGTTGCTGAATTGACTGAATCTGATCCTACTGAATCAGATCCTGGATCCTGGATCTGAGCCAGGAATAAGGATTATTTTTAAATATTTATATTATATATTTTATTAAATATATTTCTATAAATGTACTTATATTTATATATGTCTTTATAGATACTATATACATATATAATATATAAATAATTACTATATATCTAATATAGTCATTATTCCTATGCTTTAATTTCCATGCATCCCTGCAGAACTGAGCACTTACCAATAAATATATAAAGCTGATCTGGGAAGCAGATAGAAAACACAAATGTTATGCATATCAAACCCCTAAAATGTTCTGTAAACTGTAGAGACATAACAGCACATTACAGTTTGCACACTGGACATCACTGAGTTAGTCCCTTTTTGAAACACCTGTTTCAGGATGATAAAATATGTAGGAGGGCACTTCCGGAGTTAGGTGCTATTTAACATGTTGAAAAGAAGTAGAATTAGAAGTGCAATGTGGTTTTCAAGAGTATTCCTTTGCCAAGATTCAAATTTTAGTATCTATAACTATTTATTCTCTATTTCTACTCTATTTCTATTCTCTAATTATTAGTCTATTAAAACAAAACAAAACAAAACAAAACCAAAAAAAGCCAAAAAACCCTAATATCAGTAGTGAAACCCCTTTATTTTTGAGAATAGATTTCTTTTGAAGACTATTTTAATAGAAAATAGTTTACATGTTATTGAAATTCCAACACTAAAAATCTCAGCAAATTGATCACAGAAGTAAATACAGAGTCTGACTTCTTTGAAAACATGAAATTGTTTTCTTTTACAGCTTAATTTTTGATGACAGTATGTATTTCCTTAATGTAATTTCAATATAGTTCATGCAAAATGCACCCTTATTGAGAGCTAGGAATTTTCATGCAGATAAATATAGATGGAGTGTTTTAAAGTTTAGTAAGTTTTAAACTTGTTGCATATAATAGAATTGATGGCCATTCTCTTGGCAGAATTCAAAGTTCATTAACTGCTGTGGGAGAATAATGAGTGTTAGTATAATTTCTAATGTATTGGTAAAAGAACTACTGTAGACTTCTCATACCTGACAAATGAACAATAGAGCTGTGCAGAGGAGATTAGCATTCACGGTATTTCTATAGAGAAGAATGCAAAAAAAAAGAATGAAAATTTATCAGATCCCTGTGGCATGTTAAGTTACACTCGTCAGTATCAGAGTAGGCACGGATTAATGCACATGTACTGTCACAGTTATTTTAAGTCCAGCGTGGCTGCTTGAATATGACAGCATGTAACGGCTTCGCTGTGAGATGACCAAGGAGAGAAATTTAGCAGCAGCAAGTGTTCATTTCCCTCAAGAAACAGCTTTAAGTGCTTAAAACCAGTGGGTTATCTTTTTTAACCTTGTTCTCAAGAACGTATCAGAAAGGGAAATAAATACTTTCTGTCAAACTACTGGGAAAAGTTCTAAAAAAATATGACACATGCTGCTCATTATAAGTTAGCCCTCCTTTTAAAACTGCAAGATATCACTGAGGCCAAGAGATCTGCAGAATTTAGAAATCAATTGGATAATTATAGTGATCCATGAGTTGTCATAGTAAAGACGAAACACAGACTAATATCCTCTACCCCAATTAATAAACAAATGCACACCTTGAAAAGGATAATAAATTTTCAGCCTTCGGGGCATAAGCAGCCTCTAACTAACAGGGTTTTGGAAGAAATCCTCAGGAAGATATACTGTACCTAAAACAGACTTAATGATTACTGCCTTAATGTAGGAATTACAAGTTGCTCAGAAACCAGAGTTTGTAGCGGTACCTAGTGGTATCTGCAACACTCCATGGACTGCCTGGTCACTGACTGCCTTGCACAGAATTTTTTTGTCTTACTGTTAAATAGAAAATTTCATTACCTTCCTACCTTCCTAGCGAGGGCCCTTCTGAGAGAGTGTTTTGCTCCCTCCTGCATGGAGGAGCTATATGAATCAGCTTCAGCACACTGAGGAGGGACAGAAATCAGGCCATTAATTAAAGTGAATTAGCATTTCAGTGTCTGAGTGAAAATGAGATTCTCTTTGACTGCAATGTCTGCTGAAAGGCAGAAAAGGCTGTGTGATACAGCCCTTGCCAGTCATGGAGGCGAGACTGCTTCTGCTAGCATGTGGACAGAGGCTCACACCCTGCAGTTAAGAGGCACTCAGCAACAGATTTAAGATTAGTGAAAACTTTTGTGACCAAATCTGGAAAAAGAACAATCAGAAGAACCCAATTCACAACATTTAAAAAGTTATTTATAGATTTCGTCTCACCCCAGGCCAACACTAATCTCAGACTCCCCTTGAGCACTTTGATGCTCCAGGAAGCTGCAGCTCCCAGGATTCATACACCTTCCTCCAAGGGAGATCTGCCAGGTTGGATATCCTATTTAGATTTTTTTTTTTTAACCCCTAAGTGAATGCATAGGATTGGAAGTGTTCAAGTGTCCTTCTATATCATCAGTCCAGTCCTCTGATCTCATAGGAAACCACTTCACTTAATCTTTTTTATAAAAGAAACAATCTCTCTTTACATTATAGGAAACAATCAGATTTAATCTTCCACAAATTCTGTACTGTCCCCCTCCTCACCACAGTTCTAATTAAAATATATATATGCAATGTTTGAGGCAATAAATAGCTTTTATTTATGTGCATGTGTGTGTGTACATAGAATCATAGAATGGTTTGGGTTGGAAGGGACCTTAAGACCATTGAGTTCCAACCCCCTGCCATGGGCAGGGACACCTCCCACCAGACCAGGTTGCTCAAAGCCTCATCCAGCCTGGCCTTGAACCCCTCCAGGGATGGGGCATCCACAGCTTCTCTGGGCAACCTGTTCCAGTGCCTCACCACCCTCACAGCAAAGAATTTCTTCCTAATATCTAATCTAAATCTCCCCTCTTTCAATTTAAAGCCATTACCCCTTGTCCTATCGCTACACTCTCTGATACAGACTCCTTCACCATCTCTCCTGTAGGCTGCCTTTGGTACTGGAAGGTTGCTATAAGGTCTCCTTAGAGCCTTCTCTTCTCCAGGCTGAACAAGCCCAACTCTCTCAGCCTGTCTTCATAGGAGAGGTGCTCCAGCCCTCTGATCATTTTGTGGCCCTCCTTTGGACACACTCCAACAAGTCCATATCCCTCTTATGCTGGGGGCTCCAGAGCTGGACACAGTACTCCAGATGGGGTCTCACTAGAGCAGAGCAGAGGGGCAGAACCACCTCCCTCACTCTGTTTTCCGCTCTTCTTTTGGCACAGCCCAGGATGGGGTTGGCTTTCTGGGCTGCCAGCGCATATTGCCTGGGTTTTCCCTGACCCAGGTGCAGGATCTTGCACTTGGTCTGGTTGAACTTCATAACTTTTACACAGGCCCATCTCTCAAGCCTTTTCAGGTCTCTCTGGAGGACATAAATATATGTTTGTGGATAAATACATGTATGTGTGTGTATATACAATATATGCAGGGTTTAGAAAGATAATTACCAGGTGGAAGGAACATTCATCCTTGAAAATCTGAATGTTGCTGTGTTCTGGTCTTCTAACAGCAGTAAGAATGTGTGCCACATGGTGCTCAAAGAGAAAGAAATTCTCGGATGAGATTCATGCCCTCAATGTGCCAGGTTGGCTGGTTAAACTGAAGTTAAGGCAGCAAATGCATGTGGAAAAGAAAGAATACAGGATAGATAGGATAGGATGTGTCTATATAGGATAGACACAACTTTTTCACTTCCCATTTGTGATTGCTTCTCTGAAAAAGTGGGTCACTTCTCAGGTGCAGCTAGGAAATCAGTAAGATGTATTTTTCCTAATAATCTCATGGCAGCCTGTGCTCTTGAAATGTGAGAACATCCGTTCTGTTTCTGCATTGAAACTTGAAAAATTAACACCAAATGCCCCTTTTCAGAAGGTAGACTTCCCATTTATGGATGGGGCTATTAAAATTAATTACCTGAGAAACAGATCAAAATACCTAAGGATACGGAAATAATAAAACTTAATTGACTGAAAGTTTTCATAAAACATTTTGAGCAAAGGTCATCGATTTATGTGAGCTGAAACCTAGGACTGCATGCTTGAATTACCAAAATGCACGAGCAATAAGACAAATAATAAGTACTTTAAAAATAGTTATACACTTTCTGGGTTTTGGGTCCCACTTCTAGGAGGGCAGTGGCCAGAAATGGAATGGGCTGGTTGCCTTGAAAAGCTGGTTGCCTTGGCAGTGTCTGTGCAAGGTAGACCCAAGGGAAATAAAGCAGCAGATCAGTGCTGTGACCTGAGCTGCTGCTGAGACAAATAGCCACTTGTGGGCTACAGAATGTGGGACTTTATGGAACGAGTCACTCACTTTGCAGCCTCTCTGTGATCTGTATTGCAGAAAATTCTTCAGATGCCTGAAGTAATCACTCTGCCGATCAATCGATCTCTGAGTTACAGGTAAAATTGCAGAAAAATGTCAAAGGACCTCTAGCAGATTCTGAGAGGGACTTTCAAAATACTCGTTGTCTTGGTCAGACTCATTTCTTAAGAGAAAAAAAAGACAAGAAATTGGTCATTACAACACCTGGAGCTAGAATATTATCAAAGAATAAAGCAGAAATGAAAGGGTGAATTCTCCATTTCTTTTCCTACATTCAAACATAACCGTACTACCAGCAGGAAGAGCTATGTTTGCAGATTGGATTTTCTGAAGAGATTGGATTTTCTGAAGATGCACTTCTTGGTGCTAAATAAGACCTATTGAATGAACAATTAGCAATGTTACTTCTTTCTGAAGAAGCAGATTGTATTCCAATATTCTCAAGTCTAATGGAGGCAGGTATCTACAAAACTGATGGAAAAGGATTTTGTTTTTTAAATAAATTCCACTTCCAGTTCCTGATTAATTTTTGTGGGAAAAAAAAAAAAAAGAAGAAGAGTAAGATCTAATTTTAGATACCGACACCTGAAAATTTTCTGGGTCTTTTTGTCATTTTTTTTTTCTGTTGTATTTGGCAGAAGATGGATATTTATAGCCATTGTCCTTCTTCAATAATGCAACTGTGAAAAAAAGTATTTTTTTTTTACATAGAAATTTTTTACCATAGGAAAATATCCTTTTGTATTATATGTCTGCTCAGGTTGTTTATAAGTAATGATAATTATATAATTTCTGGCTTATTATTAATTAATTTCACTCTTAGTAGTCTCTATTTATACCTCTGAGAACCTAAACCAAATTTTACAGAGAATGGTTAGTCCCAACTTCAAGCCCAAAGTAGTTAGACATTGCACTCTGTACTGAGCTAAATGGAATAAGAACCCACAGTTTTCAAAAGCATTTTTTTGCTTTCATATAGTGAATATAAGTTCCTGTGCAACCAGCTCTAGGTGGACCTGCTTGGGCAGGGGTGTTGGACTAGATGATCTCCAGAGGTCCCTTCCAACCCCATGTGATTCTATAATATGGTCTTTAAGCATTAGCATGGTCTGGATTCACACAGTCACCACCTAATGTTTTCAGGCAATGATTTAGACGTCAATTTTAGGACAACAATTGCAATACCTGTGAGGTAAATATTTAATCACGGCACCTTGAATAAGTGTATGCATCTTAATAAAATTGACGAATGTATTAATTAATGGGAAACACAAGTCTTTGACCACAGTGGCAATGAAACAGTAAATAAATCCTAGTATTATCATTGGATGAATTGTCAGAGGTTGATTATAGATCTTTTTCTGAAGATGAAATATGCCTATAGTTGAGTTTCTAGACTGTAACCAGTACAATTTGCGGGGTGACTGTAGACAAGTCACATTATTTATCTTATTATTTTTTTTTCAGAATACTCATTTTGCTACTTCATGCAATGAGGTTCTGTTTGTAAAGAATTTTTAATAGGAATTATATATTGTTATTATTTTAATATTATTGCTTGCCAATAACATACTTTGACTGCCCGGTAATCACTTCAGACTGTCACATTGATGATACAAATGATATTTATTTGGAGATGTATTTTGCATGTAATCAGGACCAAAATCACTGCAAAAGTCTGAATGGACTGTTCTTACTTCCAATGTTTAGATTTGTAATAACTAAAAATAGAGGTATTTCTTGTCTTTAATTTTCTTCTCTCTAATTTAATACCACTGCTTTTTTTCCCCTAGTAACTAAATATATGCAATTTTTAAAAAATTTGGAAAAAATGTATTTGGAAAACAGAACTTTAATGAATTAATTCCTGAAAGACAACCATATACTGATAAATTCTGTACATTTAACATTTTCAGGTTGCATTTCTCCATTGTGTATCATCGTAGCTGGATTTGTGGATCTGTGTGTTAAGCTACTCCTTTACTATAGCACTGTTTCTTTTTTAAAGGAGTGATATGAATATCCCTTTTCTTTTGCAGTTCTTCTGTACATACCTTGTCTCTAAAGGACCTCCACAATATTTTGTTTATTTCCTCTTGTGTTCATTTCAGTTATTGAAGGGAGAACCCATTTTCTTGATGCTATATCTGGCTTTAGCGATTTTTAACTTACCCAAGTCTTCTTCTGCAATGATATCCTTTCACTTGTGCTACTCAGCAGTTGGAAAATATAATTCCATTTATTTATACTATTTCACCTCAGATTTCCCTCACGAATACTAAAAAGTGCAAAACTCATCTAATTTTCCCACTATATCCTGTTCACTTCGTATTAAGTTTCCCCCTAATCCCTTAGTGGGCTAATTATTTCAGTTTTCAGCCTTTCATCTCTTTCTCTTTGTATATTTAAAGAATCTTATATTGTTTTTAGTCACTCCCAAGGTAATAATTTCTTTTTTATTATATTTTTACATTGCAACATTTTTGAGGCTCTGACATCCATCCTCCTCTACTTCTTTTATTAATTTTCAGGGAATTTCATTTACACAGCTTAGATACATTTTCTTCTATTATTACCCTCTCTCTCCAGTGCTTCCCCACTCTGGGACAGCCTCCTTTTGAAAGTTGGCCCAGAGCAATTACAATACAATTAGAGAGGAACCAACTTCAGTAAAATTTTAATTTTCCCAAAATATTGCTTTCTTTCCAAATCTCTGGCAAAGACTTTTTTCTCTCTTTTCTTAGTCAGGAGAAGACAGCTCAAAACACCAAGGAACAGGGTTCCCAAGGCATGTAGTCCCAGAAATAGCCCTATGTTGGGCAGATAAATGCTGTCTTTCTGTACAATGTCATTCCTGAGATCACTCCATTGCACAAAACAACCACTTTTTATGTATGATCTTCCATACGCTACACTTCTTGTCTGAATTCCAAGCAGCACACTTTAGGTTTCTTATGACCACAAATATAATGTGCTCAGCATGCTACTTTTACTTTTGGTTGCAATATAAAATTTGGCCCAATAAAATATAAAATAAAGTAACTATATGATGTAAATTTGCTCTTTTATCTGTATCAGTAAAATGTAAAATTTCATACTAAGTATATTTCCAAAGAAATAAAAGTAATATAGCTAAAGCTTACATGTATCTCTAAAAATGTTTCTCTGTACATGTTTAGAATCTTATAAACATATAATTAAGTATGCATAACAGGCATAGATTTTTCATTATTTTATGTGTGTCTTCACTGAAATTGAAAGTAGGTATCTATTTTCTATTTCAGAAAACTGAAAAGCAATATGAACAAATAACACATTCCTGATACGTTCTTTTTCCTTTTCTGTATTTTAGCATCTCAAATGAAATTTATATTGTAGGTGGCTGAAGTCTGTCTTGCTAACCCAGCTCCACTGTAAATCACGATTCCATTCCACCTAAAAAGTACACATATTAAAGCAAGTAAACTGTGTTTAGGTTTTTTGCTTAATTGTTTTAGTTTTAGTAATTTTGTTGGCTGCATAGTTTGAGTTTGAAAGGAATTAGAGTGGGTATTTTTTTTGAGTCAGAGCAAAGCCTTTGAATGATTTTGTAGATTACCATTAATTAGTCTAGGTGGCATTCCATCACTTAATCTTTAAATGAGGTAGTGCTGTTTGGAGCAGTACCGACATTCTCTATATGCAGATATTTGCAGTACTTTTATACCCTTTAGCTCATCTAAATTAGAACAAAAATAATCTTAACCTCTGTTTAACAAGACTAATAAATATTCCTTAAAATACAGATTTGATTTCCCCAGTTCATTCAGTGTAGAGCCCTAAGAATTTTTAATATTCATTGCTGCTCAAGGCAGGTAATTGATATAGCAAAGGAGAAGATCCCTACAGGCTTACTGTGCATAATACCTATATGATGCACTCATCATTCAGGGCTTAGGTTCCATATCCAGCACATGGCAGAGAAAAAGCATGGGAAAAGAGGTGAGATGAAAGCATTATCATTTATATCTCCTTTCGTGTTCATGCATGATTCTAGGGTTTCAGAATTTACACAAAGATAAAAAGTGTGCTATCTATTTATTTACATTTACTGTAACACATTCAAGTGTTTCAGTAGATGGATGTCCAAACCATTTAAGAAAGATAAAGGTTCTATTTCTAAGCTATTCAATCTCACTCAGTTACTCAGCACAGGCAAGGCTGTTCTGATTGGAAGTGTCATGGGTGAAAAATACTGTCTGAACACTTTTTACAGAGGGAAAAGAAAGAGATAAACAACCCTGGCTCATAATGCTCTCCAAAACACTATCACCATGTTTGGAATTGGCTTACAAAAAGATTTTAGGACTGTTTCAGGGATAACTGGATTTAGGGCTGCTGATTTAATTTGCACCCCAAGAACTGGGTTTATGGTTGTATAAAACAAAGGCAAAGCTAGGAATTGAGAGATGGCTATGTCCATGATATGAAACGTGTTGCCAAACAGATAGGTGCATACTATACCACATCTCCATCCAAACCAGAACAAGTCAAAATCAAATAATTTGGGGTGGGTGTGAGATAGTACTCAGTTTTCAGTATTTGATTTCACAGATCAGAAAGAGCTCCAGGTTTATTTCTGGATGGAGGGCACATTGGTGAGACTAATATATTATTTGAGTTATTGACTGTATTCATCCAGTGAATAAACCGGTGTCACAGTTACAGATGATATTTTCTTTTGCTTAGAACTGTTTTCACACATAAAAACATAACTTGTATTAATTTATATATATTATTCCGGGATAATTCTCTGGATGCTTGTGAGTATGGAAGAGTCCCATTGGATGGCAAGGAATGAAGTTTCTATCTGAATCCTTGGAATAAGTAGAGAAACACAGCTCAGCCTGAACTCACGAGAGTAGTCTTAGACCAAGAGTCCTAATGAACACAGCCTCCCTGGGATACATTTACCCAGATAAGATTTACATTCTTATTTGAGGATTTCTAATGGCTGATTTTTGAAGTGATTAACAGTAGAAGGGCTTGAATGCCATGTGATCTTTAAGAAATGTCATAGTGAATGTTTAGATATCTGGATTTTTGCAGGAGTGTCTAAATTGATAGAAATAAAAAAATAGTATATTTATATTGGAAAAAATTATCTACCTTAGAGCTGCTGGCAGGACTGTCACACACAACTGTGTTTTTGTGGATTCCAAAGCCAGCTTAATTTATACGAGGTGTAGAAACTGGCTCATTTTCTGGAGGAAAATAAAACAATTTCCAGATACGTTGGTGAACGAAGATTACAAATGACCTTGGTAGATAGCATAATGCACAGTTCTACCTGTTTAAATTATACAACTAGCAAAATGGAGCTGTTCTAGATGATCTAGAGGAACAAGCCCTCTGTAAGTCTATGTTTACAGGACATCCTGGTGGATGAAACTGGAAGTTTGCCCCAGGTCAACATGTAATTTGGAAACACCAGAAGGTTGTGCATTTTAATTAACTTTCTTTTCTTTCTCTGGTGCCTTTCTCCTCTGTTTCCTTTCTGCTCAGAATGATTAAAAGACAAAATCATGCCCCAGCTCCATGCTCAGGAATGCTTCCTGATTTGTTTTCATTAACTTCTACTACGCAAACATGTTTAATTATTTAACTGCTTATTTTCACAGGAAATCCTACAGAGATATAAGTCTTGTTTGTATGGATGTCATGCCAGCAGGAGCTGGAAAATCCAATCATCCATCGTTAAGGGAACAGAAGTAATGCATTCTCCAATTTGTTTACTGGTAAAGGAAGAATATTTCTGTTTAGGTTAGAATTTGAGGGTCAGAGACATACTGAATCATCTGATAACTCTAGCTTCACAGTTTGTTATTTGTGGAGTTGGAAACTACCCCTTTAAATATTGTGAGAGAAGAATGTTGCTGTAGTACATGGATGTAGTTGTCTGTGTTCAGCTTCACGCATGGGATATAAATCACACACAACAGGGTTGTTGTATAGGCCAAGCAATCTGGATCCTAGTGGTTAGTGTGGCAGCCTGCTTATCTAATGACTCACGAAAACAAATTTTCTCTACCCAAAAAACCACTCGCTGTCTCTGTGAGTGATTTCATGCCCACCTCTGCAGCACTTGTGGGACAGGGAAAAGATGTAAGGATATTGCAGGTGACGAGGTCTTTGGGAAGCTGCCAGTCAGCACAAATATATGGTGTGTCAACAGCAGAGTGTTTGGTATTAGAGTCTTGAAGCACTCCTTATCACATGCTTAATTAAAAGCCAGTTGAATTCAATGGGAATCTCAGTAGTTCTATCTAAAGGACTTTGGATTCTGGGTCTTGAGTTTAAGTTCGAATTCACAGAGCCAGGTGGTCTAAGACATCACATCCACACTGCCTTCAGTACAAGGTTATTCCTCCCATGTTCCAGTTCAGTTTTCCTGTGCCTGAGCTTTCCTGTCTAGAGAGTGATTTGGTCCACTCCAGGCAAAAGCCAACACTGCAGTCAGATCCTGGCTCTGTTGACAGTCAGGGAGTTTGGCTTGGGCTGCAGGACCTTAGAAGTATCAGGTGAAGATGGTAGTGAGTTGGCCCTGGGTCAATCTGCACAAAGGTTGCTTTGTCAACTTTGACACTGACAAATTACCTTTTCATGATTTTGTTTCTTAGCCACTTTGTTAAGATTGCTCTTGACCAAAATCAACACAGCACCTGTTGCTTTTACAGCTCTGCCTTTGCTGTGTTTTTCCTCACAGAAGTTGTAGAGATAGTCAGTATGAGGTACAAGTAAACTATCCTATTCTCATAGGCTTCAGAAAGAGGTGAGATACCTATAAGGATAAATTATAATTGTTCATTGAGATTCAATCATAAGAATGCTAAATGTCTGGGATTCAAAGCTTCATGACAGGGACCTTTACCTAATAGATAGGACTGGAAAAAACAGCAGTCTTGTGGCCTATCATCCCATCCCGTCCCACCATGGGATATCGTGTCCTAGCTACAATCGGAGAGATCCTGTGTTATACTGATTGAGTGCTGTGTGCTGCTCTGGAACGCAGTAAAATTTCCTCTTCATTTTCTCTCAGCTTTGCATTTCTGATGTCCTGGATACCGTTCATCCAAAATCCACCAAATGCAGTATACCTACAACTCTTCTTCCTACCTATATTCCCAGTTCTGGTTCTGACCCAAGCTAGGACATTGAATACGTGGAATATCGTCATCAAAAAAGGAAGCTCACAGACCCTCTCCAAATTCAAGAGACATCCTGGTCCAAGTTTCAAATGATTATTCATGCAGTGCTCTTGAAGTATTTTATCTTAATCTTATAATCAATTGTAATTAAAACCTGCGGTAGGCTTTTTAGTCAGATGCTGTGTTTGCATGATGAGGCTTAACTGACTATTCCTTTCACCATTAAAAATGCAAAAAAAAAATGTAGAGGTTCCTTGAAACTAAACTGTTGTATATGGATTAGGTCTGGATCAGACTATTAGAGTGCAGACAGAGCCAGCTACTCCTAATAGCCTGTAACTCATATATTGGCATTCAGAGTTAAGTTGGAAATTAGTTGCAGTACATAGGAAAAAGCTGTTTAGTGATTCTGGATTAGGACATGCAGAGAAGGAAATTGAGTTGGTTCTTTGGGAGTAAATGTAAGACAGACTTAGACTAGAAAACTGATGGTCATCTATCCCAACACCAACAGTGTACTTAAAATCATTTCCAAAATAGAATGAGAGAAAGAAGAAAGATTAAACTCTTTGCAGTGTATAATATTGACTTTTTTGTGTGTGTGCTGTGAACCTTTATTAAAGCAACATCTGCTCCCATTTGTATGTTAATTTTTTTGGCATTTAAAATTTGGCTTTTAAAAATCATTCTCTCTCTTTTCCCATAGAGTGAGAAGATGAGATATAAAGCAGGTGCAATACAGAACTACGAGAGCATCCAAGTTAAATTTGAAATAAAATTATCTCAAAGGAATAACTTTAGTCATCATAGAAAGGGAGTGTCAAGTGCCAAGCTAGGGCATGCTAATAAGATTTGAACCCATTTTGCCAGATTAAATATATTTTATTTCATTTTGTTTATATATTATTTTTGAGATTAGTCTGTCTTTTCCATTCTTCTTGTCATGTTCTATTTTCCCTCCCAATGCAGCTATTTTAGAGGCAGAGAAAAGATCTGGTTCCTCCATCCATACTGCTGATACTCCCAGCACTCGATACACAGAGCTGGAATCTTTAAAAAGAAAATATATTAGATTTTCTCTCTTCGTTTTTTTAGCTTTGTTAAAATGAAATGTTTTCAGTATCTTTACAGGACTTGTTTCCATGAGTTCATAAACATCATAAATTCACAGAAAAATATAAGTTCAAAGGGACCTCCAGGGGCCATCTGGACTTGTCCACTTGGATTTTAGATACTTTCAAAGGTAGAGATTCCACAGTCTCTGTGAAACTGGAGTTTGACAACCGACACAGTGAATGTTTTTCCCCCTGTCTAATCAGACTTTCCCATGCTTATGCCCATTGCCTTTTTTCTATTGTCTTCCATCTCTGAAAAGAATCTGCCTCCAGTCTTCTCTACACCCTTCCATTAAGTAACGGTTGACGGCAATAAGGTCTCCCCTTCTCCAGAATGAACAAATCTAACTTTAGGCCTCTCCTTGTACGTCATGGTTTCCAGCCTACTATAAACCCTTGTGGACCATCACTGCACTTGATTTGATCCAGCCAAGTCTCTCATGAAATGGGGAGCCCAGAACTGGACGTGACACTCCAGATGCAATCACATGGCTTTATTTGTCTCCCCTCCTATGTCAGGTGCACTGTGGTAGATACGATCCATGCTGGTCTGACTTGTGATACTCACTCTCTTGACTGGATCACATTTCCACTTGTAAGCTGATGATAATGTTTTGTGTGCTTGCTCAGAAAAACTTAATTCCTCCTTTCAATTAGAGGACAGTTAGATCCACAGCTCAGGTGCTTCTGGCAAGATATTGCAAGATCGTCCCCTGAATCCTCATCATCACCCCTGTGCACCAAGTACCTGTTTCAGACCCCATCTGTGGAGAATGCCAAAGATCACAAATTAAAGGTGCCTGTGTTCTGAGGGGCAGAAAAATGTCCAAGCATCTGTTGCTGTTTTTCTAGTCGTGTCTCAAACAGAAAAGGTCTTCAGATCAAAAAAAGGAAAATACGGGTTAACAGATTGATTGTTTTGTCTAGACTGTATTTTTGCCAAGAAAGGTTGGACCAAATGATCCTTGAGGTCCCTTCCAAGCTGGTATTATATGATTCTACAATTCTATGATTTTTAATTAATATTGTACAGTGAAATACTGAAGCATTTCTTCAGAAAAAATTTCCAGGAAATTTCCCGTGAAATGGGATTTGTTTACAAATAAAAAAACCCAAACCACTAAATGAGAACTCCCCTTCTATCTTATCCATTACCTATGTTAAATAAAAATGAACCCTGGCAGTTGTCCCAAAATGAAAATTACTTTGGAAGACTATGCTCTGAATTCTAAGTGCTAAGGATAGTGCCGAGCAGTTTGTGATCCATGTCTCTTTAGGAAACCAACGTTTTTCAGGTTGATGTAAACAGACACCTCAGAGGAAATACAGTTTATCTCCTTCATTTCCTCTAAAATGAATGCACTGAGTTACAACAAACCCAAATGTCTGGTACTTTTGGATTAAACTGATATAGTTAGAAGCTATTAGAACTAATGTTGTGTTCGATAACTATAAAATATATATTAAAAACTATCCTTTCACGACAACACACTATATCAAGCCTAATACTTAATTTTTTTACACAAAGACAAAAGCATACAGCACAGCAGAAGCTGGCTTGTATTTAACTCTCTCAGGACTGGTCAAGGTTTGAGATCTGTGCCAAGTAATTGATAAGTGGTCTACCTGTCCTTTTCATGAAAAAGTTCATGGGTCAAGATATCTTCTCTGCTGTCCTATTGACAAGGATCAGTGAGTGAGCAGCTGGATGGGTGTCTGACAGCAAGCCAAGGTCAACCTACCACAATCTTCTATTTTGTGTTTCTCAGGAGTGACAAGATCTAATCTCACTGAGCATCTGGTTTGTATTATACACATGACTGTAGCTGTGATAGTAGTATATGCTCTCTTTTTCATTTTCCATTGATGTTGTCTTTCTTGAACTATGGTCTTTTCTTGCAGGGTTTTTTCTTGCAGAGTCTTTTTTTGCAAACATGTGGGCATCATGTAAGGCTGAGTCACTTTCCAAGAAAGGTTTGCTAATAGTTAGGATTTTTTTAAATTTATTTTCTGTATCACAGAGCAACTGTCTGCTGGGTTTTATCACCCATCGCTAATTTTCTTTCCATGTGGAATCCAGATGAAAAGGCATCAGTTACCAGCAGAGAGGGACCATTTGGATATGGGAAATTTGGGATGGCCTGTGCAGTCTTCAATTTAAATTGCAAGATCGTGGCCTGTTATTTTCAAAACACGTTTACTCAGCTGCTTTGAAATAGAGAAAATATAATAAAATATATAGGCAAAATAGAAAGGCTACCTATATTTTTGTATAATATAGTGTTTTAATATAGAAAATAATACGAGAGGTTGGAAATGGAGAAGGATAGAGTGCTTTTGTTCTCAAAATGCTGTGCACGTAAAAGCTGCCTGTCCTGGCTTTTTACCCTGATACAGCAAGATGAAAATCCTGTTGTCTATGATAGTTTCACAGAATTTGTGGCATAACCTTTCACCTGGTTTTGGACTGAATTTTCTCATTTTCCCTCTTTTTCACAGTATTGATCTCATTTCTTAACAGATCTAAGAAATTGTTCTGTAGGTGTTTCTGTAGCTTGAATTTTAAGCCTACATGCATATTGTATATAAATCTTGCAGTTCTTAGCATGATGTCCAGCAGTTTGTAGTCTAGAGACAGTGGCCCTTCAGCAGAGGCTTTTTAGTAGTGATGTTCATAAAATATCTTATTAGCGGATGTTTCTAGGTCCATTTAATTAACTGTACATATGTCCTAAGGTTGAAAAGAGCAGTACCTTTGAATGAACCCACCTTGCTCATTGTGGTTAAATTGACCACTAAGAAGAAACAGTCACCCTTCCAAATGTCTTTGTCTATGAGCTGTTGGTATAAAATTTTATTTTTTTACAAATTGATTTAAAGTCAACATATTTATGACCTAAATTAATACCATACCCACCTGTGTGTTGCCCATACACCATTTTTTTCTAAAAAGTAACAAGTACTTTTTTGAACTACTGTCTATCTCCATTCTCAGAGCTATAAATGAGACAATGTTTTTGCTGTAGTATTGAACAGAATATTTGAAAAAAAGGAGGTTGCTGAGAAATCAATCTCTATGCTGTCTGATGATTTTTGCTAGCTTTCACTTACCAGTTGCTTCCAATTCTTCTCTAACATCAGTAAATGACACCATGTAGATCCTCAAGTAATGATCTATACCTTCAGCCCAAGATAGGGGAATTTAATGCTTTTCATTAGTTTAACTGCTCAAAAAACTTCTTTCTTTCCAATCTTTTTTTCTTTCTAGCAAAACCAAAAAAATGAAATAGGAGAACCAACTTTGCATTTTAATTATATCAATAACATGCAATTTTCTGGTCTTTTCTCCTTCCCTGCAGTTTAATTAATTTTGAGCGAGTAATAAACAGTCATAGCTTTCAGTTCAGTTCCTAGATTCAAAATGTATACACGTCATTTGATGAAATTAGTTTTGAGATCTGTTATCATCTGCATGGGCTCCAGTTCCTGGCTAGAAATAAACATGCAAATAGTTCACAAGGAAAACAGCTCTGTGTTAGTGGTGATCAGTGTGGCCTGTGATACTGCTGCAGTTGGACCCATTCTACTCATACCATGATTCATACCATCTTTCCAATCCTGCCACTACCATTGTATGCCCTGAATATTACTCCAGCATATTCTTGCAGGGCGTAGTCCTTTCTGCTTCTTGCAGTTGTGCCTGAGAGAATTCAACCAAAATAACAGATAAGAGACAAATCTGTTAAACTTTGCTGCCTCAGTAGGTTGGAGACTCTCAAAGTATGGAATATAACGATGTATAACATTAGCATGCCAAGATGTAAGACATAATGAATCCTAATTGCAAAGACTGTAAGACTACTGGATTTAAAACTAGAACAATTTATTTCACTCAATAGCATCTTTTAGTTTTCCCCATGCTTTAGACGTATAAATGTCCATGCAGTTTGCAAGGAAAGCAAGTATAATTGGCATTATAATACTATCAGTATTAATTGATTATAAATGCCATCCAATAGTGCAAATAGAAAAAGGTAGAGATGCGACATGAAAAGCCTGGAGCATCACTGCAGCAACCAGGTTGAAGGCTATGCCTTTCACCTTGCAATGCTGAAACAATTGGGCTTCTACAGGAAAAGAAATGTCCATCCTGGGTCAAACTTGCAGACTAGTGGACTTTCTAGCATCGGATAACTGTTTTCAGCAGGGCTCCAATACTGGTTCTACAGGTCTGAGTTTTACCATTTATCTGATGATGAGACAATTTGTAACAGTGAAATGAATAAGATTACAGCCTGTCAAAGTTCTAAAACTGGAATGAAAACTACTTTGCTGAATAGTTGTGTTTCTGTACCAAAGAAAATATATTCTGTTCCGAACATGTGGCAAGCGTATTTTATTCATGTTTTTGTTCTCTCACAGTAAAATTTCTCTCACAGTAGGCAAACACCATTTTCTTCCAAATGGAGTTACATGGCATGGCTGGTTTTTTTTATCCCTTGCTTCTGTCATTCCTCATTTTCACTAGAAATCTTATTTCCATTTCTTTCCATCCAGCAGGACAGTGTTATTTATTATTTTGCTTCCTGCCGATTGTTGATTCCACTCTGCAGAATAGATTACAGTTGCTGGCTGAATTATTTTTTCCTCTGGGAGCAGAGAAAATCTTTGTAAAAAGAAAGTGTTTAGTAAGCTTATCTGCTGGTCCTTTCAGTGTCTGGATGCAAGCAAGACATGGAAATTCTCTCTCTTCCTTTTTGGCTTTATTTCCAGTAAATGTACTGACAGCTGAGTCAGGAGTGCGCTTCACCCATGAAGTAATGTATATCTTTATGTAGGTCTCTGAAAGAATTTATGATTTTGAGTATTTTATCCTCAGTCACAGAAGTTTTTAAGAGATTAGCACATTTTTTTTTTTTAAAGAAAGATGTTCTTCAACATCTTTTTTGGAAAAGAGAAGCACAATTATCTCAACTGTTTTTCATTTTATTTTCAGGTTATAACACAGGAGATAAAAATGGTGAACTCAAAAAGCCTTGGAAATTGTAAGTTCAGAGCCAGCTATGCTATGTGTGTGGAGTTAGTGTATTGGGGGCAGATCTTGTGAAAAGAGGCTTGAATATTTGAGGTTAATGCAGGATTCACCTCAGTATGCAGGGATAGGAAGAAAGCTGCTGCTATCAAAGATTTACGTCATATATCCAATTTTGTGGTAACTATCAGCTACCTGGGTGTAATTCAGCTCTGATTAGGGTTAAGATTTGAAGTAAGATGCGAAGGGCACATTTTCTATTAGATTCTCCTTAGCTAACACAGATAGATAAGAGGTTATCATAGGGAGTTACTGCCTTAAGTTGCATTGTGCTGAAGGTGCTGCCTATGTAGTTGTAATTATAGCTTTGATTTTGTACCCTGATAGTGGCTAGGTGCTGCAGGGCTCTGAAATTAAGAAAAGGTTCATGGGGTCTAAGCCTTGTCACATCTTTCAATGTATAGGTACATAATCACTGGCTGAAATAAAGGCCGGGGCTTGGGTTATGAGAGGGCTTAGGTTTCCAGCCCTTAATTAAATCCACTTCATTGCTGGGCTGTTGTAGGCTCTTTGGTTAGTAAATTGTCTTATCATCTCAGTAGACACCTACGTTGTTTCTTCCATTTATTTTCTAAATATTATTGTTTATTGTATTGATATGGTACTGGTTAGGGTTACAATGAAGGTAAGATTAGAGAAGCTAAATACAAAAGTATCAATATGTACTGTTGGATGCTGTATGACCATGAGAATTACAAATGGATTGGATGAAAGTTTTTCACTATTTCACTAAAAATATGAAATATTTTTCACTATATTGATGAAGTTGTTGGTTCTACATTTTTTATGGCAAGGGTTTTAGAATTTAAAGATTGAGGATTCCATGTTGTTTGTGGATTCTGCAAAGCCCTCAGTGTTTGGGTAATTCCTAGCATGGATTTAGGAAAAAGTTCTAGTACAGGTATACAGATCTGGACTATGATACAAAATGGTGTTCAAGGTTAGGACTAGGAAATATGAAGGCTCTGTAGCCCAGTTTGTTCCTGTGTGCTTCCAGATTCCTCGAGGCTAGAAGAGGATTAATAGAGAGTGCAATGGTGCTTATCAAATTTGATAAGCATTAAGATTAGACTAAGGAAAATCAAAGACTGAAGTTTTATTGCAGCCTTCTGCAAGGGTTTCAATGTTAGGGAGAGTGCCGGTATATATTAGCAGCCAAAATATGTTTTTTCCTACTAAAGTGGCCTAAAATTCCAGACTGAGGTTTAGGGGGCTGGCTGGTATTGTTTTAGGACAAAATTTTATTCTACTTTTTATTTTATTGATAAAGATAAGGTTAGAATTTAGGTTTTGGACTTAAAATTGTTCAGTCAGAAAAACCCTTAGTAGCAGAAAAAAGGCTGATTATCACCAAAGTCTTATATTTCTACTATAGAATGGTAGCCTAAGACATTTTCATCCGTATTTAGGAGCACTATTTTTTTACGAGATGACACTGGGCCCTGAAAGTGATGAAATGGGCTCTGCCAAAAATGGGTAATGTTTTACGTTGCCTTTTATTGTAGGTTAATAGCACCCAAATATAATTCTAGGTAGACTAGGGTTTGGCAATCTAACACTGCAGAGCTCCATTTATTATTGAATAGGTCACACCCACAGAAAAATGGTTTCAATAAAGAATAAACTACCCTGATGCAAAATAACTTTAGGTTTTAGATTTGAGTTAGATTTTCAGATTTGAAGCTGTCTTATTTTTGCATTCTTCAAATAAGGAAGCAGATTGCTGTTTGTACTGGCCAGTGCCTAATTGCTGCTTTTTAATGTAGCTCCATGTTGCCTATACAGATTATGTAGTGAACTTCATGGTTAGAGCGTGGCTTTCAAGACAAAACACCCAAGAACATTTTTTTGACCCTTTAGTATAGGGAAAGGTTTCTTGCATTTTGACTGGATAGGGATTAGCAACTGGAAAAGTGAAAACTCAGGAACCTAGCTTGCTTGTGGATTCTCCAGTGACCACAGAGGCAGAAAGAAGGCTAGTTTCTGCACAAGCTTTATATTCTTTACTTGTTCTCTGGTTACAACGTAGATTAGGTTACAGCTGGGTTTGGGAAATTAAAGCTCTAAAGAGCTCAGTTTATTACTCAATTTTGTACTTCCCACCCATTGACTTAGATGGAGAGCTTATGTTGGGAGTTTTGGACTGAAACCTTTGGGAAATAAGCTTAAAGAAGTGAAATCATTCAATTTTGTTCAATTCAATTTTGTGTCATTGCTAGAGGCAGGAAGAGGCCTATTAGAGCTGGTGGTTTCTAGTGACATAAAGCCTTATGGTGCCTTTTAGTGTTACAGCCAATGTGATGATTTTAATTAAGGTTAAGGTTTGGGAATCTAAACCTAGCTATTCTACAGGACCAAAAGAATGAAGAAGAGGGCCAATAAAGGCATGTCCTTTATGTGATTTTTGTTGAATATAATGAAGGTTACTGTTAGAATTCTGGTCAGGAACAGGGCTAGGGAGCTTAAAGATGATACAAGCCACTGTCTTACTGGCTTCTCCAAGTGCCTCAGTGTTTCAGTAAGAGAGACCAGTTTAGCTTTCCTTACAGCAGGATCTGGAACCCTGAAATCAGAGCACCTGGAACTGAGATTTAGGAAGAGGCTTAGCCTCACGTGATAATGCAACATAAGGTCACTTGTGTTTGACCTTCCCCCAAATACTTTTGTCTTAACTGGAATAGAATTGGGAATTGTGACTAGTATTAATGTCTTTTTGAACAACATTTTAATGTGTGTGAAAAGACTTACTTTTATTCACTCATGTTTTACATTTAACTATCTGTAGTTCACAGTCCAAGAACTTAGGAAATAAGGTTATCCATATTATAATTTAAGCTAAAAATTCTTTTCTAGTAGTTTTACCATATACCATTAGAGTTAAATGAAAACGCTGTGTCTTTACGTGAAATCTCTTTGAATCTATAATATTTCTTAAAAACCCAGGAGATGTAAAAATGTATAATAAGATTATCCTAATTCATCCACAGTGCATACTTCCATGATATCAATTAGCACTATCAATGGTGTATAGTTAGGTGTAAAAGAAAGGTCAGAACAGTTGGGTTTATGCCATTATCTCTGACTATGCTATATTGAAGGGTCAGACAGTAACCTGAAAAAACTGATCACAATAATGTACCCAGTAGAAGATAACGTTTCTTGACTACTGGTATGATAGATGCCCCAAATAAAATGTGTACTACGTTACCACCAACTATCTCATGGCTTCTTATTTTCAGGAAAGCAAAATCTATCCCCTCACTCACCAGTGGGTTGGTGATCCTCAATTAGTCCAGAAGCCCTTGCAGGATGCAGATAATATCAACAGAGATATAAGGAAGACACAAGGTCCTGGCTCCAGATGCTTAGGTGGTTTACTCACAAAGATGGTTGTTGATTTGAAACACTGCTTTCTTTTCTTCCTCTGCTTCTTTAATTTATTTTTCCTGCTGTGCTGCATACTGAGGAGTAGCAGATACTGTCTAAACTCTCATTCACCCTGCTTTAAATCTCCATTTAGCTGCTATGCTCATAAAATCGTGCACAATACCATCATGAAATAATTGATCTTTGAATAAAGGATGGCAAGATTAAATTAATTGGAAAGGATTTTTAACGTGAAGCTTTTCCAAAATTATGTTTTAATTATTTGCAAATCTGCACTCTTGCATAGGGCTTTTTATCTCACAGGTGTACACTAAAACTACCATCTTGTACTATTTTGTGAAGTGAGTGAGCTGGGGATGTTTGTCTTTTTTTACTAAATCAAAAATTTAGAATACCTATTGAGCATTAGAATGAACACTGGCTATGTATTTTGTAGAAACTCCCACTCATTAAAGGTTTTTCATGAGTACAAAATCCAAACTCTCCCCAACTCAGCACATTTGAATTTATATCCTCACTCTGCCTTTTCTTTTAGTCATTTGACTTCTCCTTGTCTAAAAATATAATCTGCAAGTAGTTAACATGACCAAGGGGCACCACAGGAACACTTGTCTGAAATTACACAGGGGACATTTCCTTAAGCACATTTTGGCTTAGGGTTTACATTCAGTGTTCAAATCTTTCAAGATACATATTGAGGCTTCTATTTTGCATGTGTCACTCTTTTCAGCAGCGGTAAGCCATTAAGTTTGTGAACATTTGGCTTCTCTCAGGTTTTTCTAACATGCTGATGAGTACTTTGGGGACTGCAAATCATCACTGTGTGTGGCAGACACAGGGAGCAGTTACCAGCCCATGTGCACACATATGCATGCTGTCATTTTTGTGTTGTCAAAAAGTCACAGCCTTTTACTGTCTATATATAGACTGGAAACCCTATAGAGTTCAAGCAAAAAGAGTCTAAAATTCCTGAACTGTGTGCTACTGCCCTTTGCAATTCATTGTACCTGAAATTTTTTGAGGTTATTGTCCAGATTTATTATCAAGTTTTCTTTCATTACTCATTATATTGACCTTCTGCCTTAGGAAGTGTTGAGAGACCTTTTTTTTTGGAAGAAAAGTAGTTCACTCTATCTTTCCACTGATACATCGGTAATACATTTACATTGCAAGGTATCAAAGTACTACATGTGATATTTTTGTATTATTTATTGTGGCCTATTGAAAAAATATTAGTCTGTCAATTAACTGAAAAGAAAAAAATAAAAGTTTTTATGGCGTGGGAAAGAAAAAAGAACATAGTACATTGTAATGAGAATCCACTAAGGTGCGTTTTATCTTTTCTTAAGTAATAGCAAACAACATTTGTGAAACAAATTTTGTATAATTTTTTAAAATATGTCCTTTATCAGCCCTTTGTATGTGATTCCAAGTGGAAATTAAAGCACAGGGAGTAGCTCTCCCAGTTCTTTAAACACATATTATAGACTTCTGTAATATCATGAATAGATGAGGAAACTTGTATTTTATTTCATGTTTTTCAAATTATTTAATGTAACTTAAATTAGACTTAGAATTGTAGACGCTTGTGACCACACAGATCATGTAGTCCCCAGAAGTAAGATAAAAGAATCAGATATTAGGATTCCTCAGTTTTCTTCATTCACTGCCCCTGTGCCCAAGGTGGATGAAATTTGGGGGTGAAAATTGTAATAGAGGAGCTTACTTCTCTGAAATTACTTAAATGCTTTTATATCTCAAGGGGAGTAAATGATGCTCATTATAAATCAGTTTGGAGAAGCTAATAGAAACCTCTTAGGCTGTACGCACGCAACGACAGGGTGTGGGATTCACCAGCCTGCTCTCGCAAGTAGCAAAACATCTTTTTCCCAGTGGCACAGACCAGCTTTAATGACTTCTCTTGTTCTCTTGCTGGACTTAGTTTTAACACTGTGTACTCATATTGTTTCATTGTCTGACCCGTCATGAGCAGAACTCCCTATGGTACCATTTTATCCAAGATATACTGATGTGTTTGGATATATTGTCCACTCCACAAAGTCTCTGGGCAGCTTGTTCCAGTGCTACCCTCAAGGTAAAAAAGTGTTTTGTTATGTTCAGACTAACTTTAAAAAAAAAAAAATTGTGCCCATTACTTCTTGTCCCATCACCAGGTACCCCAGCTCCATCTTCTTCATTGCCCCTCCCCATCAAATATTTATACACACTGATAAGATCCTGCCTGAGCCTTTTCTTCTCTAGTCTGAGCTGTCCGGATCTCTCAGCCTTTTCTCATATGAGAGATGCTCCACTCTCTTAATTATTCTTACTGGACCTGCTTCATTAAGTCTCTTTTGAACTGAGAAGCCCACAACTGGACAGAGTATTCCACAAATGGCCTCACCAGTGCTGAGTAGAGGGGAAGGATCCCCACTTCTAACCCTAATTAAGCCATTAATCTCTCTGATTATAAGGACAATCCCACCTCCCCTTTTTAATCCACAGGGCATCATCTTTATACATATTTAGATGAAAAATAAGTGGGGTTTACATTCTCATTTTTATAGGTCACAAATAAAGCAAATGGGAGTTTTACTATTGAAAGTTTGTTGCACAGCTGTAAGAAATTTACCTGTGTGTTGAGATCTATGCTGACATTTTTGTAACGCAAAAGCCAGGTGTTTTACGAGATTTGATGTCAAGGTACACTCTTATTATTTACTGCACAGAGGACAGGGCCAGACAAGCTGTCAGGGAGACCCTCCCGTTGAGTCACGAGGTTCAGAAAGGACCCCCTTGCTTTCTAAACTCCTTCTCAGAGAGGAGCCTAGGGGCGGCTGGATCCAATCCTAGTCCCAGACTTGGTCAATGGTTTATGTCTAAAGGATCATATATGCGCAATCAATCCTTTATATTATTTAGCTAAGATTTCAAAGTTTAGCATGCTTTTAGTCACTTCAAGAATCACTTGCAGCAAGGAGTCTCTCAACCTTGAGGAGCAGAACCTTAAGCAAGTGTCCTCACAGAAGGGGAGATCCTGGCGTGCAGCTGCTGCTGTACAGGAGAGCTCAAAGGGTTCTTGGGCTGTCCACTATTTAGGGAGTAAGATAATTGACCTATAGTCATATTCTCATGGGAACAAAACATATGGGTCCCCACTCCAGGCAGTGTTTTGGCTGTGTTGCCAGCCATCCCCCAAAGTCCAGGTGCAAGTTATCACAACTGATGATGTGATGGCCTTGGCCTGAGCAGGAGCCAGGAGGGGGGGTGGGGAGAAGAAAAGGGGGACAAACAGGGAGAGCACACTGCCACACTCCACTCCACTCCACCATACCAGGTTTTGAGTGGTTGAACAATCTCAAAGATTTGAGGTGATAATTTTTCTGGCTTATGGATTTGCCCAAGAATTGTAATCCTCTCTAGTCCCTTTGTGGTCTTCCTCACTCTGTACTTTAAATAATTGAACCATGACAGGCCATTGATATATTCAAACTGTTGAGGGCATTGACAGGTCTTGACAGTCCTGCCCAGCCTCACATGGGACCTCCCACCCTTGCCCATAGCCTGGGAGCTCCAGCCAGGGCTCTCAGACCCTGCCTAAGTAGGACAACTTGGCAAATCCTGGAGATGACAGCTGGTTTTAATTTATGTGATCACAGGAGTCAAATGGCCAAGAATTTGCAACATGGTTGACCCTAAAGGTAAGTCTGTTTCCTGCCAGCTGGTTGACCCTAAAGGTGAGTCTGTTTTCTGCCAGCCAGCTCTCAAAGCAGTCAGCAATAAAACCTTTAAGTGAATAGTAGAGGTAGTCTTGTGTAAACTGACAACATCTTTGAAGTTTTGGTACTGGTAGTTTTATTGCAGTTATAAATATCCTCATCGTAAAGCAAAATAAGCTGTAATGTAATGGAGAGGTAATTCAGCCCAGTACTCTGTAAGTGAGGTAAATGATGTGTTTCAAACAAAGGAAAAAATATGTTAAAAAATAAGCTTAAAAATTTAAAGAGCATATTCTCCTTTAAGATTAACTTCCATCTATAGCTAAAAGTTGGTATTTGGAAGCAGAACAACTTTTACATAATAAATACAATTTTTTTGTTACTGGTTTTGGTTGTTTTCTTTCTTTCATTCTTAATCTTCTTTTGCTTAAACAATAATCTAATCTTATTTTCCCTTGAAGGGCTGTTTTTTTCATTTCAAGCCTAAATCAAAATATTTCCTGAATACTGACCTACTGTAGCAACTGGTTAGTTAGTCACAGCTCAAAAAAGCACAACCATGAAAGTACCTTAATTGATGAACTATAAGAATTTTCAAATGCGATATGCTTAGTCAGCATCCTCTGTGAATGTTTCTTACATAAATATTTACAAAATGTATGTAAATTCCCATAAGCTTCAATATGAAACAGAATTAAAGTATGTGCTTTTTAATTGTATGCTTAAGTGTTTGGTTGAATATTGCTAAATTGAGCTTAAAATTTCCATATGTCACCTCGATCACCCAGACAAGTAAGTTTTTTTCACCCACTATAAGAAAGTGATCTGAAAGGAAGTTTTCTTTCAGAATGTTTTCAATGATCAGAGTGAAGTGTATTCAGTACCTGTGAAAATGACACAACTACTGATATAAATGTGTACATGAAAGTAAAATGAGAAATACCAGTATAAGGTGTGGTCTGCAGCATGGACTTAGAAGGGAAAAATTAAATTAGGAAGCCTGTTGCCTTTTCATAAAATAACTTAAGTAACAGATTAAGTCATTGATCTACGTGCAGAGCTCTAGGAGACAAAGTGAGAAGATGAACAGGGAATTTTAGTTGAAAATTAATTCTAAATGGTATGCTAGATCTTATCCATGGTATTGAAAGCCATGTGAAGACCTCGGAAAGTGTGGTGAAAAAGCACTGAAAACAGACTTGGATATAATCTTATCAAAAGATGGGGGTTTGGACCCACCTCTCAGAAATTCAGCACTGATTAGGGTTTCTGCATTCACCTGCAGGGCATTACAGGGCTTGCTATGTAGCTTACTGAGCTCAATTTGTAATGAGTTGAAATGATTCGAAAGATTAAAAAATATTCTGCATTTTCAATGCACTTTGCTTTTACTTGTTTTGTAAGAATTGCAACAAAAAAAAGCCCATCCAGACAAACTGGATGTTCTGACTCCACTTCTTAACCTGTTAACTTTCTCAGTGACTCGGGGCGAGGAAGACTGCTTGGTGGAAAGTCTTTTCCATCTGCGCAGTTCTCCTCTTTTCTCAATGTGTGCTGCACCGCCTCTAACTCAAGGGTCTGGAATTTTGGTCAATTGAATACAGAGACTGAGATAAGCTTTGAAAGGTTGCTAGGCATCAGTCCCTAAGCTAATTGTATTTAAGTCTTCTTATCAAAGTACATAGTATTTTCTTTGGCTTTGTACCGGCAAGAATCCCATAATCTTGGAGCACAAATATTACTGACATGTTCTCCTTTCTGTACTTTCTCATCCCGGCAGCTTTTAAAAACCTCCAAAATACAGAAGACTACATTTCTTTTTACCAAGGGAGTGAGGACACTTTCCTAATCCATGTAGTACGCTTACCTCCTCTCCAGATTAATAGAAAATCCCCCCCTTTTTTATTTGAATATGGGTAAATGAGAGGCGTTGTTTACTGCAAAAAAGGCAAACTGCAGTAGGTAGGTGGTATAGCACTCACGGGAAATGGTCAGGAAAGGATATGGGATCCTGGCTAAATCCATTAGTCCCATTGTATTGCCTTGGCCACTGGCAGCTGAATACCCCTTTATGAAAAGATTTAGTATTAAACTTCAGTGAAAATTCTGCTATAAATAAATGAGGATTTTGTGTGTGCGTTTTGCATGTGGTTTTCCCCCCATAAATAAACAAATAGGAGAGCATCAGTACGGAATACAGTCTTTACCAGTTAAAATCAAACTACTGCTAGGGTAGCCTGAAGCTCACTAGACTTCTTCTATTGTCCCTCTGAAATGACATAGAAATTGCAACTCATATTTTAGTGGGCAAGCATCTTTGCTGAAGTATTAGATTAAAATCCATGCCAATTAGAAGGGAAAAGAAATGTACAGGCATATAAAATTTAAAGATGAACATGGCAGAACGGGAGAAGATTAGTCTGGTATTCTCAGGGATCTGCAAAAGTCATTTGCAAAGTTATTTTGCTTATATGAAACATTACAGATTGTGAGGTGCTGAGATACGGATAGTCTGGGCTATAATAGTGTGGAGAAGTTTGCACTACTGCAGTCTGATATAATGGGGAAAAAAATTATCTAGAAAATTGTAATTTGTAATGAGATATGCATCTCATGTCCTGACTTGAGAGAAAAGAGGGGAAAAAAAGTGAATAAATACATTTCACACCTTTCACCAGCACTAACAGTTCATTTAAAAATAATTTTGAAAAATTCATTTTAAGAAAAGATTAAAGATCAATTCAAGCACTTTTGCAAACACTAAGATACTTCACTCTGGAATGATATTACCTCACACAGGCAGACACTTGGCAAATAAATGAAATATACTGGGATCTACAGAGCTCCAACAAGCCAACAGAACCACAAAATTATGTCTTAAAATGACAGCTAAAATGGGAACCGCTACATTACCAGTTACAATCCATCTCAATTTCTACTCTTATTAAAATCTTCATTACAGGCATGAAACATTAGCATTTTAATGCCTATTTAAATGATAACTTTTCCTTTTCATTTGCTTTCCTTTGGACTTTTTTTAATTATAAGGTAATGACTGACTAGCCTAAATATTTTGTTAAGCATGTCTTCTGGTAAGTACTTTATGTTTTTCTTGCTATTATTTCCTTCATTGCACATCTCATGCAATTTGAGTGGTTAGGTCACTTTGCCTGGTTCCTCAGGACATTCCTTAGGACCCTTACCCTACCTACTATTGTACTGTACTATCAATAGTGTACAGGGATATTGCTCTACATATATATGTTTGAGACTATACATGTCACAGTATGTGTACCATATGAGAAACCTGCCTTGTGAAATAGGAAAAAAGCCACATAGAAAGATGGGAGCAGGAGGAAGGGGGGATGTTTGCAGTGATGGTGTTTGTATTCCCAAGTAACGGTTACACGTGGTGGAGCCCTGCTTTCCTGGAGATGTCTGAACACCTTCCTGCCAATGGGAAGCAGTGAATGAATTCCTTATTCTGCTTTGCTCATATGCACAGCTTTCACTTATTAAGCTGTCAAGTTTTCTCACTTTTATTCTTCTGATTCCCTTCCCCATCCCAACCAGGGAAGTGAGTGAGCAGCTGCATGGTCCTAGCTGCCAGCTGGGGTTAAACCACAAATGAAGAGCTAGCACAAAGATGTTTGCTGAGGTATCTAAGCCATGCTATAAACAGCTGAGGCACTTCAGGCACAGACCTTTCCAGACTGAGAGCATGTAATGTATCTTTTTATCTTGTAATGAAGTTGCCTTCACGGGAGAAGAAAGGTGTGGATTCTGCTCCAAAGCCTATGCAGGTTTTCAGTTATTTTTATCAGCAGTTCATATTTCTCTATGACCCCTGACTGGTTTGGTAGAAGATCTGGTTGCAACAGTGTGTTGCAGTTGTCTCACCCAGCTCCTGCCTATTCATCAGCTACTGAATTGCCAGATGTGCTTCTCATCCCTTGTGTGGAAGCTGCTCCAGGGGTGGGAAGCATTGCAGCAGCCTGGAATTGTTAACACAACAATAGTGTCATTCTTTTTCTCCATTAGTGCTTGCAGCTTCATGCTCCCTTTCTAATCTCTGCTATATGCTATCCTCTCTTTGTCACTGGCCCTACAATTATCAAAGTTATTCATATTATTGTGCTGTTGCAGGAGATAAACTAGACTGCTGCACAGACAAATTCCAAAATGTAGCTGAAACGTGATGACCTAATGCAAAGGGAAAAATACATGCAGAGAATAAAATAAATATGGTCAGTCTGACTGTGAATACTCCGTAAGATACAACCAGCCTCTAAGTAGTTTGTAAGTATACTGATTTAATAAGCATTTAATGTCATTTTAGCTACTCAGATGCTTGATGGTATAATTATATCATGTTCTTCCCAGATGGAACAACTTGGAATTCATATAGTAATTAAATGCACCCTATTTTCACTAACCCCACTATTTTATTTTATTTTATTTTAAATATATATGGCACTGGTACTCAGGTAATTTCCTTAATCCCTTTTTCAGCATAATTTCTCCACTGATTATCAGCTATTCTTTCTTGTTCTGTTACACTCACTTCAAGATAACAGTAGATTATCTCTGGAGGAAAAAGTATTAGTCATAACTCTGGCCCTGATTTAGAGACAGAGAGATGTTTTTCAATTCCTGTTACCGCATTTGATGGCTTCCAGTTTCCCCACACCCTAGTAATAAAAAGCCATTGGCAGAGGCACTTAACAGTAAAAAAAAAAAAAAAAAAAAGTAGTAGGCAAATAAGGGAGCTATAATTGAGCTAAATTCTTATTATCAGCTCAGGAATTTTTTCCTGAGGAATGGCTGTCAACTCCTCAAGATGTGGAGCAGGAAAAAAGGACACGGATCAGCCCTCTGGCAAAGAGCTTCAATTAGACACTGCCATAAATTGAGGCAGGATGTTGGTCTGTGAAACCTTTTCCAAATGCTATTGGGAGAGAGAGGGTCAACAAGAACCAGGATCTGGGAGAGAATGGCTATTAAAAAATGGTATGCAGCAAGAGGAAATGTTAACGAGTCAAAAATTGCTACTAATAGACATCAGAACTCTGTTTTCCGTCTGGCAAAGTAGAAAGGTCCCTTCTGAGGTCCCCAAGTGTAACAAGCATGTGTTGAGACGAAAGGTGTGCTGTGAAAAACGAAATGTTGTTATACTGCTAAAGATCATTTTGTAATGTGCAGATATACAAGGCTCTTATCCATGGTTGCCTTGCCAACTTAGATTTTAGATCTTTAAAATATGCTTTCTGGTATGTCATTAGTTAGCTGTTTATCCATTACAGAGTAGGAAGAAAAAGTCTCTGAATAGCAGGCTGCATTTAGAGTTATTATCTGAGAAAACAATACCTGCCTTGCAAACTCCACAATAGGCAGGACATGAGCCATGTTTGCAGTTAACAGTTCTGCATTTAAAAGGCACCTTCCTTTTGTTTACTTATCAACTCCCTTGTTTCCCCATGATTCTTCCAGAGACAAAAGAACAAATATAATCCTGTAAACAATGGGGGAGTACAAAACCCATATAAATTGGCAGCCAGAGCTTTAGCATAAGTAATAAGATTATCTTGTTACTACAACTCAGAAATTCAAGGAAATGTCAAAAGGGAGCAGCATGTTTACTGTTAATGCTATTGACAGTTATTTATTATACTTTCTTTGAAAGGAGGTTAATATTTCAAATAATAAAAATCAATGGGATTGTCATTCCTCAGCTCAGTTATAAAGTATGCCAAAATGGTCAACAGGTTTCTCGTACACCATTCACCTAGGGAATGTGGGCTACAGAAAGGAGAGAAAAAGAAAATTTCAACAGCAGGTTTCTGTAGTGAATAATGTAACCATACAGCTATTTGGCTTGTGACCAAGTATGTTGCTTGTGACAGGTATGTCAGGTATTGCACATGGAGTACAGGGGCACCACCCAAAAATGGCATTTTATTACAAGCCAGGGACAGACGAAATACCATATGCTGACAAAGTCTTTTTATTACTTTTCATTCTAGAGTTCACTATTTTCTTCCAACTCTCTGAGGAGGTATATTTTCTTGGGTGTGTTATAGATGCCTTGTGCAGATCAGTAGGGTTGTAATATTATTCCAGCTTTCCATGGAAGGGTAAGACAAATGTTTTCAATGAATGCTTGAAAAGCATAACTTTTCTGGAAGGATCTTGTACAGTTTGGAGGACATCTTCAAAGGCCAGCAGCTACTTATGCTCAGGTTTAATTCACCTTCATAAGACAGTTACAAACATGTCATGTACCTTGAAATACACAATTTGGGAACCTAATTACAATTGATAAAGTTATGATTAAAATGTCTATGTTTTGTAGCTTATGAGGCAAGGGCAGTTTTATTAGACAACTTTTGAAATTGTTTAACCTTATGACAAAACTGAAATACCTGATGTTTAGAGATTTATTAGCTACTTATGTTCAAAACTGAAAATCAAAATGGAAATATTAGAAATGACAGACTTTACTTTATCAAACATTTATACTTATGGATCACAGATTTGTGAAAGTGTTTACCTTTTCATGCATTTAAATCCCCTTGGCTCTGAATTCTGAGCTAGGGTATATTGTAATGATTTATTCTCACTAGGTACATAATCTTTCTGGTGGTCTTGGCAGAAGAAAATACATGTCAAGGAAGATAGCTGATACAGAATAATAAGGACTCACAATTAAAAAACTCACATTCTCTCCTTTCCTTCTCTCATCCTCTCCAGTCCCCTCTTCCTTACTGAACAGAAAATTGGTTCCGTTTTACCCCAAACCAGGACAAAACCTTGGCCACACACAGCAGCAGCCTGATCGCACACCACCAGTCTTTCACACGCTACCACCCTTTTATGCCTCCACTCCATTTCTTCCCTGGTCCACGCTGATCCTTGCTTTCAGCAGTTTCCTTTTTTTCATTCTTTCTCTATGCGAGTAAACTCAAAATGCCTTCTCTAAATCATGAGAAATATAAGTGTAGTGGTGTTTTGTTTTGCTTGCTTTCAAATCTTTTTCCTGCAATTTTTCTTAACTAGAGCATTCTATGTTTCAAGTTGGTGCTGCCTCCTCCAAAGGGAAAAGTCCAAAACTTGACAAGGGCTGAAGAGTTTCCGGGACACCCCGATCACCCCTAACCCACAGAAAAGGTGGGAAGCATTTGTACAGCTGAGGTGAGAAATTCATTGACTGAGCTGAGACCTCCTTCTTCCTGTCCCAGAGACTGTGATATTTGGCAAGGTCCTGCTCGAATTTACTTGAGCAAAGCACCTGCTGTTGCTTACCTATGGCTGAGTAGGATATGGTGTGTAGGGGGCTGGCACGGTGCTTGAAGCTGTATGAAGATCCATCCAGGGACAAGGTGTCAAACCTACAGATGTACTATTCATCCCACCACCAGCAACAACCATTCATCTTTCAGATAATAGACTATAGGACAGAAGAGACAAAAGAAAAGAAAGGGTTCAGAAAACTCAGAGAAACATTTGGGGAAGGAAAGGGAAGCAGTCATCTGATGGTTCTCAAATTTCTCTGTAGGGAACTGGCATACTGGAGGATGACATGAGAATGGTGCCCTGCAAACGCACTTCAGACACCTAAACTGGAATTCCCTTCTGGGGGGGTATTTTTTTGGCTCTTCACAGACTAAGCTTAGAAAGGCTAAGGACCCTCCTTCTCACTCTGCTCCTGAGATAGTAAAATATCTTGAGCAGTACAACAAAGCACACATACCCTGTTTATTTTAAAAATTGTCTTCTGTTAGTCTGCTAAAATCAAGTTTAACACTGTTTATTTATGAAAGCAGAAATCTTTTTTCCGCAATGTGCTAATTCACAACGACCTATTAAGATGCACCACAGGCTCCGTTGTGTGTTTAGACACAAAGTGCTAATACAAAATGTTTTGGAGCATTTTATTTCCTTGTATTCAGTCACAATATATTTACAAGTCTGTGGATGTAAATAAGTTTCCCCCTTGTATACAAATAAGCACTTTGTGGTATATTTCCTTACTGATTGAAAGTAAATGCATACCAACATTACAGTGCTGTAAAACATAATTTGTGCCTGGCTTCTTGGATCATCAATTTCAAAATATATCAGAACATATTGTTATAGAATAAATAGTATGACTCAGTTTGAGGCTTTCTTGCTCCTTCAGGTGCTGAAAGTATTGTGAAGTGCTGCAGAATTCAGTCAGTTGCCTCCCTTCAGAGGAGCTAATAAACCAAGATTCTTTCTCCCTGTATCTGGGATTAAGCTAAATCCAATTGCATCTATCAAAACAAATACAGCTGCTGGTTAAACATCCTTTCTCATGTAAGAAAAGAGTAAGAGAGTCAAATTCATCATGCCCTATCAAATCCACTTAAAACACAGGTGTCTTCAGGGGCTCTAATCTTACACCCTTACACATACAGAAAACGCCCATAAAAGGCAGAAACCAATTTCTGACATATAATGTGCATTCTTCCTCCTCACCCTTTTAAATGTAATCACTGCTAAGGAAAGTTCTTTTCTAGGTCATTTTAATCACTAAACCAAGAGCAAAGAAAATTTTAATTCAATTGATCTGCTTTTGTCATTTCTAAGTATTTACATTCCTGACTTTCTTTTCAGCTTAAGTTGAATCAAGATCATCCCTGGTCAGTCTTGTTGACATACACTTCTCTACTAATCATATTTAATGAAAATTGCAGGGATATCAAAATCATGTATAAGATGCAGTGGAAAAAAAAAAAAAGAAAAAAAGAGTCCTTCTCACCAAGCACCAAGGACAAAACATGACCTATCCAGGAGGGACTGACTATACTGTATATAAAACCAACAAATTTTTAAAGCTTATTTTGTCTCAGCAGGGTGTATAATGAATGATCACAATTTAAAGTATGTCAGATTCAAAGAAAGATGTGGGCTAACTTATTTTATGCATAATAAGGAATACATAATATATAGGAAATATTTAGATAATGTTGTTTACGGCATAATTTTACACATTATTTCTCAGGAGTATATTTTTTACAGGGAACAGTCAGATTTTCTCAGTAAAACCAATGCCATCCTATGAAGATAATGAAATTAGACTGCCAAAGGACACTGATCCATCATATTTTAATTTCTTTCCTATATCCAAAGTAATGAACTAGTCAATATGCTTCAAAAACAGTTTTCCACTTTTATTTGAGATCTTTCCTCCAATAGCTCTAGTTTCTCTGACAAAATTTCCCAGTCAAACCAGGACATTTCTAGAGTGTGCATATAACAACTTCTTGATACAAAATAATGGAAGATGCTTTGCTGGACCTGGTACAATGAAACAAGGAAGAACAGGTCAAAGATGAGATGGCTGCAGCAATGATGAGATGGTGCAGTTTTAAAAACCTGAAAGAAGAGACCAAGCAGATTCACATCCCTGGGCTTCAGGAGACTGTATTTATAGGCTATTTATAGACTTTATTGCTATCCACAGCTGCCTAATGGTAGAGCGTAGAGAAGAAAGAGGCAGAGTCTTCTCAGAGCTGCACAGCAGTCAGAAAGAGGCAACAGGCACAAGCTGGAACATGGAAAATTCAGATTACACGTAAGGAACAATTCTTGCCCTGTGGGTGGTCAAACACTGGCACAGATTTCTCAGAGACATTGTGGAATTTCCCCTCTTGGAGACAGTCAAAACTCCACTGCAAAAGGCCCTTAACAGCCTTCTGTACTTGTACCTGTTTTGACTGACAGATTGGACTAGGTGATCTCCGGAGTTCCCTTCTAACCTATAGTATTACTCTCTGTCTCCAAGATATGGCAGCATACTTGATAAGCGTTATCGTTTTTCCTGGATGGAGCAGAAGAGACAGGAGAAAGCAGGAAAGGGAAATTAGTTGTAAGCCACACGTCTGGGTTACCAGTGCTTTGACATTACCTTTCAATCATTAGCCAGAGGCCATTATTTCTGCTTGTCTGAGTACCCTTGATGTGTATAAGAAAAAAAAAGAATAAACTGTCTAAAGTGTTTTTCCAATGAAAAAATTTGATGATATAATGTCTCCTCAAGCTGTCCTTGTCCTGTTTTCCCTTCCTTGTGAAGTTTAAAACTTCTCTTATTTTCCATTTTAAAATATCTATGTCTTTGTCCAGTTTGCATCCAAATTAGACAGAAGAATAAGCTGTTGAGCTGTGTCTTGTCAAACTACTGCAAGATCATAAAAAATGGGAAAGATTGTTGTCTTTTCTCCTTCCTTATATGATCCAGAGCAACACAGAAATTCTTGCATAACAACTGTAGCACAGTCATGCCTTGATGAGAAAGGTCTTTGGAACAGAGAAGAAAAATTCAGTAACTAGATCTATATCTGAAACAACAGCCGAAAAAAGTATTCAAAGGAAAGTAAGTTCATAAATATTTTGTAAACTTTCTCTAATCTTGATTAAGAAGCTTCTAAGCAACTGCCTGTACCAGAATCATACTCTCCATCCTTGGAAAATGCGCGTTAACCCTATTAGCAGAACAGAAAGGAAAAGCTAAAGTTAAAAGCACTCTCCCTTGATCTGCACATACACTTTGTTGACATGTTTGGATTAGAGCACAAGTCTAAAGCATGTTAAAACTACACATCTGGCATTTTTAATGAGACTGTTTCAAGGAGAGAGAGAATTGATTAACTCTGAATGACAGCTTTGAATATTTGCCTAATGGGAAGTTGAAGGTAAAATTATTCTCTTTAAACTTGAGAGAAATGGCCAAAACTCTAAGTTAGCAAAAGTTTTTACAACTGTATTTTACTATGTTCTACGAATGCACTTGGAACAGCCTGAGATGCAATTCCCCTCATTTTCTTCTATGTATGTCAGCTTTTTTTTTTTTTAAGATTAATTATCTATTTACTGGTGATTGTAAGTGTTCTAACAATTTGCTTCTACATGAAAAACCATTGTCCCACATTCCATGGATGGATGGGAGGCCTTCTCAGAAGGCTTTTCAGAAGCTTTATGATCCCTTTACTGAACACACATGTATCTATACTAAAGCCCACAGTGGGTTGTGATGGCTTAGTGGATCCATGTGGAGCTCTGATACTCCCATGGAAAGACAGTTTCTAACACTGTGTTACTCAGCCAGAGCTATCATGGCCATCTGTTCACTGTAGCACAGAGGATGGGTATATCCAACAAAGCAAGACTTGCACCCAGTGGAAAGCTAAAGAAATTTTTTGCCAGTATTACACTTGCCTTATCTTAGTATTTTCTGAGTTTTTAAATTGACAGTCTGTGAATCAGTCTTTGATTCCTAGCAGGCAATTTTTACTGGAGAAAGGTAGGACATACTCAAGACATAGTCTTACAGATGTCTGCTACAATACCACAATACCAGCAACAAAGGTATTACCAGTTAGATCTGGAGCTCATAAAACCCTTTTAAAAAACTTTTTTTTTTTTTTTTTTTTTAATGAGGGATAGGATGGAGCAGAGATGAGGACCTTGCCACATTTTCAGATTTTTCCACTTTATTTCTCCTGCCTATTAACTGCTTTGCTGACATATGCAGTTAGCTGTATAAATATCCCTCACCTACAAAGTTGATGAAAAAACAGCTCCATGGGAATCTGCGGAGTGCTCAGCTGAAAAACTGTTTCCTAATGACTTACAGAACAAAAATAGCATGGGAGAAATTGTCTAATATGTTTTGAGGCCAAGAATGATTCTGTTGTCCTGATATAGCAATAATATGTACCTGCAGATAAACACACTCTTTCTTCTAGTACATTTTTGAGTGCTTTTGTCTAGTCTTGCATATGCAAGTCCAGACTTGTAGGGTAAGCACAAGCAGTATTAACACATGCTTGATGTCTTCTTAAAAGCATGTTAGTACTAAATTCCAGGTGCCTTCACTGCCAAACTCATCCATCAATCATATTTTTTCTCCGTGAAGTGCTTACGTATCAAAGATGAACGCAAGAGGAGGTGGAGCGGGTTTGCAAGTATAGAACTATTCTTTAAATTATACTTACATCTGTGCTTAAACACTTGGCAGTACCATCCTCTGAAAAGTATTAGGTCATAGAGAAATGCTCCCCCCTCCTTACTTATCTTCCTTCCATACACTGTAGAGTCTCACAGACAAAATGGTTTTACAAAGTGTACATAGAAATTATTTTATCCTTTATGGAAAGAATGTCTAGTCATAGCTCATCTTATAAGGTAGTAGAGAACGGTATTAAAGACTGACACTAAAATGCAATATAATTTCGTAGAGGATAATAGCTAAAAGAAATACTAAGGGAGTGTGCTCCTTTTTTTTATTTTATTTCTGTGTCAGTAGCTCAGAAATTTTCTCCACTGGCCAAAAAAAATAGGGTATTTTTTATTTTTCAAAGTGACTGGAGCAAAACTGAAGCTGTAGAAATGTGGAAATTAAAATCACAAGCACAAATTTCACAGTTGTTGATATTTTGTGGACGGATTTTTTTTTTTTCATTTTTCATTGAATTTGTGTCAGAAGTTTCTGTTGCCAAAATGCCTACATTCTTTTATAACACATAAAAATAAAGGACTGTGTTTGAATTTAAAATGTGTTGCTAAAAATACCATCTGTAGGTAAAATCACATGCCTACATATATCAGTAGGTTTATTTCCATCTTTTTTCCATGTAACCAAAGTTTTTATAGTTGCCATAAGGAGATGCTTTGTGAATTGGAGAGGGAAGCCATCCACACAGAAGTGTTTACAGCGTAGTAGGTAGAAATGTGTAAACACAGCTGAGATAGCTGGAAGAGATTTCACATTGGGCTTCTCTATCTGAAAAATAAATCTGCCGTTATGTGTTTGGCATACCTTGTGCTATCTTACATCTGTAGCTTTAAGATTAGAAAACACACAGTTATGGAGTGATCGCTCTTCTGCTTTTTCTCCAGAAATTGCCAAGAAGGTTGAAGGATGGAAAGAGGAAATTCTTTTATACACACACACAAAGTAAAATTTGTGTTTTAACATAACATTCTGCTGGAGTATGTAAATTGGCAAGTACTTGTAGTGCTTTATTGGTATAAATGCTTGTTGTCTACTTTAATATACCAGTAAGTATACCACTAAGGGTACAAATTAATCTGGTTTACCGAGTCTCTTCTTAGATTGATGTAAACAACAAGAATACACTAACTTGCTCCTGTATACTGTGATTAAATGGCATTTTAAAGCTATTTATGTATGTTTACATGGGAGCAAAGAAACAAACAAAAGAATTAAAGAAGTCATCCTACCCCATCCCCCTTTATTTTAGTTATTTACAAGGGAAGCTAAGGGTGGAATACTGCATTTTCCCCAGAAATATTCTCCTGAATGTGAAACAAAGCTTGTTTCTTTAAACAGTCCATAGATATTTTTTAATAGAATCTTAAATTATAATCCTATGTTCATTTGAGACATCCTCTGTGTGCGTGTATATTTAGGTATGTACAAAAATCTACAAAGAAAAAGCTATCCATAAATAAAATGTGTATGTAGGAGTCATACACATTAAATATATAATTTGTACTTGCTCTGAATTTTCTTATTACTGTAGTCTGATAAATGGTGATGCATTAACATTTATGCAGATTTTCATGCAACTCTTCACCTGCAATTTCCACAAATTAACCCTATCCTTCAAATATCAATATCCTTCAAACTATGTGCATGATGGCAAACACCAATGAAGCTTGTTACAATAGTAATTTTTTTGTTGAGGTGCCTTCCCATTTGTAACAGGATATTGAAGCCAACCTATTATGAGTGAGAGTTCGAATTTGTCTGTCACTGAAATACACCTGGCTGAATGTTGTTTTCTGATAGACTTAGGCGCAGCTGGACTACTCACTGTAGAAAAGCAAGTTGGAGCATGCCAAAAAATGTGGGGTTTTATGGGGTAGAAGCCTGGGAATCTAGGAAATATGAAGCTTCAGGCAGGTGGGGACATTAACTAATCCACTTTGCACTTTCCAGCATTGAACTGGTGGTAGATACCAGTCTATGTCTGGGCAACCGGAATCACCAGCTGTTTGCAGTGTTGGATGAAGGGGCTGAGCTTTACATCCCAGAAGAGACTTTCGTCATCTGCTGCATTTGTGGAGTGACCCTGAGGTCTGAGCCCTGCAGCAGCTTATTGCCTTGACTTCCTACCCCATTGGGACACCTCTGTGAAGGGCCTGGACAGATCTTCTCAAGGTCTCCCCACAGGCAGGGTGGCTTCTGTCAGTCCCTCCAAAGCCTTCCCTGCCCCAGGCTGGACAAGCCCTGCTCCCATGGCCTCTCTTCCCCGCACAAGTGCTCCGTACCTGACCACCCTGGGGACCTCACTGACCTCACCCCAGTTTGTCAACGTCCAAGACTGGATGTGTCCTAATGAGTGCTGAAGAAAGAGGGACAATTACCACCTCTCTGTTGTATTCCAGAAAACATTCTGGATAAAATTGCATTGCATTTATTCATCATCAAATTCCATATAACCTTAGAGGTTTTTCTTAAAAGTCATAATATTTTCTAGATTACAGCAATACTTTATAGAAAATGTCTTATAACGACTTTCTAACTAACTTTCATATTCTGTTTCCCTGATACATAGACCTTGAAGCACCTAATTAACTTCTGAAACAGGAAGATAGGCCTCTTTGGAAAAATATTATCCCAGCTTATATTAGTATTAATAACATCCTCATCCTCATTGCAAATATCCCAGTGTTTGAACAGATTTATCCTGAATATTTAAGTTATGAAAGCAGACTGCTCTGTTGTTCCACTGTAGACGCAAGTGACATCTTGTTGTAGAGAGCAATAAGGTCTCCCCTCAGCCTCCTCTTCTCCAGGCTGAATAACCCCAGCTCCCTCAGCCTCTCCTCATAAGACTTGTGCTCCAGTCCCCTCACTATCTTTGTTGCTCTTCTCTGGACCCGCTCCAGCACCTCAATGTCTTTTTTGTGGTGAGGGGCCCAAAACTGGACACAGCCCTCAAGGTGGGGCCTCACCAGTGCCGAGTACAGGGGGACGATCACCTCTCGAGCCCTACTCACCACACTGTTCCTGATACAGGCCAGGATACCATTGGCCTTCTTGGCCACCTGGGCACACTGCTGGCTCATGTTCAGCCCACAGTCGACCAACACCCCCAGGTCCTTTTCTGCCAGGCAGCTCTCCAGCTATTCTTCCCCAAGTCTGTAGCGCTGCAGGGGGTTCTTGTGACCCAAGTGCAGGACCTGGCACTTGGCCTTGTTGAAACTCATCCTGTTGGTCTCAGCCCATCGATCCAGCCTGTCCAGATCCCTCTGCAGAGCCTCTCTACCCTCCAGCAGATCAACACTGCCACCCAGCTTGGTGTTGTCTGCGAACTTACTGAGGGTGCACTCGATCCCCTCGTCCAGATCATTGATAAAGATGTTAAAGAGAAGGGGTCAAGCCCTGTGGGACACCACTCGTGACCGGCCGCCAACTGGATTTAACTCCATTCCCCACCACTCTCTGGGCCCGGCCCTCCAGCCATTTTGTAACCCAGTGCAGAGGACACCCATCTAAGCCGTGAGCAGCCAGTTTCTCCAGGAGGATACTGTGGGAGACTGTATCAAAGGCCTTGCTAAAGTCCAGGTAAACAACATCCACAGCCTTTCCTTCATCCAGCAAGCGGGGCACTTTGTCATAGAAGGAGATCAGGTTTGTCAAGCATGTTAATTCATAATGTTAATTCTTTATTTTGTTTGGGTTTGTTCTTAAGGGGTAAAGATCATTGAGTTCCAATCCCCCAGGCCATGGGCAGGGATACCTCCCACCAGACCAGGTTGCTCAAAGTCCCATCCAGCCTGGCCTTGAACCCCTCCAGGGATGGGGCCTCCACAGCTTCTCTGGGCAACCTGTTCCAGTGCCTCACCACCCTCACAGCAAAGAATTTATTCCCAAAATCAAATCCTCGTCCTATCACTACACTCCCTCATAAAGAGTCCCTCCCCATCCCTCCTGTAGGCCCCCTTCAGGTACTGGAAAGCTGCTATAAGGTGTCCCCAGCGCCATCTTTTCTCCAGGATGAACAGTCCAAGTTCTCTCAGACTGTCCTCACAGGAAAGGTGCTCCAGCCCTCTGATCGTCTTTGTGGTGCCCCCATATGCATTCATATGGTTGAGCTTCTTTTGATACATGGCACAGACAAAGTTTGTAAGTATATATTAATATGCATGTGTAGTGAATTAATTTATGACAGTGTAAAGTCCTTTTTATGCTGTGAAATATCAAATATATTTCTTGAAAAAAAGCTTGTGAGAAACTTTAATGTATTCTTGAGTGACTAAGCAGTTGCAGAAATAAAATTTTTAGTTGTGAAAATATTTTTATAACAAGGTCTTTAAATCATGTTGGGGCATATATTTTGCAAGCTTTTAATGCATAAGTAGTATTCTGGTTTTGTTTCTTTGCTATCACTTGTTAATTCTACTGTTATCTGTAGTAAAGCCTTTTTTCTCTGCCTGCAACTTTCTAATTACTACTGATCCCTGCTGCCTTGTCATCAGAACCGATATTTCTGTTGAGACTGATGAAACAAGGGATTGTCTTTCTTTATTTGAGAAGTAGCTTACTTTCATTTCAACAGGAAGCCAGCAAATATTTTACAATATGGAAATGTGCTTTGTGTAGGGAATATTCACAAAAACCTAGAAAAAGAATACCTTCATGCATTGCACAGCAACTTACAGAGCAGCAGCTTTTTCAAAAAAAAAAAAAAAAAGAATTAAATAAAAAACCACACCATTAACTAATTGCACAAAGTCTCAACAATAAAGATAGCTTGCAAAGTACTAAGACTCAAATTCACTCACTGACTCAAGAAATCTCCAGTTCTGAGTATGAAGTCTGGAGGTCATTTCCAGCACCTGCAGTTTCATGACACTAGTCTTCCTTTTCTTTGCCTTTCTTATGAAGGAGACAAAGAATATACCTTAGGGCAGTATGGTGCATTATTTACAGCAATAGTCTTTGTTAGAGGGATTGATTGCTGGTGTTTCATTTCACCTGTAAAAATAAATACATTTTAATTGGGCACCCTCAGCATCTGCCTCAAAAGCTGCCTAAAAATTATCAAATAGTGACATAAATATTTCTATTAGTAAATGAGGCTCTCAGCTTCTGACAATAGATAAAAAACCACTTTTATTTGATATGCCCCAAAACCAGTTTTCTCATAAACTTTGACCTTAGAACCTCTGAACCTTGGCCTTAGAAGTTCTGAAATTGAGCTGAAGAGTAACAAGCTCTTTCAGGAAAGCAGGAGAAATCCAACACAATGACCTTGCAATTTTCATACTCTCAGTTAACCTAGCCCTTGCAAAATGCTACACCGAAGTGAAGAAAGCAGATTGTGAAAAATGGTGACATTCAACATAGTACCAGTTACATTCCCATAGTCAAAACAGCCATTGCAACAGAAGGTTGACCCAGATGAGGGTAAAATAACAGAAAAAAAACCCCAAACCAAACACAAAAACCGAACTAAACCAAAAACCCCAAAACACTTATTTTAGTTTGAAATCTAAGAACTCTTCCAACAGCTGAAGCTTATCTCATTCTCAACACTCAATTTCTACAGTAATAACATTCTCATTAAAACAGTGGTTAGCCAGACCTTAAATAAGCACTTTTTCTGGAAGTATAAGGATTAATACTTTTTGCTGTTACTTTCAACATTCCTTGTTAAAAAGCCACCCATGTATGACATTTATAAATGTGTGTACACTACGTATTAATTCAAATTAAGCCCTGCAGTGAATAATGCTGAAGCCTTTGAATCAAGCTATTTAATTCCTTTCCTCATCTAATTGCTGAGACTATTATTTAATGTCTCTTGTTTTTCTCTCTATTAAGCTGTTTGCTTTACTAAATTGCATTCAGTTTTTCAAGTCAGAAATTACAGAAGTGAGAGGCAAAGTAAAGGTTTCAAACAAAGGAGTAATGCATTTATTTTGGAAGAAGTGAAAGATGGCTGATTATAGGGTACCTGTCACATGGCTATGATCATATGTCACCTGACTATGATCACAGACTGCAACAGAGAAAGCTCTAAAAAGCTTCTCCCCCTTGGTGTTATCTGTCCAAGTCATTCAGGTTGTGAATTACTGCTGGCATTTAGCATATGGTGGATTTTATTTATTTATTTATTTGCCTTTCTCCTGAAGGAAAGAAGCAGAGCAGAAAGGTTATGTGTAATAAAGACACAGTCCCTGTTCATTCAGTGGCTTTCTGGTGTAGCTCCAATGCTGTTGATACCACATTGCATCAGCCTGTCTCAGAAAATGCAGCAGAATGCTTTCGGGGGCTGCAGAGACCTAATATATGCTTCAGATAAGATAGCTAGTTCTTACAAGACAGGGATAAGGTATGATGCCTGTAAATTGACCTAGAATGTGTTGCCTTACGTTAGACTCCATGCCAGTCTGAGAAGACTCAACTCCTAAAAGGAGGAACCTGAAAGGAGGGTGTAGTGAGGTGGAGGTTGGTCTCTTCTCCCAAGTAACAGGTGACAGGACAAGAGGAAAGGCCTCAGGTTGCACCAGGGGAGGTTTAGATGGGATATTTAGCAAAATTTTTACACTGAAGGAGTTATCAAGCACTGAAACAGGCTGCCCAGGGAAGGGGTTGAGTCACCATCCCTGGCAGTATTTAAAAGATGGGTAGACGTAGTGCCTGGATATATGGTTTAGTGATGGTTTTTGTCAGTGTTAGGTTGATGGTTGGACTAGATGATCTGAAAGGTTCCTTCCAACCCAGACAATTCTATGATTCTATGTGCAACAGGAAAAGTTTGTTCCTATGACTCATATACCTCATAGGTTTGTAAGACTTTCCCATGTCAGTGAGAGTTGTTCTAAGTATAAAATTACGTATTTTAGTAAAAAGCAATTAAGACAATAAAACAATAATTAAATAAATTAAGCCTAATTTTACTATAGTACTAATGGCTTTAATGTAGTCTGCAAGGACTGATTTCAATATTCCTTTAAGGCTGTACACAAGGAATATGCACATGTTTGAAGTTCATGTTGTTCCTGGTATGACAAAAATATTCTGTGCAATAAGTAGGTAAAATAATTCTATCATTTCTGCAAATTAGTTCTGTTTTCTGGAATGATCTATGCTGTTGCAGAGAGACTTGCATTATTTTCTGTATTCGCAGTTTCCCTTCATACTGATAATTGGATACTAGGCCATTTCCACAATATATTTTGCATCAGCTCAGAAAGCAATTTATGTTTTGCCCATTACATCAGTCAGCATGGACATACAGTGTGAAGGGCAACAATAATAACATTGATCCCTGTTTTGAATTGCAGTAGGTAAGGGTGGTTTAGACTTCCTTAGGAGAAAGTGGTCTGAGCCAAAATACTGCACAAAATGGCCTATTGTCCTTGAATGTTATGCTAATTACTATTATTCTAGTGAGTAAAAAATTTCACAAAAAATATAGTCTTGATTTCATATCCTTTCCACAAATTACAATCTCACCAATAAGTTTTTGATCAATTTGCATCAGTCTGCTATTTTTAAAGGGACAGACACACTCTTTCTGTAAGCAAATAGTAGCATGTGACTAGTGCCCAAGCTAATTGCCATAACTATTTTCTCTGCTGTCTATCACACAAAACTTACCTGTGTATGTTTTCTTAATACTGAGGCAATTATTGTACTTGCACAACTGAACTTCAGGGAGCACAGAAAGGAAGGAAAAAATAAAAGTCTTGTTTCTTTCCACCTATTGCCAGATAGAGCTTTCTTTTTTCTTAAATTAGTGCTGTGCTCCAGGGTTATACATCCTTTGCTGTACTTCCACAAGACACTGGCCATAGCATCACTGATGAAATCACACAAGGACATTTCAACAGCTAGAGAAAAGAGGTAGTTTTTTGGATGCTTGTCTGCTTTTCTTACCATGATAATGGTAAGACTGAGTTTGCCCCACACAGAATTTAAACAACTTCGCAATTTGACTTTTTGTGGGGGTTTTTGGAGTCACTTGGAGGTTTTTTTCTTAACTTAATAAACTCAGACTGTAATATAACATATTCTTTCTTCCTACAAGCTCCAGCATATTTATGTTCCTGTTAACAGCCATGCACCAAGCTGGGTAGACTAGTCAAATCATACTAATACACCTTCCCATCAGGGGCTGCTTCCTGATGGAAAGGCCAAAAATCCTATCTCTGGGGATCAACAGTGTGGGCTTTTGGTCCTCACCATCTGATTCTGCCATGACAACACATTTGTGTTTCCATATAGGCCTGATATTAAAGCCTACTCTCTTCAGGCGGACTATACTTTGTTGTGTTGTGTAAAATGTGGCCCCTGCCAGAGGGTTCCTGTCATTTTTTTATAGTGACACCTGATAAAGCCATAGAAAATGCACGTTAAATTTGAAAGCTGTTGGCAATCAGTCAGTAACTGCACAAAAAGCAGCTCTCCACTTTGTACTCAGCACCTTGTAAGGCATAATAATTTTGAGTATTTTTATTTTCAGCCACATGCATAAACCATTGAATAGAGGGGGTCAAATACTGCTTCTTCCTCTCGTGGCAGCCATTGATGCAAGAAGGGATGCTACCATATTAGGTTTTAGGAATATGAAGAGATGTGTCTCTGCAAATGATGCCAGGCAGCAATATATTGAAAGGGATCTATAGTGATTAGTCTTTACATTGTCATCACTCTCTTCCACACAGATTGTGTGATAAATAACCATCAATATCTCATTTCTGTATGATCTCAATATTTCCTTCAAAATCTTCACATCTTGTTCCCAATAATAACAAAGTTATTTTGCTGGTCAAAAATCCTCTCAAGATTAGTTATCTGCCACACCAAGAATTGCTTTTTCTCCCTGAGTATCATGCTGTTCACCCTAAAATATTCAGGTGTGGGACAGAGTTCTGCTTTTCAGTGGTGTTAAAAATAGAGAAAATAATCGTCTCTGAAGTACGAGCTATGCAGCAGGGAATGGGGACACAGTGTAATCTGTTACCTCTTGGTCTCTCTCCAGCAGTCTATTATTTTCAAAGGTTTCTGATTGCATAACTCAGTAGACCTCAGCTTTGCTTTAAGGAGATAAGCTGGTTGCCTCTTGTTCGAGCTATGATCTTCTCTATATTCTTCAGTAATAGTAATAGATTAATCTTGTAGGCAGAATCAATCTTTTACAAGCAGAAGACTACATTTACATGCAAAAACTTACGGTTTAGGATCTCAGAGCTTTGCTTGCTGAGGACTTCTACACTTTTTCCACACATTTGCTATTCACTTCATGAATTTTCCTCTGAAGCATCCTTTGTTGTCCCTGGTAAGATACAAGATAGTGTCTCTGATGGCCACTAATCTGAAAGAGCAATTGTTTCTTAGACTTTTGTTTTGTTTTGCTCTTATTTTTCTCTCCTATTCATAGCTGGCAAATCTTTAGTTGGAATCAGCGTGAATACAGAAAAGACAAATCTGGTCCACTGTATATTAAAGTGTGCCATGCTTGCGAATTGAGAACCTCATGAAATGAAGTTAGAAACTGGTTGAATGTCTATGAACTAGAACTACAGTGTTTATTTAAACTCAGTTTATTTAAACTCAGCAGCTGACTGAGTTTACCAGAGTGACAGAGAAGGGCTTTATTACTGTTGACTTCAGTTAAGAGAATGCACAATGAGGTTCTTAAAATTAGTTGAATGTGTATGGACAGCTAATATCTCAAAAAAGCCTTATCTGTATTGACTACAACATTGCAGAATGTTACAAAATTAATTATATTCTTCATAGCTTAACAATGATTGCCTCATTTAGAAATATAATTACCTATCATTGAGGTTTTCACCCAGAAGGGGTTTTTTAGCAATGTATAACAACTTGGTTTGCCAGGCTTCATTTAAATCCCTTGGCTCCTTCTTCTCTTTGTAAAAGTTTGATATTTTAGGTGATCCTTTTTTTTTTTAATACCAAAGTTTTATTCCAGGTATTTAATGTCATTATACACAAAGGACAGACTGACACTAAAATAGCAGCCTGGGTAATAAAACAAGTAACGATCAAATGACAGCATGTTATGCCATGCTCTGTAATATAATGGGGTAGTGTGAGCGATGTCCTCATCCTTAATATTTAAAAGCAGGACAAATTATTATTCAGGAACAAAAATTATGATCCATCTCCTAAATGGGTCATTCAAAGAGACTCAAATAATAAAATTAATAACCTGAAGATCTTTTCTTCAATTTCCCAAGAAAAGTGTGTCAAAGATTTTTATTCCAAGTTTAAAATTATTTTAGAGAAACAGAAATATAGTTCCCACAGACAAATAAAAATGAAACCACCAAATTTATGCTGATATAAACTATAATTTCTATGTGCAATTGCAGTGCAATTGAGAAAATAATTGCTAAGCATCATGAAGCATAATTAGATGGTGTCCATCTCTTGTGGAGTCGTCAATTATCCAAATCATGGCAACCCTGCCATGTTGTTCATAGGTTTATACCTCTTCATCCAGTGAAGCAACAAGGAGATGAGAAACACCGAAAAAAAGTAGAGAATATATTTTGTTACTATTATTTTTCCTGTAGACATTATTCATTCTCCTTGATAGTATCAGAGATCATCTTTCTCCAGAGCTATTAATCTGGCATGTGTATTGACATTGTGTGATTGTAAAAGATGCTGTTTATTTACTGATGCCTTACAGCTCAAATAGAAAAGAAATATTGAGATGCCCCAAAAGTTAGGAACAAAATAAGAAGAGAGGAAAATGATGAAGTGTGATAATTCAAGTGCAAAGAGATCCCACTGTAATACTCAAGATATCATTTTTTCTTAAAAACTACAGCTTTTTTTTTTTTCAGGTTTAGCTTTAAATTAGAATTTGGATGTTTGGATTGAAGCCAATTAAGCAGGCAAGATTTTGCCTTGTTCCAAAATATTTTTTTAATAAAACACACCACTAAATTTGATGAGTCAGTAAAACACATAAAACAAGCATAATGCTTCCATGGCTTTACATTCCTTCTCATGGGTGTAGGTGATTATGTAAAACACATCTGTAAAATGCACACAGGCTGGTTATTACATAGACACAGTATGTCAAAATAAATGCCATAAATACTTGTCTCAGAGTAAGGTTTTTAACACAACCCCTTAGATCCGTTGTAACATATGACACTGTATATAGACAAAACTTTATAAACATTGCTGATTACTTTTACAATGACAATGTCTAAATATGTATTTACATTGAATGGTAATGTGTAATAGGGGAAGCGCTAAGGCAGAAAGAAAGGAGGGATCAAGGGGGAAAAACAGGAGGAAAAGGGATGAAAGGGGCCAGTCAAATGTAAATATGAGCTTGGTCAGCACGCTTACCTGAGCGAACCCCATGCTCGGTCACCAGAGTCTGTCCCTCAGTCATATTGAATCTATTTCTAATTACTTTGTCTGTGAGGACTGTCTCTACCCTGGGGCCTGGGTGCATGGGTGAGGGGGGGTGTGTGTGTTAATGTACTTCAAGCTGGGCTAACTTGCCAACAGTGGGAGACCTCCATCGGGAGAGAGCTGGCAACTGAGTAATGGTCTGATAGTCCTGGGATGGACGCTTCGTGGACTACAAGTCCCACTTATATTTGAGGGATTGGTGACTGTGGTGTGAATCCAGAGAATGGGGGGGTCAATACACTCCACTGATGAACTTCAGCACAGGGTGAGGTCAGGTGTGGGCTGCTTGTGTTGGTCATATTCACGTGGCTGCAACTTGTGGGTGCTCATAAGGGCACTGGTCTCCCTGCAGTGATCTTTGAGAGTTTGTATGGGTACTATGCACATACGTGTGTTGGTTGGGAATACGTGCTCAGGTTCTCTCCAGAGCTCTCTCCCTGGAGCTGGGAGAGCCCTGGATTTGGCTGCAGCAGTCCAGAAAGGACGCCCCCTGGGTACCAAAGTCTACTGGATTTGTCTACTTCTAGTATCGGAGCATAGCCGGTTCTGCATCTGTCAAGTGAGAGAAAATGAGAGGTGTTGGTAACTTTGCCTTTGGAAATGTCAGTAGTCAGGTCTAAAGATCACCTAAACAAGAATTTAGGGGAATCTCTATGACACCCATCTGGAAATCTAGCTTTAGGATGGTTTGACTTTTCTTGGCCTTTTTTGTAACCTTCTGTAAAGTTACTAGCAAAACTGCTCTGCCAGATTCTCCCAAATGAATGTCTCACTGCAGTAAATTCAGGATTGTCTCTATGTAGAGCAGAACAAAGCCTATACTGTTGAGAAAAATATTTCAGAGGGGTTGTGATATGCATCTCTAAAGGAAACATAGGAAAGGATTAATTCTATGTACTAAGGGATTAAAAATGCCTAAAAATGTTCACATAGTTAATCCTCATCCTTTTGCTTGTCAAAGTGCAGGGAACCTTGGGTCATTGCATTTCAACTTCACAAGAATTAGAAAACATCCATAATCACCATCCAGGGCATGGTAGAAGACCTCCTCATCTCGAGCAAGAGATTTCCTCTGAGCACTGCTCAGTGCACTGGGCCATTTTAAAACAGACTTTTAGCTTTGAAAGTACACTGTTCAAGATTTTATGTTCCTGGAAAATAAAATTCTTAATTTCACAGTTTGAAACTTTTCAGCTCCTGTGCTTATGGGACAATAGATGAATCTATGATCTCTATCTTACAGATGTAAATTTCCAGCAACACAGCTGAAATAACTCAAAATATATTTCTGTAGCAGAAATAAGTACCTTATCAACATCTTAGTTACTCAGACTGCTGTGCATTTGGGGAAATTTTTTCAGCTATTCATTATAGTGCAACCTATGATTGAACATTTAAAACATTCATATGTATTATGGTTCATGTCAATTGATACAATCCCTCATTTGGGTGGCATTAGACTAAGCAATGAAGGAAGTTTGATGGAAAAAGGGAAAAGATATTCCTTTTTTTAAACTGAATTCCTTTTTTGTGTAAATTCCTTCACCTCTGAAAAGTAAAATGCAGTACTGAATGTCATGGCAACCAGTCCTCAATCTCCCCCATTCTGAAGCATCTCCAGAGCATGATGGGAAGAAATAATTAAATAAGTATATAACTTAAATATATTTAAAATACTTTATAAAAGAATACCTAAACACTTGCAATGTGCACAGCTAATAGTCCTGTCAGGGGACATATTGTATGTTCTGGCTGCTGGCACATATGAATTTACTGCATCATGCAACTTTGCACTGCCGCCTTCTGGGTAGCCTATGGCACTGAACCTTCTAGGACTATCTTTTTTTCCCACCTTGCAAGTTTTGCACTCTTTTGGTACACCAAGCACACTAGTCTATCTGCTCTATCTACCCTCTGAATGGAATAAAAAATTAAAAAAAAAAAAAAAAGAAAAAAGAATGGTATTATAAAATGGTAAGCATATTTCTGTGTGAATTTGCGAAGAAGCATCCACCTGATCTTTGGACTGTGAAAGCAAATTATCATGCTGTACCTGATGTTCAATATCAAATAGTTACCAACTTATTTATATTATCCATGAAAATTCTTTATAGAGACATGTCTGTATATTCATAGGTGAAGATTGTGAATGGTAGTGATATCTTCTTGGTCAGACAAATCATTCTGTTAGTACGTGAAATACATGTTAGTATCGAATCATCAGTCCTTGATTTATTCCTGTTAGCACTGGTCCACTACTCAGGAGGGATTAAGAGTCCCCAGTGTGTTTCTCTGGAAGGAAGTGGCTGAACTGATGGTAGCCTGTTTCCCAAATTATTGTCATTGTTGCTGCTTTTTTTTCAAATGGGGACATTTCACTGAAAATGTGATCCTGTCCCATCTTGTTCTGTGACTGGTTGAAAGCCAAACCAGATACGGACTTTCTATTTGAGAAATAAGCTTCTCAGAATTTTAGATATAGTATGTACAGGGAAGAAAAAATAATCCAGAAAATGTAAGAAGCTCTTTCTTCCAGAGCTGGGTCAGGTTCCCACCTTTCTTCTAGCACCTTAGAGACTGTATCAGTGACGTGACCAAGGTGCAATTCCCAGCCCCAAGTTTTGCTTCATCACTGTGTCCTTTGCAAAGTCCTGCATTTCTCAAGAGCGGGTTGATTGACCTGTTTCCCACCAGCAGCTGGGTATTGTTAAATGATGCACAAAATGTAAGTGAGTTGTAGCCAACTTACCTCCTGGAATTGCATATTTAGAGCTGATTTCATTATAAGACTCTGCGTGTGTGTGTCTTTTTTAACTAATATTGGGTCTATGAACACAGTGACAGCTCTGGTTAATTATAAATGATTAGTGATTCTTAAATATGTCCTTACTTCTGTATCATCTTGCCAAGTCCCAGCTGTTTTCAGAAATATTTTTTGTGTTCCAGCTGAAAAAGGCTGGTTGCTTGCAACCTCTTGAAATGAAAGCTAAAAAAAAAAAAAAAAAGGAAAAAGCATGGTTTCAAACTTTTCAATTCAGACAATGTTTCTTCTCACCTAGTTTTATCAAAAAGATATCAGAAAGTTCCCAAGTCTTGTCAGTATTTTTCCTTAATCATCTGCTTCTTAGGTTTGTTTGCAGCGGATCTTATTGTTTCAGTAATAATTATAGATATTTATTTTTTAATTTTATTGCAGAAACACCAAAAGTTTCATAAAGGAATTCTTTTAGTAAAGGTATAAGTAAAGAAAGATGAATAAATTAACGTTAAGAAGGTAAAATATGAAAATGGTAATTCAACAATCTTTTTTTTTTTTTCTTTAATAAAAAATCAGAAATATTTCACTGCCTTAAACATCTGCATCCATCAGGGAAGTCTATATCATACTGATTGGGACTCCTCCAGATACAGAAGGCAAACTTCGGACTCGACCATAGTTCTTAAGCTTGAAGCCTGCCCTTTCTTCTGTCCTTAGTGCCACAGGGTAGCTACTCTGCTTGTAGACAGCAGAGCACTTTAGGGTGTGTAACATTACCCAAATTCTTTCTTTGTGTTTTTGGAACAGCAGATTAATTCTGTTTTTTTAAATATTTAGTGGAAGCTAAGTGTTCTTGCCTTAAAGTTATAGCACACAGTTGTTATCATAGGGCACAGTGTTTTCATACGGTGCTGGAGAGGTAGATTACTTATGTTTAAATATTCTCCTCTGAACAAACATATATATATACATGCACACACAATCACTCACTCGTTTAATGTTAGGAGGAAAATACTCAAATGCCTGTTGCAGTTCTAAAAACAGAGGCTTCTCGTTATAAACCACTGAACAAGAAAGCAAACTCTAGAAATAATGATTGTAGCTGAAGCTTATCACCTTGAGTCCTGGAAGCACTGTGAAGGTATAGGGCTGACAAAAAAAAAAGGGGGAAGTGAACACAGATAAAAGATCTCAAGATGTGCAGAAGCAGCATTGTTAGTGTTATGTGAACTGAATTCAGATTTAATACTCTCCCAAAGTAACAAAAAGGAAAACATCTTTTAAGAATTCCACACAATGCAAGGAAAAGAAGTAATTTAATCTTGGATCAATATTTGAAAGTGGTAAGTGGAAATCGCAGCTCAGTAAGGATTTTGGCTTGCACAATTCCATTTCATTTTGCTTTCGTGCAGTGCAAGTCTGGGATAACATTCCAAATGTCGGATTGTAGAGAGGGAAAATACTTGCACTACTTACCCTCTGCTCTCTGTTAATATATAACATTTATATATCATATATTATATGTGATACATCACCTATATCTATATAAAATATATGGTAATTGTTTAATATAGAGAGATTCCAGACCATGGATTCACCTGTGAAATAGAGCAGATCACAAGCTCAGCTGGTGCCAGACTTGTTTTGCCAGTTGATGAATATGAATTTTATTCTCATATATATATACATACTTATACATATGAATATATGTAGGTTGTTGGCAGCTGACATCCCCTGGTATAATAGCAGTCTGGGCTCAGTATTGCTGCCTGTGTTGCTCTGCTACAGGCAGCAATAGATCTGAGGTCAGGGAGGGGTCAATCTCAATTACTCAAGTTAAAACAGCTGAAGGTCTGCTCGCTCTATAGGATATGCTAACAGTCCAGCTGTATGCAGTGACTGCATTTGCTCCAGCTTGCTTTAGCCTCTTGTGCAGTACTGGCAACTGTCTGAAACCCAGAGTGGGGCAGAGAAGGATCTTCTGCAGATAAGGAAACTTCAAAGGTACCAGTCTACATATTCTTCCTCTTCAGAAACTGAATTGCATCTCCTCAAGGTTGGTGGAATGAGCCTACTGGCTGTGCTGGGTTTTGGAGAGGCTTTAAGGGAACCATAAGATTTTTAAAATAATCTGCAAAACAAACCAAAAGGAGGCAGCGTCTCCTCACTGGCAATGCCATGGATAGAGAACAGGACTTTCTCGTCTGCTGCTGTTTCTCCCTGGTTTCACTTCACCTTGCCTCCTTCTCTCCCATTCTTTATCTGACCTATATATCTATATCTGATATTTTCAATTTAACAGCGATTTTTAAAAAGACACTGCTTTTTCTCTCATGGGAAGAGGTTCTGATAGAGATTGAATGCTGATTCTGAAATGAGATTCTAGTACTGATTATAGGTGATGGTGTTTTGTAAATAATTATAGCAATAATAGTTCTAACAATAATATCTATTGAGTAAGTAGAAGTATAAAAAAAGGTGTGGGTTTTCTTTGGTTTGGTTTCGGGTTTTTTTTGTACTTCTGGTAGTTATGAAAAGGGAAGTAAATAAAAAGCACTTCTTGACTGGTTTGGGTCACTTTACCTCTGACTTCCTTTGTCAGTTTAGAAAAAATGAAAGACAGTAGTATATGCAACAGGAAAAAATCCAAAAGTGAAAGTACAGAAAACTTACCTTGTAACAGTTACAACATACAGAGGTGTCAGAGCTGTGCCAGAAGTGGAAGAATTTGCTTAACAAAAATGTTCCCCAGGCATCCAATAATGTCACTTGTGATTTCCACTGAAGATTACCCATCAGTTAGCACAAATTTGCTTTTTAATTGGACTGTATTGCACCTGCCACATTTTGACTCCCCAGTCTCTGAAGCATTGGCAAAAGAAGGAAGGTGGATATTTGGGGGGATTTAATCTTAATACATTACAGGAAGGGCATGCAGAGTAACAATTAATGTTTAAAAGACAAGAATAATGTGCACTTGCATGAAGTAATGAGGAAGAGGGAATGGGACCTGGGGAGTAACTAATGAACAAGATTAATTAGCCACAGAAGAAAGATCTAAAGCTCCAGTGAATTCAGTGGGAAGCTTTAATTCTGTTGACTTTTGTGGGTCTAGGGAACAGCCCAAGGAGGCCCGAAGCAGAAAATCCAGCAGCAAGGCTACGTTTATCCAGGCTTATTTTTTAAAAGAATGCCAAAGCTAGTGTGTGCTGAGGGTAAACCGGAAACAGCTGGGCAAGCCAACCAAAGGGCAGTGCAAGGCAGGAGGCTGACAGGCAGGTAACGTGGCAGCACTAACCAGCAGTAAGGATGTGGGGCAGACAGAATGACCCCATGTGCTGTTTGACCGTAACCCAACCACTTGTTTTTGTTGTTTATGGTGGTGTTGCTGCTGTTGGCTTGCTTTTAGGGAAAAGGAAAGAAAGAAAATAATTAAACTGAGAAACAGGGAATGTTTTCATCTTGCAATGGTGTAGAGGCTCTGCCTCACATCAGGTCTGATGTGCTGAAGAGTGTGCAAACATCCGGTAAGAAATATTTTCCAATTTGAAAGGCTTAAATCTGAACAAAGGGAACCAAGGCTGAAACAGAAACAGGGCCACACCAACTTGGTGGAGCTCAGAAGGAGGCTTCCAGGAATCCAGGGACAGGTCACTGTTCTAGTTACAGGGTGCTCTGGGTCACTATTGCCCATCTCAGAAGGAACATGATGTAGCTGGCTTCACATTGATGGGTGCTACCTGACATGGTTGCTTTCTGCAAGGTCAACCCATAGCAAAGGTAAGAAGGTTGATACTTGGACACTCATGACAGCAGGGGTGGGTGAGGGCAAAGAAGGTGACAGTGGGAACCCAGGACTGGAGGAGGAGACAACGAGGGTGCAGGAGGACAAGTCAGTAGTTTTGAGTAAGCAGACTGAGGAAGCAACCACAGAGCCAGATGAAAAGGGCAGTAAATCATCTTACTTAGGTAAGGGAGAGGGAAAAGCAGGGAATGGGAGGGGTGGACAGGCTCTCCAATCCAGCATAATCTAAACAAAATATTTACAGTTAAGATCTCGCCCTATTTGTTGGATTGAGTAAGAATAGTTTTCCTCTAGAACTTGTGTAAAGGTTGTTATTACATTTAGGCACTTGTTGTCACTGTTTTAAAATCCTTTAAATGTGTAAAACATAAATTTCAAGTCTCAACTGATTTTGTTGAGGGCTTTCCTGAAACTTACTGCGTTTACTTGCAGTGGAGTTTCACAACCAGCTTCAGCTGATGGATTCTGCGCTACTGTGCATGGGCAGCTTCTCCTTCTTTCCCCTGTACACTGCTCCTTTAGCTGTGTCTTCTTTCTTGTTTCCTTGGGGTGGTTAAAATTACCATGCAGATGTGCAGGGAGTTACATGAGTTGGCAGAAAGCAATTTTTTTCCTCTCCAGAGTTAAATTTCAGTCAAGTCAGTGAATTGATCTGCCTCACCGGGTTCAAGCAAGTGTGAGACAGCAGTGGGAAGAGATGGCTGCAGGCAGAAGGGAGGCTGAATTGTCCCCAGATTTCGTGTGATTTAACACTTTTTTGCACTGATCATGCACATGGTATTTATTCCTTATTGTTCTTCTGCTGCTCCCTCCTCCCCTTTCCCCAGGCACCTGCTCTCCCTGCCTGTGACTATTTCTCCTGCAAATAAACCAACGGCTCAATGAACAAAGTTATTCAATGAAGATATTCAAAGTAAAGATATCGAGAGTAGCTGTGTAAGTATGTATATTTGAGATTTTATCTTTGCAGTGCGAGTCTGAGTTGTAATATCTGTGACACATTGCTGTTCCCTTTACATTATAACAGATTGTCTATTATAGAGGCAAAATTTAATAAGGCATGTACATTAACATTATGGCATAATTTCCTGGCTACCAGACAGGAGATATTTTGAATGTTAAACTGTGTTTGATATGTTACTATATGATCTAAGTACCAAATGGGGGTCTATTAACATCACTTGCTTAAACATTTTCCAATTTTCCCGTTAAGTCAGAGTGGGGGGAAAAAGGTACTTGGCTCAAAGCAAAGAAATTGGGAGCTATTTGATATACTTTAATAGCAACCCAGTTGTTACAGTCAGTAGCTATCTGTGTGAAAATCAAGCAAGTAGGAGAACACATCTTATTAATGGTATAAGTGCCAGCAGTGATGAGTCAACGCACAGCAGCTTTCTACTCAGAGTAAAATGAAAAATAATTGTCATCATGCACTTGTTCAGCTGTCAGGGTCATCACTTACAAACAGATGGGCTCTATGAGGCAACTACTCCACCTTTCCTCTTGAATTTACACTTCCAAGCTATCTTCATATTTCCTTTTTATGTAACATGTACAATGTGCTATTTAAAGGAACTGCAAAAGATTTAAGAAAATTGAGAAGCTCTGCAGTTGCACTAATCAACAGCCCTGTAGGCAAATCCCACCTCTATTAGTGACCTTCATTTTGAGTAGGGGCAAATTGCTTCTCTTTTTCCTCTAGTATCATCTGTTTTGTTTCTATACCACTTTTAAAACCTTTGGTTAGGTATCTCTTATTTTGGTTTGGTAAAATACAGATGTGAGGAATCAATGAGCCTCTAGTCCCCTTGGGGGTCTGAGGTGGTACCAATATGGAAATATAATAATAATAATAATAGACATATGCAAATGTCAATATAACTGCTTATATAAGTATAGAAAATAGTCGCTTTTACTGGACTATACAAAGGCAGTTTCTTAAATTTTTATAAATCTACAGGTTAATCAGCTAAAGGGCATCTGTCTTCTAGTTCAAAGAAGAGCAAATACTATAACACCTGAAAAGACACTGAGTAAACCTTTAAATCAGTCTTCACTATGCCTGAATACTAGGTACAGTTCAATCATGGCTGTATCTAATCTCCATCCCTCACATTACTGCTTGTGTGTATAAAAAGTATATATGTATGTATATTGTATGCTTGTACGTATAATGGCTAAAATACATATGTACGATATAGCACAATTTTATATATATAAATATGTATATATGGCACACAATTAGATACAGTGTGGTCAGCAGGACCAGGGAAGTGACTGTGCTTTTGTACTCAGCACTGGTGAGGCTGCACCTCAAATACCGTGTTCAGTTTTGGGGCCCTCACTAGAGGAGGGACATTGAGGTTCTGGAGAAGGTTCAGAGAAGGGCAACAAAGCTGGTGAGGGGTCTAGAGAACAAGTCTAGTGAGGAGCGCCTGAGGGAGCTGGGGTTGTTTAGTCTGGAGAAAAGGCAGCTTTTTTGCTCTGTACAACTGCCTGAAAGGAGGTTGTAGTGAGGTCTATATAGATCTCTTTTTCCCAGGTAATAAGTGATGGGACAAGAGGACATGGCCTCAAATTGCTCCAGGGGAGGTTTAGATTGGATATTAGGGGAAATTTCTTCACTGAAAGGGTTATCAATCATTAGAACAGGCTGCCCAGGGAAGTGGTTGAATGACCATTCCTGGACGTATTTAAAATACATGTAGATGTAGTGCTAAGGGACATGGTTTAGTGATAACTTGGCAGTGTTAGGTTAATGGTTGGAGTTCATGATCTTCAAGGTCTTTTCCAACTGAAATGATTCTATGATTTAATGATTCTAATCTTGATACAGTCTTCCCACAGAAGAGTTTATGTCCAGGATCTAAGCCTCTGCACAGGACTGACACTGAACCAGCAAACTAGATTTTTCTTTATCAATCAGATGAGACACTTAAACTAATTTCCCACCTTCATACATTTTCTGCCTTTGGTGCAACAACTGGTGATGTCAGCAGCAGAGCACAGATGTTGTTGTCTTCTGTCCATAGTCATTGAACTAATTATTTCCCTTTCTGCTTTGTGAATTGTTTGGAGATACCCTGAAAAGAACTAAGCAGAACTTTATAATTATTCGTGCTTTACTTAAGGTGACAACATAACCCACTCTATCTGCTGATGTTGAAATTGTCTTGCTAAAATCAGTGAGAAAACATCATGGTTTGTGTTTGGCTTTTGGTTTCTTTTTTTTGTTTGTTTGTTTTTTGTCTGGGCTTTTTGTGTTTGTGTTTTGTTGTTGTTACAAAGGGTTTTATAAGGCTTTCTTACTGTTCTTACTGCAGTTTTAGGAAACCCTTTTCAGTCACAAATACATGCCAGAGATTTAAGACCAGTAAGAGCATCACCAACTGCAAAGGGCAGTCACATCTGATCTTTATTTTAGAAATACTCTAGGGATTTGCAGATCCAGAATCCTCAGCTGTTCTGTCCTGGGCAATAAAACAACACACAGAGGACTTCTAATAATTCCTCCCTGCAGGTTTCACATTAATGTGTAAGGTCTGATTTTGCAAAATCATTAACAACAGGAATGTTAAGGTGATGTCAGTGAGGGGAGAAAAAAATGCAAGGAAAAAAGTGTTCTGAATTATATGCATTCAGGAATCACTCTGAATCCAAAGATATGCAACTGCAGGTGTGGATACTGTGCTTCATCAGGGGAAGGACAGATAGCAGAAAACCCCACCAACCTATTTTTTATGACACTAATACTGTATACTAACTACTCTTCCACAGATTTTTAGGTCACCAAACTGTTCAGCTTTTTAAAATTCAGTGGCATATGACCAATTAAGCAGAATAACTTCCTAGTTCTTTCTGAGAAACAAGAGAAAAAACAATCTAAGCAAAAAGCAATTTCAAGGAAAACTAGATGAAAAAGGCCCAGACAATGGACAGAAGTGATTATATTTCTCATATTGTGATTACCAGCTAACCTGACCTCCATGTCATTTGTGTGCAATGTCTCTTCATTAGAAGCAAAAGACTACTATAGCAGAAGTACAAGCACAAGCTTATGTTGCACATAACCTGGACCAGGTGCTACTGGAACTGCATAATGACCCAATCTCCATGTCTACTGCACTCAGGGGAAAGGGAGGGGAAACTTATCACTGTGGGAACCACAAAAACCCAATGCCTATCTTTCTTTCAGAAAACCACCTCGGAGAAACTGAGCTATTTGAAATGAGGATGTGGTAAACTTATTTCATAAGGAAGACATCACTGTAAATTGATTTGTTAGGCAAAATCAAGGGTTATTACTCATACAACATTAATTATTTCATAGAAATAATGTTCTGGTGACTTTTCATGACTTACGGTGAGAAAAATCGTGACTTCAATCCATTTTCAGCTCAGCAATGCTTTCAAACATGTTTAACTTTTAGGATCTGAGCAATCCCACTGGATCCACATGCACTTCTGGCATACTCAAATTCACCTATGCTTAAGTGTCAAGCAGTGTTTAATACTGGAGAATAACTGATGCCATAATTGCAGTCATAATGGACATTTAAGAATCTAACAAAAATAAAAGCACAGTTACTGGCTGGCCAGTCCTGACTGTTAGTTCCAGTTCTTCTGGTGAAAGTGTGAACACAAATTTACTTAAGAGTATAAGGCTGGATTTTTTTAACTTATTTTCCTGTGCTATTCAAAAGATTTTCAAGAGTATTAAAGGTATTTTTAAGGTTGTAAAAATTCTTTCCTTAAAACATGAGTTTATTCTGGTTAATGGGAGGTAGTTTCAAAACCTACTCCATAGGTCTCAAGGTTATAGAATCATGGAATGGTTTGGGTTTTAAGAGACCTTAAAGATCGAGTTCCAATCCCCCCGCCCTGGGCAGGGACACCTCCCACTAGACCAGGTTGCTCAAAGCCCCATTCAACCTGGTCTTGAACACCTCCAGGGATGAGGCCTCCACAGCTTCTCTGGGCAACCTGTTCCAGCGTCTCACCACCCTCACAGTCAAGAATTTCTTCCTAATATCTAATCTGAATCTCCCCTCTTTCAATATAAAACCCTTACCCCTCATCCTCTTGTTCCACTCCCTGATAAAGAGTGGAGTCCCCATCTCTCCTGTAGGCCCCCTTTAGGTACTGGAAGGCTGCCATAAGGTCTCCCCCGAGTCTTCTCTTCTTCAGGCTGAACAACCCCAACTCTCTCAGCCTGTCTTCATAGGAGAGGCGTGCCAGTCCCCTGACCATCTTTGTGGCCCTACACTAGACCCGTTTGAACAGTTCCATGTCATTCTTATATTGGGTACTCCAAAGCTGGACACAGTACTCCAAGTGGGGTCTCACCAGAGCAGAATAGAGGGGCAGAATCCTTTGGCTCAACCAGCTGGCCACGCTTCTTTTGACGCAGCCCAGGATGCAGGTTGGCTTTCTGGGCTGCCAGCGTCCATTGCCAGCTCATGTTTTGCTTCTCATCCACCTGCACCCCCAAGTCCTCTCCTCAGGGCTGCTCTCCAGCCATTTTCTGCCCAGACTGCATTTGCAAAACCTACTCCATAGGTCTCAAGGTTATAGAATCATGGAATGGTTTGGGTTTTAAGAGACCTTAAAGATCGAGTTCCAATCCCCCCGCCCTGGGCAGGGACACCTCCCACTAGACCAGGTTGCTCAAAGCCCCATTCAACCTGGTCTTGAACACCTCCAGGGATGAGGCCTCCACAGCTTCTCTGGGCAACCTGTTCCAGCGTCTCACCACCCTCACAGTCAAGAATTTCTTCCTAATATCTAATCTGAATCTCCCCTCTTTCAATATAAAACCCTTACCCCTCATCCTCTTGTTCCACTCCCTGATAAAGAGTGGAGTCCCCATCTCTCCTGTAGGCCCCCTTTAGGTACTGGAAGGCTGCCATAAGGTCTCCCCCGAGTCTTCTCTTCTTCAGGCTGAACAACCCCAACTCTCTCAGCCTGTCTTCATAGGAGAGGCGTGCCAGTCCCCTGACCATCTTTGTGGCCCTACACTAGACCCGTTTGAACAGTTCCATGTCATTCTTATATTGGGTACTCCAAAGCTGGACACAGTACTCCAAGTGGGGTCTCACCAGAGCAGAATAGAGGGGCAGAATCCTTTGGCTCAACCAGCTGGCCACGCTTCTTTTGACGCAGCCCAGGATGCAGGTTGGCTTTCTGGGCTGCCAGCGTCCATTGCCAGCTCATGTTTTGCTTCTCATCCACCTGCACCCCCAAGTCCTCTCCTCAGGGCTGCTCTCCAGCCATTTTCTGCCCAGACTGCATTTGTGTTTGGGATTGCCCCAACCCAGGTGCAGGACCTTGCACTCGGACTGATTGAACTTCATGAAGTTTTCACAGGCCCACCTCTCAAGACTGTCTAGGTCCCTCTGGACTGCTAATAAATAGGAGATTATTCCTATTGATCCTTTCTGCCATTCATAGGAATGTTTTTTTTTTTCCCCTCCATATTTCAACTCGGTCCCTAGTCGTATCATTCTTTGCTGAGTTACAATAATATGGAAAAAAATTCTTTTTAGAAGTAGTACTTTTTCTCATAGCGACACCAGACATCTGACTTTAAAGATAATGGCAGTAACAATTATTTGCATCATAGCCTGAGCTAACTTGATAGCTGAAAGCAGCTGTTATTATCTTTCAGCCTCCTAACCTGTCCCCAGCTAGATGACAATGCACAAAATGCTCTGCCATTTCTCTCTGTCACTCTAAACTTTATGAAATGCACGTGACCCAACACTGAAGAAAATTGGCTGCAATGTTGCATTTTGTGTTTGTTTTGCATAGGTAAATGAATCATGCAGGATGAACCTAAATAAAAGCAAATATTTAAATGTTGCTTCTCAAAAGAGAAGTGCAAACTCGTAATAAATTCCCTTAATAGACTGTCAGCTGCTCAGAGGCGTTTCTTGCAAAGGGAAATTGTTACCTCTGAAGTACAGAGATAATAATGACTCAATTTGTTCTCACTTATTATTGTGAGAAGGATCTGCAGGGTGAACAACTCAGACATGCAGTTTATCTAAGTCACAGTTCTGCTTCTTTTATTAATATGATCAAACTTAAGACATATAGTTGGTGGTAGTTGGACCCGTGCTACTTCCCAACACAGAGTATGCAGCTGCAAGAAAGAGCTGCTACCAGGCATCCTGGTACCCCAGTCACGTGGTGGTGTCCTTCTGGGCTCCACTGACCCCTCTGAGCAGCTTTCATCCTGTGCCAGCCTTCACCTTGGGGTGGGAGATACCTGTGGTTACAGAGGACTGAGGGAGGGAAGAGATGCTTCAAAGCCTCCCTCACCCTCATTTGCCCATTTTCTTCTAAAACTAGTGCTGCTCCTTCTTCAATTTCTATGAAAAGGTGAGGAAGTCAAACAGGTTAGAAAACATCAAAAGGTCTGATTTTCAAACTCTGCAGTTCTAGTAGGGTATTTATGTAAGTTGTAATACATTCCTCTAGAAAAGTTTATATAGGCAGGAGATGGAAGTGATAAGATACCAGGTGGCACAAACAACTATTTTTAGTATTATCTCCTGACCTTTCCGTTCAGCCTTCCTGAAAAATTTGAGTCCTGATGCAGCACTCTGTCAAACAGCTAGCAAAACCCATACAGAATGTAGTTTTTGTGAGTTTCACCATGAAAAATTTCTGCCATCATTTTTTTAGACTGATGCTGGATGCCACTTCTTTAAATTCTGCAAGACTGTTTCATCAATGTGGCAATCACATTCACACCTATTGGTGCCTCTGTGTTTGTGTGTGTGTGTGTGTGTGTGTGTACTATCTCCAAGTGGTATTTTGTAAACAAAAATAGCTTCCTTTGTAAAAGGAGCAATTTGGCATGGACAAAAGCTACATTTCCCCATACTGTTATCAACAATAAATAGTTATCGCTACCAAGGCTTTCACATTGTCAGCTGTTACACCACCAGTGTACGTATCCAGTACAAGCATTCTGTCAGATTTTTTTATTATATGTATTGTGCTTGGGTGGATCTCAACCATATCTCTCAGTACTCCCTTATTTCCGATATAGATTTATCTTTATCCCCTCAGAACTGTTGTTTTCTCCCTTTTATTACTGTGAATTATTTGTAGGGTGATAACTGAACCATAAAACACAGGTCAGAGAACAGTACCCTGTGTTCACAACATGCAAATCCAGTTCCCCCTCACCCCTCCTTTCCCATCCTTTTCAGCTTTGTGGATTTACAATGTCTCGTTTTCCTTTTTCTGAGTCCTTGTGATATGTGGTGTTTTTCATATTTAGAGCCTGGCAGGCTGAGAAATGGGATCTTGGTTCTAGCAACAGACTATAGTGCCTTCGCATGTTGCCTACAAAGATGCAAATATACTGAAAGTGCTCATTATCTGAGAAACCCTTAGCTCTTCAAAAGCAAACAAACCTCTTTTTTTTCTCCCCTTCTTTCCATCGCATTACACTTTCATTTGAAAACAAGGCAAGAATATAATTTTAGAAATACCTTCCATGCTTTAGAAAAACACAGCAAGCTTACAGTCTTTAATTCCTCTTCTACACATCCCATAAATGTTATGTAATCCCAAAATGCTCTCCCCCACATCCTTTAATGCATCCCATGTCCCCATGCAGTGATGGCCCTCCACCTGTGAGATGACCTGGGGAGCGGTGGCTCTCAGCAGTGGGTACCATCCAGCCCACAGGGCAGGTGGTCTTTCAGTACAGCCAGGTCAGGGACTGGGCTACAGGGGTTCATGCCATCTCACCCTCCCCCACCTTGTGCCCCTGTTCTCCTTAGTGTGTATGGAGACCAGCCTTTTATCATATAACTTAACAATGGTTGAAAGCAATACATAGTTTTGGTGGGTGTTTTTTGTATGTTGTCCTGAAAACGTTACTGAAGGTATTTGTCAGAGTCAACTCTCCATTTCAGAAGAATGCAGAATCCCACTTGGAATAGAAGAGCTGAAAAAAAAAAATTCATTCACTAACCAGAATATAAACAATATCAAGGCTGTCTAGGGGTGAAAGGACTGATGAGATGAGAGATGGCTTATGCTCTTTTCATGGCACTGTGCTCCACTAAACAGAGAAAAGAAGCCACAAACCAAAGAATAGACAGAGCAGGAGCAGAGAACTTAGGAGAGCAAACCAAAACTGCTGTAGATCTTATTTTTACAGTGTAATGAAGACAGGAAACTGAGGCTAAAACGCTCTTAATGTTTCTAGGGCATGATTAAAATCTTTGAATCTACTGTGATTTTTCAAGTGCAAGTTGAACTGAGCTGGAAGGATGAAGCTCAGAACCGGGACCATACATAAAATTTGGTCTGTTGGCAACCTTTGTCATAACTGCTAACACAACCTAAGTCACATCAGCATCTTAGTGATACTAGGGGAAATAGGACATAACGTGAATGTTCTTCTTGTCCTATTTTCTTATTTTGTTCTCCATACAAGATGATCAAAGATGAAAAGGAAACAGCAATTAGGAACTAAAATTAGCATCAGCAACACTAGACTTTCTGCCAGAATATAGCTCTTTGGGAGTAAGACTTCAGGTCTTTAGCCAAACATTTCATTTCAAAGTATCTGAGACATGGAACAAACTCAAAAACAACAACAAAAAAAAATTCTTTGAGAAAAAGTCGTCAACGTGACAGCAGACAGCACCATTGTGCATCCTGGTTCCCAAACAATTTGAGTCTGGGGATGATTCTCCTAACCCTTGGCATGCACAGAAATAAGTGTTTCTTTTGAGAATAAAAGCTGACAGCTGTTTATGATGAAGCAGAAGGCTCTTTCCTTCAAGCTTACCAGGACACTTCCTTGAGTCACATAACTTTTCTACTGGCTCAAGAGTAGATTTATATGCACCAGATGCAGAAAAATGGTAAGCAACCATGTCTTCCCTGCGAGAGTTCTTGCAGAGCTAAACAATCAAGACCAAACAGGGACTCAACACGTGTAGATGCAGTGCTGGTGAAGCTTGACATAATTTTTAAAATTAAATGCATCCAGGCACATACAGGGACTCATTCATAGAAGTGACACTGTGCATGCTGTCATCTGCATGAGTGTAGCTTAACAAATAAGTTGCCACAGGGCCAGGGGAGCAGAGGTCAGTTTATTTTCTAGGTTTTCTTACCCATATCCAAACTCCTGAGGGAACTTCAAAGCCAATAATGGAGTGGAAACTCACGCAGGAGGGACTCCTGAGAAGGTGGCATATTAAAGCTGCTGCAGAGGTGTCTTCTAACACTAATTTTCTAACTACTCTTTTCTTTACTATTTGCAAAACCAGGTAGTATGTTCTAGTACTGACTAGAGGGTAAAAAGCAGAAAGAAGCTGATGAGATCGGGAGACCATAACTAGAATTGTAATGACCCACAGGAGGAGACTGGAAAAGATCAAAGTAGGAGGAGTCTGTCAGACAAAATTCCTGAATGACCTACAAAAAAGTTACCTACAAAAGCCTGCCATGCACCACATAATGCAATCAAGCCAAAAATAAGAATAATAGAAAAAAAATCCCAGCCCAGCAGTCTGACAGAGGCTCAGGGGCAAACTCCTTTTCTTCTCAAGCTTGTTTGATGATTCCAGCATGAGGGCTATCTACATACCACAAGCTTTGTTTTGTTTTCCTTGATTCTGTTATATACTCTTCCACAAAATTTTCAAACTGAGGAGATTTTTTAAAATGATTTCATTAACAAAAAGAAAAGGAAAGGAATAGTATGTAATTAAAAAATAGTAGTTGTTGAACATTGTCAAAACTCAATTGAACTCCCTGGAACAGTGGAGAATTAGCATCATTTTAGGGACTCACCAACTTTAACTTGAAACTCCCATTGTCCACCTGAACATTTGCTTTCAAGAAGATCCATGAAGTCTGTTTAAAGTATCTGTGCAATAGGAATCATTAGTCTTCCCTGCCAAAATTATGAGTACTTCAATTTGTTAGGCAGGATTAGAGGGATTTTTTTTTAGAGATGAGATCACTTTTGGAAATACATCTGGTCACATGTGTTTTGATAGAAATGACTGATCAAAGGGTAACTCTTCCAGAAATTACTACAGTGAATTTCAAAAGGACTTAAGTTCCTGTGTCAATTTTGAAATAAGGACAGTATTTGCAAAGTTGTTCGGGTACTTTCGAGTTTTAACAAGACCTTATTTTATACCTCATTCAAAAGCTAAGAGTCCTAAGTGCAGTCTTCTTGGCAAACAGTTGAAGGGATGCAATCCTGTGAAGTCAGAGCCAATCCTAACAACTTCATTCACTTTGATGGACTTTGCTACTGAATCCGATGATCACTCACAGAATGACAGAATGACAGAATCACAGAATAGTAGAGGTTGGAAGGGACCTTCAGAGATCGTCTAGTCCAACCTCCCTGCCAAAGCAGGGTCACCCAGAGCAGGCTGGACAGGAACACATCCAGGGGAGTTTTGAGCATCTCCAGACAAGGAAATTCCACAACCTCTCCAGGCAGCTTGTTCCAGGGCTCTGCCACCCTCAAAGTAAAGAAGTTTTTTCTTATGTTCAGACGACATTTCCTGTGTTCCAGCTTGTCCAGTCACTGGGCACCACTGAAAAGGGTCTGGCCCCATCCATTTGACACCCACACTTTAGATATTTATAAGCATTGATAAGATTCCCTCTCAGTCCTCTCCAGGCTAAACAAACCCAGGTCTCTCAGGCTTTCCTGAGCGGTGCTCTACTCCTTTGATCATCTTCCTAGCCCTCTGCTGGACTCTCTGCAATAGTTCCCTGTCTATCTTGAACTGGGGCCCCCAGAACTGGACACAAGGGAGAATGACCTCCCTCAGCCGTGTTCTTTTTAATGTATCACAGGATACCAATGACCTTCTTGGCCCCTTTAGAGGAAGGGGTATCTTGGGAAGAAAATCTATGTTTAATTTCCAGAATTTTTACTTTCCTTCTTCAGGAAGAGGATCAGGAGAGCCCAAGGACAAAATCAGAATTTATTCTTCCCTGTTTACTGCAATTAACTGTTAGCTTTGCACTGAATTTGGTGAATATCTGGGTGTCTGCATGATGATGTAGTCATAGGTAATCCCAAAGGGACATTTTCATTGCTGAAAGCTTTTAGTCCTCTTTTTCCCCAGGCTAATGCAGCTTTCTCTGAAGTATAGCTACACTAGTGCATTATGCTGGCATTTCTGCTTAAATGTGTTCCTCTTCCAGCTGTGCTTACTTAGAGAAAGGAGAGTTCTCTCAGCAGAGCATGCCCTCATGAGTCTGTGTGCAGTTTAAGATTAAACCAAGTCATGGTTAATTTTCACCATAGAATGACTGTTTACTGCAATTAAGTCAACTTTTTTTTCCACGTACATTTATTTTCCTTTTAGCCTATATATTGTTCCCATAGCTCAGAAGCAGATGGAAATGCCTCTAGAGATCCCCCTTACCTCCAAATAGGGACAATAACTTTCTGTTTTCCAGTTCTGAAAAAGAAATGTTTAAAATAGTGCATATGTACATGCTTTTGCTGAGGTTGTCACTATGGTAATTTTTGTTACTCCTAAATCATGACTTTTACACTCTAGACAAGGTCATGAAATACAGAATGATCTCCTTTAACCATATAAATCCCACTAACATCATTGTTGCCTTTTCTGCATGACTGGTTCTTTAAAACACACAATTTATATTTCATGCAGAATACTGTATTTCAATAAAATAATGCAAATAGCACAGAAGAATTAAAGCTTGCAGTGGCAAGAACCAGCAGAGGGAAGAGACTTTGAGGAAAGTCTCAGGTGCCCCTGCAGAACTGCTTCACAGCTCTGCAGCGTGAAGAGGAAAGAGGAGTCACAGGAGGAGAGGCAACCTAATCTGGTCCCCATATAACAACCAGTCCAATTAAGAAAAAACAATGATTGGTAGTAGGAGGTGACTGTCTTCTGAGAGGTGCGGGAGCAGCCATTTGCCAACCTGATGCACCCTCTCGAGAGGTGTGCAGCCTACCTGGGGCTCGTATCAGGGATGTCACCGAGAGACTAGCAATCCTCACGCAGTCTGCTGTTATCCACTGCTCTGGTTTCACATGGGCATCAGTGATACAGCCAGGAGCAGTCTGAGGAGTGCCAAGAAGGAATACAGAGCTTTGGGAGCAGCTTGGTAAAAGACTCAGGGACATAGGGAGTTTTTCCATCAGTCTTTCTGGTCAAAGGGAAGGGGTTTGAAAGGGCCACTCAAATCTGTCAGGTCAACAAATGGTTACAGGCCTGGTGCTAGGGGTTTGACTATGGGACTTGCTTTGAGAAACTAGGTCTACTGCAGGCTGATGGGGTCAACATGTCAGAGGAGAAGAACATCTCAGGTCATAGGCTTGCAAAGCTCATGGAGAGAGCTTTAAACTATAATTGCTGGGGGAAGGGAACCTCAATCTATCCCACTCTTACTAGTATGATGCCAATGCCAGCAACAGATGCCCAGAGTCTGGAGAGGGATCACAGGTCAACAGGAGAACACCTGGAGTGCAACACAAATGTATTCCAGCCACTCAAGCCAGTGACTCAGCTTCATCGGGAGCCCAAATTAAATGCCTCTATGCAAACACATATAGAATGCAGAATAAACGAGAAGAGTTAGAGAGGTGTGCATACCTGCATGCTGTGATCTCATTGGCATCACAGAGCCATGGTGAAATGGCTCCTATGACTGGAAGGTTACAATGGAAGGATACAGGTTCTTCAGGAGGGACAGGTAGGGGAGAAAAGGTGGGGGTGTTGCCCTCCATGTTAAAGGATCAGCTGGAGTGTGTGGAGCTCCACCTGGGGATGGATGAGGACCAGGAGGTTATGGCTCAGGATTAAAGGGAGGGCAGGGACAGGTGATGTTACAGTGGAGGTCTGCTACAGGCCACCCAACCAGGATGACAGAGTGGATGAAGTCCTCTATTGACAGATAGGAGAAGCCTCATGTTCACAGATTTAAATCTTCAGAAAGTATGTAATTAATATTATTCCTTTTGCATCACCACATTTCTTGGAGTTAGCTTCTAGAGATTTAGCCAAAAGAAAGTGTTTTGACATTAGATTCTTGAAACCTTAAGACTCAGACTAGAATTTGACATGTGAAAAGCAATTAGAGTGTGATTCATTAATCTTGCACTGAACAGTGGACGGCTCACAGCTGGGTGGAATTAAAAATAGAAAGAAGAAATTAACATGCTTTATGGGTTATCATCATACACAATGTTGCTACTGCTATCATACTTTTCTAGATGAGTTTAATATTTATGTTAAAAAAACTGGAAAGATCCTACAGCAGCATTGGAAAAATTCAATTCATGAAAATTTTCTGATTACAAAATGTTCTTTTTCTTGCTGTTATGGATTTTAGATTTATTTTTTTTAATATTATTCTGCTCTATGGAATATCAAAAGAAAATGAAAAAATTTGTGAAAGAAACAAAATTCCTTCAGAAACTTAGGTTAGCTAGAGTATTTATTTGCTTTCTATCCCTATTTCTAGAGGGTATGTGTCAGAAGAAATCACTAGCTACAAGAAAGCAATGAAAAATTTAGCAAGGTGGAGTAATATTTCACTAATCACAGATGTAGAAAAATTATACTTTGGTTCTAGGAATAGAAGTATTCTTGTTGGGTTTTTTGTTTGTTTTGCTGGTGCTCTTTGAGTATTCTAATGATGTTTATTTTGCTTTGTTAACAAATACTATGGTACATTCTACATTTTATCAGATAAACCTAAACTTCAGATTGATGTCATCATGCTTTGTCATAGCATCATCAAAATATTCTGTCAGCTGGAAAATAAATACACACTGGTAGCTAACATTCATAACAAGAACGGTTCAAAGCATCAAAATTCTCTGCCAGTGTGAATTCTCTGATAAATTTTTTCACCATTTCTCTCTGACTGAGCCCAACTGGGTTAAGTGTGAGCAATGTTTATTCTAAGTAGACTAAGGAGTTACACAACTGAAGTTTTTTTTCAGGCTTGCAATGATACCCTGGATTCAACCTGAGTGCAGTTTATTTTGTTGTTATTACACTAAATGCTTTCCGTGTGGGAGAACTCTTTCTAAGGCTACATAACATACAAAGCAAGATTGCACAAAAGAGCTAAAGTGGGCAAACAAACTGACCAGTAATCATTAATCTTGTAGCAAATTTCTCAAACATAAACAGAGAATAACCTGTGGTCACTGTGATCACTGATTTATTTTGTATGCTAATGAGATCAAAGGGACACTACTTGCAGCCCAGAGAACCAAATTAATGGGTGAAATTCTTCATGTCTCAAATTGCATGAAGCTGTGCAAATTTAAAAAATTACTGTTTAGCTGGAGTAAAGTCAAGAATTAAAGAAAATAAGAGCAGAGAGATGAACAGCACACATTCTTTAAGGATGCACTTGTGAAGGCAACATGCCTTCAGAAAAGTGGCAATATTTTTGGTGTATATTTGCACATTGCAGTAACGCTGCAGCCAAGGTCATAAGAAAGTTCTTAGGAAAACCAGCTCAGAATAATAGCAATAACACTAGCAGAACCAATATTGTTCAGGGCATTCATAATGTATTTTGAAAAATAACCCCCCCCAAAAAAAACAAAACAGGATTCTAAACCACCAAGAAACCCTGAGGGTTAATTGGATTAGAGATTGGAGTGATAGGATTAGTGACTATGCCTTCTGAACAGTGTCACTCTCTATCAACATGGATCATGTTCTGAAACAGAGAATCAAATACAGCTTATTACTAAGTACCAATTCTGAGTCAAAATCTACTATGATTGCAGTCAGTGGGAATTCTCATGCAGCAAGAGAGCCAAAATGAATAAAAGAATTATAATCCAGATGTAATGTACCGGAAAAAATAGCTATTTATTAGACAGCTTTTTGGAAGCATCATAATAATGTTATTGATAACAGACAGATAAATGTCTTTTTCTCTTGCTAGGCTTCAGCAGGATTTCACTTTCATTTCAGACTATACACAGTTCTTTTGTGGTTAGCCATTGTTGCTCAAAAATACATCCCAGTAAACTGCGCGTTGCCTTCACAAGGAATATCACTTGCAAGGAATATGTAAACCTGTAAACCAGAGGAGGTGTGAAACTGCTGTTATTATACAGACTTGAGTTGGAAGAGACATGTTTCTGCTGCAAGATGTCTTGTGTCAGTATAAAATATGGATAAAGAAAGAAAAACCTGTTCTGACTTGGCAGAAATGAGGGGCTTATAGTAGTCCATATTGAATAACAGTATTAAAGTCTTCAGTCTAATCAATAGTCCATTATCAGTTCTAAGTGTACAAAAAGAAATATCTACATCTAATCAAGAAAACTTTAAGGACATCCCACTTATCAGTAAATCTATAAGAAATTACAAGATTTACTACAAAATAAAAAAATTCACTTCCATTTCTGAAAAAAAAGTCATCTTCATTTCACTACAGGTTTCAGTATCTAGACTTTTGCTATCATCATAGGTCCATGATATTATTTGTACAAAGGAAAAAAAAATCTCTTCCCACACCCCAAAAAAATGCCTACAGTTAAAAAAGGGTAGCTCTCATTTTAATATAGATATAATTTTTTTCAGTCACAATCTTGACTGTTATTAAAACAGGAAAAGTTTTTCTTATCTATAGTAGGGTTAGTAAATACTTACAAGATTGTCACATGGCCACAGCATTTACAACAGCATTTACAACATCTCTGTCAGAAATACAGGTACATTCCTTGATTGCTGTGGAAAAATGGAAGAATTTCTAAGTTTTCATATACTTCAGGTCTCAGGAAAAATATTTCTCTGATCATTCATAAACTGCTGACATTTCAACCGAGATACTTACACACCTCTCCCAACATTTCAGTACAATTCTGAAAGGAAGATGATATTTTTCTTTTCTAGATAATTTTGGTTTATCTTTAATATGAAGCTCTCAACATCACAGAAAAAAATGTCTAAATGAAAGACATACTTAACATTTGTTACCATGGTCAGATAAGTGCCCTAATCATATTTTTAGCTATATTTGTTCATAACTCAGAAGTAACCCCCTCTGATTCAATGACTGCATTGAGTTTTCTGGGTTATAAGATGCTATGTCAAAAAGGGTTCTAGTTTGCCTTTCAGCATTTTTTATTCTAGCAGGGCAAGAAATCTGTGTTTCTACACCCCTGGCCACTGCAGTATGATTTTAAATCAGAATTTACTAACATGCCCATTGAATAAGTCATATCAACAAAACTGAAATCCTTCAGTCTATCCGAATTACAGATTTCTAGACATATTTCATCTTCCTGAAGCTGATTCAAAACATGGAAGTTGTAACAACGTCTGCATTAGTAATGGGTATGTTGATGTGATGTGGTTTTGCTTTGTTCACTTCTGATGATACTATATATTTCGGCATTCTTGCACTTGTTTTTAATGCCAGAATATGTTGTTAGGAAGTTCATGATAAATCTTGTATGCACAGGTAATTTATTTGAAGTTGTTGTTGGTGGAGCTGTTTCCAAATACATGAATCAGTTGTAGGTCAAACAAGGACTGCACATTCATATTTCATAGCCTAGGAGTCATAGTTTTTTTATTTAAGACTAAGAGGTCAATACCAAGTAACACCTGAATGTTTGCTGGAAACTCTATCTTGGATTGACAGGTGGCATGAAAGACTGGTTAGCAAGTAGCAACCTCTATTTTGGGAAGACTGGTTACCGCAAGAGCTGCGGTCCCATCAGCCTAAAAGGGGTATGATCTTCCCTGTGTCATCTATCTATTTGGATCTGAAGTGTGTCATTTGGCAGGTGACTGCCTTTCCCCAGTCATTTTTTTGGATCTGACTACTGAATGAGTCAGCCAGCCTTGGAGGATGAGATATATTGCATTGAAATTACAAGGAATTGTTGATGCATTTGATATTTTACCAATGTAGAAAGCCGATTATATTTTATGTTGCTATTAGTTTGATTTTTTCATTGATTTATTGTTGTTTGTTTATAACTGAGTTGCCAACGTGCAGGGTATGACTTGTGCTACTTAGCAGTCTAGTTGAGAAACTGTATACAATTAAGAACTTACATGATTTAATTCTTTCTCTCCTATGTGGAATTCACTGAACCTGAGGACCCCTCAGAGCAGATAAAAGCAGCTGTACAATCTGTGGCTTGATAAGTAACACCTCTTGTTTTCATCCCCTATGATTTGTTCAAACAAAACTGGGCTTCCCTTGAAAAACTTGTTCATTTCCCCGAATTTCCTCCCTCCCATTTTCCAAGTCATCTTTAGAAACAGCGGACCACGATGGTGAAGCTGTGTTAAACGTAATCTCAAATGGCATGTTTGTACTTTGCTGTGAGTTTCTACCAGCAGTCTCCTGCAGGTTTCAAAGGCTTCATTCCCGCTTGAAACATGGACTCTTGACACGACTTCATGGCCTGGGCTGTTTTAACAAGGGTCATTATCATACCACAGAGTATGGGAAATTGCATCATCATCTAACTTACAAAACCCTGAAGTTTCTAGCCTGTCTAAGAAATATGTTCTGATATACTTGCCTGAAAGATGGTGAAGTTAGCAATTCATACTTCATCTACAAGCCTTCCTTGCTGTCTCCTACACAGAATGAAACCAGGAACAAAATAATTAGCTTAATGAAATATGAAGTGTCTTCCTTGCACTGAGCAGTACTAGCCTTTCTGAGTGTTATTCTTTTATAAGAAGCCTTTCCAAAAGACTTTAATGAAGGAAAGATGAAAGCTAATGGGGTAGTAGTTGAATATTGCTTTTTTTTCTGATTTAAAATATACATTCATTTTCTTTTTACTTCTAGCTTATGTCCATATATCATTTTGCCTTACTGCTGTAAAATGGGAATAGAGGCATGCAACTCTGAAAAGTGCTCCCATTATTTTTATCTTACTATCACACAATTCAAGATACATTGTATCAATGATGCTACATAAAATGCAAATTAAAATTGAATTGCAGCAAAGATACTAAAAGAATTCATTGCACTTCAAAGAGTTTATAACTAAATATGTTATGTGGTGGGAATGGACAATTAAGTGTGAAGAATAAATATTAATGTGCTGGTTTGTAATAACTGTTGAATGTGTAGTTATGTATACTTCATTTGATATGTTTAATTGCAAATAATATTGGTAATTCATGTATGTTCAAGGCTGCCTGAGTGTGTGGAAAACACTTTCACTTTCTGCAGTAGTTTTCCCTCTAAAATGACTTACACGAATCTCTTGGCACATTTAGAGAATTCAAAAGTTTTTAGATATAATACTCCATTGATTTTGTTGCTGGGAAAACTGAAATTTTACAGTGCTACTGATATAGCCCATAAAAAAATCATAAAAAAGTTCCTTCTTCTAAGGCCAAGCTTGATTTTGCATTATGAGAAGCAAAATACTCTAATTATTTCACTACTGTACTTCATGCTATAATTTTTAGGAGACGTCTAATGGCCTGATCCTGTGAAGTACTAATCAGCGTTGGCTTCTGATAAAGCTAAAGGGCTCTGAGGTAGCCTTACCAGAAGAGGTGGAAAGGGTATTTTTTTTCCAGAAAGTAATATAAAGCCTTGCAGTATTTCCAGTTCTCCTGAGACTGATGTAGGCAGGGATTGAAGCTTTAGGAGTTATAAAGGAGAGACAGATGAAATATCCAATAGTTTTGATCAATAGGGAAACCCACCCTTGTCCTCACAGCATGTGTGTTCCTCCCCAGAACTGCCTGTTGGTACTTGCCCTTAGCAAACCAACAGCTTTGAGCCTTCCAGTGCTTCCATTATTTCATGACTGAAAAACACTGTGTGTTTGTCTGATGGAGACCAGGTAAAATGTTAATAGCACTAATGGTAGAAGAATCTGGGAAAAAAAAAATATAACAAGAGACAGCATGAGAAAATTACTGTCCCTGTCCTCCTCCTCTTTACGTACCTGCTATCCACAACTAATGTAGCTGGTCTCAGCATCTACTTCTAGACAGAAAGTGTTAAAGAATATTAGCACAATATTTCTGGCCAAAAAAACCCCAAACTTTCATTAACAGGTTAGAGATGGAGATTTAAACTGTAATTAAAAGTTTAATGTCAGGTTCTAATTGTTTTAATTTTCAGTACTTGTTGCTCTCCTGGAACACAAGAGAATGGTCATAGACTACTGATTCTTCCCTCGATTTGTGTGTACTGTTTTTCTCTGGTATAAGAGCTTGAGGACTAACTACTTTTAAACAGTCATTCATTTTAGACAGCTTAATTCTTTAAAGACTGCTATCATTTGGGGAGGGACTCTTTATCATGGAGTGTAGTGACAGAATGAGGGGTAGCAGTTTTAAACTGAAAGAGGGGAGATTTAGATTAGATACTAGGAAAGATACTAGGTTTAGAAATTGTTTCCTGTGAGGGTAGTGAGACACTGGAACAGGTTGCCCAGAGAAGCTGTGGCTGCCCCATCCTTGGAAGTGTTCAAGGCCAGGCTGGATGGGGCTTTGAGCAGCCTGGTCTGGTGGGAGGTGTCCCTGCCCATGGCAGGGGGGTGGGATTTGATATTTTTAATGTCCCTTCCAACTCTAACCATTCTATGATTCTGTGATTTCCTAGACACACTATAATAGGTTTCTCAGACTTTCATAATTGTTTCCTTTTGTTTTTCAGCATGGATTTGAGATTTCCCAGACTGAATTCATAGTATTACTTAATAATGGGCTGCATCAGTCTGGACAAACTGATTAATTATCACGCTGTCCTATAATTAAACCATGTAGGGATGTATTATATAATCTTTGCCAGATTTGAATAGTCAGTTTAGTGTCTGCAAACTTTCAGTTAATTGGCAAAGTAAGTTTCTCAGCATATCTTCACATGATGTCTAGTGAAGTACATTCAAACCATATTAAAATGTAAAATAGACTTAATTGAGAGATGTACATTGATTTATAGTGAAAAATGGCCATACGCATTTACAACTTCAGTATGGGCTTTTTCATGGCAAGCAGAACATCTTGACTTTTCTTGCAACTTTTTGCATATAATAAATGATTTCTGCTTAATTTTTGCTTCAACTTTGTTTTTTAAGCTTCTTGAAAAATCAAATTTTGTATTTACTTCTCTTCTCTTACAGAAAAGAATTTCAAAAAAGACAAACTTCCACTGATGATACCAGTGGAACAATCACAACCTTGATAAAGTTTTGTGGTAAGATGTATATCTGTCACAGGGATCTCAAAGAGAAATATGGTTGGGAGGAAACAATTAGTTATGGAGTTTATTACTGAAATGAATATTCATGTCATAGGGAATCTACTTGATACAGGTATTTACAGCTTTGGGTTGTTTTTTTTGTTTGTTAAATATTTGATCTATTCCAAATAATTGCATACAGGAAACCAAAATTCAGAATTCAAATATTCGTTATAAAGAAATAGTTCTGTAAGTTTGAAAAGTACTACCTTGAATATTACAGTAAATACTTATACTATCCTACTGGTATAATTTTCTTATTTTTTTTCTATGAAGAAAGTGTGATAAGAATACAGTAGGGGAAGGCTAGTTTTAATCTCACATCGTTAAAGCATTGGTTTTGGTCTTTAGAAGAAATAAGTAACAGCCAATATTAATTTAGCATTCAATGGCCCTATGAATATCAATAACTTAAAAATCTACTTACGCATATTCATACTGCTAATGACTGAATACTGATGTATGCACCATTAAAAAAATTAACCCTGAGAAAATACCTTCTCCAATCCGAATTTGCTTTAAAATGATTTTTAAATAATTTGTTTTCCAATGAATGCTATTATTTTACTCTATTGTAATCCTTTTCTTAGTAGTGGAAAATAACACAGTTAAACGTTGTCCAAGAACAAAAAACTGCCACTCCCTGGATTTGGTGATATTTTTTTTAAATCTTCGTTTTTTAAACCTAAGAATAGAGCAATTCTGTGAGTCTACTCAGGCTAAACACTTTATCACACAGGGCTTACAGTAAGGTCCGATAATTTGAAAGGTCCAGGTGGGTAACTGCTGCCTTTCCAGAGGTTACTACCAAAGATAATATCAGCGCAGTAGTAATTATCCTCGGGATTTTTGTGTGGCCTTTCTGAAGCGTACCAATTAGTGACACTTCAGCCTGAAAAGAGGTGAAGCTCTTTTCTGGCAAATTAACATCTTGGTAGACAGTAGGAAACTGTTTGTATTTCCTGCTCAGTTACAGACTTCCTTAGGTAATCAAGATCCTTATAAAATGTCTGAAATCTTCACCCAAAGCTGCCTTGGTGTGCTTGGGACAGGGAAAATATCAATTGTAGCTTCTAAATTTACTCTTTGCTCTGAGATGAAATGTCTCTGATATCAAACTCAGGACATTAAGCATGCATTCAGAGACCATATTCAGGAAGCAATCAAGACAGTCATTTGTGAAGATATCCCTGAAAGTATCTACTCATTTTTCAGCTGTGATTAAAAATCATATACAATGCTCAGCTTCTTAATAAATGGGATGAAAAATGGTATAGATGATATTATTGTAATAATGTTATAAGAAGTATGCCTGCTGTAGGATTAATATATTCAGCTCAAGCTTCTGCGTCTCAAATTAACCCAAGAGATGTAAAAGACATTTAGAGACATGAATCAGGGCTCTGCTTGAAACACCGAGGTGGAACAACATCAGCTGCCTGACAAAGTTATCTTCTCTAACTGTCTGTAGCACTGATGGTGCACGGATGGCTCGGATGCTTGTGAATCAGCTGTTTTACAACACAGCAGCAGTTTAAAGTAAACAATTAGCTTTGCCAAACTGTAACTTCTCTGCTTGTCGGTAAGATCTTTCAAGGAGCATAGGAGAACCCTGTGTGAAGCAAGACTGAAAAGATCATGACTCCTTGCTTGACAAGGGGTGGCACAGGAGACAAATGAAAGAGAACAGGGCACAAATATACACAGTAGCGAAGGCAGAGAAACAAAAGCATTAATATTACCCCTTCCAACCAAAGAAAAACTGAGGATGGTCTGATGACAGGGAAAGGTGGCTGTTGTTGCAGAGAGGAGGGAACACCTTGCCCTGCAAAAGCAAGCACAGAAGATGACACAAAAAGTAGTAGAACTTGTTGATTATCAGTATTTTAGCAGCCCAGGGAGGTTCAGAAAAAAATATTGGAAAATCTGTGTAGAAAACAACAAAAATATCCTCGCTCATTACGTTAATAAGTTAATAAGCTATTTGATTAAGCTAATTAATTATCTTAGAAGAACTGTAATGTGATATAGAGTCTTGGAAGAGGCACGTCATTGCTTTCAGAATACAAGCAAATGATCACTCCCTATGAGAAAGGGAGACGTTCCCCCACCCCCAAGGAGTTAAGTTATGTTGTAATTGGTTGTAAAAGGCATTGTCTGAATGAAGGAAGAGAATACAAAGCAACCATAGTCCTGTTCAGTCTGAAAAATCACAATAAGTAAAGGTCAGTACATGAACAGGTGATTTTCCACTGTTGTTTGTCCTTCTCATTTTGACCTTAAACATTTCTGTTTGTAACTTCTATTTTAAAAAATCCACAAAACCACGAAGCATATACAATGCAAACAGTTTAGTTTGGTTTCTTTAATAACAGAATGAAGAAAAAAATGCATTAATAGAACCAAAGAACCTGTTAGGATATCAAATGTGTAAGTAGAAAGCAGCTGGAAAAGTAGCTTGATGTCAAGAGTAAACATAAAGGAAAAGGAAGAATCAAGAATATATCCCAATTTAACTCCATCTTACACAGTTCCAAAGGCCATTCAAAAGCAGCTCAGGAAGGCTTGTGCTTAATATTAGACTAGAATTCAGATTATCTCATTGCTGAACCTTGTAGAAGGAAAGGTCACCCTGATTCACTGAGGACAATACTTGCATTAGGATTTCAGTCTAGATGGACAGTAAATTCACCATTCTTCTGAACCTTCTGTACTGCTGGGCAATACATGTGTGAAATCTTACCAACGAGGGGACAGCACGAAGGGAAGAAAATCTGCCTCTGGAAGAGAGGTAATAGGGAGCTGCTTTCCTCCCTGGAGTACAGAAGGAACCAGAATTTAGCTCAGTGCAACTACTTCAATGGTGCCCCTGCACAGAATGTGCTTTGTTTCCTGAACTCCACATAAACCAACTAATTTTTTCATTGAATTTTGTCACAGTTATTTGAAGATTACATCCATTCAGGTATCTGTAATTTACGTAACAAGTTCTAATCATGCTGCTGGTGAGATCTATTGCATTCTTTGGAACTTTGTACTTTGAGCTGCCATATTATGAGGATAAACTCTTGCACAACTTCATATGTTTGCATCTAGCCAAGGTATAGAACAAGAAATACAGAGAGAACAAGAGGAAAGGAGAAAAAATAGAACTCCTTACTTGACCTTTTTTGTGTTTTTGCTTTGGAAACTATAGCATTGTGTGGTTCAAAACTGTTCTTCCTCTCTATGAACCTCAGCAAGCATAACAGATAGATGCTATGACAGGGGGATTATTACTTTTCTCCAACAGTATAAGAACCTTTCTAGCCAGAAAAACATAAAAATTAACTTTTAAGTGGTCTCCCTTGAAAAAAAGGCAAGACGTGAACAACTAGACCAACCTTCCAAAGATATTTTGTTGGTCAAATCAACCAATGATTTGCTTGATTTTGTGACTGCTGTGTATCTGCATAATGAAAAGATGTCAGATAAAATTCAGGTTTACTCTATTGATAGAAAAGTTGCATGTGAGCAATATAATTTCTTGTTTTATCTGGGGAACTGGAAAACCTGCAGATTGAGGTGGAGCAGAGTCAACTTTATGTTCAGCTTATACTTGTTGCTGTGGTTGTTTACTCTGTGAAGGGGTTGCACCTGTGGGGAGGAATGGACAGATCAGGTGTCCCAAACTGACCAATAGGGTATTCCATCCCATTGCCATGCTCAGTATAAATGCTGAGGGATCAAAGGGGTCAGGTTGGCTCTTCAGTGAGTCTCTTTCTTCAATGACTGATATCTGAGGAGGACCCTTGTGAGAACCTGACAGAAAAACAAGATGTCTCTGACTGGGACCTAACAACCATGTGAGTTTGTTTACCTTTGATGCCCTTAGTGTGGTCTGGAAACCAGCTCTCATTTGTTACTGACATCACTCTGGAACTTTCTTATTGCCTTCTGGTAACATCTCCCTGGGAGCTTGCTGTGATTTAGTGTATATTTGTAGAAGTTGTATCTATTTTATTATTTCCTTTTTTATTTTATTATTAATATATCATTGAAGTAGTTTAGTTTTCTTTCCTAAACTCATAAATCATTTTGTCTCTATCCTTCTCTCCTTGGAGAGAGGTGGGGGAGAGTGTCTGTCGTCTTGTCATTGGCTAACCTGGAGCAAACCATGACAAAATCAAATTCAGAACAGCTACAGTGTCCCTCAGATATGGATATGTTGTTTTCTTCTGTATTTATTTTTGGGGGTTTTTTTGGTCAATGTTGTTATAAGACCTTGGAGATTTAACTTATTTGTTCCACAGCAAATTTTTTTAGACAATAATGTGATTGGAAGGATGAAGGGAATTATATTAATCAAATACGCTAAGCACAGGAGTCTGCTTCAGTGTATACCTTTTCTTTTATATTTAAAGAGCAGTTTAATGAAGGATTTTAATCAGATTTTGATTTTAAAAAATGAATTTCTAGCTGCAGTACCATACAATGGAACATCAAGCAAAACATATTGACTTCAGAGCTGAAATTTTGGATTCTGTCTCCACATTTTGGATTCTGTCTCCACATTTATTGATCCCTGTTACGTTTCTTCCTTATTTGCTCTTGTCTCACATTCTGTGATATAATTCTGGGAACATTTCTTTTTTAACTTCAAACTGAGAGCAGGCACCATACAGCCTGGTCAGGTGATACTTCTATCTAAATAATTAAAGTGACTGCCCATTAAAGGTTTGCAGCCTTATGACATATTTCCCAGTCGTGACAGTCAATCATTTAGGTCAGCTCAACCTTTCCTGCATTTACTTTTCTGTAAATTAACATCTAGTCATAAAAAAGCTATTGCTGTCAGAACTAAGCTGAGATAGTTTAATATGCTGGTGATGATTGAAAGCACTGCATGTCAATATAAAAAGAAGTTTCAAGGAAAATAGATTTTTCACACGTCTTTATCCCAAATCAGTATCTTTTTAAATTCATTGGCACTGATTTAGCAATAATTAAAAGATAGGGCAATGGTATCTGACTTTTTGAAGTGGTCATGAACGTTCTTTCAATTGCAAAAAAATATATATTTTGAGACTTGAAAAGTGAAATCTATTTTTACTGTTGCAAAAATTAGGTTTAAATTAGTTTGAGGAAGTTCTTGAATCAGAGCATTTTATAAAGTTGTTTTGGAGCAAAAACTAATTTTGAACATTATTTTTGATGTTATCTTCTCTCCATTCTCTGAGATTTTGTTCAAAATGGAAGTTAGAAATACTACCTCTCCCAGAGGAAAGCAGAGAAAATACTCTGCTTTTTTTGGTAATCTATGCAGTGGGATTCTTCAACTTTTTAAAACTCTGTTGCACTGCTGTAATTTTACTGTTTAGCAGTGATACGCATTGAAAAGGGTTTCCCCTCTCTGTCTCTCACCTGGTTTCCTGAGGAGTCCCCTGGTGTCAGGGAAATCTTCCCTACTTATACCTCAGGGGAAAGGGATACCACCATATTTTTTTATAGTTGCAATTACTCAAGGGCCAGAGCCAGACTACGGATGTCCCTCCAAGCCCAGCCTCTCTTTGTTGGGCATGTTCCTCTTCCTAATGACAGCTCTGCTAAATGTGAAATAGTAGCAATCTCCAACAGATGCTGCACTAATAGATATTTAAAGAAGTACCAAGAGAGCAAATTAAACTTGTATAGAGATTAACATCCCTTCTGCAGATGCCCCTCGGTTTGTAGTGTTTTCACCCGTTTCTTCTTAAAAGAGAACAAGTGAAATGAGGGTTTGAGATGGTTCCTGTGGAGGCGTTCTAGCTGCATTACTGAAAAGGTGAATGATTGTGAAAAGGGATTTGAGACACTATTGCAAGCAAAACGAAACCTAAACTACCCAACAACATTTTGTGTGTGTGTTGCATGGCTCATCTTGTAACCCCCAAACCCTTACACTTTTTGTTAAATGTCTCTTGTGAAATACTTTCAGCCTCATCTATTAATAGAGGAGCTTTTTTTTTTTGTAGTTGGTTCATTCTTTAAACTCTCCCAGTGAAACAGCCCCTTTCAGATCAGCAGGCATTCAGAGTGCTGTTAACTGCTTAGATAAAAACCTTTTGCATAACCTGCCAATTTGCTTACGTCTGAATTGCTTCAAACTGCAGCCTTCAAACTCCTTCTTACACCCTAACATATTTTTGTCAATGCCTTTACTAAAGATTGCCCTCCAGAAGGTCAGGCATTACATTACGAATCAATCGTTGCTGCCCTTTCAACTCATTAGCCTCAATTTCCTTTATTAGAACTAAAAAGCTTACAAGAGTTGATCAAAAAGCAGCACAGCAAGGAGCTAATGGAGGAAAAGGAACACTCTGCATGGGTCAGATTTAGTTGTAACTGAACTATTTTGAAAAATTTGTTCGGTGCCACAACAAATACTTTTATCAGACCACATCAGTTTAATCATCTGCCTTTTTCTGGAGGTATCTTAGATATACCAGAAGGAAATTAAGAATGCAAATGAGCAAAAAAACCTTCAAATTTGTAAGTGAGTGTAGACAATGCCATGGTCAGAACAAGAAAGGATTCAGTGAGAAGGTTTGGCAGGAGAAACATGGATCAATTTTAAATGCGTTTTCTCCTGTTTCCATGTATTTTCTTCTGTTTCTGAACTAGAATATAATGAATGTGGTATGAATAAGGCTGTTAAATAATTTGCCTTTTGTTTCTGTTTCTCCATTGATAAAACAGATAGTGTTCATGATGCTTTGCAAATCCTTTTGCAATTTGCTACCAACATATATGCACATATATGTATGGTGATATGCACACGTGTTATGGCTATAAATCAGCATGTCTGTATACTGAATTTTTACATGTTTTCAATTTACTTTCTTTAAATAATTTAACTGTGATAATTATATGATGTGAAAGAGTCTAGTGAATTAATGAGGTCAAACCTACGCAAAATAATTATAAAACACTTCAGTGAATGCATTTGAGTAACTCAAAAATAGTATGACGTTCTAGTAACGCTGCCTTCCTTGCCTGATTCCTTGCACACTGGAGTTGACAGTCCTTGTCCTTTAAGAAAAATGTCTTTAAGTAGCTGCCAGCTATGTTCTGCTCCTTTATCCCTGAGGACAGTTTCCCAGGGGGTCCCATCCACCAGTTCCTGAAGGTTTTAGTGTCTTTACTATACATTTCACCTGGCCTATATCCCTTGAGATCATTAATGCCACTATAGCATGATCATTGCAGCCCAAGCTACCACCAAGCTTGACCTCTCCAATAAGTTCCTCTGTGTTAACGAGCAATAGGACCAGTAATGCATCTCCTCTGGTTGAGGTTTCTATCACCTGTATAAGGATGTTACCCTAATGCACTCCCAGGCTGCTTGCAGCTTGTTGTGCTGCTTTTCCAGCAGAGGTCAGGGCAGTTGAAGTCTGCTAGCAGGATCAAGGCCTGCCAGCATGATGCTTCTTGTAGTTAAAGAACACTAAATTGACATCCTCCCCTTGATCTGTTGGCCTCTAGTAAACACCTTTTCTTGTGTTGGTTTGGTCTCTAATTTCCAGCCATAAGCGTGGATGACCTCTGCTTTGCTGCTTTTCAAGACAGCTCTGGGCAATCAATCATTTTCTTTTTTTTCATCTATTGCAACGCTCCAGTCGTGTGATTCATCCCACCAATTTTAAGTTGCCATCTGATAGCCATCAGTTCATAGCTTTCCAACCACACCGTGGCTTCCAGCTCCTCTTGTTTGTTACCCACGCCGTGTGCACTGATACAGAGACACTTCAGTTGAACTGTTGACTGTCTCACCTTTTTTAGCAGAACATTTTTGGAGGGTATGGGGGCATTCATGATTGCTCTGGTAGGTGTGCTCATCCACCCTGTTGCCTGTGAGTACATAAGTATCATGGTTGTGGAACCCACCCCACTGCCAAATTCCTGAGTTTAAAGGATGATTTACTAAGTCAGCCAATCTGCCAAAGGAACTTCAGGAAGTACCAGAATCTCTAGAAATTTCTGATAGGTGTAGGAAAATCTCCCAGGCTGCATTGAAGGAGTAGTGGAAACAAGTTCCTTACACTCAATAATTTTACTGAATCCACTGCAAGGTTAATATTTCTTTCAGACTGGTGTTGCAAGACCCTTAAACCAAAGGTCTCTGATATCTAATAAGCAGCCTCAGATTGAAAGAGCCTTCACCTCAGACTGAATTTGAAGGTAGAAGCAATAAAGCAAAATACATTACAGTAGTAATAATAATAATAGCCATCTGTTTAATCTTTGTTTAGCCCAGATATGAACACAGACCTGCAGCAACTTTACTGCCTTAATTGAAGGAAAGTTGATTTATACCTTGGAACACTAAAAGCTTAAAACACAGCTAAAATCATTGCTTTGGCACTGGCTCTTAAATCTGTCTGGAGATTTCCACTACAGAGGTAGCCAGCATATTTCTGTTATATCCTAGTTATGATGATACCCAGCTTCTTTCTAGGCTCTATCTGTTGAAGATCCTCAGCTTTCAGGTAACACTAGAACTCCTGAAAACATAAAATGGACATCAGTAGCTAATTAGTAAGTGAGGGAATAAATAATCCAATAGTAATTATGTGAACAACTTCTTGAAGCAGACTTCCTTAAAGCAGAGGTCTTATCTAGCTAATTGGTATTTCTGCTGTCTTTATTTCTTTGACTACTATAAGGTTACATGTCGTAAGTGGCTTGTGGCCATGCTGCTCATATCCCCATCTATTGATATGACCTCATAATGAATGATTTCATTTGGGAAACTAAATGAAAACATGGCCAGGGTTTCTGGCCATGGTGGCTGTAACGGGATCCTGTGGTTGTGTATAATTTCTTTGATTCTCTATGGTGTTTATTTTCCATTCATCTTTATAAACACTCATGTATTCACTCCTCTTTCAAATTTGGGTTTTAATTTAGTTGGTTATTTCTGTGGGTCTCTTAATTCTTCTGTGATCTGTGGCTAAATGTTTCATTGATATTTGGTAAATGAGATTTTTCTTCAAAGGCATTTTTTCTATTCATTCTCATATCTCAGTCATGTTCAACATATATATGTATGCAGTCAGGTGCAAATTTACCTTCTGCTCTGCAGAATACTATTTCTTTACAGTCTATGTTCTTATTCAGCCATTCTCTTGTACTTTGAATTTCTATTGTATCAACCAAGCTTTTTCAGAGCATAGTGTTATCTCCACCACCCCTTTGTATCCCAATTAATTGCTGCATCTATCAGAGACTGTTACATACCCTAGAATTTGTTTCTCTGAATATTGCTTTGCACATTCTTTTGCATGGCATGTTTATCCTAGACTGGGTTGAAATCCAATCAGTTTTTTCCTTAGGTACACTTGAAATGGAAGTATTTATTTCTCGAAAGCATGAGAATATGACAGTGGTTACCAACTTTCTTGGCATATAGAGTATTATGGCTTTTTTAATTTTTCTGGATGTTATTTCTGGCTATTTTCTTAGGAATTTGACGAATATGTGTGAACACAACATGTACATCCCAGCATTTCCAGCACCACTCTTCCTCAGTAACCATCTTTCACAAGTATTTTAAGCCTCTTTTTCAATTTTACCCATGATGTGTGAGATTGCTACTTGTAACTGTTGTGGTTGCATTTCTTTCTCAGTCAATAGCTACTGATGAGAGACACAGAAAAGAATTCTTCCCAGTTCTTAGCTCATTTCCTTTTCTGGACTTAAGATCAACTTGCAATCTATCTTACATCAAAATCACTTTTGATGAAAGTTACATGGAGGCTCTGTCTTCATTCTGGTGTCAGAGGTGCCTCATGTTGCACCAGAGGAGATCTAGTTTGTATATTTGGAAAAACTTCTTCACTGAAAGGGCTGTCAAGCATTGAACAGTCTTGCCCAGGGAAGTGGTGGAGTCACTATCCCTGAAAGGATTTAAAAGATGTGTAGACATGGTGCTTAGGAACATAGTTTAGTGGTGGACTTGACAGTGCTAAGCTAATGATTGGATTTAGTGATCTTAAAGGTCTTTTCCGATGTAAATGATCCTGTGATTCTGTGACTCCCATTTTTTTACATTAAAATATTTTTTTAAGGGTGACCACTACGGTACACCACTTGGGCATATACATCTCTTTAGGCTTTACCACTTTGATGGAGTGCAACACAGAGAGCCAAAGCATAGTTAAGAACACACTCAGAGAATTACATGGGGTTGGAAAGGACCTCTGGAGATCTAGTCCAACACTCACCTCAGAAAACACTATTATCCCATTATTTCTAAAAAGGTAAAATTCAGATGATGCTTGAGAGGTTATTGCGGAAGCACACAAACAGTATTTGACATAAATATGCAATGTTACATTTCTGGAAAAATGCAGAATGTTAAGTGTTATTACTATAAGCAGATTTAATAACCTCTTGAATTAACATTCATGTAAAGCATTAACTTTTTTTTTTCCTGAATTGCTTTTATGAGTGTTGTGTTCAATAAGATTTACTAGGGGAATACGTGTAAAGGTGTGTGTAGATTTTGTGGAAGTGCAGCTCTAAGAGGCCAAATAGTGCTAAATAGGACTGCCAGACTAAAAAGGGAGGAGATACAGGTTGTTACTTGTATAGAGATTATTCAGGACAGCATAGAAAGCATGGTGGGGAAAGAACTTGTCACACATTTCTGACAGGGTGTAGGCTGAAGGCTACAAACAGAACAGTAACTGTTGAATTTATTGGAGGAAGCTTATATGATGAAAAGCTTTAGAGAGGACAAAAGCAAGGGATGATAAGACTAGCTGAGGGGAGAGGAAAAAAAAAAAGCAAATGCAGACATGCCTGCTGGTTATCTTCTTTTCTTTATTTAGAATTTTGGTATGTTCCAATGTATTAAAAAAAGACCAAAAAGCAATCTAATAGGAAAGATAATGTACTGAGCAAAAGAAGACCAGATCTCATGCTTTGCAATGCATATACTCTATTTGTGAAATACAGAGTACACATCCACCTAAATTATGCAGTATTTATGAGACCTGAAGTCAGATCTAGCAACAAATCTTGATGTTTAAATATTGAATTATTCTCAGTACTTCTGCATCCTATTTTATATACTTGTGCTTGTTTAACATAGAAAAGTCTTGTTTTCCTTCTCATGTGTGTTGGGCATGTGGATATATCTGAACATGCGTGTGTATTTGTGCATGTGTACGAATAAATTTTATTTAATGTGTAAGGACCACTCCTTATGTAATTAAAAATCAAGTGATCCAGTGTAAGTCACAGGACCAGATCCATGAATATAGCGATTCCATGAAAGGAACTACATACTATTGAGTTCTATGGTTATGATAAACACATTTTCTGCCTATATATGCATATATGTACGTATATACTTGTACATATTTTATTTATGTATATTTTTATATATAGATTTCTATTTGTATATATGCATATACCTATATATTCCTTACATCTTGCCTGAAATTTGATATATAATTTCTATCCAAACTGTATGCTTGCAAGTAATAAGAGAAGACAGTTTGAAGCAATTTATCAGACTTACTTTTGTAGGAACTGAGTTTGTTGAGTTCAGATAATGACTCTTATTTTTCTAAAGCTAGAAGCTAGTTCTGCCATCCAAGCACTTTAACACTAACAGTTAGAAACTGCTTCTCTCTGTGGTGGATTTAAATGTATTCACTAAATAACTTCTGGAAAATTGTAGACTTTTTTTGCTTAGAAAGCAAATGGAAAGCATCCATTTCTAATTCAGTAGAAGACTGTTGTAAAACAACGCAGCAGCAATAAGGAAGGTAATGCATCTGGTCATAGGAAGTGTTATAATGCAGATCAATTAGCACAGTGTCATTTTTTCAGACCTAGTATTGTGAATCAGGAAAAGGATAGAAACTATAACTGTGGAACTCAACTCTATTATAAAGCATAGATTAATAAAGATATTTGGCCCATCAGCAAAATATTGACTTTGAAATACTCCACACAGTCATAAATTAAGGCAATCTAACAGATTGTGAACAGAATTACCTAGTCGCTGGCTAATATTTTGTGCAAACAAAGGTGTCCTTTGCATAGTTTTGATTTTAGAATATGCCTTAATATTAGATTTCAAAGCATTTCTAATGTACCATAGGGATATATGAGCAGCTGCTAGCATTCAAAGTATGGTGAATTTGCATGCACCTTCTAATCACTTCTGGAAGGGAGGGGCACCTGTGTAAGAGCTCTGCTGACCATCTTACTGCAGCATCAGTAATATTGCAAAGCTGTAAGGTAACAAAAAGTCTGTTTGTACCTTACCAGGATTTTTATGAGTGATAATATTGTTAGTTGGCATTGGATGTGAACTGAACCATTCACTAAAATGGAAGAAATTGTGTCTTCTGTGCTTCTCACTGTGGGATCAAATCTGATGGGCGAAGGCAAATAATGGCCTGGAGCGTCCAAGGGTTAGGCGCCACAGAGAAATTGCAGAAGTTGAGATCACCCACAGTGCAGCATGTGGAGGTGCTAAAGATATGTGCAGCTTCCTACACGAGTGTGTGAGGAACTGTAAATCACTAGACAAAGCAATTACACAAAGGCACTAATTCCAGGAGTTATACAACAATGCAATTTACAGAAATAGGTATTGAAAAATCAACTGAGATCATGGATGCTATTGAGCTGTGCTGTAATGCTAATCTTGTTAATTTGAGCTTATAAAGTGTTAAGGTATGCAGGCAGATGACTTGGCCCTGGCCTGAGGTTTAGCTAAATGAGAAGACCCTGGGAAATGACTGGGCATGACATGAAAAATTGCTGGAGGTAGCGGGTAACAAAGTGAGGTGCTGCAAAAGGTGCAGACAGTGCTGTGAGGGATGGCTCTACCATGCAGGGCTAATTTTAGTCCTGTAAGATTAGACGTCCTCTCTTGTTCAAGGCAGGAGCTTATGCCTTCTGGGAGAAAGTCCATCCTCACATATAACTAAATAAAACTGGTAGAATGTCACTAGGCAGAAGAGCCCTGCTAGCACTACCTACACTGACCCTCCTCCTCTTCAAACCGTGGTGATGGTCTCCAAAATGCTACCATGCTGTTGCCATTGAATAAAAGCTGGCTGGTGTCTGGGACAGTGCTATCTGACATGGGCCAAAGTTATACTAGGGAGTGGTAAGAGTGTTGTGGACAAGTGCTTCAGGTAGTGTCATGACCCAGGTAGTCTAGGCACATGGGTTACTGCTGGCTTTGGAGGACTCCTAGGAAGATCAATTGTGGCTTCCATGAGGTAATTATCCTATCTGCAGCCTTTTTAATCTAGGGTAAAATTGTCACCAGCTTTTTGGGCTTTGACAGAAAAGAATGAGCCCTGTCATTCATCCAGAGGTCAATCTGGAGATTTTACAGTCTTCATATTTCAGTGCAAACGAGGAATAAACTAGGATAGGACCCTGACTTTGCCTTCTAGGCATATGAGAAGAGCGTGGGACAGATGGTGTATCATTTCATTACTCCCATTCATGAAGTGTGGGCACAGCAGAATCTTGGGAGAAAATGTACAGTGTTGCCAAATAAGAGAAGAATCAGCCGCTGCTTTCTCTACAATCTACTCCTGAGGCAGCATTGCTGCAAGTTAACTGCATGTGATGGCTTGTAGAAAAGCTCCAAGCCTGCCAAACAGAAATGCTGAATGAGACCTTTCAGTAAAGCTGTTATGGTTGTGGATCTGATGGAGAGAGATCTTCAAGTATGAAATGGTGAATTGGGAAGTGCTTTAAAGTATAGGCTGATGATGTAGAAAACTCGGACCATCTATGGAGTGAAATGAGAATGGCCTAAAGGGACATCTCAAAATGTTAAACTGACCTCGCTGATATACAGTGGCCTTCAGTGAGAACTGAAAATAATGATGCATCATGTTGTTACTGAAACCAAGGTGGCACTTCAAATACATATAAAATATGTGCAATGGAAAATGTAGTCATTAATGAGAATAAAATAAAAACACAGTTTGAAGCAAGAAGTTAAAGTAGTGAGTGGCAACATAAGCTGGGTGAGATATGGTCTCTCTCTAATGTATTTCTTATACTTGTTTGAGTCTATCAATCCAAAATGGTTTGAACAGGTTTCCAGCTGAACATCACTTAATTTTTCCCTGGGGATGAAACCTCTGCTTTTGGCTATTCTGACTCATTTGATTCTATGCAATACATTTTAGAGTCACTGTTGGGCAAAGGAGGATGAAGAGCAACATATCACTTTTTTTTTTTTTTTTCCTTGCAAGGATGGAAATAGTTGGTGAAGATCTTATGGCTTTTTGAAAAAATATTATCAAAAGTGTAATGACAAATAATGCCACTATATTCTGCATATTCTCAATAGGAAGAGCCCTGCCATTGAAATGGCCCGACTGAATGACACTGGGTGTGCTGGACACAGAAAAAAACATGGCAAAATATAGGTGTGTAGGTGTTTCTGTCTGTGTGTGCATCCAAATAAAACTACCCTCTAACAGGGAAAATTCCATGTGATTAATGCCCACTCACGTCTATGCCAAGTCACTTGTTTCTTACGGGGCTTAATGTTTTGCTTAGATCACTGCTTGAAAACACCCAGGACTGATGGTCTCAGGGAGCACTGGCCGAGGGGAATCGCATATTACGGAAAGTCAACAGCAGGGAAAAGCACCAGGAGCAGGAAGGGCTGCAGGTGGGGGATCCACCTCTCTCTCTCTGAAAAGGCCATCAGATAGATAAAGAACTGCTTTCAGAACAATGAGCTGTCAGGAAAGCACCGTGGTCTAGCAATAATTACTGACTGTTGTCCACACAGACAACTGAGAGCTGTGACAAGTTGTGACAGTACTTTAGGCTGTCAGATACACAAGCTGTGTCCTCTAATCTCCCGCCTGAGACTTCGTGTGTGAGAGACTCTCTGTGATCTAACGTGACTCTCTGTGAGACTCCCTCTGTCTCTGTCCAGTAGTTGCGTGAACAAAGGTTTGGGGTTACTTTTAGTTAGCACTGTTCTCTTTACATTCAATTAAAGTGGAATAAGAAGTACAGAATGGAAATAGCAACTGGTATGTTGGAGGGTCTGGTCACTCTTTTGAAGGCTTCAGATCTACAAAGGATCATTATTTTTACATGCAGTTCTCCTAGTCACACCTCTATGTAAGATTTTTCTGAGTTAAATTTGTGGTTTAGGGAAAATATATTCTGTTCCTGAGTGTATTTTTATTTAGTTTTGTAAAGAAGGCTTGTACTTCTAGAAGACAGGTTAATAGAAATGAAATCAATTATGTAGTCTCCGGGACTTTGGTCTGAGTAATGAGTTCAGGATTTTGCAGTAACAGTAGTAAGGGTGAATATATCATAAAATGGTTTATTTAAACTCCCCCTTAAACACTAGAGTGCTCTGACCCATTCAGTAATGAAAGAATAAATAGAATAAACATTATTTAATCCTAATCACTTCATTGTTGCTGCAATACCTTAGAAACCTATTTATGACAGAGACTGTCATTTAGGCAACATTAAATAAATTATAAATAAAAAAGCCCCAGGGCACTGCTTCACTCCCAAAGTAAGCTTTTGTCTCCTGGGAGCAATTGACACCAGCTGTCTTCATGACCCTGTGAGCCCAGGCAGGAGCAAACAGTGGTACATTCCCTTTGCGAGCCTTTAGCTTTCCAGCCTGAACAACAAATGAAATTATGACACCACCATGAAATATTCAGAGATGTCGATTTCATGAACCAAAACTGGCAACTGGTAAACAAGCTACTCCTGGAATCTGCTAGACAATACACTTTTCTTTACTTCCTCACTGACATTCAGCAGTAAATCTGTCTTGATCACCTCTTGTTTGCCTACCCTTAATCCTACCCTCCAAGACATGAAGCAGCATAAACCCGGAGCATTCCTTACTCTCTCTAAAGAGGGAAAAAAAAAAAAATTTAGTCCCAAGTGATGTCTTAACCCTATTCTCAGCCCTGGAAATGTAAAGAGGAGGTAAGTTGGAGCAGCTTTCTTTCTTCCCACAAAATAACAGGCAACTTCTGCCCAAAATGACACCTGCCAAGCACTTATTTCACAGCATCACATTCTTGCAAAGCTTTTTCTGCATTTTCAACCTTAGCTGAATTTCCTTAAGCAAATCTGATCTAGGGCTGTCACCTCTCAGTGTAAATTTGTATCCGTCCTCAGTATTAGATGGCACTGCTGAGGCCAAAAGCTGCAGTACCTTGAATTTACTGCTGCAGTTTCACCTCTTGAACCTTTTCTTAGACTACCTAACATAGCTAATCTCAAACCCAACCCCAAGCCAATGTCTTCCTGTCCCTTAAACCAGGACTTTTCTCAGGCCACAGCTCCTTTCCTTTTGGTCTAGCTAAAAGCTTGAGACTTCTTCCTAATTCTGTACACTTCTTCAGAAAAAAACTGAGAAACTTTACCCATGTGCTAATTCTTTTCGAAGATAAGCTACAGTGCAATCTCAGGTAGATATAGAGCTATATTTCAATGATTTCTCACCAAATAAAATAGTTCTTTGACATCTAGACCTTCCTCCTCTGGGCTCGAGGAAAGTCTGTAACAGTCTGTAAAGAGTGTTGCACAGGCTGAACCAAACTGTTTCCTCATTGTCATTTTTCCTAAACCTAAACCCAATCCAAGACTACATTTTACCTTTGGGACTACCCTGTTACTGTCCTTGGGACCAAATGATGTCTTTTACTTCTTTAACTCTAGCAACATAGCAATATTAATTTTACCTTATGAACTCTGAACTTTCCTTTCTGAGTACGACTTGGCACATCGAGGACTTTCTGTCTAAGAAGTTCCTTGTGCTTAACCAACATCAGCTCTCTTCCAAATCATCACAGCTCTTTTGACATGAAACACTAAGATTCTTTGTAGAGCCTTTGCTTTTTTATCATGAATAACATATACAACCTCAAATCTAAGCAGTTGCTGTGGAAGACAGCTCCTCCTCTTAAATCAGCAGCTCATTTTCAGGCCCAGATAACACGCAGTCTCTTCCTCAGCCTTCAAATTATTGACATCCTGAAATAAACTCAGCCCTTGATCCTTTAGTTTTCTTGACTCTAACTCAAATCTTATCAGCAGCCATAAATGGAATCTGAGCCAGAGAAAATGCTCTTTCCAACTAGTAACCCTCAAAAGATATGGCAATAAATTCTCCTCTTGAATCTTAAATTTTTCTAATCCTGATCTAAATCTGAACCCTTATCTCAACCTGACATTGTAAAACTACTTATTTTAAAGCTTTCACTGCTAAAGAAAAATGCTTTTAAGTAGCATAATATTTGAATTCACTATCAAAGTAATTTTACAGGGCTTCCTATTGTGTACCAAATGAGTAGGAGAGAGACAGTTATGTTTTATCTTTGGTAGCTCCAATCATCTCTCATCTATTTTCTGGAAAGGTAGATTTTGTAATAACCTGATTAAGCAGAAATATTGTTGGCTATATTTGCTGGTATATTTCTCTTTTTCTGTCTTGATTTTTTTCTTTTTGGCAAGGTTCAGTTTTTACTTCAAAACATCATAAATTTAAGATAAACACAGTGCCAAACATTTATGGATTGTCATAAACAATACTTAAGGATGTTAAAGCCATATTCTGTTTCCTGTTCTGAATCTGTTTTGTCTCTGGTGCCACAATAATCTGTCTCACTCATATGCACAGTGGCACTGCTAATTGCCCTTAATTGAGACTAGTGATACCTAATCTGCTACAGTGATTTTCTGCTGAATTTTGATCATGTGTGTACTGATGAGGGAATCCAGACTCAGACATTATACCGACTTATTGCTGTTTGGACAGTCACAAACAATGCAGCATGAGAGACCTCCTCCCTTTATAGGCAATATTTCCAGGCTCACATAATTGTCAACAGTTATCTAAAGTTTTTAATATTCCCTTACTTCTTTCTGACTGCTGAAATGCAATGTGTGTGAATATAACGATGAGGAGGTAAATTAGTTTCTTTATGCGGAACTAGTTTTCCCCAACATTTGTGCTGGGTATTAAGAAGTAGAGGGATAATAAAAATATTTCTGCCGAGGAAAGTTGATCTTAGCAGAGTTTTACATCCTCCATATTTCCCAGGTGGGCATGTAAAGGAAGGAAAAGACAGCATAATAGATTTAATAGTTTCCACTAACCAACATTAAAGCCTTATAGAAACACAAGTAATTTCGGCCAAGTATGATTTGTATTGATACACCTAGGTTATGATGGGGGCAAATTCCTGTTGCCTTCAGTAGTCTTTGGTTTAAATACCAAGAGCGTTTCTGTTGATAGCAGACTCCTCTTTTCTCCTTCTATATGTTGGCTTCTCAGTGTGGATTTCAGTCATGTTAGGCTGCTGACTGCTCAGATGAGAGACTGTTTGCTGGTCCTCAGCTACAAACAGTAATTGGAGAAGTTTTCTGGCTTCAAAGATGATTCATAAATTAATTCACAAAATAGAAAGTTATCTCACCAGTGGGTTAAGCATTTGGGCTGACCTAAGCAGAGTATCAATCCCTCTGGCTTTAAATAACCTTTCTTTCTCTGACAGACATTAATGGCCTTTCAGATAGTGGCATGTAGTTTTCCCTGCCATTTACTTTCTGAGAAAGATCTCAAATTGTTCGCAGTTATTAAAACTCAATTCTGCTCTGCTCTGTTACAACTTAAAATTCTGCTCCATGCAGGGTAAAGACATATATATCATCAAGTCATAGCTCCATTAGAGAATTAGGTGGTAGAAAACCAGTGCTAAAAGTATATGGCTTTGGTTAATTGCTCATTTGTATTCCACCTTAGTGATGGAAGTTAAATTTTCTGCGGAAGGGTTAATACTTCTATCTGAGAACAAAACCAGAGACTGGGGGAGACAAGTCTTTCTGTATCTATAAAGGGCAAGGCAAGTAATTTATCTCATAGGCATGGCTCTGGATGCAATCTGAAATCAAAGATCTGGAGCCATTTTGGCAAATATAAATGGCACACAATAAGCAGGATATATTACGAGATATTGGTTTAGTGATGGTGTTGTTTTTTGTTTGTTGTGTGGGTGTTTATTTTTGTCAAAATTAGGTTGACGGTTGGACAAGATGATCTTTAAGCTCCCTTCCAACCTAGAAGATTCTGTGATATAGCATTAATAGGCTGCATTAAAAAATAACTTAAAAAAGACCAGTAAAACAAGATGCAGAGGGACTTAATGTCCTAAGGGATTCTCAGTGTTACAGAATTGAGAATTATAACTCTCGCCATCAGTTCTGAACGTGCATTGCTTGTCAGAGTTTGTCAGACTGCTCCTGGCTGTATCACTGATGCCCATGTGAAACCAGAGCAGTGGATAACAGCAGACTGCGTGAGGATTGCTAGTCTCTCGGTGACATCCCTGATACGAGCCCCAGGTAGGCTGCACACCTCTCGAGAGGGTGCATCAGGTTGGCAAATGGCTGCTCCCGCACCTCTCAGAAGACAGTCACCTCCTACTACCAATCATTGTTTTTTCTTAATTGGACTGGTTGTTATATGGGGACCAGATTAGGTTGCCTCTCCTCCTGTGACTCCTCTTTCCTCTTCACGCTGCAGAGCTGTGAAGCAGTTCTGCAGGGGCACCTGAGACTTTCCTCAAAGTCTCTTCCCTCTGCTGGTTCTTGCCACTGCAAGCTTTAATTCTTCTGTGCTATTTGCATTATTTTATTGAAATACAGTATTCTGCATGAAATATAAATTGTGTGTTTTAAAGAACCAGTCATGCAGAAAAGGCAACAATGATGTTAGTGGGATTTATATGGTTAAAGGAGATCACCTAACATTTTACATTAATCACTTCTGTTCAGCAGACAGGCTTCTGGCATTTGATTGCTTAAACTCATTATGTTGGGTCCCTGCATGCACGGTGCCTTGGAGAGCTTTTTTTTTTATGAGGTTGGATTAAATTCAATGGCTTTGCTACTGTTAATCCGAAAAAGTTTCTCCTGCTCCTTCTTCGTACTTATAACAAGCCATGGCAGGAAGGAGAACAGGAGGTCGATGTCTTTATCACACTGATGCTAACATGTGGTTTTGACACTTGGCAGGTGATAGCCAACACTTTAAATCAATCCAGCTTTTTTGGATTCTTGCTCGCTGTATTGTCTAAATGCAAGGCTGAGCTCTCTGCCACATTAGCACGGACCCTTCCCTTTTCTTATGCCTTTTATATTTCTTATCTGGATGTGTACGCAGCTAAAGGCTTTACAGATAGGAAATATGAGGCCAGTAAGGTGGAGGTGTTTTTAAAATGCTTTTTCAGTTTTGCAGATGCAACCGTATAGTGCAGCCACATTCTAGTGGCTACATTTTGTCTTATAGGTAAATGCTGTACAAGTGACATAAATATGAAAAAGTGATTGTTAGGTTGTGGTGCATCAATTCATTTGACCAGAAGGCTTTGGAAAGGGAATTGCACTGCCTACTCATCAAAAATGTACTCTTTCTTTGCTGGAGCCTAGAATCAGACAAGACCCTTAAAGAGCTTGTAATAAATGCAGCTCAGACCTCCAGAGACTCATTCCTGCCCAGGAGTTTGAAAATAACTACCTTCAGCTGAATTAAAAGTTTCTCGAAATACATCACAACATTCCAAAATACCGAGCTATTTCAGATATGCTTCTAGATTTACATGGCCCTGAGTAACTCTTGCTGTCCAAAGGGGTTTTTAAGTTTATACTAGGCTAATAATTTCAGCCTCAGAGTCATTAAAATATTAGCAGTATTTTTTCTATAGAAAAGGAAATGCAGAGGTCCATCCTACTGAAATTTTTGCTGTGGGAAAGGTATGGGTACCTGGCTAGCAAGCATATGCTTTATAATGTTGTTAATAAACAGGTACAGTTCTGTCAGTGCAAACCAGACACAGGAGAGACACAGCAGCAGCCTGATGGGAGCCTTCAGAAATAAGAGTCCATTGTTACTGTTACCCAACTCTATGTTTTCCCCCTTTCAAAGAGCTTCATGTAATCAAATTACATTGAAAATGAGTGAAAATTGGGCAGGTAGTTTCACAACTCCAAGAAACCAAGGGCTTGCACTTCACAGGATGCAGCAGAGAACCATGTGAGCATTACGTCTAGTGTTTGAAGTTCTGCAGTTCAAACATGAAAACATTTTGTCTGAGCTCAGGGTCCCAAATTTTATTTTATTTGGACTTTATAGGGCAATCTTCTAAGTGAAAGGATCAGCTGCTAGGATCTGCAAAATACAATCTTATTCCATCACTGCACAACCTCCCTTTGCGTTTCCCCTTCTCATACTGAGTACGAGAAGGGGCTGTCAGACCAGGGGATGGGTGCAAGATGGGGAGGGACTGTTTATCAGGGTTTGTAATGATAGGGCTAGGGGTAATGGGTTTAGACTGAAAGAGGAAGGATGTAGATTAGATATCAGGAAGAAATTTTTCACTGTGAGGGTGGTGAGGCATGGGAACAGGTTGTCCAGAGAAGCTGTGGAGGCCCCATCCCTGGAGGTGTTCAAGTCTGGGTTGGATGGGGCTTTGAGCAACCTGGTCTGGTGGGAGGTGTCCCTGCCCATGGCGGGGGGGTTGGAACTAGATAATCTTTAAGGTGCCTTCCAACCCAAATCATTCTATGATACTATGATTGTATACCTTTTGGAGATGTACTCAGACAAACAACTTCTCTTATGTGTTTTCCCCTATTGTTTCATATACTTCTGGTTAACTGCAGGCCAACTGAGCCAGTGACACCCTGCCTCCTGCCACCCTGTCCTTGACCAGTAAGAGCAGCGTAGGGAGAATGCCACCCACATTATCCACATAAAGAATGATCCTCTCCAATCACAGTGCCATTGGAGAAGGGAAAGACAGCACAACTCTCAGCTGCATTCAAAAGGATTTTGAACAATTGGACCTGGACACCAGGTGTCCCTGGTAGTCCACTGTAGCTATGGCATCACTTATGATCTTGTGTTTGGTGTTGGTGATCGAGTGAGTTGCCATATAGGCAACACACACAGGGTTTCTGCTCAGAGGAGGCCCATTATTTGGTCTGGGCTTATTGTAGAAAAGCCAAGCTTCCCCTCAGCTCCTTCATCCAGTGACTGGAGCAGAGCTTACTACATATCAGTGCTACTTATTCCGCTCTCACAATGACAAGGCATTATCCCCAGAGGCTTAAATTATATTAAAGTACAGAGATTTCCACGGTTCAGGTCTGAAAAATGAAATTCAGGTGATCTGGCTTCATTTGAGGGGACAATATCAGGAGGAGTCCAATCATGACTTGAGCAGTGAGGTCAAGACTGTCAAAAAGTGCTAACACACTCTGCCAAAGGTAAGTTACGAAGGTGACATGAGAACAGTGAAACTAGTTACTGGTGTGCTAGGAAGCCTTTCTGCTGTGAAAATGATCTTGCCTCATTCTCACCAAACCTCTTCAAGTGCTGCCAGCAACAAGGGGTGTAACTCATTTTCAGTTTTGTACTCGGTGGTCCCTGGGGAAAGCCTAGCTACTAATAGTGTTCATATTGTGTTTTTCACACAGTAATGTTTAGGTGTTACGGGAAATTCTGTATTTATTACTCATAAATTGTAGTAAGAATAGGAAATTAGTATATATGGAGCACACTCAGAAACTGAAATAATGAAGTTCTCCTCTTCCGAATGATATTCGGTGTCAGACACAGCAACTCATTTTTGAGCCTCACAAATGATAGTAGGTTTGAAACCTGAGAAGAAACCATTTTGCTGATTCATTAAATCCACATCTGGATGCTGTGTGTTAACTTTGAAGAAAACTGTTGCACGATGTTCAAGAGCACATGCAGTGATCACAGCAATCACTGGTTCTTTATATCACATCGTTGACTCTAGTACAATTCAGTAATTTATTGCTGAAGCAAAAAGAACCAAGCCATGCTTCTAGATTAATGTCTGACCCAGTATTAAGAAGGCAACATTTTTTATTTTTTTTTTTTTATGGCAATTGCTTTTAGAATCATAAAGGAAAAGGAATGACATTAATTTGGAGGTACCAAGGCTGAAAGGTTCAAAAACCATTTAAAACATGAAACGTTATAAACAAAGTTCATTAGATTAATAAGACCAATATTAATGGATTCATTTTCCTCTGTGGCATTTGATGCCTGGTTGCACAGAAACAACAGTGAAGATTTATGCAGTGAGGGGCAATCCGACTTCTTTTCTGAAATTCTTATTATGAATTCCTAGTGATAATGACATGCTATGATATTCCTGTACTTTCTTTCCCCTTATTATCAAATAAGCATTCAGAAACAATACTTTAACAGCATATGCTGTACCACATATATATATGACATTCATACAATACATATATATTATATGTACATACTTTGTACATATCCCCCATCATTATGGGTCTACGGACCACAATCTGACAACCAGCTTGTGGTTAAATATAAATGGATTTAAATATAAATATGCGAAGACTGATATTATCAAGGAGGATAAGATTTTGGGTTATAACTCAAGCCATTATTTATTAGCAATTATACAAATAATAATTAATTCTTTTTTAAAAGCCCACACTGGAGGTTTCATCACCATTTATTTACAACAGCCCTTTATAAATCATTTATCTGGAAATTTCTCTCCCGTGTGTGGTGAAAACATTTCTGTAAAACTGTCTTAATGGAGTCTATGAATCAATGCACTGTAAGTGTCAGGGGTTGAATTGATGGCTTAAGAACAAAGAAGGCTTTTTTATAGGCAGGTGTCAAAAGCACTCACTGAATTAGAAACTTTAATCTATGGCAGTCAGTGATATTTATGTTCCAAAGAGATAGTTTGAAAGTTCTACCTTTTTCACTGCTATGGCTATGAAGTTGTCTCAGAACCTAAAAGAAGGGCCATAGGAATGAGAATTCTGCAGTCTAGAAGTAGAGAAGACTGAATGGATATATGGCCTCCCTTGGTCTTATCTGTAAACTTACTGATGGTGCATTCGATCTCCTCATCCAGGTTGTTGATAAAGATATTAAAGAGAACTGGCCTCAATACTGCACCCTGGGGAAAACTACTTGTGACCCATCACCAAGTGGATTGGACTCCATTCGCCACCACTCTCTGGGCCTGGCCTTCCAGGCAGTTTTTTTCCCGGCAAAGAGTACTCCTGTCCAAGCCATGGGGAGCCAGTTTCTCCAGGAGAATGCTGTAGGAAATGGAATTGAAGGCTTTACGAAAGTCCAGGTAAGCAACATCCATAGCCTTTCTCTCATCCACTAAGCAGGTCATCTTGTCCTAGAAGGTGGTCGGGTTTGTCAAGCAGGACCTGCCTTTCATGAACCCATTGTGACTGGGCCTGATCACCTGGTTGTCCTGCATGCGCCTCATGATGGCACTCAGGATCTGTTCTATAACCTTCGGTGGCACTGAGGTCAGACTGACAGGCTTGTAGTGCCCCTGATCCTCCTTCCAGCCCTTCTTATAGATGGATGTCACATTTGCTAACCTCCAGTCAACTGGGACCTCCCCAGTTTGCCAGGACTGCTGGTAAATGATAGAAAGTGGCTTGTTAAGCACTTCTGCCACCTCCCTCAGTACTCTTGGGTGGATCCAACCAGCCCCATAGACTTGTGTACACCTAAGTGCTGTAGCAGGTCCGTCACCATTTTCCCTTGGATTATGGGGACTTCATTATGCTCCCTGCCCCTATCTACTAGCTTAGGTGGCTTGGCACTCTGCGGAACAATTAGTCCTACTACTAAAGATTGAGGAAAAGAAGGCATTGAGTATCCTCAGCCTTTTCCTTATCCTTGGTCACCATGTTTCTGCCTCCATCTAATAAAGGATGGAGATTCTCCTTAGTCCTCCTTTTATTGCTCATGTGTGTATAGGAACTTTTTTTATTGTTGTTAACGCCAGAAGCCAGGTTAAGTTCTAGTTGGACTTTGGCCCTTCAAACTTACTCCCTACTTAGCCTCAAAACCTCTCTGTTGTCCACATGAGTGGCCTTCCCCTTCTTCCATAGATCCATAGATCCTCCTTTATTACCTAAGTTGTAACCATATCTCTCTGTTCAGCCAGGCCGGTCTTTTTCCCTAACGGCTCATTTTTTGGCACATGGGGATGGCCTCTCATGCCTTTAAGACTTCCTTCATGAAAAGCATCCAGCCTTCCTTTGCCCTTCAGGACTACCTCACAAGGGACTCCATCAACCAGACTTCTGAACAGACCCAAGTCTGCCCTCTGGAATTCCAAGGTAGCAGTTCTGCTCACCCCACTCCTTGCTTCTCATTTCACGACCCCTATGCCCAAGATGGCCTCTAACCATCACATCCCTCACAAGTCCTTCTCTGTTTGCAAGCAGCAGGTCCAGAAGGGCACCTTCCTTGTCAACTCCCTCACCAGGAGGATTACCCTCAGGAAAGTTACCCTCAACGCCTCCTAGACTGCACCCTCTCAGCTGTATTGTATTCTCAGCAGATATCTGGTAAGCTGAAGTCCCCAACAAGGACAAGGACTAGTGATCTTGAGACTTCTCCCAGCTGATTATCTAATATTTTATAATATTCAAATATACTCATGGTAAAATCCAAGACATAACGTTATTGGCGAAGATCACTCCTCTAAACTAAAATTCAGTTATTAAATAAAAGTGACTTCATAATCAGTTATTCTCATATCATGAGTTGCAGCCCCATTATCTCCTTTGAACAGCAAGGATTCGGTGAAATAAAAGGGACACCATTTTGGTGCTCACTTATTCATGGAGATGCTGCTCAGATTACGGACATAAATGAAAGCAGCTCTCAAACCACTCTGTGGCTCTGCAGATTTATTTTTTTATTGCAGTTGCAATGGTCTCTTAACTGTAGCTGCACTTTCCCATGAAGTTCAGTTTCACGTCACTCTCCGGCTGTAAGAGGCCTGTTAAATATAAGGAGTTGCTTAATATTGGTTTTCGAGGTTTTGGCTACTTCCTTTTCAAATTCCTTCCTAGCCTTGATAATTTCAGCAAACTTTTCATATGCCCTAGTTTACGCTCTTCAAACTGTCTTTATTAATTTTATTATTTCAGTTTTTGAAGTAGTTACAAAATATTAATCGATGAAATATTTCATCACTTGTTTTGCCATTAATTTAGCCTCACTTTCTTACTAAGATTGTGAAAAATTATGGAATTAAATATTATATATAATATATATAATGTAATATATTTCCATATTAATTATATGGAAAAATTATTTATGATGTATAAAAGAGAAATAACCTTTAACTTGCTACAAAACTGGGACTCTTTTTTTTCAGAAGAGTGCAGCATAATTAGCTGACTCGTGAATTAAGAGCTCAATGAAAATGAAGAGTGCCATGTATGCGTGCAAAAAGCTCTCTGAAGAGTTGTAAAAATCTATTGCCATTCAATGCCACTTGATCATGAAAACATTAGAGCAGTTAGATGCCTCTGAGTTGTACAAATATGCATACAGGCGTAATTTAACACACAGTATGTTTAATTCCTCAATAGCTTCTATTAATCCCCTATCATTAAAGGTACTTTCAAGTACGAAAGCAATAACGTTTCAGGAATCTATAAAGTTAGCAGTTGATGACTGTCTAGGAAAATATGCCTAGGACAGCCAAAATTACTCAAAACAGTCTCTTCTTCAGTCTGTGGGTACCTAACAGAGAGGAGAATGAGTCTGGGCTCCCGCAGAGCTGTAGGACATAACTCTGATGATTTTAATAAGCACAGAGTGTCAGATAGAAGGAAGGCCAAGAATTTTTTACGTTGGCTCAGGTTTCTCACATCCTGGGGACTGAAGGGTGAAAAGGAAATTCTTTAAGACCTTGTTAAGGACAAAACATGCAAACTTCTATAACCCAATTCTTCTGTATTTACCCTTCTTTTAGTCATTTCTGTCAAATCAAAAATAGTAAGATAAATAAGCATTATTTCAAAAGCTTCTTAAGAAGGTTTAACATTACACAGTCTGAAATAAAGGCTTACAATTAATCTATAGCGTCAGTTGCCTTAATTTTATTTTTTCAAGAAAGCAGGTATTTTCAAGCAATACTTTATCCTTGGTCATCTTTAACAGTTTGTTATTTCCATCTTTAGGACAGTTGTTTGGATCTATGAAGCCCAGGAAATGAAACAAGTTTGAAGTTGAAGGAAAAAAAAATCAGTAAGTATTTTTGAAGTATTTTTACTTCAGCTTTTTAGAAAGAACATGATATTTTCTCTTTACTATTTTTAACTCATTAATTAAAGCTGACACTTCCAAAACCAGTGTTAAATTTAACTGTGATTTAAGAACTCATCTGTTAATCTCATCTATTTTAAATTAAGGTGACTAAACACCAAACCAGCTGCTGCTTATAATGGAAAATGAAGTTTACAACCACGTATCACAGGCAAAATCTCATCCTTATGCAGAAATGTTCAGATTTGTTGATGTAAAAACCCTTTACCCTCAAAGCAAAATTTTTATATCAAACACCAAGAAATCTTTCTGTCAGCATCTGGGTTTTTGTTTTTTATGTTGTGTGCGATTCAGGTTTTTTTAAGTGTGATTGGGTGCTGGTTTTTTTAATTAAATAAGTATTTTCTACAAGGACACAAAAAATATGTCCACAGAAAATAATTATCCAGCTTTAGACTTGATTATATCATGGAGTAACAACAATCTACAGATACAGGATAATGGAACAAGCATATGGTGATTTTGCCTTTACTTTAGAGAAGTGTTACTGAGCTGGACTCAACACAACAAACTCCCAGCTTGTTCCACACAAATTTTTGAAAATGCAGTTTTCATTATGATCAATTAGTATTTGTACCATGACATATAATATTTTTAGGACTCAAAATATTTAGTTAGGATTTTCGCACAGTAGATATGTTTGACAAAAAATGGAAAGTCTTTGGGGTTTTTTTGTCCTATGGACATGCTTGAAGAAGGGTTGATAGAGGTTTTGAGGTTTTGTGGGTTTGTGTTGGGGTATTTTTGTGTTTTGTTTTGTTATTTTTGTGTGTTTGATCACCTGGGAGGTGATCAAAAGAAACTGGAATTGTTTTCAAGGTTAATAACCCTGTGAAATCTAATACATGGCAATGAAATTGGTATTTGCAGTGGTGCTCATTTTTGGGTAAGCTATAACTTCTATAAAGCTTCTTAGGAAATTAATTTTGTTGTAGTCCATGTCTAATTTTAGCAAACTTGAGAAAAAAAGAAAAATATTCCATCTGGTTTAAAGTCATGCTGGGTGAAAGCAAGAAATCATTTAAGTTGAAATTGTTATATAAGTACCTTTATGGTGAAAAAAACAAATAAAAAAAAATATGACAAAAATATCACTACTTAAAAACTGACTAGTTTGGTTTTTTTAATCAGCCTAGTTTCACATGCATACATTTAGACACAAACGTACGCAAGTTCTACATGGGGGGAAAAAAAAAAAAGGAATGCAAAAGACGGAGTTAGATACTTCTCACTAATTAAGTTTCCAATCAACAATGCAATTAGCACAAGTGCAGAGCTACCACTAGTACTGTTCTGAAAGTGTCCAGAGTCATACTGCAGTAGCTGACATGAGATGTGCCAAGCTGAAAGCCCTATGATAACACACTCCTACACCCCAGTGGTAAAAAGGTACACATCTCCAAGCAAATTTTTTATTCAATCAGAATAAGTAAACAAACAAGCAAAACACTCTGAGCAGATTCAGACCTGGGATTTTTCCTTAACTACTTCATCAAACCAAAGGGGATGTTTGCAAAAGCTCCAGTGTTTCTTTTTCAATACAGGGATGCCAATCAGAATAGAGGCTTATGCAGTGAAAAAGTACGTAAAACCCTTCATTGCAAAGTTCATCTTAAGATGAAAAAGGGTAAGTGCTCCACAGGGTTATAACAGTTCAGTTCCTATCATACTTAATGAGAGTGTCAGGGCTAAATGCCATCGCACCATTTTAGATGTCCTAGGGCCTAATTCAATTCCCACCAAAAAGAGTAGGGATCAGATCATTCAATTAACTTCAGTGGCCTCTGGATTGGACTTCAGATTCTACTCGGAATGAGATGTAGTTCTCCATTGAGAGACTGAGCACTTCCAACTCCTGTTGAGTTTGGCATCTTCTTACTGAAGCTGAATATCCAAAAAGAGAGTAGGAGAGCTTATCTTTTCTATACTTAAAATCGAAGTAGGGACTTATAAAGGAGCCTAGGAGATTTTATCACCTAACTGCAATAATTTCCTTTTAAATTCTTGAGTAAATTGTTTAAGCGAAAAAACCCACACCTTTTTTAAGATTCAAAACATTAAAGATTATTATAGACAGAACTCATAATACAACAGATATGGGTTTGTATTCAAATTTTGTCTTTTTTTTATGTAGCATGCCAGGAAAAATTAACTGAGAGGTTTTTTTCTATGGTAATAGTATTATGCAGGACAATAATAGTATAACTTAATTGTTACAATTAAAGTATGTTTTTCCATACATTTAATGCTTGCTTATAATCGTGTAGTTAGTCCTAAAAAGAACAGAATTCTGCTGTCATTTTCAGAGTATCAGGAAATACATATGTGATACACATTTCCAAAAGACAGCGGTACAGTAATTGACAGACATGATTATTGTGTCCTCTAGAAGCATTCAGAATGACAGATGATAATTTCCTCATAAATCATGTCTAGAACATGAAAAATGCAATGGAACCTCATTTTAATCTTATCATCTTATCAGTACTAATGGAGAAGGTAGAATTTCAGTCTACAATGTTTATCTGACTTACGTTCATGAAAGAATTTTCCAGAATTTGCATATCATGTGTGTATAAAAAAAAAAATCCTAATCAAGATAAGCAGCACTAAATATTTTTCTTCTACTATTTTGCTGTATTACTTTACTGATGATTGACAGGAGAGCAGAGCTGAAGCCTACTATTTCAGAACAACTTACCAAGATAGCAGTGGAGGGTTTTTTTTGTTCATCAGGAAGAGAGGAATAAAAGAAAAGAAGAGAACACTTCAGACTCGGAGAATCCAAGGTAACAATTCTGGATTTTCTCCACGCTTTCAAGCTGGACTGTTTTCATTATTTTTAATATAAAGGAAACTTTTTAATATTTGTGACTGAATCCATTGAATGCGAATAAGGCTAGTCTCTCCCACACTGCATTTTTATTCTGTGAAAAGCTCATAAATTCAAGTTCCAGTAACTTTTTTAAAACATCATTATCTTCTCTATTCCACATACATCCTCTGAGATTTTCTATTCATTACAGAATGTGGTGCCAAGTTGACTCCACAGTTCAGAAGTGTTTGATTTACACGTAACAGTTTGGGGTATCTTGGTGAAGAAGGCGAGACGTTTGAGTAGATGTTCTCCACTTTTGGTGGCACTAGGATTCAAGGGGTTTGTTCGGGGCCATGTTTGCCTTTCACACAGCAGATCTGGTACTCCAGGATGGCTTTACCAGATGCTTTTTTTCAGAAGGAAGGACCATGTCAAAATATATTATTCACTTCCAAAAATTCCACCGAAAATTTTAACATTCTTTCAGTGCCATGCATCTAGATATCTGGAACATTTGTATGGACAGTAATAAAGGTAATTTTAACCCAGAATAAATTATTATAATATCTATTGCAATCTTATAACGTAAGATTGATAACAGTTATGATGTTCTTTAGAGAGGAGTAACAAAATAAATAGAGGCCCAATAACGAGGGAAAATTTCTCTTTTCTTCCTCCCAAAAGATGGCCTGTGAGACACCAAGCAGTGAGAATCATTCAGCTGCCAAGAAGGATTTTACAGCTATTACAACCAGCTTCCCTGGCCCACAAGGAAGACACCATTGTTGGTGTAGCCCTGAGGCCAAGGAGAGACTATAACAACTATGTCAGTTTGAAGAGACATCCATTACATTAACATTAGTAACTACACTTTGTTTAACAGGGGCTCAAATTCCTCATTACTTTACAAACAATTCTTGTGGTCAATTTCAAACCCCTTGCAGATAAAAGAATGGAAAGTTTTATACTGCAGGAAAACTCTCTGACCAACATTCCCAAGAGTATGCCAAGTACTTTTGGGACTATGAAACTCTTCAAGGTAAACACGAGAGAATAATACATGGATTAATACCAAAATGTCCTTAGCAATTGAAGAGCTTCTATAAAGGAACTATTGATCCAACCTGCTCATACAGCATCTTTATTTAAAAATCATTGATTTCATGATGTTACATCACCGTTACCCAACAACCTAAAGAATAAGATGGAGTAACTGATAGTGTTATTCCCCTTACAAGGCAGATTATATCACTGTAATGTCCTCTGTCTTAAATGTGAGCTCCCTACAGAATGCATATCCTTGCAACTGTCCTATTGCTATTGGCAAATAAAATTATTTTGAGCATTATCACAGCTCGCATTTAGGCTGCAAAGTGACTACATTAATATGATATCTGACTACACTGAATTCTGGGGTCTTCTAAAAATCTAGCTGTAAATACTGTTTTGACTGTTGCTCGGTGATGAGCTGTCTTCTAGGGATTTAATAGGAACTAAAATCAGTTGAAAGTAGGAACTGGTTCTGGGCACTGAATAGGTGATAAAATTCTCACAAATTACGTTACATCTAAAATTCCCATACAAGCTAAAAATATTTCTAATTACTGGAATAAGTTATTTGACTGATGCTTTTTCCTAGTCGATTTGCTTTCTGTCATTACAGAGTTAACTCTGAGTCAGGAGAAACTCAAGCAATCTGCAGATATGAAAGACTTAACTCACACAGGTGCAACTATAAATGGCGGGTATAAAGCACAAAAGATATTACTGCAGGCTACAAGACTGTGGAATAAACTTGCCATCTTGTTTTCCTAGGAGAGGAATAAATGCATGAAGACAAGCGCCTTCAAGTCATTAAATCATATGACAGTTTCATTCCCTTTTTTCTCTTCTCCCCTCAGCAGTAATAGCTGCTACTTGCATTTGTGATATCCCTAAAAAATTCAGAGGGTTAAAAACATTTACCTCCCCAGAGCACTGCTGCTGAGGAACACTACCTCCTCTCCTCCAACACCTTCCTCTGTCAGCACCTTCAATGTTGAACACCCCATTTGTCTCCAAGTTATAGCATTGGAGAAAGTAAAGAAAAGTTTTTAAATATGAATTACAACTTTTTCCATTGTTTCTGCAAACCCTAAGTTGGTTGATTTTTAGATATGCTGCAAGAAAAAGCTATTCATAAGGATTTCTGTATGGATCACAAGATTGTTCTTAGGGGTCTGCTGGGGTCTGTAGGGGTTCTTAGGGGTCAGCAGGGGCCTGCAGGGAGTTGCAGGAAATAAACTGGGTTTAAAACTGGCTTCTGTGTTGTTGCTTTGTGAGCTCAAAGGGGAGGGAGGAGGAGCAGGAGCGCGGGAAGGGGCGGGAGCCAGAAAGGGGCCAGTGAGGGAGAAAGGGCACGAGTCCCCAGGAATGAACCCCAGCGCCAAAGGGCACCAATGGCTGCAACTGGCCAGGAAAGAGCAGGAATTACCACGAATTCCTGCGACAGAGCGTGAAAGAGCGCGTATCACTGCAAGTGACAGGAGTGAAGATCACCATGAATTCGTAGACGCGAATTAGTGCGAATTACCGCAAAAGAGCAAGAAAGAGCACGACTCAGCACGAATTAATGGCAAAGACGCACATTAACACCAAAAAGCGCCAGAGAAAGCGAGAGAAAGAAGACTGTGAAAGCCGGCGGGGGGGGGGGTGGGGGGGACCAAGAAAAAGAAGGTCCAGAATCCAGCTCAATTTAACACTGGTTTTGGACAGACTTGTTCTACAATGGTACTACTGCACCTCCCCAGCCGTAAGGAAAAGGATTTAAAAAGGAAAAAAAAAAAAGGGGGGGGGGGGGGGGGGGGGGGGGGGGGGGACACACACGACCCTCTGTGTATCAGCACAAAGCATCTAACTAGGAGACAACCCCCAGAGACCAGTAGAGAAAATCCCAAGGCAGAGCCCAGGGGGACAGACTCTTGCTGGCACGGGGCGGGATGTGTACGGCCATGCTCTTGCCCCACTCGCTGTCCTGGGGTTTCGGGGGGGAGGCTGTGAGCAGCTCTGCTGCCCAGTCCTGTGCCCGAGCCCCATCTCACCTCGAAGCCTCTTCAGCCGCTTCTCCTTCTTCTTCTTGCGGATGATGAAGAGGAGGGCCACTCCCAGCATGGCCAGGAGCACAGGGCAGGCGATGGTGAAGAGCTGGAGCATGGGGCAGGCGATGGATGGTGAAGAGCTTCTTCATGTCATCGCCCTCCCCTCGGGTGGACTCGATGCGGGGGACAGTGCCTAGGGCTGTTGCAGGCCTTCATGCGGAGCTCGTACCAGGTGGCCTCCCGCAGCTCCCTCAGGAAGACCTCGCTGGAGCTGTTGGTGCGGAGGCTCTGCCAGACCCAGTTGCCCTTGGGCCGGTACTCCAGGACGATGGCGGTGATGGGGCAGCCCCCGCTGCTCCAGCCCTGCTGGTCCTTGCTGAAGGAGGGCTCTGCGGGAGAGGAGCCGTCAGGGGGGGTTGTGGCAGGGAGGGACCACCCTAAGCAGGGCAGGGACGCCATGGGGCAGGCTCACCTCTGCCGTGGGTCTTGGCTTCCATGATCTCGCTGACACGGCTGGCCCTCACGCTGGTCTTGGCCACCGGCTTCACCTTGGACAAGGTGCCGCGCTTGAGGCTCTCCACCTTGAAGGAGCACTCCGAGGAGCTGAGGAACACATCCTTCCGCTCCTCGCTGTTGTGCACCGAGTACCGAGCCCTCCTGCCACCTCGGAAGCATCACCCTTCACCTGGAGAGTGCCAGAGAGGGAGAAACTGAGGCACCGAGCAGACGCCTAAGAACACCCGCAGACCCCTGCAGGCCCCTAAGATACCCTAGAGGGCCCTACAGACCCCTAAGACCCCCAGTGGACCCCTACACACCCTCACCCCAGATGCCTGTGGAGTCCTAAGGGATCCCCCAGACCCCGATGGACACACACCCCCGCCCCAAGGGCTCTGGGGCTCTCCACTAATTCCAGAGGGAGAGAATTGACCCCGAGTCCCATTTTCCAGGGGAACAAGATCTCCAGGTGCCCCCTCCAGCCAGGGCTTGGGCCAGGTCTCCAGCCATCCCCCCCCCAGGTCCAGGTGCCACTCATCCCCACTGATGGGGTGATGGCCACCATGGTCACCATGGCCCCAGCAGGAGCCAGGGAGAGGGGGAAGAGGAGGGAAAAGCAGGGAGAGCCCCCGGGGGAAGAGGGAAATTCCAAGTGGTGGGGAGCGGGGCAGGGAGAGGGATAGAAAGGGCAGCGAGAGGGGGGGCAGCGACTCACGGCAGCTCCTGGTGCAGGCAGGAGACCTTCGCTGCCCAGAGGCTTCTCTCTCTGCCCCTTCCCAGCCAGAGACCCTTGGCACAGCCCTGCCCCAGCCCCACTGCCTGCTCCTCAGCCTGCCCCAGCTCCCCCCGCAGCCTCTTTTAAACACCCCTAAAGACCCCTCCAGACCCCTAAGCACCCCTACAGACCCCTAAACACAGCTAACCACACTTAGCACCCCTACAGACCCCTAAGAACCCCTCCAGACCCCTGCAACTTCCTGCAGCCCCCTTCAGACCACAGCAGACCCCTGAGTGCACCTATAGCCCCCTGCAGCGCCATGCAGAGCTGTGCAGACCCCTACAGGAGACCCCTAGAGACCCCTACGGATCCCTACAAACCCCTGCAGCTCCTTGAAGGACCGGCCCCATTGTACAAAGACAAAGCCCTGCAGACAGTCGTCTGCCGAGTCTGCCTTGCTGTCCTCGGAGCAGCCTCGCAGATGCCTGAGGCAAAGGTCCAACGGGACCCACCCTGGAAATCCCGAGGATGGAAAATCACAACTCACACCATCAGCCACAAGCAATGAAGCTGGCGTTACAGATAAAGACTCTCAAGGATTTGCAAAAATGTGAAGTGTGCTCACCTGATTCGTGTCAATACCTTTAACCCTTCTGTGTGTCCTTGTAGAACCGTGGGCTTAGGAGAAGCAGGACGGGATGTCTAGAGTTTCCATTTCTTGCAAAAACCCCCTAACGAGCCCAGTTATTGCTGGCCGCATGGTGCTGAGCGGGAGGGGGCTGTGGGGCACACGCCTGGAGTCGGGGGTCCTCCTGGGGGCGAGCCGAGAAAAACTACTTTACCCACCGACCACCGGGTGGGAGTCAAAGAAGATTCCAGAAGGTGAGGAGGGCATGGCCAAAGAAGACATGCCCATCCCTGGAGATCATTAGCATAGGCCAACCTTTGCTATGAACATGTATTAGCAGAAGAAATATAAACCCAAAACGGGACCTGCCCGTGGTGCGCCTTGGTTGAGCAGAGACTCCCGGTGCATCCAGCGCCGTTTGCTTGTCTTTGCTCGTTTAATAAATTGTAAACTTTAATTGGAATCCTGTTTGAGGCTCACCTCACCAAGCACAGCTCTCACATAACTCACCAAAACAGGAAGGCACTACAAAAGCAATTTCAGCCCCCTGCAGCCCCCTGAATCCCTTTAAAGACCCCTGAAGCCCCCTGCAGACCCCTAGACCCCCTACGGATCCCTGCAGCCCCCTGAACCCCTTCAAAGACGCCTGCAGACCCCTAGAGCCCCCTAGAACACCCTAAAGCCCCCTGCAGCCTGCTGGTGATGGCATCCTGCGAGATTGATACGGTTTTGTATATATTGTATCTATTTTGTTATTTCCTATTAATATTTCATTAAAGTAGTTTTGTTCCTTCTAAACTTTATCTCTTCTCCTTCTCTCCTGGAGCGAGAAGAAGGGGGAGAGCATCTGTGTAGCCCAAACTACACATAGACATCTTAGTAATAAACCACTAATTACAAGAACGCCATTCTCTTCGTCCATTTTGAACTGAACTATCTCTTTTTTCTTCCCTGATGACTAGTAGTAAAATATTTGCAATACTCAGAAAAACTTCTGTGAGACAACAGCCAAGAAAAAAAATCTGTGTATATTTTTTCTCTTATCCAAGTTTAAATCAGAACCTTTAATGTTACTTTAGTTTGCATGTGTTAATCATATCATTAATGCTATGACTGACAGATAGAAATTAGTTTAATGGAGAGTTCATGGTTCTTAAATCAAGACAGGCTTTTGGGTTCTCATGATTAATAGACCAATACCCAAGCCACATATGCTCTAACTGAAAAGCAAGATGGATAATGAGTTCATGCATCCGTTGAAGGAATTTTAAAATATATGGTGGACTACATTACAATGATCGCTGGAATTAATGCATGCAATTTGTCTGTCCTAGTCAATGTTAAAAGAAAAAGTGCAAAGACTAAGCAGGGATATTCACAAGTTAGACTACGGGATATCTAATGAGCTGTAGGATGAATGGGGAGGGGAAAAAAAAAAGAGGAGAATGTACCACAGGATTAATTAAGAGACTTACAGAAAATTCCAATTCCAAAGGGATGTTTCATGTCATGCAAGAGTCTCATGGCTTGTGCAATCTCCACCTAACAAACACCCAGGTCCTCACCAGGCCTCTATTGAAACAAGGATGCCTGCATATTCTCTGCTCACTTCTTGTTTCTTAGGAGGGATTGTATTTCAGACAGACATTGATATGCTGCTTTCATACCTGTGATGGGAACATTTCAATGGAAATAATTGTAAGGTTAAAGTGAAACACAAGTAATTTAAACATATGTTGGCATGTACAAAGCCAAAGATAAGAAGAAAAGACAGTAGTTAATGAAGACCCAAGAGAAGTAATTCAGGGTGATACAAAGCTAGAGTAGGACTCACAGAGTGAAATAACGACAGGAAAGTGTTGGCTGAGTAATCTAAAGACCATAATGAGTTTTAAGTTTCTCTCATTAGCAAATTATGAGTCCTCAGAGATCAAATTTTAATATCTAATTTTATCACAGCAGTCACATAGCCAAAAAAGTTGCTTTTTAATCTCCCAAGTTTTGTCAAGCTGGTACGTTTCATTCATATCCCTCCTCCTCCTCACTTCAAATAAGGAAAAAGATACAGAAAATAAAGATATGGACAGAATTTCCCTAAATTTTATAAGCAAACACCAATGTATAAAACTCATGCCATTAAATTTTATTTTATTTTATTCCTTTCTTATCTACTGAAATACAGTCGATCATTTCTGTTCTTTACTGGTTTCATAATTATTAGGTAACACATTACAAGATAAAGATTTAATCTTGAACTTATAACTTGAGAAAATAACTATAATACTCTGGTTTTTTTGTCTGAATGGGGCCAAAGAGCAACACTGAGGAAATCACTTGAAATGCTCTTAAGCATTTTTTTTGAAATAAGGATGAATTCAAGAAAGAAGAGATTTCTATAATTTCCAAATGCTTAGGATGAAAGCAGTGACAGCACCAATGAGAGAGAAGGTCTTTATGCTCTCCCCATCATATGTGTGGGAATACAGGTCAGACAGAGGGTGCTAATAGACAGAAAGGGAGGGGTACATCTCATTACTATATCTGCACCTGTATGCAGTTAGTGATCATAAGATCACTGACAAAAAATGAAAACACAACTAGGAGGAACAGAAGAAAATTACATATTCCTATCATTAGAAAATAAATCTTGCATATATTGAAGTGTTGTTGCCCAAATAGATGATTCATATTGCCAAGAAATATCAAGTGCATTTCAAACTTCTATCTTTGCAACATACATAGAGAACAATTACTCTTTGTACAAAGCTAGCAAAGTGTATAAACTCATTTACTGCATCAATGCCTGTAATTAATGTTTCCTAACTCAGATCATATATACTACATTACACCTGTGATTTTCCCAGGTCATTGGTAATACTTACTGCGGTGCTGCTAAAAATCCATTCACATGCTGTGTTTTCTTTCTGTAAAGCAAAGATTAGTGCTCATGCTGTCTTACAACCTGTTCCCCTGGAGTATTGCAAGATCATCAAAACCATAAATTATTTAAAGTCTGTGTAGATGTGGTAAAGAATTAAGGAAGTTACAGTAGAAATGTGAGAAACAGTGGTAGAAGAAAAATAGTGCATTATTTTCCTCTGCATATAATACTCTTCCAAATATTCATCTTCTGAACACAGCATGGCACAGGACCTGAAGAGCTGAGAAGAATGTAGGAGGCTGGTTACAATCACCTGAGTGTTGGAAGAAACACAAAAATCCCTTTGACATATGATCAGTGGCAGACTACAGTCAAGAATGTTAATTAGAATTTAATATTCTTCTGGTTCCAGTAAACAGATTTAAAATGTTAAATGTGAATTGGAATCCAGTGTACTGAAACAAGAATAAAATCACATTAAGGCCTACCACGGCTAGTTTTGTTAAACTATTCTAATTTCAGATGTGAGAACAATCACAATTTTTGAGGGAAGATCGTGCAGCATAAGTAGATTCCATGACCACTGCTGCAGAATGACCAAAAGGTAGGATAAGCTCCATAAGAAGCACATCAGGCCAACAGAAACAGTGCAAACTACACTTTAGAAGAATATTGTTGCAGTAGATAAACAGTGTAATGTGCCTAAGAGTGAAGCCAAAATAACAATCAAGCAAAAAAAACTTAACCAGACAAACGGTTAGTGAATGTTGCATGGGGATGGCCAGAAGACAAAAGTGGGGGTACAGAGGTGACCAAAGGACTCCAGTAATATCTCCAATATCTCACACTTCTACGTGATAGTTCAAATGTGTAAAAACTTCTATTGCAAGCTTATTATTGCCAGACTAAAATTTCACGTGGAGATGAAATTACAAGGTGACACTCAGCCATGAAAAATGTAACCTGATCTGAGAAGGACCTTTTCTTATTTGTAAAACGGAACTCCTGCCAGGTAGTTTGTTTGACATGCAATATTGAATATGTACTGAAAAGAGTTAAACAAAATGTTTTAAACTTGAAATAATAATTCATGGTTTTTGGCTTTTTTTGAGAATTCACCTTAATAATGCCTAGTTGATTTAGAAAACAAACAAACAAACAAAGAACACTCCATTAAATGAAATCATTAGCAAAGATTTTTATCTTGAAAAAAGACCACAAGAAGGGAAGGAAAATTTGAGGGGAAGCCAGGTTCTTCTTACACTAACACCAAGAAAAGGAATGCTGTTGGTGCGATTACAGTAACAACGAGCAGGGAAATGTCCCATGAGTTTTCAGCCTGCAGATGTGATGAATTTCGCTCACAGATGATGAAACTTACTGTACAATGAATATCATATTTGGTGATTTTTTCCCATGTAAAGTGAAAGAACATTTCAATATACCCAGTCAACTGCTTAACCTCCGCCCTCATCGTTTGGCTAGTGCTAAACCAGGCTCAGTTGAAAGATGGACTAAACACAGTGATAAAGTTAAAATGAGCCTACTAAGCTTTCCCGATCTATATTAGACAGTTATTCAAGAGATACAGAGCAAAGGGGCATCACTGGCAAAACAAAGTCAGCCCTGGTCACTATTTTAGAAAAAAATTTGGATTTAAAGCTCTTCTTGTACCACCTGGAGTCTTCACCAAAGACATAACTGTCTTGAGCATTCCGCTCTCCTCTATCTGTTGCCTCAACAAAATTCATTTTCTGCATTGGCCTAGGGGAAGCCTCGTGATTTTTTTCATGGAACTAAAAAGAATTAGCACGTTATTGGAATTTTTGTCAGTTGTCCAAAGGAAAAAAAAAAAAAACCAAAACACTCAGAAGGTTTTTTCTCTCTGACAAGTTTTTGAAAACCGAAACCCCCATACTGTTAAGACTTTTGATAGAAAGGGGAGAAGTCATTGACAATTGCTATATGGCAATTATTGGATAACTTACCTTCAGGGAAAGTGGTTTTGTAACTTCTAATTGGAGATTTACTTAAGATATGAATCAAGAGGGTTTATATTCCTTCTGTATATTAATTTTAATTGCTTTTTACAGTCTGGCTGAAAGTGCCACAAGGTATAGAGTTATAATTTGAAGATATTATAAATTTTCCTTTGGGAAGTGTGATAAGTCAGCAGCAGAGGGGAGCAGAGACAAGGCAGTGCTCCAGAGGAACTGCCTCCATCCAGTCAGATGCCTCTGGGAATTAAGTACTTTGCTTCCTTTACCAATTATAAACTTGTCCCTTTGCTGAAACAGCAATTGCATTATTTGAAGGTGCATTTTTCCTTCTTTCTTGATCCTTTCTCTTATTTATGTTTTACATGACCAGCTGAGAGTGCCTTAAGAACCGTTAAGGTGAAAAGTGCACCTTGGGCTTCATACAAATGACAGTCAGGCTCTGCATTTTGATGACTGATGTGTGTAAACTTTGTTTGCTCATTAGCAGAAAAACATGTCAAGTTTAGAACTTCTATGGATACTGACAGTATATGAGTTTCAGGGGATTTAAGTCTACATCTCCTGCTTCCTAACATTTTACCTACATTTTCCAGACTCTGATATGATACAGTAATGATGATACCAGCTGGGTTTTGCAGAAATTACTGTAAAAGCCATAAGTCTTTGTAGTGAATCACAAGTTCTTACTACAGCTAGAGATCACGTCCTTAGCATTTCCATAGCCTGTCATAAAAAAAACCAAACCAAAAACTCTGCATTATCTTACTCTCCATTAAATTGTTAGACAACTGTTTATTAAAACAGTCTGAAACTATTGGAAACGCTAAAATGAAATACTTAGACTACTTTCAACACGGGACTGTCTCTTTGTAAGGTCACTGTTTTGGAGGACAACCTGTTTTACAACCAGATGCATTGCTGAGCGAGGGAACAGGTAATAGTGTTAGTGCTGTACAATCTGGAATGTCTTATAAGAGAGTTTGGTGTGTCTCAGCAAAAATTAATTCCAGAAGAATTCAATCAGTTCTTGGAGAAGTTTCTGATGTGAAAAAATAATTGAGTGCTTGACATCTAACTTTATAGGTCAAACGCAGAAAAGGCAATATCTTGGCAATAAATTGGGATGAAATTGTGGAATTTCAGTTGTGAGGTAAGTTTCTGGTTTTGTGGAATGGATGGTTTGAATGATATAGGTTTCAGAGAGTACTTTGCATTAGGTCAATAGCAAACCAAAAGCAATGTATTTTGGGTTTGGTTTTTTTTCACTACTGGATAGACTTGGAATTAACTCTTTTATACCAAGTTAATTACTCCAGAAGCTAGCTGACCTAGAGCTAGAGCTTGAATCAAGAAAAAACGTACCTGTTTCTGAATCAACTGTCTTGGTCCACAACTTTGTATGGTTTTCTAAAGGGAAATGGTTCTAATAGAAGAGATTATCTTCTTCTCACAGTATGGCCTATTATATACTCATAAATTACTATGGCTATAGCATATACACTAACCTAATTGCAAGTGTTACCTACCTTCTAATTTTGCTGACATACATCTTGATTGATGTGTTGGTAAAAAAAAGTCTTAGTAATCAGGTATTTTATAGAATTACTCTAGTGACTTCTAAGCAAGTGGTGACCTAATGCTATCACAAGACCTTTTCACACAAATAGCAGCTTCAGCATCTTCCTTTGATAGGTGTACATGCTTTAGTGTACTTTGTTCCTTCTTGGGAATGGGATTTCTGTCTATACTGATGCTACCTATTTATATTTCTGGAAGAAAAAAAATAAAAAAGAGGACAGAGTTGCATGGCTGCAAATGAGACCTTGTATTTGTTTTGCTCAGAGTTTGCAGCAGTGATATAAAGAAAAAAGAGGTTTTAAACCACAGCCGCGCTTAAGAAGCGTCTGCAAAATATTGTTTTTAAGGTTAAAAAGGCAACTTGAACTCTAGATCCTCAGGACTTATCATTTGTGTGAAAACCAACTTTCTCTAGTCTTTGCCCAGTGTCCTGTTGCACAAACAAATGGTGGAATATAGCACCTTTATATTAGTGAAATATCACATATCTGCTGTTTATAGGTAGTTCCAGTCTGACTCCATAGAATTCTAGGAGGGTGAAAAGCATGTTTGTATCTGCCTTCTGCCACAAGGGAGACATTTGGACATATTTGACACTACTTAAATTAGTAAGCCAAAAAAAGCAACAGTATGTTGTTATTCATGCATTTCTACATTCAAAAACCCATGAAAGTAAGGCATAAAGGAAGTGATTAAAACCCAGACACCATCATAGATTATGAATGCAGAAGACAGTGATACTTAGATTATGTATTATTCACCTTGACAGTCCCTCTGGAAGGCCATAATCCCACAGATAATGAAAATATTCTAAAAAAATCCATCTAGGATATGAAGAATATTTAATCAATGGAAATTTTGCACAGATCCAGAAAGGTGATCCTGTGCTTTTAGGAAAACTGGTGTTTCTCAGTCTTTTTTGGGTATAATTTTTCTGTTTTCTTTGAACCTTCAGGATGATCTGATGTCAGTGACTTGAATATTTGCTATTTCAGTTTTGCAGTTTTGTTTTCTAGTGAATGTGAGATTATAATTTCACTTTCATTTTTGCCCATTATTGCTTCCAGTGTAGCTATAATGAAGTCGACATTGATCCTTACACAAGTTTAAATGAGAATTTTGACTAGACGGGCAGCATAATACCATGTGTGGATTGTGGGGTTTTTTTCTATTCCACTACTTAAAGCAATTACTTTGCCTTTTCTTGAAAAACATTTGAAACCAATGGAAAAGACCATACATTACCTCTTCTTATCCTTAAACAGAGGAGGTTGATTCTTCTCCTTTGAGATTAGACTAACATTCAGGTTTCACGTGTGACTTCTTTCTTGCAACTCTCACTGCAAAAATAGCCTAGGAGAACAATGCAGAAAATATTTTTTTTAAGAACTCTCAATTATTTTCCATGACAGTTCCAGAATCCTGTTATTTAGCTTTCAAAGCTTTTTGTATAATACAAAACCAGAATCTCTCAGTGCAAATACTAGATCTAATTTTCCTATCACATTCACCCAGTGAAGAAAATCAATCTATCATAAAGTGTAAGAGCTGAAACAAGATGGCAGTGGTAATCACAGAATGGTAAGGGTTGGAAGGGACCTTCAGAGATCATCTAGTCCAACCCCTCTGCCAAAGCAGGGTCACCCAGAGCAGGTCGAAGAGGAACATATCCAGGTGAGTTTTGAGTACCTCCAGAGAAGGAGACTCCACAACCTCTCTGGGCAGCGTGTTTCCAGTGCTCTGTCACTCTCAAAGTAAAAAAGCTTTTCCTTATGCGAGTTCCATTATCCAATAAAGACATAAATAAGCAGGGGGAAATACCCTATATCAGTGTAGAATTTCAGATTTACCAAATATGCAGCACACTTCTATAAACAAACATGCATTTGCATGGCACTGTGTACCTCCAGAGAAGGAGACTCCACAACCTCTCTGGGCAGCGTGTTTCCAGTGCTCTGTCACTCTCAAAGTAAAAAAGCTTTTCCTTATGCGAGTTCCATTATCCAATAAAGACATAAATAAGCAGGGGGAAATACCCTATATCAGTGTAGAATTTCAGATTTACCAAATATGCAGCACACTTCTATAAACAAACATGCATTTGGATGGCACTGTGTTTTACCACAACTTCAGGGTGTTTGCCGCATGTAAATATTCTCCACTGGGGAGAGGTATTTAAGCATCTGATTAGACATATCTAGTTTTACCACAACTTCAGGGTGTTTGCCGCAGGTAAATATTCTCCACTGGGGAGAAGTATTTAGCATCTGATTAGACATATCTGACTCCTGCACCGTGGTTCTACTGCTGTATAGCACACCATATCATGCCACAAACTAAAATTAATATGACGCTACATGAACTTGTTCTAAAAGGCAATTCTCTTGATGTAGAAAAAGAGTATCAAACTATGTAGTCTTGGTTCCAGCAATGAAACAGTTTCTTGAATGGAGAGACCAATACCCACGTTTGCATTCTGGAGATATGAGAGACTGATAGCTACAGGCTCTCATATCTCCAGTCACAGAGAACTACAAAGGTACAGTAGCCCCTTGGAAAGAGTCTGCAAAGATGGCTTTCAATCTCTAGTGCCCGCACAATCGTCGGGGACTAGTTCTGGATGTCCACAGGCAGGAAACAGGAAAAGACAACGTGTTGTTAGATTTAAATTCACAGTACAAAAACCCAAACCAATACAAAACAAAAATACAAAAAGGTGTTGAAAACACTGATCATAATAACCACTGACTTGTTATCAGGCTGGTAAATTTTCAAAACCTAATTACTAAAGCATACTATGGTATCTACAGTTTTAAATGGTTTGTCCAAAGATTTTTTTGGATAGCAGGGATGCTGGGGGCTTACTTTGTTTGTCTATTTCTTTAAAGAAATCCATACTGTACAGAAAAGTCCTCCAAGGATTCAAAATTGCAGGCGGTTTCTGCTCCAAGTACTTCCAGCAATTGTTGGCATCTTTTAAGACTATCTGGATAGAATTTATTAACATATATAGCCAGAGCTCTATCCTCTATTGAAAGGCAATATAACACACAGTCCCTGACAGATTAAAGCAAGCTGTACTATAAATTGTGCAGATTGAGCCCTCTTACATGGCTTATCCTAATCATAGCTCTGCCATTTGCTTCTCATGACAGGATAAAAATAAAAGTCCCATAAAACTAAAATAAAATAGACAGTCTGCCTTTCCTCCCTTAGAAAACATTTGTCAGAATCTCTTCAAAAATAATTGGGAAGAAAATGTGCTGAATTCTACAATCTATTGAGTCATTTTTAAAGCTCGTCCAGGCATGTGAAAAGTCAGCATTCTTTATGATCATCTAGCTTGGGAGAGGATGTATTTCACATTGTCAAAAGCCTTTCATAGTTTGCTTTTTTGCCCCCTTAAGAATAAGTTTTCCTAGACTTTAAACTTAAATATTTATCCAGTGAGCAAGAAACAGTGAAACATTTAGGTTCACTTACTGTTCTACAGTCTTCAGTCATCTAAACCATGCTTTTTCTCATACTTTTTCCTACAGCTTCACAATTTACATTTTTTCCCCTCTCTACCGTGTCTGCTTCTGAACTACTGGTGCTTAATGAAAGCAGTGTGGAAATCTCCTTTTGCTATCTATGAAAAAAACCAGCTTATGGTACACTTTTCAGCCCTTTTCAAACACCACTGCTGAACGAAGCCTGACCTCTTCTAGTGCTGCAGACTGAGGTTGGCATCTTTAGGAAGAAGTTCTTTGCTGTGAGGGTGGTGAGACACTGGAACAGGTTGCCCAGAGAAGCTGTGGATGCTCCGTCCCTGGAGGTGTTCAAGGCCAGGCTGGATGGGACTTTGAGCAACCTGGTCTGGTGGGAGGTGTCCCTGCCCAGGGCAGGGAGCTGGAATTGATGACCTTAAAGTCCCTTCCAACCCAAACCATTCTAAGATCCTATGATCTGCAAGGGCAGTTGTTTCCCTTCCTGGGAAGGAAATGGCCTCTGCAATTTTGGGCGATTCTGCAAAGGATGAATTTTGGAAACTCAGTATTCACCTGGAATTACAAAGATTGACACCAGGGAGGTGTTGTGACATTCCAGTGATGCAGGGAGATAGAAATATTTAAAACAAGGATTGCTTCCCGCTAGAGATGGTGGTGTAGAGAAACAAGCCAGCACCAGAAACTGCCTGCTTTCTGCACAAGTGGAGAAGTTGTAATGCTCTTTCACAGCTCTGAACACACAATGGGAGATAAGATACTTAACATCTACCACCAAGGACTAAATCTTCCCTTCTTTCATCAGGAATTGAGAATTTTATCTTTTCCCTTTTTATACACTTGAAAATACTGAGACTTTCAGGATACACCATTCCTCTTCTACATGACTACCAAAAGCAGCATAATTACAGCATCGTAAAATTGGTTTGCCACTCCATGTACTCCAGCTCCTCTGAGTGCCTAGCATCTGCTTACTGGTCAGGGAGCTCATTCAGCTATGCACAGATTACATATTAATTTCTAATTTTTGTAGGAAGCAAGGGCCTGAGACAGAAAAGATAAACAAAGCATATGCTTTTCTATTAAAAACAACTATACTCAGTGTCCATCTTGGCATATTACCATATCGCAGATTTTTCACCTTAAGAATATGCATTACAAAACCATGTGTCTGATTAGTCTTCTCAATCAGGTTGTCTCAGCAGAGTTTCACTGAGGCAGAAAGAGCTAGATTTGGAAATAGATTTTGGATGTCAAGATGCACCTGACACACAAAGTGAAATCCAATGTCCTGGCACAAGTGTCTAGGCAGAAAAACGTTATTTCCAAATGATTTCCACAAAACAGACTGGGAAGCTGTCTCTGCTAGCCAGCAGAAGAGGGACTTTTGGACAATCTAGCTGGCATGGTTGAAAGCACTCCTTTCAGTTTTCAATATAGAATGATGTCTGCACCTGTGCAGCTCTCTAGGACGAAAGCTGAACAGAAAAAGATGGAGTTTTGCATAGAAAAGAACCAACCTGAGTGGCTAGGGCAAAAGTGTGTAAATAGTGCAGCGACAGAGAGCTGTCATGCATCTTATTACAATAAAAAGTAAGTGAAATCAATGGCTTCGAACGTGCTACAGCTCTAAAGAAGATGTTTTCACATCATGCATAGCTGTGGAATGCATCACTGAAGGCCACTATATATTTATAAATAATTACAAATTATAAATAATTGTTGAAAAGGTTCATTCATGTCTATTAACTATGATAACTGGAACATATTCATGGCTGTTCCTAAATCACAAGGTTATTACCACAAGCTGAGGCTGAAGGTCACTCCACACTCTTCCTGTTCTTGTTGGCTTTGCCTAAGCATCTGTAGACCTAGCAGACCTAGCCCAGTTCTGAAACAAAATGTTACCACAGAGTTTAGAGGAAAGGAAGGAAGGGGGACAGGACTGGGGAACCAAATTGGTTTGGGACACAGATAGATAAAATAAAATTGGGTTGCAGGTTAGAAGTAAGTAGGGATACCAAGAAGACCATCTGTTGGTCATTGATGATACTGGTTTCCAGTTGTGAGGATAGGCCCAGGTATGTCCAGTGAAAAAGTTAAAAGCCTTCCCAGGAATGATAGACCTCAGGATATGGGAATAATATATAAATAGGAGACAAGTGATAAAAAAAGAAGAGGTGAGGATAAAGTACTAAAAATGAGGTAGCTGGAGTGATATAAAAAACTCAAGCCTGTGTTGTTTAGACACTCAACCTGACAGTGAGAATAAACAGTACTTACATCGCTACCAACTTAAAAAACCAAGCTAGAGGCAATACTGCTCCTTTTTCCTCCAGTAAGCTAGTGTTTTACAGTACATATATCCCCAGTGCAGTTTATCTTTGCTACATTCCCTCTTCCCCTGTGAGGAGTCAGAACCAGATACTCCAATCCCTTCAATCGAGTCCACTTCAGAAGATTCCATCTGTTTGGAATTTAACATCTCTCCTTAGGAGCACTTATCCAATCAGGAGTTTAATTTATCCTACATTACTTAGAAATGAGCTCAGAATAAAATATTGATTCTTCTCTAAACTTTATCCCATCATCCTCAATAGGTTTTGGAAGTTTCCATAGAGATGACATTTTCTGCTATTACTTCTGCCATTTTCCAGTTTCAGCTGGGCTGCAGAGCAGCAAAATCAGCATAATGAAATACTTTCTGCAATTTTCTAGAAAAAATTAGGTTCAATTTCTTTAAGATTTGATTGGATGACAAGTCATCCCCAAACTGCTCAGTGTTCACAGAACTACATCTGGATGCATCACGTAAAAAAAATACGATAAAGTATCTATTCCCACAACTCTTGGGAAACAGGGAACTCAAATATAAAGGTCTTTCCCTGAGCCAAAGAAGACAGAGAGACTTCACATATAGCTATAGTCACAGGAGAATTTCCTTATTAAAAAAAGATAGCTGACCCACTAAAAGATGCAGTGTTTTACACATGTAACATGTGGAACACTAAATTTACTATCAGTTGCTATGATGTGAAAATATTGTGGCAATTAGAATGTTTTCCTTCCTCCAAATTTAAGACTTTTATGATTTTCCCCTTCATAGTGTGGAGTAAAATATAGTAAAATAATGACCTGACATTATTTATGAACCAAAGAAAAACTTCTAGACCCGAGCCATTGGAATACAATTTGAAAAATGGTTGAAATGTCCACATAGAGCCAATTTAAACGGGAAAACTTCAAGAAGAAATAGTAGTGAATATTCCAACGAGCTACAAAATACTGTCAAACATATAATATCAGTGTGGAGAAGTCAAGTACATCCTGGTTAGAGAGTTCCAAGGATAACACCTGATGTATATAAGTATGTTAGCACTTTCTCATGGTCAAGGAAGAGAAGGAGATTCTTCTAAAAGAAAATCTTAAGATCGTATAATTATTAAAAATGAAGATTTAATGTGTGCCACCTACAAAGAATGAATATGAATTAGGCTGTGTGTCATATTGTACAGTAGGTATTATTTTAACAATATATTTAAATGATAGTGAATTTACTCACAACCTGACACTTAAGCTTCCTGAAAGTCAGAATGAAAAATGAGTCAGACTTAGCTCTCTAAAAGACTACATATAATTATATTTTATAATTTTCAAATTAAAACCACATCAAAATAAGAGAACTCACTGATGCAAATTAGTAAGAACACAGCAATATCACCTAAAATTTAAAGAAAAAGCAAGGATTCATTGAAGCCATTTGATATTTCCGTCAAGTCAGTCAGATCAGCCGCACATAATGTTTTTAATGCATCAGGCATAGTGTACTAAATGTTAATGATTACATTTTAAGGGTTTAATAGCTTGCTATATTTTTAATGTAAGAAATAGCCATTCTAATGGGAACGTACATACCCTTTACTCGGCAGCTAGCTCCCCAGTTAAAGTTATAAAAAAAGATTCAGTCTTCCTGAGGGGGAACCACAGAGTTGTAAATGTATCAGGGTTAATTGTCTGAATTATTGGGACACTTTTTTCATGAGCTTAAGTTATTAAAATGGGAGGCTTTGTGCAGTGAACTTTAGTTGCATACTTTTGTCTAAAAATACAAGCTGATCTTAAGCTAAAAGCATAATTTTTAAGATGTCTCTGATCACAGGGTTTTATAAGAGAAAAAGCGTGAAAGATTAAATTTTGGATTCTTTAGGAACTCTCTTCTGGAATACAAAATAGCAGGCAAGAATCCTCTGTGTGGTAGGTTAGAGATTTCCCAAATCTTGATTATTTTTCTCCTGTACTCTCAATCGATTTGGGGGAAGCTGAGGGAGTCAGAGGAGAAGAGAAGGAAAGGAGAGGGAAAAGGGTCTGGAGAGAAAAAAACATAAAAATCAAACCACCAACATTTTAGAAGTATCTTCTCCACCCCACCCCAAAATCCTTCCAAAAGAATGCAACATTCAAGTTTAATTTTTCTTACCTGGTACAAAAAATTATAGAATTTTAAGATTCCATAAGAAGAGATGTGTGTAAGTGTATGTGCATGTTTGAGATGCCTTTAGGGCAACAGGAAAGCCTTGAACTGGAAAGGGATTTCTCTTCCTCTGTTCCTGGAAGATCTGGCTGAAAGAGCTGTCCTCCTAGGCAAGCAAGAAAGAATTGAAGTTTACTTTTAATTATGGCAAAAGAAAACAGGGAAAAGCACAGCTGAATTCCTAAAGGAACCATGTGAGAAAGTAGTGCCTAGAAGTAAAAAAATGCTTCCCTGAAAACAAAACCCAGCTCCTCCAGAGAGCATGTAGTGTCTACACAGCTGTAGACAGTATTCATCTGTAATCTTGAAAGAGATCTCTGTTTCTTACACAAAATTGGGAGGTTTGGGGTTCATTATTTAAAGTCAGATAATGCATTAAGTGAATTTTGTTCTTAGCTACCCACTTCTTTAAGGCCTTTCCAAAACAATCAGGAAATACAGTCCTGCTCTAAGGTACAATTAGGAAGCTTTCAAATAGAAAAAGGAATGGTATTAACAAGCAAAAAGAATACAATCACCTATGACTCATTCAAATACACACATTAAAAGGACATTACAGCACTGAAGTCAAGCTTTTTAATGTTAGGAAATGCTAAAGTTAAGACTGGTTCTCAGTCAAGCAAGAAAGGTTAAATTCAGTTCATGTGTGACAACTCTTACTTGCTTCTTCCACTGTACAAATGCGTGCTGCAAAACTTCTTGCTGAAATTGTCCCCTCCAGCTTGAAAAACAGTCTCTTATACTGGTCAGCTGTACAAAGGGACCCACCTCAGGTGGGTGACTGTGACTCTTGGAGGACTTTTTGGCACAGGTGTGTGCGTCAGCAGGGTGTGGGGAGCAGCAGGGATCCACACACAAGACCCTGGAGCACGCGCGTCTCCCACGCAGGGTGTGCAAGGAGGGGAATAGACATAGTGCTCAGAGGTATGGTTTAGTGATGGTTTTTGTCAATGTTAGGTTGATGGTTGGACTAAAAGGTGATCTAAAAGGTCCCTTCCGACCTGGGCAATTCTATGAGGGCCATGAAGATGATCAGAGGGATGGAGCACCTCTGCTGTGAAGACAGGCTGAGAGAGTTAGGACTGTTCATCCTAGAGAAGAGAAGACTCCAGGGAGACCTTATAATAGCCTTCCAGTACCTAAAGGGGGCCTACAGGAGGGGTTGGGAGGGACTCTTTATCAAGGAGTGTAGCAATAGAATGAGGGGTAATGGTTTTAAAGTGAAAGAAGTTATTTAGATTAGGTATTAGGAAGAAGTTCTTTGCTGTGAGGGTGGTGAGGCACTGGAACAGGTTGCCCAGAGAAGCTGTGGATGCCCCATCCATGGGAGTGTTCAAGGCCAGGCTGGATGGGGCTTGGAGCAACCTGGTCTGGTGGGAGGTGTCCCTGCCCAGGGCAGGGGGTTGGAACTAGATGATCTTTAAGGTCCCTTCCAACCCAAACCATTCTTTGATTCTCTGAATGCACACTGCTGCTAACAGAAATAGCCTGTGGTGTGTGGTACATACACACACGTGCAGGCTTAGAATGTTTTGGGATTACAGAATGGCATTTAGGAATTTGTAGGTGCACATTATTGTTTCATAAATGTCTGGTATTGTGGTCTGTCTGTTGTACAGCTAACATTGATCCTGATAATCCATTTACTGCTTGTTAAGAACATGTCATAAAAAACAATAGACATCTTAAATCCTCACTTGATATGGAACCAAGAATTAAGCAATTCTTCCTTGCTGTGATCAGTGCCAGAAAGTGACCTTTTCAGCAGCTACTGCAGAGGTCAGAATAAGGATATTCAGGTTTTTCATTTCTCTACTACCACTAGACAGACTTCATTACTTTCAGGCCAGGGTTGTGGAAACCATGGATTTCTCAATCCTTTTTTCTACTTTGACTTGTTTTTCTTGTTGTTAGTTTTGTTTGTTTGCTTGTTTGTTTTTTTCTCATTCTGTGTCCCATTTATTGCTTTTCAAGACTTCATAGAATTTCTCACAGCTTCTCTTTTCAGTCACTCTCTTCCTTCATATGCAGGCTCAGCCTCTTTGCCAGGCTATCTAAAAAGGTGTTTAGGAACAATTCCACTTTTTCTTGAGGCAAAAACCTGACACTGACCAAAGTACACTCGTAGTTCCCATCTACCTGAGTATATCTGAAGGCTAACAGCAGCATTAATCAGGACAGCTGAACTCTGCTGACCAAAAGGATATCCTGTGCCATATGACATCTTACTCAGCAGTAAAAGCTTGGGGAAGGAAGATAAAAGGGGGATGTTTATCGTTCTACCATTCGTCTTCCCAAGCAAACACTACATGTGCTGAACTCCTGCTTTTCAGGAAGAGGCTGGACATTCAATAGCTGATGGAAAATAGTGAATTAATATCTTTTTTCTTTTTTTTGCCCTCACAGCTTTTGCTTTCCCTATTAAACTGTTATTATCTCTATCCACAAATCTTCTCTCCTTCCTTCTAATTTCTCTCCATGCTGTGCAAACGGAGAGAGAGAGAAAGAGATGTAGGGTGAGTTTTTGGCTGCTGGCCAAGGTCAATCCACCACAGCTGTAAAGATCAGGAGGCACTCTAAGACCCTTGGAGACTTGGTCTAGAAGACCTCCAGGCAGATGAACCCAGCAAGGCTTTGCACTGCAGACAAATGTACAAAGGTTTTGACATCTCAGAAGAGGGCACACAAGAAACCAATGAGAAGGATGACAAAGCTTAAAGGGTTGGTAGCATGGAGGGAATGGGGAAAGATGTTAAGCTAGACAGTGAAAATACCTAGAGAAGGACAGAGCTTCGCTCATTCTTGGACTCAGTGCTATACTGCAGGATAGCACAGAAACCTCTGCCTCTGGCTGTTTCATGTGTATCTTTGCACTTTGGGATAAAGGTGCTTAATTTGAAGTTACAGTGATGTATTGATGTTTCCCATTTCTATCCTTCCTGTCAAAAAATTGGTCCCCCAAAAAAGTTAAGTTGGAAGAAAGAAAATGTTTCATTTGAATTTTTTTTTATGCTGTTGTCTTTTGAGAGGACTGTGTTTTATTGTGCATAGCTCATGTTCCCTCCCTTCCCTAGTACCACATGCGAGTCAAAAGGGAAGATCTGTCTTAACTCTCCTGCCAGCTCTACAGAGACCTGCAGAGTTACACCAGAGCAAACAGTGCTAGAGGAGCTGCTGTCCCAGGAGTTACTTTGGAGTCTGAGCCAAGGCTGTCTGCAATCAAAGCTGTAGTCTCTGAAGGGTACAAGTTAAACCACATAGAGGGTCTGATAAGTCTTACAGTCTGTGGAATGACTCAAACAGATTTCTGCAGTCTTTCAGCCAGGATCACAAAGGTTTTGGAAGGGGAAAAAAAAAAGCAGGGAAAAAAAAGAACATTTCCGGTGTTTTTAGGCTGCAAAGGCAGCCAGTTTACAGAAAACATAGGGAAAAATACACTGAGAATTACACTCTAATTGCTGCTATAACTCTCAGGCCTGAATCCTGTCTTGTTTGTCTTGTACTTCTCTTTACTCGGTATACCTATTTGCTTATTGCATATTAAAATCAATAAATTTAGGTGAATAAGGGGTAAAATAAGAAGAAAAATGGTATAGGAAAAGCATTTGTGAGAATCCCTTGAAAAAAATACTAATGGCATAAGAGGTGGGGTGATTTTCTTTCTCTCTGCAGAAAAGCAGAAATGGAGTGAAGGACATCCAAATTTCCTAATAAAAATCCCCATGTGTGTCTCTTTAACAGAGACTGTAAATCCTGATTCTGAAGAATTGCTCCAATACTTACCATGAGTAGAAATGCAACATAGTCATGTCGACTTGGCGTTTCAGCTCATCCAAGGGGTCCATCCAGGAGACAGGAGAGAGAAGAGAGGAGCAGCATCCTACAGCATTCCTGCAGCAAGACCAAGGGCCCTGGGCTGGCTGAAATGGAGCTCTTTGGGCTCATGGGCGGGCTGGGGAGTGTAAGAAAGGATGGTTAGTGCCACAAATGCCTATTAGTGCATCACAGCCCTTACAGGCTTCACTGGGAACTAGTTATCTGGATATGATACCAGATTGGTAAACCCAAAGCATCACCATTTCTGTGCTATACAGGTTGTCTTTTGGCAAATGCTTCTCTGCCTATAGAGTAATTACCATTTATAGCAACATGAAAGCCAGTAAATGAGGAGGAAGAGGTTTTTGTTTGGTTTCCCCCTCTCCCTGCTGCTGATTTGGGGTCTTAACAGGGTGTTGTTGTTTATAACGTAGCTGCATGTGCAGCACATGGAACTGAGGCTCTGAACTCCTGCAGACAGTCCAGCAGGAGGCTCACTGCCTGTTCATCTCTCTCTAGAATAGAGAGGGAGAGCACAAACCAAGTGGAAAGTAGAGGAAGTGGCCCAATATTTTGTCTGAAAGCTGACTCAGAAGCCATGAATTCAGTGAAATCACTACATTCTACTGATTTCAATTTGTTCTCCTATTTGATCTTCTTCTAGGAGGGAAAAGGGAAAAAAGGAGGCTCCACCCGCCTTTGTGGTTTTGGTTTTGTTCTTTTTTTTAAAGCAGGAATCAAAGAGATGTGAGAGAAATTTGTTACAAAAAATCAAACTGGGGTAAAAATGCTACTGTTCCTCTTTGTCAAATGAAGCTGACATTAGACAATTGTTTTAGAATGTGTCTCAGATCTGAGAAACTGTTCAGAGATAAGTAAATTATAGATGCAATTCAATCCTAGCAAGGTCATATATTAAAATGAAGTAATAGATGATAAAATGGATTCTGTAGGCTATGACTGTATAATATTCAGAGAAAATGTAAAATATTGCTTTTAAAAATAATTTTTAAAGCTTTAAGTAGGCTTGCATATTTATGGGTAGCTATTCTTCAGCCCCCTGTCTTGTAACATATTCTACTGGCATTTCTCACAAATTTTCAACTCTACAAAAAATGCATGTCTCCAGGAGTACACAGTCATCTATCACATTTCTTTTCATAGGCATTGTATTAATCAAAGTTCAGGCAGAAATAATTCCACTGCTTTCATTTATGCCCCTGAGAAATTAGGCTTTTGTGAGGCCCAAAAGTCTCCAAAAAGCTCCCTGACAACCTGTGTCACCTCTGTTGTGCTTTCCTATCCTGCTTTCTTGAGCTTGTAGATTCAGGAATTTATACAGTTTCAAGGTTTAAACCCATCTAGCTCCATTGGGCTTATCAGGCTACATCAACCACCTCCCTCACCTGATAAAATGAGTATCACAAGGTCTAAAGCATTTGAAAGAAGCCTATCACTGCAGCCTATCACTGTCACTAAGACAAAAAGTCCGAATGCCTGTGTAAGCCTGAGGCAAGCAGAACTTCATTAGCAGCAGTTTATGTTGTGTAAATCACTTAAGCAAGTGATGTAAACATGAAATAGGATTATACAACTGCCTTCCAGTAAACCACTTTTTCAATACCATTAAGTACCTGCTTTAAACACAGGAGCAACATCGCTCTTCTGGAGCACTGGAAACACCAGAGTACATAACACATGGGTCAGGCCTCACAAAATTCCAGGACAGCATGCAGAAGCATGATACTTTAATTAAGCAGCACATTTATCTTTTTGCCACTTGCTTTTTTTTTTGTGTGTTCTGAGCCTTTGAAACTTGAAATATGACTGGAGCTTACTTAATTTTGCAACTGTGAGGGGGGGAAATTTACTATTATGTTGCTCTCTTGCCCAGATATTTTTAAGGAAAGAATACTATAAAGCTTATGCCACCATCATATCCAAAAGTTCTATTTTATAACAAAGTATCATAAAACTTACAAAAAAAGCATGTAAATTGGAAACATCATGAAGGAAATATAGAAATGCATCCTGGAAGGCCTGAAAACCCAGTGTTCATCTTTCTAAAAAGCTACCTTATTCTGGCTGTATGTGCACTGGCAGCCAGTTTACAGGAAAGCAAGATGGACATGAGGGAAAAAAGAGCAGAATTTCCCCTTCTTAAGAACACCAACTTTTGTTTAAAAGGAGAATAAAATCAAATCTATTTACCCAATTCTCAGAGTCTTTTCTTTCCTTTTTAAGATATATTTGGTATTTCTATTGCTTATGTTAATAAGGTCTTCACAGCAGGTCCTGTTTACTTATATTTGTACAACACCTAGCACAGCAGAGTCACCTGAGCTCATAACTGGGGTTTGTTAAGAGCAGTGGAAATACACCTAAATAAGTATTTCTAATTGATTCCATTTCAGCAATGCCCCAGCAGCAATCACCATGCAAAACTGATATAAACAATGGGAACATTTTCAGTGAAACTGATTAAGAAGATACTTAATATATATATACATATATATACACACATATATATATAAATATGTTGTGTATATTAGTAGTATATAAATAACTACATAACAAATAAATAACTACACATTTTTCAGTGAAACTGATTAAGAAGATACTTAACATATATATATATACACACACACATATATAAATATGTTGTGTATGTTAGTAGTATATAAATAACTACATAACACATAAATAACTACACACGCACAAATTAAAGTGTTATAAAGCAAGATGAGGCATAAGCAGAGGCCCATTCCCTTTGGTAATTACCTTTTTGTAATTACCCTTTGGTAAGACTGCCAGACATTTTCATGAGGCTGAGAACGGCCACTAAACATGTAGAAGAACATTTGATGTCATGGATTAATGCTGGAAACACAATGCAGCAACTGAAAGCTGGAAAATAGAATGGAAATGTCTTTTGTCTACCATCTTGAAATGAAGCAGACACCAGAAGGCTTCACTTCAAGATACACTTTGTTTGCCAATCTTTACCTTTTGTTTAGTCAACTTGCAAGCTTAATGAAATCCTTTCCAATGTAGAAATGCCTGAGGTAGGTCTGCTTTAAAGAGAAATACCTCCTTTTCTTCTGATTGTGTCCCTGCAGAGCAACCTTCCAGGCTGGCAGAGCTCTGAGACTGTGAGCACCTTAGTGATAAATGGGTGATGCTTTCTGGCCTCTTCCTGCAAAAGGGAGGGCAGAATTCTGATCTTACCAGCTTCCTATTATTCATTCTGTTCATTTTGAAGATTCAAAATGCCTACATATTTACTCTGACAATTTGAAGCCTGGCAGGAGAGTGGGCCATGAATATCTATTCTGATTTGGGAAACTCACAAATTTCTAAATGTTTCTGTTCTGCAGTATTTTTTTTTTTTCTCAGCACAGCTTGTCCCTGGCTTGATGCCCAATATACATATTGCAAAAACATTATGCCAATCAGTCATCTTCCTATACCACTTGGAAGTACTTTCAATTCAATCCAAACAATTTAAACAAATTAGAGAGTTCTACCCTTATAGTTCTGAGTGGAAAAAAAAAAAAAAAAAAAAAAAAGGCTTGTGACAGGAGGAAAAAACGTGTTGGTGTGCAATAACTGAGGACTGTAATACATGCAGACAGAGGGAGAGAATTAAACTTGTAGAGAAAAACATTCACTAAACTCACTTTGGAGCCATAAATACATTCTTCCCAGGCAATTTTGATGCCTGTAACATACAGAGCAAGAAGAGAGAATATTTCGTGTGAGAAAACAAGATAAAGTAAGTTGATATTTTGTTCTTAATGCATATTTTAATAGACACATTAGAATATGTACTTTAAACCAAACCAACCAAGCCAACTTTATATTTTATAAAGAAACACCAATTAAAGGAGTGAACAACAGTATTTTCTTTTATAAACATTAAGCGGGTTAAAGAGAAACACTCTTTTTTCCCCCTCCAGGATTTAATAGTAATATAAGGCTATTAACGCTATCATTATAATAGTAATATAAGGCTATTAATGCTATCATTGTAATAAGGGCTTTACCTGAAAAAAAATTAGAAAGCTCCAGAAGTACTTAGCATCATTTCACAAAAGATTTCCTGCAAACATTTTAGGGTACACTTTAGGAGAAATTCCCCTATTTATGCCTATGCATTGATGATGATTTACAGGTGTGACTAAAAGGAAAAATCATGTTCTAAGGCAGGCCTTGGTACAGAGGCTTTCCCACACAACCCATGGTGAAGGGTCCATGTTAAAACAGGATGGTTCCCCATTCCCAGTCCCTGCACTGTGCCTTTACCTTTCTGCCTATGTCTAAATTAGCCTATATGTAAATCACCAGCTGGTGCTTAGGACTTAAGGTCCACAACAGATGCATTTCAGGGAGTTTTATCTTGGGACAGCTTTGCTCTAGTCCTGTAGACCAAGTACCCCTTAAGGGCTGGAACATTTCAGAGCGTCTCCTTCAGTTTAGTTTAATCCAAAAGGAATGAAATTCACAACTCGATGATGTGCACTAAAGCACAGTATGGAAAAAAAAAATCATAAAAAAAAAAATAGGGGTTTCATTTTCAAAGTGATTATAACTAAAACACTGAAAACACTGGTTTTTTCAGGGATTGTAAAAAATTAGAATTAATTTTTGCAGGTGAGCAGTTGGTGATCTGAATTGCAGAAGCGTGGGCTGTCTTCATTGAGTCCAGGTCCATGGCTAACAGCGGGAACAGCAGGACCTGTGGCCAGTACTGTCACAGCTCGTGTTCAGTTCTCAGCTGCTTTTTCTGCTGCAGGCTTCCCCCATCAGCCTCAGGAAGGCATTTTCTCTCCCTCAGTTCCTCACGCTTAAAGTGCGAATGAGGGGTGGAGAAGGGTAGGATGTATACAGGATGGTGCTAACACATACAGTGAGGGGTCCTGTCTCTCTTATATCAAATATGTTTATCTCACCTAGATGAGCTCACTGGTCAGTACACACAGGTGAAATATATCTAAGGGCAGTACTTTATGCATTTTTTTTAAACCTTGGGCCTCAGTACTTCCTTTTTGCCCCGTCTGAGATGAAACCAACTGTTTTCAGAACCTAGAAGTAATGCCACCAAAAATGAGAAAACAAATTAGGGAGCCCAGTTGGCTATACAGATGAAAATCTGCAATATATTTGCCATCTATAATTGACTGTGCTCAGTCATCTAAAAGCAAGATAGAGAGTTGCCTAAAGCTCATCAAGAAGTGGATGGATTTTTTCCTGCACTAATAAAGAAAGGCTGTCTGCTATGCTCAGATATTAGAGAACTCTGGTTTTAAAATTGAGTGTAGAGATATTTTGGCTCCCCACAAAAGTGACTTGGGCTGCCTTCCATTTCTTGGGGAGTTGAATGTAGGTGACCTTAAAGAACAAGGATTTTTGTAGGGGAAGTGCCTGTTTTTTTCTGAAAACAGAAGAGTCTCAGAGCCTCCGGAACCCATTAAGTGATCAAAAAATCAAGTACCCCAAGGTTGTTAGTCCCATTTGGCCAAATGAAAGAACTATCATGAAATTTAATCTCAGACATGCAAAAGCATTGTGTTACTAGCAGGAAGGTTACATAAATAAAAAAAATAAAAATCGTATAGATACAGATGTAAAGTCATACTGTGTTACTAGCAGGAAGGTTACATAAATAAAAAAATAAAAATCATATAGATACAGAGTAAAGTCATATAAATAGCAAACTATAACAATAATCTTTTAATACTCTGATCTGTTTTCAGCCTCACAGACAAATGTTTCCCAAATTGCAGTCAGCTAGAAATTGGCTTGATAAGCAGACAGTAGCAAGCTCATAACACCATATTGCATTATTGCATATGAACTAATCTTGCATTATAGCATATGCACGTGATCTTCCTAAGACTGCCAGTGACACGCTTCATTAACTAACTTACCTGCTGAAATTTGAACAGTTGAACCAAGCCGACAAGCTGAAGAATTTGGGAAGCACGGCACTGCAGTACGGCGAGGCGCAGGCTGGGTGTGATGTAATGACTTTTCCGTTTGAAATTCTAGCTGCTGCTCCCTCTCAGAAAGTTCTAACATTCATTAGGGGACAATGTGCTCATTTGAGATACTTCATGAAGCTAAGACATATGATTCAAAAGCTCTACATTAGCCAATTATATGGTCCTGAAATGAAGATGTTAAAAAAGAGAAAAATGTTCATTTTATAGTATCCCTGTCTGGCAAATTAGTCTGATATTCATTCCCATTTATACCATTTATATTCAGAGACCTGTGTACTCTGAGGTTTCATGTCCCATTTTGGATCAGTTTTATAATGAGAATAAAGGGAGAAAGTCTGTAACTGCGGGGTTGATTTTCAAGGCATTTTGGGGACATAAGTGCCTACATGTCACTAATCTTTAACAGACTTTAACATGCCCTAGAAAGCCTCTCCAGATATACTGCATAAATATTTTGAAAGAACAGTTTTTCTACTTCTTTCTGCATTTCTTTATTGGGTCGTTCATTACTTTATCCTGCTGCTAGGTGTGTGGGAAGACACAACAAAATTACGCAGCCATCCACAATTAGTTAACGTGCCTACTAGGCCATTTCTACTACCCTAGCAGGACTTTTTACTAGTGATAGCTTGCATTTAGATGTGCATTACTATAATCCTTCATCAGCAGGCTCTACTTGACTAGGCTGGCTTAAAGTTAGCCTGAGTACGGCCATATGAGCTAAAATCACTGTGCTGTAGACATCCTCATAAAAGGACCGCCTGCTTTCTCCAGGCTCTGCTCTCCCTGTCTCTCTCCCCCTCTGAAGTCTATTGAAGACATTAAAAAATCCAAGATTGCCCCTTTTTTTACTTTCTTGTCATGAGACTCTGCCTGTTTTTCTACTTCCAGCTGAGCAAATCTTCTGGTGACAGTCATTGCATAAGCTTCACAATTAATGAGGCAGGCAGGGTTTTTCCCTCCAGCTCATTATCACAGTGCAGTATCCTTCTACCAATTGACTCATCAGGTCTCTGCAACTTCTCTCATATCCTCACTCTGGATATTCTTCGCTCCGTTTTTCTGACTCCAGTCTCTCTGTCCTCATTTCCAACAACTCCAGACCTATCCTTTTTCTCCTCTGGACACTCACACAGCTTCTCTGGGGAACCTGTTCAGTGCCTCACCTCCCTCACAGGAAACAATTTATTCCTAATACCTAATGTAAATCTTTCTCTTTCCATCTAAACCCATTACCCCTTAACCTATCACTACACTCCCTGATGGACAGTCCTTCCTTATCTTTCCTGTAGACCCCTTCAAGTACTGCAAGGCTGCTATAATGTCTCCCCGGAGCCTTCTCTTCTCCAGGCTGAACAACCCCAACCCTCTCAGCCTGTCCTCTTAGGAGAGGTGCTCCAGTCCTCTGATCATCTTTGTGGTCCTCCTCTGGACCTGTTTCCAATAGATCCATGTCCTTCTTATGTTGGGGGCCCCAGAGCTGGATGCAGCAGTCCAGGTGGGGTCTTACCAAAGCAGAGTAGAGGAACAGAATCACCTCCCCTGTCCTGCTTGGGACGCTTCTTTTGATGCGGCCCAGGATGCCCTGTAGCAGACCCCTACTGTAACATCACCTGCCCCTGTGCTCCCTTTAATCCTGACCCATAAGCTCTCACTCAGCTCTTTATCCATCCCCAGGTGGAGCTCCATGCACTCCAGCTGGTCCTTGATATAGAGGGCAACACCCCCTCCCCATCTCCCCTGCTTGTTCTTCCAAAAGAGACTGTATCTTTCCATTCCAATATTCCAGTCATAGGAGCCATCCCACCAAATCATATCCCAAGTGTGATATTAAATAAAGATTGGACAGTTGGTGTTTCAGTGTGAAAGTCAATGCCATAAAGTTAAAATTTTATTTCTCAGATAACTGTTAACAAAATGTAAAAGCATTTACCTTCATATTCATGACAGCTGCTTGTCTTTGTTGTATTAGAACTGTATTCAATAAACTTGAATGTTTCATTGAACCTTTTCTGCTGTCTTGTGGAGAAGCATAAGGGTCACAAGTTTTCTGTTGGATTCTGTTCTTTTGTACTGTAAATGACAGTAGCAAATTGATAGCTGGACTTTTTCTAGTCCTACATTTTAAAATAAATGATCATACTGGGATAGGACTCTAAGTGAGATGGAAAGGAAGAAGAGACCTTTTTGACAAAGAAAGCAACTGAAAATACCACGCATTAAGGTGCATCAAGATCTCAGTCAGCTCTATGTAACTTCAGAATAAAAATTATGTATCCCATTCCCCCCCCCTAAAAAAAAAAAAAGACTTTTTTTCTTACCCATAAAAAGTTGCCCAACTGGTTCCGAGCTTAGTTCTCAGGAAATTATATCTACTTTTTGCTTTAACAGTGCTGAGTGGAGTCTTTATCACATCAAAACCAGAAAGAAGTTATTTCCTTGAGCTATGAAGTGAAAATTCAAGACTTTTTCTTTGTTCACCTGACCAATCTTTGTGATAATCATCACAATTATATCAACTTTGGATTAGTTAACAAAATTCTTGCTAGTATTTTATTATTCAGTAGTCTGAATTTTGACCTGAAAAGACAAAATATTTTTGCAGATATGTATACAGAAAAAAACCCCAAACTTGGAAAATGTTAAGGTCTGTACATGGGCTATCCAGCTAGTCTTAAAGGCATGAAGCACTGTAGCACTGATTCAGCAAATGCCGCACTAGCTAAAATTGCCTACTTTGCTGGGATGGCCTCCTGACTGCATATCCAACAGCTGCTAGCATGAAGAGAGAATAGAATTCAAAGGCAAGTACTGTGGATATGTTGTAGCCTTTCAAACAAAAAGAAAAGGGCTCACCTGAGAAGTCATCTGGAAAGGTGGGTGAGAAACAGATGAAGGCTTGGGGAGAGCTGGCAGTCTGACACCCTTGGTGGCACAACCTGGCTGTACTGCAGAGACTGGTTGGAGCTGACCAGAAAAAAAAAAAAAAGTCAAGGCAGTCTCAATGTAAGAATGAGAATTTCACTTCCCATCATCCTAATTACCCATTAGTTGTAAAAGGCATGGAGAAGAAGGGAAGAGGAAGAATCATAGAATATCTTGAAGTTGAAAGGGATGCATAAGGATAATCAAGTCCTACTCTTCACAGGACTACCTAAAACTAAATCATGTGATTAAACCATTGTCAAGATGCTCCTTGAACTCTGATAGGCTTTGTGCTATGACGACTTCTTTGGGGAGCCAGTTCCAGCGACCAAACGCCCTCTCAGTGAAGAACCTTTTCCTAATGTCCAATCTGAACTTCCCGTGATGCAGCTTCATTCCATCCTTTGTGTCCTATTGCTGGGCACCAGAGAGAGATCAGCGCCTCCCCCTGGAGGAAGTGGTATACTGCAATGAGGTCACCCCTCAGCCTTCTCTTCTCCAAGCTGAACTAACCGAGTGAATTTGGTCACTCCTAGTAAGTCTTGCCCTTGAGACCTTTCACCATCTTGGTCGCCCTCCTCTGGACACACTCTAGTAGTTTGAGGTCCTTCTTATATTGAGTGGATACAGGGCTAAGCATACGACAATTAGTTTTTCTTGACTCTCAAGAGATCAATCATCTTACTCCCTTTATTTCAATGGAAATCAAGCACTCAAAATGCAAACCACTGAAGTTGAAAAAGCCTTAGTATGACAGGAAATAAACCAGCAAACGACAAAATGAACCAGCACACATCAGAAATGAAGAAAAATTTAAAATATCAATAACTTCAGCAGTTTCAAAATAATGAGCAGAAGACATAATATATAAAAATATTTACTTCTTCACACTTAACACATATTTGCTTATCTTGGAACAATAAGCAAGCTTTCCAGCTTGGCCCAACAAATGTATTTCTGAGGAAATCTCATAGAAAAAGCTAAGCTTAAAAATCCCATAAATGGAAAATCTCCTTCAGCAGTAAGCAGACAAGTGGCTAGAGAGTTTGCATTTTTAACAATTTGTTACAGGGAAACAATTCATTACAGGCAAGGTAGGTTAGGAGTATTTTCCCTTTAGAGGCTACTTATTGTGCATTACAGTAGTAGGGCTGACCGATGGGTACATTTTTCTAAGAGCACAAAACCAAGAATTGTGTCAAGTGTAAGAGGGAAAAAATATAACACTTGGGAGCCCAACAGCCCTTCTAATAATGGTTTCCTTCAATAAAGCACTGCTGCTGATAAAACCTGTAGCACTAGAAAATAAATGAAGCTGTATTTACTTCACTACAAAAGCCATCAAGTCCGTAGGAGGCCAAGCAAGTCTTCCTCACTCAACTCTCACTCAAAAAGGAAATCGTAAGAATTCCAGAGTTCAGAAAAAAGAACATTAGTGCAAGGATAAGGGAGAAAGCAGTCTGATTTAGCATGGATACAGGAATCACAAAATCGTAGAATGGTTTTGGTCAGAAGGGACCTTTAAATATCATTTTAGATCATTTAGATGATCTTTAGAGATCACCTAGTCCAACCATCGAGTTCATTTATCACCATGAACATGTATCTCCCTGAGACATGGGAGAGTAGAGTGGAAAGAGAGAACTATGGTAAGGAGGACAATGTGAAAGAAGAAAAGGGAGCTCAATGAGGAAATGAAGTATGGAATTTACAGTAGTATCAGTTGCACCTGCATAAAGCATGTATGCATATTAGTGACCAGCTAATAGAAGTCACACAACATAAAGCTATTTCCTCAACTTTCTTCTAAATTATGTGATTCATAGTCAACTGTGAAAAGGAACGACAAAGTCTACCTTAAGGACACTGCTGCTTACTCACCTTCCAGATATTCCAGGTTGTGATACACGGCAGATCCAGCAATTTATCTCACAACACAAATGAGAAAGCAGGACTTTTTGGAAGAAGACACAAAAGCATTGAGACAAAAGCAGTGCCAGTATTGCATTTTAGAGGAGTGCAGGAAGAGACAACTACTGATGAAAGATTTCAGTGGTGCCCAAAACTTATCAAAAAAATACATCCAAGATGTGTAGTTAACAGTTTCCTGAGGCAACTCATCCATTTTGTGTTAAGACAGACAGTATATAGCTCCTTCTGTTAGAAATCATGTACCCGATCTCCAACATGGTTGTCATGAACATCAATGCCACCAAAATAATCTTCCGGAGGTTGCTTTGTCAAGGACATTTGCTTTGAAAATTTGGTGAAGTATCAGCTTTTAGTATTTTTTATTATTTTTTTTTCCCATCCAGCAGCAAAAGGCGGCCTAGGGTTTGCTTCCTACACCAGAAACATAGCTTTCTACCAGAAAACTTTAGACAAAGTTGATCCTGGTATAGGACAGATAGAAAAATAAGTTGACCTCTTGAAATCCCTTGAGTGGCCTGTCCAAGTTCACATATGCAGCCTTCTTTTTCTCTCTAAGGCATTATAGAACTGTGGTGCATATGTTAATCCACGTGAGATAGCCAGTTATTATGTTAATTATTAACTTTTAGGTGCCTAACCCAGAACAAAAATATCTCTCTCCAATACTCTTTCACAGCAATGGAGAAGTGTCACAAAGTGAAAGGAAAGCAGTGTGAAAAATGAGAAAAGTAGGGTTTCATCAGGCAGTGAGGTACATGTGACACTGTTTGGCCTGGAGCAGCATCTGCTCCAGTGGGAAAAGAAAGATGGATCAGAACCTCAGTGGAAATAACAATAAATAGTATAAAAGTGATTTTAGAGATGTCATAATGATTCACATCAACTAAAGAGGTTAACATCTTGTGTTGATACCTCAGGCAGTTTGATAAAAGAAGACATGAGACACAAGACCCAGTCTGTCTTTGCCACGGTCCTGATCCACTTATCCCCACATATCTCCAGCATTGCTCAGGCAAGTGCTGAGGCTGAGGGGCTGAGCTTAAACGCAGCTCTCAAGTAGTACATGGAGGTCCCTGCTTGTTTCAGGAAAGGGGCTGAAGGACTTGTGCACTCAGGGCTCTGAAATGCCACCCAGATGACTAGGGCACACAGGAGAAGAAGCTGAGAGAGCAAGTTCAGCCGGGAGAGGAGGCTTCAGCAGGAGATCTTACATCACTTTTGAACTACCTAATTGAAAGGTTAGTGGTTAGTGAAGACAGTGCAGACTCTCCTCAGATTTCCACAATGCAAGGATAAAAGGCAACATGGACAAGTTGCAACATAAGAAATTAATCAAATACAAGGATTATTTCCCCACCACCACCGCATGAGTGTTCAAATACTGCAACAGGTTGCCCAGCAAGGCTGTGAAATATCCATCCTCGCAGATATCCATAACTTTACCAGAAAAAGTCATTGAGCAACCCTCTTTAACTGTAACTGCTTTGAATGAGGGAAGCGATCGAGATGACTTTTAGCAGTCTCACCTGATCTGCACAATCCTGGAACTCAAGCTAGGGAAGCTCTCACCATGTGGAAAGGACTGATACACCTTTGGGCTCAGTAGGACTCGATGGTGATTAACTTTGTTTTGCCCTCTTTTTTTTTTGGTTTTTAAATACCCACTCTATTCTATAGAAATGCTGTTTCATGTAGTCAAGCCATATCTACCTATTTGATGCTTCTTTACCTACATTTAGACGATGAACTCAAAACAGAGGTTTCAACCTTCTTTCATAGTGTTTAAGAAGAATTTTGATCCATAGTATATTGATGGTATAAAAAAAATAATATTGCTTATCAATTCATGTGGCTCTACAAAGCTCAGAGAAAAGCAAACTATACTTTTTGTAATGCTGTTAAAGAGTCTTTATATGATTTCTTTACATTCCTATGAACTCAAATGTAAATGCTAATGTTCCGACACACTTAATCATGATTTCAAAAAGAAACTGATTTCAAAGTCCAGAATCCAGTGCGTGATGATACATGATTTATTTTTTTTCACCCAGGAGTCAGTGCCACTAATTATTAACAAAGGATTTCTCAAATTAATCATCTTCTTAGAAGACTTTTGGGACTTTAACTGGGGTTTACTGCAGGGTCTTTTGAAATGCAAATCACTTACGCAAACTTTAGAAAACCCCAAACTCTATTTGGATTCATATGTAAGTATTTAAAGATCAAAGTCACTCCATCCCAGAAAGAAGATGCAAAGTCTTTTTTCCAAAACACTGATTTATTTTCCCCACAAATTTTCACAGAAGTGTTTTGTTTTGTTTTTTTTTTTTTCTTTTTTTTTTTACAGAATTGTAGTGGTTGGAAGGGACCTCAGAGATCATCGAGTCCAACCACAAAAAAAAAAAAACAAAAAAAAACCAAAAAAAAAAAAAAAAAAA